>NC_073401.1:23727329-24355405 GCF_028641065.1 Leucoraja erinaceus
TTATTCAAATTCCTTCCTATTATGCGAGTGGGCTGAGGGAGAATGCTTAGGAATCCTTTTTTGGATTGTCGGAATCTGAGTTTACCTTACACACTCTCGGCTGCATTTCCCTCTCCCTACGACCCCCCCTTCCCCCTCCCCTCCACACCCATCCTCCCCGATGTGTACCCCCTGGGCAGGTTGGTTGGGGAGGGTTGGGAACCAGAGGAGAGGGAAAGGGATACATGGAAGTTTTGCAGCATGGAACTGGGTTCCTCAGAAAGCAAAGACCCATCCCCTCCCACATACCAGAGACATGCAGGGTTGTTGGTGAACTGTGGGTAAATTTGACCCCCCCCCCTCTTCCCCTGTGAATTTGCCCACCTAGTGTGCAAGGAGTGATTGAGAAAGTGGGATAACTTGGAACTAGTGTGAACCGGTAATCTATGATTTGGTTCCTGGAGGCAGGAGGACGAGGGGTGATCTTGTAGATGTGTATACAATCATGAGAGGAATAGATCGAGTGGACGCACAGAGTCTCTTGCCCAGAGTAGGGAATCGAGGACCAGAGGACACAGGTTCAAGGTGAAGGGGAAATGGAATCAGGGGGGTAACTTTGTTCACACAAAGGGTGGTGGGTGTGTATGGAATGAGCTGCTGGAGGAGGTAGTTGAGGCAGGGACTATCGCAACGTTTAAGAAATAATTAGACAGGTACATGGATAAGACAGGTTTCGAGGGATATGGGCTAAATGCATGCAAGTGGGACTAGTGTACATGTTGGTCGTTGTGGGCAAGTAGGGCCGAAGGGCCTGTTTCAACGCGGTGTAACTCCATGACTTTATGCTGCTGATTTTCAAAAAACCAATGATTCAATGATACTTCATTGTCACATGTATCTAGGTACAGTGAAATGATTTGCTTTGGATACAACCCGATAAACTCATACAGCAGACCTCACCGAGGCCGTGCACATTAGCTGCAACGCTAATCAATGGTCAGCGTGGATTCGGTGGGTCAAAGTGTCTGTGGCCACGTTGCATCTATAAACAAAATTAAGCTTCTTCAAATATTGGTTGTAAGCATTTTGGACAAGGAGTGTGAAATGAGGGGCTGTGTGAAAATCTAATGAAGATGGATGCAGCATTTTGCCACACCAGCGATTATCTTTGCACTGAAGATGGATGGACACAAAAAGCTGGAGTAACTCAGTTATCTTTGCACAGTGGGGTTAAGGGCTGGGGTGGGAGTGGACAGGACGTTGCTAGTTAAAGTGGTTGGTTAAGGTAACTATTGACTGACAGATTTCAAAACCCAGACACAAGTAATGCAGATGGTGGTCTACAACAAAAGACACAACTTGTTGGTGTTACTCGGTGTCTCTGGAGGATGGGGACTTTTTTTTATTGATTTATTTTATTTTATTATTTATTTCGAACAGAATAAAAGAATAAAAAGCAAGTGTGAAACAGCATACAAAAAACAAAACAAGAATATTTATAAAGTGTCATAAACAATATCTATAAATAAATGAAATCGTATGTGTCCGAAAAGGAGCAGGAAGAAGTCAAAGCTTATTAATTCCCGCCCCTTATTCAACTGCTTGTAATTATCTTATACAAATTTAGCAGCTATATGTACACCATATGAACAAAGTTTGGCAAGTGTTAATTTAGTTTAGTTTATTGTCACGTGTGCTGAGGTACAGTGAAATGCTTTTGTAGCATGTTATCCAGTCAGCGATACAGATTACAATCAAGCAGGTACAGGATGAAGGAAATAATGTTTAGTGCAAGACAAAGTCCAGTAAATTCAGATTGAAGATAGTCCGAGTGCCTCCAATGAGGTAGATAGTAGTTTAGGACCGCTCTCCAGTTGGTGATAAGATGGTTCAGTTGCCTGATGGCATCTGGGAAGAAACTGTCCTTGAATATGGAAGTGTGCATTTTCACTCTTGCCTGATGGGAGAGTGGAGTAGGAGAGGGGAGAGGGTGAGACTGACACTGGATTATGCTGGTCGCCTTGCTGAGGCAGTGTGATGTATAGATGGAGTCAATGGAAGGGAGATCATTGCATGATGATCTGGGCTCCAATTTGCAGATGGGTAGACAGAGGTGAGAAGAAGACCAAGGGCTTTGAGTTTAAGAGGGAACTGCAGATGCTGGAGAATCGAAGGTTACACAAAAAAGCTGGAGAAACTCAGCGGGTGCAGCAGCATCTATGGAGCGAAGGAAATAGGCAACGTTTCGGGCCGAAAACGGCCCGAAACGTTGCCTATTTCCTTCGCTCCATAGATGCTGCTGCACCAGCTGAGTTTCTCCAGCTTTTTTGTGTAACCAAGGGCTTTGAGATGAGGAGGGAAGAAGTGTGAATTGTGACTCCCATATTGACTGGGACATATGACAATAAAACTCTCTTGACTCTTGTCTCCTGAGGAGCAACTGTTTGGTGAGTGCCCGATGAAGGTTGTCTCACACACACAGCTAAAGAGCCTCAGAATCACTTGGAATGAATGTCTATCTGAGCAGCATTAACCATCCCTCATTGTCCGCTGGCTCTCTCCCATACATCCCATTCACAAAGATAAGCTCCTGGGAAATAGCTGGCCCATCCTGGACGAGAAACTAGAAGTATGAAAAGGTACAAAGATCAAACGAATGAAAGGTATGAAAAGAACAAATCACAGACAGCGCCGATGATCAAGGAAAGGTGGAGCCCACAATGCTCCATTGTTGGCTGTGGAGAAGGTGATGAGGAGTGGACACAAAAAGTGAAACTAAGCAAGTCGACAGTGAATCTAGTACGATGACTATTGTGAGGCAGGGACGGAGAGTGAGGGAATTTGAAATTAGAGAAATCAAATTGATACCGCTGGATTGTAAGCTGCCGAGGCGAAATATAAGGTGTTGTTCTTCCAATTTGTGTTTGACCCCACTCTGACAGTGGAGGAGGCCCAGGACAGTAAGGTCAGTATGGGAATGGGAAGGCGAGTTAAAGTGTTTGGCAACTGGGAGATCTGCTGTGTCCCACTGCTGTATATGCATGGTCTTTACACCCCATTGCCATTAGACTAAGTACCTGCTCTTTGAATTCCCACTGATTTTTGGGAGGTAATATAACTCCATCAAGGAGGTAACAGCACCAGGGTACACAGTAACCTCAAGTCAAGAGTGCAATGTACAGTTAATTACTGGTGCTAACTCTCTTGTGAACTGGGGGAAAATTGGTTAACACTGCATTCACATGATTTTCATCTTTTCACTCAGGTTTTTCTTGCCTTGAACAAATTAGTATCTTGAGCACATTGTACTTTGTGAACATGTACATTTTTAACAAAATTACTTTGGAGTTTTTTATTCGTCTTTGAAGATTGACTAATCTTAGAGTGTTATTGAAGCTGATGTGTTTCTAGGAATTCTCCTTCAAATGAGTACAATTATTGAATAGAGTTTGAACTAGAGAACGTTACCATTGTGACAGATATTATGAAATACTTCTTGACACCGTTCTTGCAGAACAAACGATGAAGACTTTCTTATTTGTAATTTTTATCCAGATGCCCACATTTAATTTACTATACAGATCACAAAATGCTGGAGTAACTCAGTGGGTCAGACAGCATCTCTGGAGAAAATGAATAGAGAAGGTAGTGCATCCGTGGATAACAAGGGAAATCAGGGATAGTATCAAAACAAAAGATGAAGCATAGAAATTAGCCAGAAAAAGCAGCCAACCAGAGGACTGGGAGAAATTCAGAGTCCAGCAGAGGAGGACAAAAGGCTTAATTAGGAAAGGGAAAATAGATTATGAAAGAAAACTGGCAGGGAACATAAAAACTGACAGCAAACGTTTTTATAGATATGTGAAGAGAAAAAGATTAGTTAAGACAAATGTAGGTCCCTTGCAGTCAGAAACATGTGAATTGATCATGGCAGACTAATTGAATAACGACTTTGGTTCCGTCTTCACTAAGGAAGACATTAATAATCTGCCGGAAATAGCAGGGGACCGGGGGTCAAAGGAGATGGAGGAACTGAGTGAAATCCAGGTTAGCCGGGAAGTGGTGTTAGGTAAATTGAATGGATTAAAGGCCGATAAATCCCCAGGGCCAGATAGGCTGCATCCCAGAGTACTTAAGGAAGTAGCCCCAGAAATAGTGGATGCATTAGTGATAATTTTTCAAAACTCTTTAGATTCTGGAGTAGTTCCTGAGGATTGGAGGGTAGCTAATGGAACCCCACCTTTTAAAAAGGGAGGGAGAGAGAAAACGGGGAATCACAGACCATTCAGTCTAACATAGTGGGGAAACTGCTAGAATCAGTTATTAAAGATGGAATAGCAACACATTTCGAAAGTGGTGAAATCATTGGACAAAGTCAGCATGGATTTATGAAAGGTAAATCATGTCTGACAAATGTTATAGAATTTTTCGAGGATGTAACTAGGAGAGTGGATAAGGGAGAACCAGTGGATGTGTTATATCTGGACTTTCAGAAGGCTTTCGACAAGATCCCACATAAGAAATTAGTATACAAACTTAAAGCACACGGTATTGGGGGTTCAGTATTGATGTGGATAGAGAACTGGCTGGCAGACAGGAAGCAAAGAGTAGGGTAAACGGGTCCTTTCACAATGGCAGGCAGTGACTAGTGGGGTACCGCAAGGCTCAGTGCTGGGACCCAGCTATTTACAATATATATTAATGATTTGGATGAGGGAATTGAATGCAACATCTCCAAGTTTATGGATGACATGAAGCTGGGGGGGCAGTGTTAGCTGTGAGGAGGATGCTAGGAGGCTGCAAGGTGACTTGGATAGGTTGGGTGAGTGGGAAAATGCATGGCAGATGCAGCATAATGTGGATAGTGAAGTGCAGTGAAGAAAGCAAATGGCATGTTAGCATTCATAGCAAAAGGATTTGAGTATAGGAGCAGGAAGGTTCTACTGCAGTTGTACAGGGTCTTGGTGAGACCACACCTGGAGTATTGCGTACAGTTTTGGTCTCCTAACCTGAGGAAAGACATTCTTGCCATAGAGGGAGTACAGAGAAGGTTCACCAGACTGATTCCTGGGATGTCAGGACTTTCATATGAAGAAAAACTGGATAGACTCGGCTTGTACTCGCTAGAATTTAGAAGATTGAGGGGGGATCTTATAGAAACTTACAAAATTCATAAGGGGTTGGACAGGCTAGATGCAGGAAGATTGTTCCCGATGTTGGGGAAGTCCAGAACAAGGGGTCACAGTTTAAGGATAAGGGGGAAATCTTTTAGGACCGAGATGAGGAAACCATTTTTCACACAGAGAGTGGTGAATCTGTGGAATTCTCTGCCACAGAAGGTAGTTGAGGCCAGTTCATTGGCTATATTTAAGAGGGAGTTAGATGTGGCCCTTGTGGCTAAAGGGATCGGGGGTATGGAGAGAAGGCAGGTACGGGATACTGAGTTGGATGATCAGCCATGATCATATTGAATGGCGGTGCAGGCTGGAAGGGCCAAATGGCCTACCCCTGCACCTATTTTCTATGTTTCTATGTTTCTAATAGGTGACGTTTCGTGTCGAGACACTTCTTCAGTTTAGTTTAAACATATAGCTTGGAAATACGACCTCCGGCCCACTGAGTCCACGCCGACCATCGATCACCTGTTTCCCCCGAGTTCTATGTTAGTCTACTTGTTTCATGTATCTTGTGTTTTATGACTGTTGGCAGATCGAGAGTGAAGAGGGTTTTATTGTCATGTGTCCCAGATAGAACAATGAAATTCTTACTTGCTGCAGCACAACAGAATATGTAAACATAGTACAAATCAGAAGATAAAAGTCCAGTGCATCTATAGACCATATATGTACACAATAAATAAATAGATATAATGCAATAATAATAATAATAATAATAATAATAATAGGCTGTTTTTGTTCAGAGCTTTTTGATATCATGTTTAATAGCCCGATGGCTGTGGGGAAGCAGCTGTTTCTGAACCTGGATGTTACAGATTTCAGGCTCCTGTACCTTCTTCTCGATGCAACGGAGAGATGATTGTGTGACCAAGATGGTGTGGGTCTTTGATGATGTTGCCAGCTTTTTTTGAGGCAGCGACTGCGATAGATCCCTTCGATGGTGGGGAGGTCAGAGCCGGTGATGGACTGGGCAGTGGTCACAATTTTCTGCATTCTTTTCCGCTCCTGGACGTTCAGGTTGCCGAACCAGACCACGATGCAGCCAGACCGCATGCTCTCTACTGGGCACCTGTAGAAGTTCGAGAGAGTCCTCCTTGACATACCGACTCTCCGTGATCTTCTCAGGAAGTGGAGGCGCTGATGTGCCTTCTTTATAATTGCATCAGTGTGCTAGGACCAGGAAAGATCTTCGGAAATGTGCACGCCCAGGAATTTGAAGCTATCCTACCCCTTCCAAAGTCCACAATCAGTTCCTTGGTTTTGCTGATGTTGAGAGCCAGGTTGTTGTGCTGGCACCATTTGGTCAATCGGTCGATCTCACTTCTATACATCTGTGATTCGTCCCACATCAGTAGTGTCGTCGGCGAACTTGATGATGGAGTTCGCACTATGTCCTGATTGAAAGATACAGCATGGAAACAGGTGGTCCACACAGACCATCGATCACCCGTTTCACACAATGTTATCCTAAACATTATTCCCTTATCCTGTATCTGAACGCTGTGGATGGCTTGATTGTAACCATGCAGGATAGCACGCAACTAAAAGGTTTTTCACTGTACCCCGACAATAACTAAACTGAACTAAATAAACCAAATAAACTGTGGCACAGTGGTGCAGAGGTAGAGTTACTGCCTTACAGTGCCGGAGACCCCCTTGTTCGATCCTGACTACGGGTGCTGTCCATATGGAGTTTTACGTTCTTCCCGTGACCTGCATGTATTTTTTTCCCAGTTCTCTGGTTTTTTTCCACACTCCAAAGACGTACAGGTTTGTAGGCTAATTGGCTTCAGTAAAATTGTAAATTATCCCAAGTGTGTGTAGGATACTGTTATTTTGCGATGATCGCTGGTGGGCGTGGATTTGGTGGAGAGAAGGGCCTGCTTCCCACGTTGTATCTCTAAACTAAACTAAAGTAAACTAAATTAAACTAAACATTTTTGCATCCACTTCCAACACATCAGGGGCAAGTTGCAGAGGTCCAGTAACCTACAAATCAGTACATCTGTGGGATCTTGGAGGAAACCGGAACACCTGAAGCAAACCCACGCGGTCACAGGGAGACCTCCATTCGGACAGCACCAGAGGTCTCTGGAGCTGTGAGTTAGCAGCTTTATCAGCTGCGCCATTGTGCCACTGTGTCACCGTGACAACATTCCCAGTAGTTTTTATTCCTGCCATATTTTCCTCTTTCCAGTTATGGAAGAAGATGAGTTGGTGGATTTGTGCCACGATTACTTCAGCGTCACAAAAGGGAACTTCAGCAGGTATTTCGTTACGACTTCAATGAGGGAATCATAATGGGTGCAAACCTCTGGAAAAGTAGCATTGTCAAAAGAGGAGTGAAGAGACAAGATTGTTATAGGCACCAGGACTGGGGTATTGAAATTCTTGCTCGCTGCAGCTTCACAGATACTAATTGCAACCACACAACAAATATATATATATATATAAAATAATAAACGATAATACAATCATTTATCAGTAATACACAAGTTGCTGGAGTAACTCTGTGGGTCGGGCAGCATCTCTGGAGGATATTGTTAGATAAAGTTTTGGGTTGGGACCCTTTTTCAGTCCTGACCCGAAACGTTATCTATCCATGTCCTCCAGAGATGCTGCCTGCTCTGCAGAGTTACTCCAGCACTTGCTGAAGATTCCAACATTGCAGCTCCTTGTTCCTCCACATTATCAGTTATACTAAGTAAACCAGACCATAATAGTGCAGAACAAAGCACCCAGTGCAAATTATACAGAGGCCGCAGTAGTTTGGTGCTGAGGTGGGGTTGTGGCTTAGGTTGTGTAGGCTGGTTGATGGCAAGAAGCAGTTCTTCAACCTGGAGGTAATGGTCCCGAGATTTCTGTCCCTTCTTCCCGATGGTAGCAGCGAGATGAGAGCATGGCCGGAGTGGTGTGGGCCTTATGATGTTCGGCAAGCGTTTTTTGTAGATTCCTTTGATGGTTGGGAGGTGTCCTCTTGACAAAATACCAAGAAGAAGTCTTGTTTATAAGTAACACCCTGTTTTATCAGGAAGACAAGTACAAAACAACGTGGTGGCAAACTCTGGATTATGTTGCGTTTAGTTTAGTTTAGTGTATTATTGTCACGTGTACCGAGGTACAGTGAAAATGAATTTCGTTGATTATGTGTGTAGGAAGAAAGTGCAGATAGACACAACATGCTGGAGTAACTCAGCGGGACAGGCAGCATCTATGGAGAGAAGGAATGGGTGACGATTAGGGTCGAGACCCATCTTCAGACTGAAATGACCGGGAAAGGCGAAACGAGAGTTATATACTTTTGTATATACTTGAGTTATATTAGTTGTGTCCCCAACGGTATAACAGAAAATTGGAAATATTTTGTTGTTGTTTTTGTTTTAGAGATACAGCGCGTAAACATGCCGTTTGGCTACACACCTACAAACGTGTACATCTTTGGAGTGTGATAGGAAACCGGAGCACCCGGAGAAAACCCCACACAGGTCACGGGGAGAACGTACAAACTCAGCGCAGACAAGCACCCGTGGTCAGGATCGAACCCGGGTCTTCGGCGCTGTGAGGCAGCAACTCTACTGTGCCGGCCAAGTTGCTGAACATGCACCTAACGTCACTGAATGCAGCATCTTCAAGTGTACGAGGCTTGGTAGGAGTTGGTAAGAGCTAGTTTTGCATTTGCCGGTGACTTGGACAGAAAAGTACTTTAAAAAAAAAAGAACTAAACACTAAAAGGGAATCGATCTCCAAGCCGACGTTAAAGCCTTGAATGTAGACAAAAGGTGCTGGAGAAACTCAGCGGGTGCAGCAGCATCTATGGAGCGAAGGAAATAGGCAACGTTTCGGGCAGAATCCCTTCTTCAGACTTTAGTCTACCTTCGATTTTCCAGCATCTGCAGATCCTTCTTAAACGAATCCGACGTTAAAGCCTTGAGCCACTTCTGCCCAAAGATCTTAGATCTCTGCTTCTGCCTTCGTCTCTGTTAATGTTCAATTGTGCGGGTTTCCGAGCAGTGTTTGTGCTTTAGTTCTTCCCTCTCCTTCCCCGAGCACATGAAAGGGTTTCTTTTCTATAAGTGGTGTCTGTGAAAACAAACCCGATAAAAGCCCTACAACCCACTCGCAAAGAATGCCATGCATGCAATTAGGAACCAGCTTCTCAGCCAGGGGTTACAATTCAAAGCCTGCGACTCCCTCTCCTCCGCCTCTGACAAACACAAGCGCATTTACGGCCGCCAAAGTCATCAATACTTATCAATGGCAGGCTGCAGGAATCAATGGGGTGGGGGTGGGGGGGGTTGGGGAGGGGGGTGGGGGAAGGCAGCTGTCAAATAATTTGTCTGGGGGGGGGGGGGGGGGGGGGAGAGCAAGCTCATCACAGGGGTGGTATCCGGGTGGGGGGTGGGGCAAGGGGAACCACATGCCCACACAATGAACACTCAGAGATACAGCGCTGATTAGCTCGGAAAGTGTAAGCGTGGTTTGAGCTTTGCAGTTTAGTTTAGAGCAGTGCTTCTTAAACTGGTGAATGGTTCACCAAAGGGGTGAATGAAATAATTTTGGGGTGAATGAATACTAGAGGGGTGAATGAAGGGTGGATGTCTTAATTTATTCAGATATTTATACATATTTTTCTATACTTATAAAAGGCATTGCCATTAGATGGTTAGTAAGGTACTCAAAAAAGCTGGAGAAACTCAGCGGGTGCAGCAGCATCTATGGAGCGAAGGAAATAGGCAACATTTCGGGCCGAAACCCTTCTTCAGACTCTTCAGTCTTGAAGTCTGAAGAAGGGTTTTGGCCCGAAACGTTGCCTATTTCCTTCGCTCCATAGATGCTGCTGCACCCGCTGAGTTTCTCCAGCGTTGCCTATTTCCTTCGCTCCATAGATGCTGCTGCACCCGCTGAGTTTCTCCAGCTTTTTTGTGTACCTTCGATTCTCCAGCATCTGCAGTTCCTTCTTAAACAGATGGTTAGTAAGCTCTGATTGGTTTTAATGCCAGTGGAGCTGGAAGATTGATGTTTTTCTCTCTCTCTCTACCTATGGTTTTCAAAGGAGCAGGATATTTCCCAAATTTACTGTAATATAACCTTTTAGGGAAGACCAGATGAGCGGGTGGGATCATAACTTCATAAATGGCAACACTGGAGGATCGCCAAAGGCAACTGTTGGCAACTTAACTTTGTGTAGCAATTTATAGAGTTATAGAAAGTTATATTAGTTGGATACTAATGATTAAAAAACTTGGAGTTTGTGATTTAATATATTAGTTGGATACTAATATATTAATTCACAAACTCCATGGTTTTTTTTGAGCTAGTTTTCCAAGAAAAAAAACTGCAGTAATCAAAGCCCGAAAGGGTAGGATGGGGCTGAAGCACCGTGTTTAGAAGCTGGAATGGGTTTTTTTTTTTAAATCATTCTAATTGAACAATTTTCCAACTCCAGTGGTAATTAAACTTCTTCTTTTATTCACTCTCAAGTTTTCTTTACATATTTTTAGGATGTTCAAAAAGTTGAAGAAAATAAACACTTAAGAAATGATCAAGAAGGAACTGCAGATGCTGGCAAATCGAAGGTAGACAAAAGTGCTGGAGAAACTCAGCGGGTGCAGCAGCATCTATGGAGCGAAGGAAATAGGCAACATTTCGGGCCGAAACCCTTCTTCAGACTCTTCAGTCTTGAAGTCTGAAGAAGGGTTTTGGCCGAAACGTTGCCTATTTCCCTCGCTTCATAGATGCTGCTGCACCCGCTGAGTTTCTCCAGCATTTTTGTCTACTTAAGAAATAAGTTCATTTATGTTTTTTGCTCATGTGACAAAATAAATTATATATAAAATTATACACGATGGAGAATGAGATGAAAATCACCAAAAAACATAACAGCATTTAGTGGAGGGTGAATGGAACATTGTGATTAAAGACTTAAGGGTGAATGACACTGAAATTGTTTAAGAAGCACTGGTTTAGAGATACAGCACAGGCCCTTCAGCCCACCGAATCCGTGCCGACCAGCGATATCCCTGTACACCTGCACTATCCTACACACTTGGGAAGATTTACAATTTTACCAAAGACAATTAACCTCAGTCTGAAGCAGTGTCTCGACCCGAAACGTCACCCGTTCCTTCTCTCCAGTGATGCTGCCTGTCCCGCTGAGTTTGGTGCCTTCCCACACAGTGGGAAACTTTGATTCTGCTGCGTGGGGATGTTTTATGTCAAATTCTACAGTGTGTTGTGTTCTTTAATTTTATTGTATGGCTGTATGGGAATTTTATTTCACTGTGTCATCTGGCAATTAAATGTATCTTGAATCTTGAATCTTGAATCTTGAGTTACTCCAGCATTTTGTGCCTATCTACAATTAACCTACAAACCCGTAAAAAGCCTCCACCTTTCTTTGATCATCGTAACATTTTGCATATATTTCAATCATTAGTTCTGTATCTCTTTATGCCACCATCCATATCTCCCGCTTCCCTTTCCCTGACTCTCAGTCTGAAGATGGGTCTCGACCCGAAACGTCACTTATTCCTTTTCTCCAGAGATGCTGCCTGACCCGTTGAGTTACTGCAGCTTTTTGTGTGTGTCTACGGTTTAAACCAGCGTCCGCAGTTCTTTCCCGCACAAACCTGTGTGTCTTTGGAGAGTGGGGGAGTTCTTTCACCGTAAGGTTGGGATGGGGAATTAGACTGGACTGGACCTTACTGACAGCCCCAGCAGGCACGGGGGAACAAAATGTGCGAGCAAGTTCTGACAGAGCTAAATCTATGGAGAACAACCTCCGCCCCCCCTCTCCTCCCCAACCCCATCCCTCATCAACAAATGCAGCCCCGGTCTCAGCCCATGAAACACCTCAGTAAACTGACCAAACGCGCTTGTTTTTTAGAAGTGACCTGGAATTCGACAATCGTCTTTGACAATTAAAGATGAATCCTCCGGAGACAACATAAACAAACAATGAGATAAGTTGGAAATTTGGGGCCACAATAAACATTCTCCCACTTGGTTTAGTTTAGTTTAGTTTAATGCAGTTCAGAGTCATAGTGTGATACAGTGTGGAGACATGCCCTTTGGCCCAACATGCCCACACCGGCCAACATGTCCCAGCTACACTAATCCCACCTTCCAGCATTCGGTCCATATCCCTCCAAACCTGACCTATCCATGTACCTGTCTAACTGTTTCTTAAATGTTGCAATAGTTCCTCTCCACTTCCTCTGGCCGCTTGTTCCATACACCCACCACCCTTTGTGTGCAGAAGTTAGCCCTCAGATTCCTATTAAATCTTTACCCCTTCACCTCAAACCTATGGTGAAGCTGGTCCTCGATTCACCTACTCTGGGTCAAGAGACTCTGTGCATCTACCCGATCGATTCCTCTCGTTATTTTGTACATTTCAATAAGATCATTCCTCATCCTCCTGCGCTCCAAGGAATAGAGTCCCAGCCTACGCAACCTCTGCCCATAGCTCAGACCCTCTATTCCTGGCAACATCCTCGTAAATCTTCTCTGCGCCCTTTCCAGCTTGACAACTTGAAAACGACTGAAGAAGATTCTCGACCCGAAACATCACCCAATCCTTCTATCCAGAGATGCTGCCTGTTCCATTGAGTTACTCCAGCATTCCGTGTTCTATCTTTAGTTTAGCTGAGTTTAGTTTATTGCTACCTGTACCAAGGTTGGGTTGAAAAGCTTTTGTTGCGTGCTAACCAGTCAACGGAAAGACAATACATGATTACAACCGAGCCATTCACAGTGTACAGATACATGATAAAAAGGAATAACATGAATAACTTTGAGCGCAAGATAAAGCCATGAAAATCCGATCAAAGATAGTCAGAGGGTCACCATTGAGGTAGATAGTAGTTCAGGACTGTTCTCTAGTTGTGGTAGGATGGCAACTTCTCCCGCCCGAGTTGTGGGGTTGAAAATAACCTGGAGCGGGGCCTTACATCGCCCGGCGCGGCTTTAACGGGTGCGGGACTAGCAAGCGCCAGCCGGGGGCTCCAACGTCAAGACCCGGAGTGCAGCCTTACATCGCCCGGCGCGGCCTTAATGGCCGCGGGACTTACCATCGCCCGCCGGGGGCTTTGACTTTGACATCGGGTGAAGAAAGGAGAGCAGGGGAGAGACAAGACTTTGCCTTCCATCACAGTAAAGAGGAGAGTCACTGAAATGGATGTTTGTGTAAATTGTGTAATTGGGTAGCCGGTTCGAATCCCGCTTGGAGTGCATACTGTCGTTGTGTCCTTGGGGCAAGACACTTCACCCACCTTTGCCTGTGTATAAAATGTAATGTAATTATGTGAAGCACTTTGGGGTCAATGCAAGTTGACTAAAAATGTGCTATATAAATAAGATTATTATTATTATTATTATATTATAATTGTGTGTCTTGGTTTTTTTTCCTTGTATGACTGCAGAAACCAAATTTCATTTGAACTTCATTTGAGGTTCAAATGACAATAAACGGTACTGTATTGTATTGTATTGTATTGCAGATGCCTGATAACTCATTCATTTCAGTTCTGTTTCTACCTGACACCCCTCATACAGGGGAAGGGATATCATCCAGGGGGCCAGATGAGTAGCGAGGTTGCTTGGTATACGGATGGTCTGTGAACACTGCAGAATATATCAATAATGAATATATAAATGCTGAGAATGTCAGAAGAGTATTTGCACTGTTCTTGATTAATCCACCTATCACTCACCGGGCTTTTTCCTGCCCCTCCTCTAGTTCCACAGTTCCCCACCCCACATCCCTTCATTATCTCCACTTCCACAGCCAACAATGAGCCATTATAGAAACATAGAAATTAGGTGCAGGAGTAGGCCATTCGGCCCTTCGAGTTTGCACCGCCATTCAATATGATCATGGCTGATCATCCAACTCAGTATCCTGTACCTGCCTTCTCTCTATACCCCCTGATCCCTTTAGCCACAAGGGCCATGTCTAACTCCCTCTTAAATATAGCCAATGAACTGGCCTCAACTACCTTCTGGGGCAGAGAATTCCACAGATTCACCACTCTCTGTGTAAAAAATGATTTTCTCATCTCGGTCCTGAAAGACTTCCCACTTATCCTTAAACTGGGACCTCCACCCTTACTTACTCATCTGTTGCATGCCTTTTCCTACCCCCAGTTCCTCCCCCCTTCTACATTCACTGCGAAGAATGGTTCCGACCCAAAGTGTCCCCCATCCTTTTACTCCGGAGGTGCCGCCTCACCCGCTGAGTTTTACTCCAGCACTTTGTGTTAATCAACCGTCTCGACTTCTCTTCTTCCCCTTACCCACCCCAGTCTCACCCCGTCTGAATCCACAGCCGTCTGCTCACCCAGCGGTCTGAAGAAGGGTCCCGACTCGAAACGTCACCTCTCTATGCGTGGGAAGGAACTGCAGATGCTGGTTGGCATCGAAGATAAGACACAAAATGCTGGAGTAACTCAGCGGGACAGGCAGCATCTCTGGCCAGAAGTGTCTGAGTTGGATGATCAGCCATGATCATATTGAATGGCGGTGCAGGCTCGAAGGGCTGAATGGCCTACTCCTGCACCTATTTTCTATGTTTCTATGTTTCTATGAATGGGTGACATTTCGGGGTCAAGAAACGTTCTTCAGTCTGAGGAAGGGACTCGACCCGAAAAGTCACTCATTTCTTCTATGTTCAAGAAGGAACTGCAGATGCTGGAAAATCGAAGGTAGACAAAAATGCTGGAGAAACTCAGCGGGTGAGGCAGCATCTATGGAGCAAAGGAAATAGGCTTTGCCTATAGAAGAAATGGGTAGACAAAAATGCTGGAGAAACTCAGCGGGTGAGGCAGCATCTATGGAGCAAAGGAAATAGGCTTTGCCTATAGAAGAAATGGGTAGACAAAAATGCTGGAGAAACTCAGCGGGTGAGGCAGCATCTATGGAGCGAAGGAAATAGGCAAAGCCTATTTCCTTCGCCCCATAGATGCTGCCTCACCCGCTGAGTTTCTCCAGCATTTTTCTCTACCCATTTCTTCTATCCAGAGGATGCTGCCTGACCCGCTGCGCTACCTATGTATGTTCTCCAAGGATGCTGCCTGACCTGCTGAGTTACTCCAGCACTTTGTGTGTGTGTTTTTGGACTGATTGACTGGCAAGGTGGGAGGCCACCAATCACTTTAAAGGATCAATGATTTTGGGGGAAGCTTTGAATGTAATCCTCCAGATAAGGCAGGAAACCGAGGCTCCACTGAGTCTGTGGCTCCATTGTTTCACTTTCCCTGGGAATGACACTTGTGTTGAATATTCAACCACTGATCAATGGACCTGCATGTGGTCAGTAACACCTATTCTTCCTCCTGGACCTCAGACTGGACGTGTAGGAGGGAAGTACAGAAGGTACACAAAAAAGCTGGAGAAACTCAGCGGGTGCAGCAGCATCTATGGAGCGAAGGAAATAGAGGCAACGTTTCGGCACGAAACCCTTCTTCAGACTGATGGTTTACACAGAAGGTGGACACGAAATGCTGGGGCAGCTCAGCGGGTCCGGCAGCAATTTGGGAGAAATAGGTGACGTTTCGGGTCGAGACCTTTCTTCCCCCGACTCCCAATCTGAAGGAGAGTCCCGGAGCGGAAAAGACTGCAAAAAAGCTGTGACCACTGCCCAGTTCATCACCAGCTCTGACCTCCCCACCTTCGAAGGGATCTATCGAAGTTGCTGCCTCAAAAAGGCAGCCAACATCATCAAAGACCCACACCATCCCGGACCACGGGACTCTGCGAGCGCACGCCGGGGGCTCTAACACCAAGACCCGGTGTGCGACCTCGCACCACCCGGCGTGGCTTTAATGGCCGCGGGACAATCGCCATCGCCAGCCAGGGGCTTTGACTTTGACTTTGACTCTGACATCGGGGGGGGAGAGTGCAGTGGAGAGATAAGTTTTTTTGGCCTTCCATCACAGCGATGTGATGGATGTTTATGTAAATTATGTTGTGTCTTGGGTCTATTTGTTTGTAATGTATGGCTGCAGAAACGGCATTTCATTTGGACCTCAAGGGGTCCAAATGACAATTAAATTGAATCTTAATCCTGGCCACACACTAATTTCACCATTGCCATCGGGAAGAAGGTACAGGAGCCTGAAAACTGTAACGTCCAGGTTCAGAAACAGCTTCTTCCCTTCAGCCATCAGGCTATTAAACAGGACAACAAATAAGCTCAGAACTACAACAGACTATTTATTATTATTGCACTATGATTGTTTGTTTTTTGAGTGTGTTTGTATGTGTTATATATACACACACTGAACTTTTTTTCCTCTTGTTTATGTACTATGTCGACATATTCTGTTGTGCTGCAGCAAGTAAGAATTTCATTGTTCTATCTGGGACACATGACAAGAAAACTCTCTTGGTTCTTGACTCTTGACCCAAAATGTCACCTAGTCCTTTTCTCCAGAGATGCTGCCAGAACCCATTCCTTACTCCTGCACTTTGTGTCGATCTTCAGTGTAAACCAACATTTGCAGTTCCTTCCTGCACATTTTGTTTTGCAAGCTGTCCAATCAGATCAGATAATACAATCAAGTCAAACTCAAGTACAATAGAGCAAAGTGTAAGATACAGAGTGTGCAATATAGTTCCCAACATTGCAGTGCATCAGCTTCATTTCCACACTGTCATTTTGTCTGTTTATATTCATTTCTTTAGAGACTTATTCGCTGTTACCAGGCAGCACAGTGATGCCCTTACAGCGCCAGAGACCCAGGTTTAAACCTGACTATGGGTGCTGACTGTATGGAGTTTGTATGTTTTCCCTGTGGCGCAGTGGTAGAGTTGCTGCCTTCGTGGACCTGGGTTCCATCAGGACTACAGGTGCTGTCTGTACGGAGTTTGCACGTTCTCCTCGTAATCTGCCTGGATTTTCTCCGAGATCTTCGGTTTCCTCCCACACTCCAAAGACGTACAGGCTTGTAGGTTGATTGGCTTGGTAAATGTAAATTTGTTAATTTGCGGGGATCGCTGGTCGGCACGGACCCGGTGGGCCGAAGGGCCTGTTTCTGCGCTGTATCTCTAAACTAAACTAAACTAAACTAAACTGTGTTTAGCCGCCAGGTATTTTCCTATTCGCTCTGCCTGTTGCCCTTCATTCTGCCTCGGCACACGTGACAATAATGAACATACATCAATGCCAATACATCACTTCTGCTCTGCTTTGCATGTGTATGTGATGTTTGTCACAGACTTGATGGGCCAAATGGCCTGTTTCCTTGTGTAGGAAGGAACCAGAGAAGGGTCTCAACCAAAAACATCACCTTGAGTCTGGAGAAGGGTTTCGGCCCGAAACGTCGCCTATTTCCTTCGCTCCATAGATGCTGCTGCACCCGCTGAGTTTCTCCAGCAATTTTGTGTACCCAAAAACATCACCTATTCGTTTTCTCCAGAGATGCTGCCTGACCTGCTGTTACTCCAGCATTTTGTGTCTATGACTCTATTGTTTCCATGTTCTATGTCTCTATGCCCTCCCCCCCACCTTCCCCCCAGTCCCAAACATCCTTGGTGGACAGTGGACAGAAAAATATGGTCCTGACCTGAACCACTGAGTTACTCCAGCACTTTGTGCTTTTTACCATGTTGGACTGTCAACCCAGCTCTGAGGTAACTCAGCAAGCCTCGACTCTCACAAAATCAAACCCTGACCATCTATTCAAGGAGAAATCATCTCAGGGCAACTTGGAGTGAGCATTGAAACACAGGCTTCCGTTAATGGCCACGTTGGGATATCCTCTTCAATCTCTGGGGAAAAGGGTTCTCCCGAATTTTCCTGCAGGATTTCTTGCCATCTATCTAACATTTATGGCTGCCACTGAGTTAAACATAGAAACATAGAAACATAGAAATTAGGTGCAGGAGTAGGCCATTCGGCCCTTCGAGCCTGCACCGCCATTTAATATGATCATGGCTGATCATCCAACTCAGTATCCCGTACCTGCCTTCTCTCCATACCCTCTGATCCCCTTGGCCACAAGGGCCACATCTAACTCCCTCTTAAATATAGCCAATGAACTGGCCTCAACTACCCTCTGTGGCAGAGAGTTCCAGAGATTCACCACTCTCTGTGTGAAAAAAGTTCTCCTCATCTCGGTTTTAAAGGATTTCCCCCTTATCCTTAAGCTGTGACCCCTTGTCCTGGACTTCCCCAACATCGGGAACAATCTTCCTGCATCTAGTCTGTCCAACCCCTTAAGAATTTTGTAAGTTTCTATAAGATCCCCTCTCAATCTCCTAAATTCTAGAGGGTATAATCCAAGTCTATCCAGTCTTTCTTCATAAGACAGTCCTGACATCCCAGGAATCAGTCTGGTGAATCTTCTCTGCACTCCCTCTATGGCAATAATGTCCTTCCTCAGATTTGGAGACCAAAAACTGCACGCAATACTCCAGGTGTGGTCTCACCAAGACCCTGTACAACTGCAGTAGAACCTCCCTGCTCCTATACTCAAATCCTCTTGCTATGAAAGCTAACCTAAATTGTGGATCACTGTGATGCGCCCATTTTCACTCGGTGATTATAAGCGCTTCAATCTCTTGTCTTCTCCTCCTGTGGATCCCTCTCATTCTGTTCCATTGAATATCTCATTCCATTTGTACCGGCATAGAGTGAATGGTGTGGCGATCAACTCTGTCGTGGTGATCAATTCACCCGCCACCTACATCAATACAAGACGTAACTCTAGACACAGTCAAAATGCTGGAGTAACTCAGCGGGACGGGCAGCATCTCTGGAGAGAAGGAATGGGTGACGTTTCGGGTGACCCGAAACGTCACCCATTCCTTCTCTCCAGAGATGCTGCCCATCCCGCTTGAGTTACTCCAGCATTTTGTGGAGATCCTCAGTTTAAAGCAGCATCTGCAGTCCCTTCCTACACAAGGAGTAACTCTATTCACTTCCAGTTGGTCAACCTCTTTCATGTTGCCTTTTATTCCTCTCTGTCCAGTGTTAACAACAGGCCACGTGCAATGTCTTCCCTTTCCCCTCCCACACTTCAATTCCAGGACCTAAAACAATCTCTCCTCGGCTCCCCCTTTTTCCAAAGGCACCCTGCCCCTCAACAACACCTTTCCCCAGCACAAGGTCAAGTTTCACATTAATGACTACAATATCCAAACACGGCCATTCTCAAACCCATATCTTTACCTTTCATTTTTTCTCAGATGTTCAGCACTGGATGAGCGTACTGGGCGAATGAAGATTTCTTTCACTAGGTACTGGGGAGAAACTCACCACTAATCCCATTCCCCATGTTACTGACCCTTGGGTCACACAGTGGTAACCACCCATGGCTGAGGTCTGAGGTTCCCACCTGCATTATAAGGGCATCATCAATAAACATAGAAACATAGAAATTAGGTGCAGGAGTAGGCCATTCGGCCCTTCGAGCCTGCACCGCCATTCAATATGATCATGGCTGATCATCCAACTCAGTATCCCGTACCTGCCTTCTCTCCATACCCCCTGATCCCCTTAGCCACAAGGGCCACGTCTAACTTCCTCTTAAATATAGCCAATGAACTGGCCTCAACTACCCTCTGTGGCAGAGAGTTCCAGAGATTCACCACTCTCTGTGTGAAAAAAGTTCTTCTCATCTCGGTTTTAAAGGATTTCCCCCTTATCCTTAAGCTGTGACCCCTTGTCCTGGACTTCCCTAACATCGGGAACAATCTTCCTGCATCTAGCCTGTCCAACCCCTTAAGAATTTTGTAAGTTTCTATAAGATTCTTGGGCACAATACTGGTGCCCAAGAAGATTTAGGTGACGTGCCTCAACGACTCAGCCTCCTGCTCTACTCACTCTAAACTCACAACTGTGCTGCCGAGCACAGTTTGAACTCCCATCTTCAAGCTCGACGCGGACACCACCTTTGTTGATGATGATGAGTCAGAGTATAGAAGGGAGATCGATCGACTGACCAAATGGTGCCAGAACAGTTCAGTTCAGCTTAGTTTATTGTCACGTGTACCGAGGTACACTGAAAAGCTTCTGTTGCGTGCTATCCATTCAGCAGAAAGACAATACATGATTACAGCCCCCCCCCCCCCCCCCCCCCCCCATCAATCTGAAGAAGAAGGTTTTGGCCCGAAACGTTGCCTATTTCCTTCGCTCCATAGATGCTGCTGCACTCGCTGAGTTTCTCCAGCATTTTTGTGTACCTTCGATTTTCCAGCATCAGCAGTTCCTTCTTAAATACATGATTACAATCAAGCCATTACACTGTACAGATACATGATAAAGGAATAACGTTCAGTGCAAGGTTAAGCCAGCAAAGTCTGATCAAGGATAGTCCAAGGGTCACCAAAGAGTTAGCAGCAATGAACAACAGCCTTGCTCTCAGGCTGAAGAAGGGTCTCGACCCTAAACGTCACCTATTCCTTCACCCCATAGATGCTGCCTCACCCGCTGAGTCTCCCCAGCTTTTTTGTCTGCCTTGCTCTCAACAACAGTGTGACCAAGGAACTGATTGTGGGCAATGGAAGATCAAGAATGAGGATCTAGAAATCTGTCTTCATCAAGAGGACAGCGGTGGAGAGAGTCAAAAACATCAAATTCCTGGATGTGCGTATCTGTGAAAATCTGTCCTGGATTCAGCACATTTATGCAATCATCAAAAAAAGCTGATCAACGCCTCTACTTCCCGAGAAAACTGAGGAGATTTGGTACGTCAACGAACACTCTCTTGAACTTCTACAGGTGTACAGTAGAGAGCATATTGGCTGGTTGCAGCCTGGTCACAGCCTGGTTCGGCAACTCCAACGCCCAGGAACGAAAAGAATTGCAAAAAGTGGTGAACACTGCCCAGTCCATCACGGGTACCAACCTCCCCACTATCGAAGGGATCTACAGTAGTCGCTGCTTCGAAAAGGCAGCCAGCATCATCAGAGACCCACACCACCCTGGCCACAAACTCATTTCACCTCTGTCATCGGGAAGAAGGTACAGATGCCTGGAAATTGTAACGTCCCGATTCAGGAGCAGTTTTTTCCCTATAACCACCAGGATATTAAACACTACAACCTCCAAATAGGCTCTGAACCAAAAAAGACTTTAGTGCTAATATTTTTGACTTTGCACTATTTAGTTTGACCGTTTGCTTTTTATAGATATAATTGAACATTTTTGTTGACACAGCAGATTTCAGTTTGACTTAGGATGAGCTTCCAATATATGCTTGCTCTGTTTTCAAGAACCCCTGACATCTGTGACGTCTGCCCTCTGCAACTCTGCCATATCCCAATGCTTCTCTAGCCAGCCTCACACCTTCCTTGCCTCAAAGCTTGGGTTTACTCACAACTCTGTGGTCCATGTCGCAGCTTAGACTGTCCTGTCTACCCACTAATCTAGTGGATCTATAATGGCTCCCAGTCCAGCAATACTCTCCTCAACACTCCAGCTGAGACAGGGGTTCCGTGGACCACCAGTCACATCTTCCCATCTTCACCGCTTTCCACCATCTGCAGAGCCCGCTCCCTCCGCAACTCCTTGGTTCACCCAACCCTTCCCGCCCAAACCACCCCTTGCCAAGGTACTTTCCCCCATGCAACCACAGGAGATGTAACGCCACCTCCATCCTAGGACCCGAGTAGTCCTTCCTGGTGGGACAGAGGTTCACGCGCATCTCCTCTAACCTCACGTACCACATCCGGTGCTCCCGATGTTGCCTCCTGTACGAGACCAAGTGCCAGGGTCAAAGGCCATGTCTGCTGGATCTCCTGGTTGCAAACCATTTTAACTCCTCTTCCCATTCCCACACTGACCTTTCTGTCCTGGGCCTCCTCCATTGCCAGAATGAGGCCACACGCAAACTTGAAGAAAGGCACTTCATACTCCACTTGGAAATCTTACAACTCAATGGTTTGAACATTGCATTCTCCAATTTTAGCTAACTAATCCACCCCCCTCCCTTCTTCACCCACGCCCTCCCCCACCCCCCCCCCCCCCCTCTTTCCTCTCCTCTCCTCTGTGTCCCACCACGACCCAACCCCTCCCTCTCCCCCTCCACCTACATTCCTTCCTCTAGCTTCACAATTCGCACTTCACTGCTTTTGGCTCACACCTTCTGTCTATTCATCCATGGTCTCTGTCCACCAACCCTATCAAACCCTCCACTCACCTGTATCAACCTATTACATGCCGGGACTTTCTCTTCCACAACTTCTTCCCCCCTCTACAACCAGACTGAAGAAGTGTCCCGACCTGAAATGTCACCTAACCACGTTGTCCAGTGATGCTGCCTGACCCGCTGACTTAGTCCAGTATTTTGTGTATTTTTCTCAAAATCCTTTGCTATTACGGGTGTCGGGGGTTATGGGGAGAAGACAGTGAGAATGGCGGAGTAGAATAGATAATAATAATAATAATAATATTTATTTATATAGCACTTTTAAACAAAATCACTTTGAACCAAAGTGCTTTACAGAGATTGATCAAATTAATTGAATAGATTCAATGTCACAAATTCATACAAAATAAAAAAAAGAAAAAGAAAAAAGGAAAAAGACACAGAACAGTACACTATAGAAATCAACAAGAAACGTCCCCCCACAGCAGAATTCACTGTGAGGGAAGGCACTGAAAATATCCAGATCTCCTCCTCATACTCCGAATGGCCCAATTCTACCCCCCATCACTTAAGCTTATGATTTGTCCATATTGACCCATTCCTCGTCCCCCTCTATCTATCCCTTTCCAAAATTTTTTGGAACAATATACACTCTCCAAAATTGCAGAATTCCCCAGTTCATGGTGACTATGCCTTCGGTATAGTGTGGGCTGTGAAAATTTGCCCTCTGAACTTTCCTGCCTCTAATCCCTGTCCCACGTTGCGAGTTCATTCCAAGAGCTCTCCCGAGTTTAAAAAAAAAATCAAGCTCGTGGTAAGCACGGAGCATCAACGTAGCAGGTACGTCAGAGCTCGGGGACGTCTAATAGCGCTAACGGCAGGTACTCGGGAGGATTCGCTAATGGCAGGTAAGCATGGGAAGACTCGTGAAGATTTTTCAACTTGTTGAAAAATGTCCACGAGAGCCCCGAGTATCGACGAGTGGCCATTACCGTAAATCTCCCAGTTCGAATCAGGGCAAACTCGGGAGAGCTCTTGGAATGAACTCGTACCGTGGGACAGGGCTTTCTCTCTCCGTTCATAAAGATACTTCTCCAAGCTTTAGTTGTTGCTTGAAGAGGAAGTCATTGTTGCAATGTAGAGTGCAGGTTGCTACGTTCACTGAAACAAAGTTGTTCGCGAGAGACACAGTTGACTGTGGGTGCTGGAACCTGGAGCAGAGAATAAACTGCTGGAGGAACTCAGTGGGTCAGGCAGCGTCTGAGGAAGGGAAATGCACAATTGACATTTTGGGTCAGAAGAGCATAAGGAATAGGAGTAGAATTAGGCCATTCGGCCCATCAAGCCTACTCTGCCATCCAATCATGGCTGATTGATCTCTCCCTCCTAACCCCACTCTTCTGTCTTCTGCCCATAACCTCTAACACCCATACTGATCAAGAGACCTTTCAAGTCCTTTCAGGCACAGACTGACACCATCTCCCTGCCCATTCCCCTCCACAAGTTGTACACAACACTCTGTGCAAGGGAGGGTGAATAGTTCATTAAGAGAGAGCCACTCTCTAGATAAGGTAGAGTGAAGAGAGAAACATTTATTGAAACACCATGTCGATTCCTCAACGGAAGTGACAGGAAGAAATGTTTACAATTACGGGCAATCGCTCTGAAACTCGAGCGTTGGTCAAAAGACCAACAGAGACTGACTTCATTGTCCATTATAAAATTAGATGTCCACCATGAAGATACACACATTAAGGGGATTTAAGGGACTTTTGGATGGGCACATGCATATGATGAGAATGGAGGGATATGGATCACGTGCAAGCAGAGATTGACTTGGTATCATCTCTAGAACAGACATTGTGGGCCGAAGGGGCTGTTCTTATGCTGTACTATTATCCAAGATGGCACCCAAGCCTGGCGGCTCTTTGTGTGTTAGTCACAGAAGTGGATCTGCAATCACGCATTACAATCGCTCCACTCTCTTAAACCTCTACTCCAACAGCAGCATTTCTCACTTGAACTGTGCACTTCTTAATCTCCTGTATTAATGTGTTATTCCCTTTTATTCTGTATCTGTACACTGTGGATGGCTCGAATGCATTGTCTTTCCGCTGACTGGATGGCACATGACAAAAGCTTCTCATTCTACCTCGATGCACGTGACAATAAACTAAACTTAACTCATGTTCCAAATACAGAGAGTACAGAGGAGATTTACTAGAATGTTGCCTGGGTTTCAGCAACTAAGTTTCAGAGAAAGGTTGAACAAGTTAGGTCTTTATTCTTTGGAGCGCAGAAGGTTAAGGGGGGACTTGATAGAGGTCTTTAAAATGATGAGAGGGATGGACATAGTTGACGTGGATAAGCTTTTCCCATTGAGAGTAGGGAAGATTCAAACAAGAGGACATGACTTCAGAATTAAGGGACAGAAGTTTAGGGGTAACATGAGGGGGAATTTCTTTACTCAGAGCTGTGTGGAATGAGCTTCCAGTGGAAGTGGTGGAGGCAGGTTCGATTTTATTAATTAAAAATAAATTGGATAGGTATATGGATGGGAAAGGAATGGAGGGTTATGGTCTGAGTGCAGGTAGATGGGACTAGGGGAAAATAAGTGTTCGACACGGACTTGTAGGGCCGAGATGGCCTGTTTCCGTGCTGTAATTGTTATATTGTTATATGGTTATATGGTTATATGAAGGAGACCCAAGCTTGACTCTGCAATGCTCATTGCACTAAACTTACATTCCCTTTTACCCAATGCAAGGGAATAAGTTAATCCTTACAGAAAGACATATGTTGTGCAAACTGAAAAATGCAGGCTGAAAAATTCACAAGAGAGCAACATTCTCCACATTCTGCGGGACATTTTAACCTGCAGCCATTTGCTGCTTTCTGTTTGTGCAGATCGAAATATTTCCTTCCATGTACCTTTCCAATTGTCTTTTAAATGTTGTTATTGTACATGACTCAACTACTTCCTCTGGCAATAGACACAAAATGCTGGAGTAACTCAGCGGGTCAGGCAGTATCTCTGGAGAAAGGGAGGAGATGGCATTTCGGGTCAGACTCTGAAGAAGGGTTCCAACCCGAAACGTCACCTGCACCTTTTCTCCAGGGATGCTGCCTGAGCCGCTGAGTTACTCCAGCATTTTGTGTCTATCTTTGGTGTAAAGCAGTGTCTGCAGTCCCTTCCTGTGCATTCTTCCTCTGAAGGCTCGTTCCAAATACGCACCACCCTCTGAGTAAAAGGTTACTATTAAATCTTTCCCCTCTCACCTTAAACTTATGGCAGGCAGCATCTGGATAGACTCGGCTTGTACTCGCTAGAATTTAGAAGATTGAGGGGGGATCGTATAGAAACGTACAAAATTCTTAAGGGGTTGGACAGGCTAGATGCAGGAAGATTGTTCCTGATGTTGGGGAAGTCCAGATCATGGGGTCACAGTTTAAGGATAAATGGGAAGTCTTTTAGGACCGAGATGAGAAAAACATTTTTCACACAGAGAGTGATGAATCTGTGGAATTCTCTGCCACAGAAGGTAGTTGAGGCCAGTACATTGGCTATATTTAAGAAGGAGTTAGATGTGGCCCTTGTGGCTAAAGGGCTCAGGGGGTATGGAGAGAAGGCAGGTACAGGATACTGAGTTCGATGATCAGCCATGATCATATTGAATGGCGGTACAGACTTGAAGGGCCGAATGGCCTACTCCTGCACCTATTTTCTATGTTTCTATGTTTCTATCTCTGGAGAAAAGCAAGAGGCGAGATGACGTTTCTTCTTCAACAGAAATAAGCTTAGTGCCGTTTTCTTTCTGGTGAAACTTTCACTAACTCAGAGCTACTCACTGCATTCTGGTCAATGCAAAGTGAAACTTCACTGTCAGAGGGAATGAGTCTGTCTACTGAATATAGTAGCATGTAGCGGTGTATACATGGCAAGTAACAAGGGCCACAGTCCACACTGTGTGTAAGGCAGGGTTCACTGGAGCACTGAGCTGCGGGATGGAACTCACTACAGAAGGGAACCACTCACTGTACACCGCGGGAGAACGTTGATAGCTAACGCAGGATATAATGTTCAGTCCAGAGTTAAGTCCACATTCTGCATCACATCGCGGTGCGATTGTGGATTCACTTCACAATCTGTACAAAATACAGGAGGAAGTGTTGGACAAAACAAACCCACAGTCCAAGAAGATAGTCAAGAGTGTTTTATTGTCATATGTCCCAGACAGAACAATGAAATTCTTACTTGCAACAGCACGACGGAATATGTAAACATAGAACAACATAGTAAACGAGAAAAAAAGCTCAGTGTGTGTGTGTAAGTATATATATTTTGTTCTCATTTATTATATACACACAAACATACACATAAAAACATGCACATCTTGGACAATAAAATGTGAAGGATGTAGGGAGGAAGTGCAGATGCTAGTTTAAACCGAAGACTGACACTAAAAGCTGGAGCAGCTCAGAGGGTCAAGCAGCATCTCTTCAGGAGAAAAGGAATAGGTGACGTTTCAGGTCGAGACAGGGGAAAGGAAAATGAAAGATATAGGACAAATGAATGGAAGATATGCAAAAAGCAACGATAATCAAGGTGGAGCCCACAATGGTCCATTGTTGGCTGTAGGCTAGTTATACAGACACTGAAACTCAACAGGATGGCAGTGAAACCTGAATGATGATGGGTGTGTGGGGGGTGGGGGGGGGGGGGGGGTGGAGAGAGAGGGGATGCAATCTATTTACAATCACACAGGGTCAATTTCAACATGCTATCACAGGGGTCGTGATTTCTTCTACGACTGCTTCATCTTGCACCTACTGTGCAATCAGAGTGAAATGTTCAAAGCACAGGGTGACTCTTTTACACAGTGTTCGCTACACGGTAGAATGCTGGAGATAAGGGAGTCACCTCCTCCCACTGTACACTGTGAAGTAAGATGGCAGGATCTGTGTCTTTCTATGCTACAGCGTAGGCTGGTCTGTTTAGGGTAGCCCAGAGCTGCAATTTACATTCTGTAAAATTTAGAATGAAACGTTTGCCTCATTGGATACTGCAAGGTAAGGTGTTTATTGTTATGACGTCAAACTCCACATTCTGCACGATATAGGTTGAAAGATTCAGTATCGGGAAGTCACTGACCAAATGCTACAGTGTAGTGTGATGTTCTGATCATGATTGGAATTCGCTGTGTGCACGTTGTATAATGGAGAATATAATGCACACTATGACACAATGTCTCTCTCTCTCTGTCTCACTTTGTCTGTGTGCCTCTCCCTCTTAATATGTGTACATATATATATATACATATATATATAAACACACATATGTGTTTATGTACATATATATACATAAACAGTTCATTGTTAATATGCTAATAATATATTATAAATAAAATATATAATTAAAATATTAGCAACAAACTGTGTATAATAGTAATAATAATAATAATAATAATAATAATAATAATAATAATAATAATAATAAATACTTTATTAATCCCCTTTTCAGGGGAGATTCAGATGTCTTTGCAGCACACTAATAAAAATACAGCATAATATTAAAGAATAAAAAAAACATAAAAAACACATATATACACACACACACACACACATACACACACACACACACACACACACACACACACACACACACACACATACATACATTTAAGGGGGGAAGGTATTGGTGACGTTTCGGATCGAGATCCTTATATATATATATATATATGTGTGTGTGTGTGTGTGTAATAATACATACACATATAAAATAGTTTGCTGTCACTTATATTCCGGGGTCAAGGAAAGAGCGTTCACGTGGCGGCCCTGTCCCCACCACCACGTACAAGAAGCACAAGAAGCGACAAGCCAGACACCATTGTATGCAGATGCCGAGAGGTGTGTTCAGCTCTGGCTGAACAACTTCTAATCCTGTGTGTGGACTCGATAAGAAGAAGAACTTATATTCCAAATATCCTTGCCTGCACTGTACATTCTAACAATGACAGCTTCCACACACTGTGCATGCTAGGGTAAATGATGACCCTCACGCCATTCTGTTCTTGATATTTCATACTTCATTATATTCCATATCCCCAACGATTCACTGTCGTAGTTAAAATGTCACACTGTTGTATGTAGGACGTGGCCCGGTCATAAAGAACACATTTTCATGCACTTTACTGAATGGGAAAAGTAACTCCCTGCAACTTTAGTATTTAAGCTGCACTTTATAGTGACTATGTACACTGCTGGGTGAAATATCCCCCCCCCCCGTATTGGCTAGACACTTTCTGTAGTTAACAGCTTGTGCTATATTGTGCAAAATGTTTAGGAAGTGAATCTTTGTTGCTGGACGACACAGTACTAACTGCGACACAGCTGATCCCTGCATTCTCTACAACGCACAGTGAAACATTCTCCCCATAAGAGAGAGTCACATTCTCCACACTGGGTAAAGCTAGCGGAAAGGTATTCTGCGGAAGCAACTTACTTCCTCAATAATGTTCATTGCTTGTACAATGTTCGTAGTGGTCAGGAGTTGCTCTTCTGTCTGCAGTGGACTGGGTGCACCATTATTGGTGTACATTTTGCAGACTGGAATAGAGTGGCTAGTTATCATGCCAGCCTCCATCATGTTTGCCTGGGTGACCCATCCACAGACACCTGACCGACACCCTCCATCTCACACCCACCATCACTACTATTTTCCAGGGAGCAGCAATGAATGCAGAAAAACAATATTAAGGCGCTAAGTAAAACTTAGAGTCATACAGTGTGGAAACAGACCCTTCGGCCCATTGGACTAAATCAGCGGGTCAGGCAGAGAAGGTTCATTAGGACAATTCCTGGGATGCAGGTGTTGATGTTTGATAAGAGGTGGAGCACAACTCCAGAGATGCTGCCTGACCCGCTGAGTTACTCCAGCACTCCAGCTTCCTATTATCTGGACTTGCACTGTTTAAATAGTAATTTGCTATTTCATTCTTCCTGCCGGTGTGGATCACCTCACAAGGGTCTCGACCCAAAACGTCACCCATTCCTTCTCTACAGAGAAGCTGCCTGTCCCGCTGAGTTACTCCAGCTTTATGTGTCTATCTTCAGTTTAAACCAGCATCTGCACTTCCTTCTTACACATTACACCTCATGTTACACTCTCTGCCAACCATTTATTCCAATTGCCGGAACCTATTTATATCCCTATCTTCAAACCCTCCTCACAGTTTGCTAACCCACCTGTTTTTTGTCATGGCCCCTTCATTTAGAGAAAGTGGGTCCTAAAGGGCTCCCATTACAATTTCTTCCAGCACTGTCCCAGTCATATATATACCTTTCCTTCTGTCCAGAGCTGCTGCCGGCCCTGCTGAGTTACTCCAGCATTTTGTGTCTATCCCATTAATGGATACCTGGATGATTAGTTTGCATGGGTCCTCTGATCTGACTTGGCTTCTTTTACAAGCATTGGTAATACAAGTGCTAGTTTCCTACCTAAGGGGGTGATGTCCTTGTACTCGGCTTGCACTCGCTAGAATTTAGAAGATTGAGAGGGGATCTTATAGAAACTTACAAAATTCTTAGGGGGTTGGACAGGCTAGATGCAGGAAGATTGTTCCCGATGTTGGGGAAGTCCAGGACAAGGGGTCACAGTTTAAGGATAAAGAGGAAATCCTTTAGGACCGAGATGAGAAAAACATTTTTCACACAGAGAGTGGTGAGTCGCTGGAACTCTCTGCCACAGAAGGTAGTTGACGCCAGTTCATTGGGTATATTTAAGAGGGAGTTAGATTGTGGCTAAAGGGATCAGGGGGTATGGAGAGAAGGCAGGTACGGGATACTGAGTTGGATGATCAGTCATCTATGTTTCTATGTCCTGTCCATTGAACCATAGAAGATTTGGGGAAACAGTTCATAGGGCCCCTGTCCGTTCCCTTTAATCTCTTGAGTGAACATTATCTGAAGCCTTTCAGTGCATGACTATTTGAAACTAAATTACAAATTACTATTAACTTTAATAGTCTGAAGACCTGAAACGTCACCCATTCCTTCTCGACAGCATTTTGTGTATATATTCGGTTTAAACCAGCGTCTGCAGTTTCTTCCTATACATTTAATATTTTTGTAATTGCTTTAAGCAATGTGGGTGCCCATGGCAGGGAGAGTATTCACGGCACATTCCTAATTGCCCATGAAGAGTAGTGGTATGCTTTTATTTTTGAGTTCTTGTTCATAACAAAAGCAAGATAAATCCATTTAGCTTGTTCATACCTTATCCGTTTACTCTTAAATATCAGCAGAGTGATGGAAGCCATCATCAATATTACTACCCCTTGCTTTCCCACTATCCATCCCTTCCCAATCCTAGTTCTCTGACCAGTTTGATTGTTCTCCTGATTAAATTTTATCTTGTATGCCTCGTTGTCACCTTCCTAGCTAACAATGATCTATTCTAAGGTACACAAAAATGCTGGAAAAACTCAGTGGGTGCAGCAGCATCTATGGAGCGAAGGAGATAGGCAACGTTTTGGGCCAAAACCCTCCCCCAAATGATCCATTCCACATTTGCCTTCATCTTTGTCCCCTTTGACCTCTCACTTTCACACAATCTTCCATATCCCTTTGTTTCCCTCTCCCCTGACTCTCAGGGTAAACCAGCATCTGCAGTTCGTTCCTACACACCATCAAGGGGCGCTGATAACCCCCATGTATAACCTGCTCTTCAATGCCCAATGTGAGTTTTACTGGGACTTCTCTGCTGCATATCTCATCACAGCCTAAGGCCAAACATGGATCAAAGAACTGAATGCCAGAGGTGAGGTGAGAGTGGAGGTGCTTGACATTGAAGCAGCATTTCACGGCGAGAGACCGAGGAGCCTCAGCAAAGCTGCATCCAATGGGCTTTAAAGGGTCAACACTCCAATGCTTGGAATCAGACCATGCACTGAGAAAGATGGCTACAGTTTGTTCTAAGTCAATCATTGTAGCTCCAGCAAGCATTCCTTCGGGCTGTGGCCTGGTGGGTTCATAGAAACGGTGTCAGGAGTTACGGGAAGAAGGCAGGAGATGGGGTTAGGAGGGAAAGATAAATCATCCATAATTGAATGGTGGTGTGGACTTGATGAGCCGAATGGCCTAACTCTGCTCCTATCACTTATGAACTTATGAGCATCACCACACACAAGTTATCATCCCCATTGCATACAGCACTGGTTTAGAAATGTATCACTGTCCCTTTATCTTTGCTGGGACTAAATCTTGAATGTCTCTCACAGTCAAACAGCACAGTGTAACGCCACTGGGAGTCAGATAGTTCAATAATTTACTCCACTACCAGCTCCTCAGGGGCAGCTAGGGATGGTCAATGACAAATGCAGTTTGTTGAGCAATGTGTTCATTCTGGAAACCAAAATTAAACAATATTTCCTCAGCTGAAGCTGCTCCAATCTGAGACTCTGTCTAAATTAGCACCCCAGAGTCCTTCGGTGGTGCCAAGCGATCTTTTGATAGATTTTTAATAAAAGGTGTGGAGTTTTGGGATTTGGACCAGGTAACTATGAAGGAACTACTGTTGATTTCTACATCAAGATGGTAAATGACTTGGAGAGGACCCTGAATTGGTGTCGTTCCCAGGTCCCTGTTATCTCTATCTTCCATGGTAACAAAGGTCCTGGGATTGGGAGTGACATTGGGAAGTAGCTGCAGTGTATTTTACAAACATAGAAAGTAGGTGCAGGAGTAGGCCATTTGGCCCATTGAGCCAGAACCACTGTTCAATATAATCATGGCTGATCATCCAAAATCAGTACCCTGTTCATGCTTTCTCCCCATATCCCTGGATTGCATTAGCCCAAAGAGCTATATCTAACTCTCTCTTGAATATATCCAGTGAAGTGGCCTCCACTGCCTTCTGTGGCAGAGAATTCACAACTTTTGTGATGAATAATGGTGTGTTAATACTGGAGAGAATGAATGATTAAAGTGGTGGATGGGGTGCAGTAAGTGACCTGCTTTATCCTGTTGTAGAAATGAGGAAGTATAGAACTTTCAGCCAAGACCCAAAATCACTCAATATTCTCCAGAGCTGCTGCCTGATCAGCTGAGTTACTCCAGCACTTTGGGTCCTTTTGTGTTTCATCCTATTATTCAATAGCAACATCATTGGGGAATCATGATTTTAAATAGGAGATAGGCACAAAAACCTGGAGTAGCCCTGGGCCAGGCAGCATCTCTGGAGAAAAGCAATAGGCGACGTTAGCTATTTCTTTTCTCCAGCGATGCTGCCTGACCTGCTGAATTACTCCAGCTTTTTTTTGTCTATCTTGGGGTTAAACCAGCTTCTGCAGTTCTTTCCTGGACATTTTAGCAAGAGCACAGACTAATACCAAAATAGGCATTCATCTGCTCCACCACACACAGAGAAACTGTCTGAATTGCTATTCTATAGTGTTTTTTCACAGTTTTAGCTGCTAACACAACTAAAAAACTTCTGGAGGAGAAGGGTCCCGGCCCGAAACATTACCCTTCCTTTTTCACCAGAGATGCTGCCTGACCCGCTGAAATACTCCAACACTTTCTTTTGGTATAAACTCGCATCAGCAGTTCCTTTCTACACATATATAAAGCTTCTGCTATTATTACATCCACCATTATATGCCACCTCTTTTTCCTGATCTGCTTGCTGAGTTACTCCAGCACTTTGTGTATGGAGTTTTGGGATTTGGACCTTTTTCCAGAGATCCCTTTGTCAATATTATGGCTATTTTTCCCTGCATTCATTTGAAGTGATACTTCCCCCTGTTGCCTTGAAGGTTAAATCCCTTGTACATCTGGAGTCACAAAGTTTCCAGAAAAGTTGAGACAAAATGCTGGAGTAACTCAGTTGGGTCAGGCAACATCCCTGAAGAACATGGATGGGTCTACATGTAAAGTTTCTACATGTTATACAATAGACAATGACAAAGTTACTGTGTCAATTAGTTGGACTCTGATTAACTGGTAAACTCTCGAAATACCATATGGGGAGACACTCTTTGTAAACGACACACCGAGGAATGAAAGGTTCAATGTTACAGGGAGTTAAGAATTTGATTGTTCTATCTGAAACATATGACAATAAAAACACTCTTGACATACTGTTGTTAATGCAGCCTGAAAGCTTCACCAACCCTAGGAGTAAGTTACTTTATCTCTCCCTTACTATGCATCGCAAGGTGAAATGCCCACTGCTACACATTAAGAGGCAACCACAGATTGCAATCCATTGAAATAACCCAACCTTGATCCTGCAAACCAACAACGTGGAGGGTTAAAAAGATATGAAGATATGGTATCCTTATCTCTCATTAACCAGTGGGTCTTTGGTGTCTATGGTTCTGTTAAATTTGGAGGCGGATTTGCTGTTAATCACAATTGGTGTTGTTAGGTGTTGTAACAACATCGCTACTTTGAGTGGATCAACAATCGACAAGGAAATGCAAAAGGTTACAACTTCAGAGGGAAAATACTACTGCCAAAACTTTCTTCTTTGCCTTAGAGCTATTCTGTGACATACTTGCTAAAAAAAAAAAAAAAAATCTCGCACCCGCTCCATCGTCGGAGACGTTTACATTCTCTTACCGAGAGTTTTTTTTGTTCTAATCGAGTTCTTAAAGCGGCGACGCGTTTTAATTGCACCGGGATATTCTCGCAGTCGAATTTTCGCCCCCAACGCTATAAACTGAGATTACACAGGACTGGAATGCCGAAAACAGGCTGGGAAGTGGAACCCCCCCCCTCCCCTCCCTTCTTCCCCTCCCTTCTTCCCCTCCTCCTCCACGTTGGAAAATAACCCCACTGTTTGTTGACTGCCTTAAACGTTCTCTGAATTGGCAGATATGGTAAATAAAACTCCTTTTAACATAGAATCCAGCTGCCTGGCCGCAAAGAATACTCCAGCCACTTCAACAAGGTGAACGTGTTAAACGCAAGATTCGTGAAGTAAATTTGAGGACACGCCGTGCGCACGTGGGGAAGTACAAGAATGCACTTGTGTGTGTGTTTTTTTTTGTTGAATATCATTAAGAATTTGGTTTCTCCATCGCTCGGTGTTTAAAACGATATAAATTTTCCACTTTTATCTTGGAGAAACCCTTGTTGAATTTAATTTTACTACAGTAATACGAGGCGTTACTTTCAAAAGTTCTAATCGTTCTGCTCTTTCAACTGGCTAAAATGTGGCAACGATTTTTGAATCATTGCAGAAATATGCACCCGAAGGATACATCTCGAAGGCATGTCTCCTTCGCGTTAGCTAAAGCAGTACATTTCGTTTCTTTTCTCCGAAACACAACATTATCAAGGTGAGTTGCCATTTGTATCTTTCACTCGGATTGTTACAATATTTGCTAAAATTGTGAGACAAGACATATTTTGAAGTATTGCGTTGCAATTCGTTTTATAGAGTAAATTCACGTCTGCTAAGTTTTCTAATCTGTTCAAATAAATGTAAATAAACGTGCAAGAGGTCATTCCATCTGATGGCTTTACAAAGATGAGGAGTGGGAACGTTAAGAAGGAGAATGGGGATGGGGGAAGGACAGTAACATGGGCACAAGAGAGAGAGGGAGAGAGATTGAGACACAGTGAGGAAAAAAGAGAGTGGGAGATTGTGTGGGGTGGGGGGGGGGTAGAATATAGAGATATTGAAAAATGCGGGTCCTTTTCTGTTCTGCAACACCATTAATTCAGCTCCATCGGACAGGAATGCGGGATTTCACAGCTCACTGCTTCTGCTGCCTCAGAGAGAGGGGAGAGAAGGGCAGGGAGCTGCATACTCCTATGTTTTGTGTCCACGCTGCTGAATCTTTAAACAAAAATCAGAGAGAGAGGGAGGGAAGCGGGTCGCAGGGAGTGTGGCGAGAGGGAGAGAAATAAAAAGAGAACAAGGGAGAGAAAAATAGTGGGAGAGAGAGAGAATGAAAGAGGGAGAGAGGGGAGAGAAAGGAAAGAGAGAAAGAAAGGGGGAAAAAGAGAGAAGGGGAGGGAGGGTGGGAGAGAGAGAGAAGGGGAGAGAAAGAAAGAGGGAGAGTGGAGGGAGAGAAAGAGGTAAAATATATAGAGAGACAAAAGAGGCGGGAGTAGTGCCCAGTGTGGTGTAGTGTGCTGGGCAGTGCTGAGCTGTAGTGTGCTGGGCAGGGCAGTGCTGAGTTGGGCTGTAGTGTGCTGGGCAAGGCAGTGCTGTAGTGCGGTGTGCTGTAGTGAGCTGGGCAGGGCAGTGCTGGGCTGAGCTGTAGTGTGCTGAGCTGTGCTGTAGTGTGCTGAGCTGGGCAGGGCAGTGCTGTAGTGTGCTGAGCTGTAGTGTGCTGAGCTGTAGTGTGCTGAGCTGGGCAGGGCAGTGCTGTAGTGTGTTGAGCTGTAGTGTGCTGAGCTGTAGTGTGCTGAGCTGGGCAGGGCAGTGCTGTAGTGTGTTGAGCTGTAGTGTGTTGAGCTGTAGTGTGCTGGGCTGTGGTGTGCTGAGCTGTAGTGTGCAGGGCTGTGGTGTGCTGAGCTGTAGTGTGCTGAGCTGTAGTGGGCCGGGCTGTAGTGTGCCGGGCTGGGCTGTAGTGTGCCGGGCTGTAGTGTGCCGGGCTGTAGTGTGCCGGGCTGGGCTGTAGTGTGCGGGCTGGGCTGTAGTGTGCCGGGCTGGGCTGTAGTGTGCCGGCCGGGCTGTAGTGTGCCGGGCTGTAGTGTGCCGGGCTGGGCTGTAGTGTGCCGGGCTGTAGTGTGCCGGGCTGTAGTGTGCCGGGCCGGGCTGTAGTGTGCTGAGCTGTAGTGTGCCGGGCTGTAGTGTGCCGGGCCGGGCTGTAGTGTGCCTGGCTGTAGTGTGCTGAGCTGTAGTGTGCTGGGCTGGGCTGTAGTGTGCTGAGCTGTAGTGTGCCGGGCTGGGCTGTAGTGTGCCGGGCTGGGCTGTAGTGTGCGGGGGCTGGGCTGTAGTGTGCCGGGCTGGGCTGTAGTGTGCCGGGCTGGGCTGTAGTGTGCCGGGCTGTAGTGTGCGGGCCGGCTGTAGTGTGCTGAGCTGTAGTGTGCCGTGCTGTAGTGTGCTGGGCAGGGCTGTAGTGTGCTGAGCTGTAGTGTGCCGTGCTGTAGTGTGCCGGGCCGGGCTGTAGTGTGCCGAGCTGTAGTGTGCCGAGCTGTAGTGTGCTGGGCTGGGCTGTAGTGTGCTGAGCTGTAGTGTGCTGGGCTGGGCTGTGCTGGGCAGGGCGGTGCTGAGCTGTAGTGTGCTGGGCAGGGCTGTGCTGTGCTGAGCTGTAGTGTGCCGGGCAGGGCTGTAGTGTGCTGAGCTGTAGTGTGCCGTGCTGTAGTGTGCCGGGCCGGGCTGTAGTGTGCCGAGCTGTAGTGTGCTATGCTGGGGCCGGGGCGGGGCGGGGCGGTGTGTTTTGTGAATGGACGGGGCTCTCGGTGCGTGGACGTGTCTCGCGCCGTCCACCTGGAATGCGGAGGGTCCGGGCGCAGCCAATGGGCCGGCGCGCGGGGTCACGTGGGCGGAGGGGAGGGGGCGGGGCGCCGGCGGGCGGAAGGTGCTGAAGATGGTGGTGGTGGTGGCGGCGGAGGCATCACCACCATCACGCGTGAGCGCTCCGGCCCTGACTGCTCACTCGCTCGCTCGCGCTCTCTGTCCCCGGGGCCGCCGCCGCCGCTGCAACATTGCACCGCCTTGCAAACGGGAGCCGCCGACATGCACCACATCCCAGCCTCCGGAGACCAACAACTCGGCCCTGCAAAGAAGTTTGGAAATATGTTTTCTTTTTTTTTTTTTTGCAGCGACTGCCTCCATTTTTTTTTTGCAACTTCGTTTGCTGCGTTCGTTTCAATAGATATTTTAAATAATATTTTGTTTTAAAAGGGGTTATTGATGCATTCCCCCCCCTTTTTTTTTTGCAGGTACCATTGAGCAGCATGTTGTGGGGGGGGGGGGGGGGGCTTGTGAGTATCATCCGGGCCGTTGTATGGAAATGGCGGGAGCTCTGGGCTACAAGGGGGGGTGAGAAAAGGGAGGGGGGGAGGGTTGGAGGAGAGAGAAAAAGGGGTTTTAAACGGGGCACATACCCGGGGAGAGAGAGAGAGTGAGAGCAAGAGAGGGGGGGGAGGGGAGGGGACATTATGCAATGCCTAGTCTTTTAAAAATACGTATCAAGGTACCCCGCCCCTCAAAACCCCCCCACACACACACACACACTCAGAATATCACTCTGTTTAAAATAGGTGATCGTAGGAATAAGTAGAGCAGGGTTAAACCGTGCAGTGTCAACAACTGCGCTCGCAACTTGGCCGGGCAAGGAGATAGTCATCCTTTTTTTTTTCCAGAGTGAGTCCCAATTTTAATGCCTTCGGACTGTTTATAGATATATACATATATATATATTATTGAATCTGGCAGCGCAGTATAAAGCGGCCAGCCACGCACGCGTTTGTGGCTTTTAACCCTGACTATAAAGAGGGCGCCGCTTTTTAATTTTTTTTTAAAGGGACAGCAAGCCGTCGTTTCCTCCGGAGCCTCGGAAAACTTGAGTGACAAGCGCTCCTTCCCGAGTTGGATTCGCACAATCTCTGGTCCAACGACGCTGCACATTCAGGGGGCCCCACGTGTATTTTTTTTCCCATCCTCCCCGCCCCGGTTATTTTATTTTATTTTTTTGATTCCCTTTTCGCCCAATCGCAACACCCTCCCCCTTTACAGTTCCAGCTTTTATAGCTTCGCGGATGGTTGTTTACGGCGTGAGTTTGGGGCTCCGATCTTGGGGAAACGTTAAGTAATCAGATTTCGCAACTTTGTATGCGATGCAGAGGAGAACTGTTTTGGACCTTCGGTTGTACAGGAGGTTGTTGTGATTTAAGATGTTCAAATTTCACTCTTGACTGCTGTGCTATTAAGATAACTTCCTATTTGCATTAAACTATTGGATGTATCCGCTTAAGTTTTAAAACTAGATTGTTAAGAACTTGTCTGATTTGATTGTACCCTTTTTACGTTGTTTACTGTGAATATTTCTTATGTGTTACATTTCTTCTCCCTAAATTTCGGGCCGATCACACCTTGTTCTTTATTCCAGCCGTGTTATTTTTGTTGTTGTTGGTGTTTGGAAACAAGCGGCGTCAGATCGCCGATGACCCGATTTTTCTTTCTCTTGTTGTTGGCGGCTCGATTTAATTTTTATTTTTTGACGTTGTTATTGAAGTCTGTTGTCCGGGGCCCTTTTTATGTTGTACTACTGAGATGAGATGAGCAGTGCAATATTAAAAGGGCATTGGCTTGCAGTTACACTCCGCCCCACTCGCACTCACTTCCCAAAAAAACTTTGTGGAGAGGATCAAACTCTTCCAACAACGTGCCTATGAATCAACAGTGCAACTTAAAAAATGTTTTTCCTGTGTTTTCGTAACTTTTTAAACGCGCATGCTTGATTAGTTTTGGATAAGATGTCTCGCCTGTGGTGTAAATCCAGTTTAAAATGCAAGTTGCCAGAAGCAGGTGGCTATTGTATGAAATGTTACCATTTTGACTTTTACTGTGTAAAATGTGTTTTTGCTGGGAGTAACCGCAGATGAAGCTTCCACATTTCGTCCCTGGCAGCCGTCTAGTTGATGCAGGAACTGTGGATTTAACCCACGGTGCGTTGAGCCCTGGGTCAGGGTTGTCTGCTGTCGGGCGCTCTGACGATATTGCACTACTGTCCGCACAGCTAAAGCAGTGCAATAGTATTGTCAAAGCGTCAGGCACCAGGGAGCGAGCTCCCCACGTCCGCCGAAGTCCCGGGACACAATGGAGGAATTGGAATCGCGGGAATGGTCGCAACATGGCTACATGTGACTAAAACTAGGGTTGCTGAATCCCGGCAGCTCTGCTTAAAATTCACCATCATCTGCCCTGTGGATTTGTGTGTGTGTGTGTACGTCTTAAAATATGATCAGGTAGTTGAATGAGTGTAAACTTGTTAAGAGTTACTGTAATCATGCATTTCAGTTTTTTCAAAGTTGGATGAAATGAATGTGTTATGGACTATGCACAACGGGCTGAATTCCTCGTGTGATGTTTAGTTAGCGCCTTTCCAACTTTTCCTCTCGTGTGACGTTTTACTGTTTTATCCTTGCTGTTGTATGGTTAAAAATAATCAGTGATTTCAAGCCAAATGGGTGTATTTTCTTTGAAAGAAAGGACTTTCTCAGAATTAATGCTGCCCTTTCTATTGGTCTGCATGTATTTCTGAATTGCTAATGCTGGCATTGGAGTAGCGAGCACTCGTGTTTAGTGATGCGGGGCTGAGGTGCATCTTAATGCTACTAGTCCCGACTTTAACTTTGCAGTGGATGGTCCCATTTGCTCATGTTGTCAAGCCAGGTGCCGTGTATCAATAATGAAGAGTAAAGGAATCCAAAACGGCGTGTTGACATTGAGAATTTTCGACATATAGATAGATGCGACCTTTTTTATAATTAAAAAAAAAAGTCTTATTTAGACGCTTTGAAAAGCACTAAATAACATGGCACGTGTGTGATATGGAAGTGGTTGGCAGCTTTACTAAATCGGGGAGGGGGAGTAGTTTGGTCGCACTGTTTTCGTGCAACGATAGGTCCCTACCGCACGGTTCGTATGTTTTACCCTCCCTCCCGTGTGTATTCCCCCCTCAGTGGGAACCCCATCCCTGGCGCGAGTGAATTGCGGGTGGGGGGGGTAGAGCAGAGGAAGCGTGGCGGGGAACCGTGCAACTACCGGACACGGCCCTATCTAAGGGGTTGAAATTGTCCCCTGTGCGCCGGGTTCCGTTCGGCGTTGGCGCTGGAGGATGGGATGGGAAGAGAAGCGAGCGTACACAAATTGCAGCTTCGGCAGGGCCTCGTGTGCCTTGTGGGAGCGAGTGGGTAGTAAGTCTAGGGAGGGGGAGGGGTTGGGTTTTTTTTTAAGAGTGTATCGGATGGCAGATCACGCTGTTTGTTGAGGGTGGGGGAGGGTTAAGCCTTGTGGTGGGGGGAGATGTTTCATTTGTGATCATTTTTAAAAACCGCTACCTTGAATATAACATTTTCGTCGGAGTTGTCCCGGGATATTTGTGTCTCCGATGAAAGTGGAGAATTGTTGTCCCGGCACGGGGAGCCGGCAGCCCGCTGGCAAAGTGTGTACGTTTTTTCAGTGTGTGGCGGAAATCTGCTTGGTTTCTGCGCAATCCGCCGACAGGTCGCAGCTCGCCTGATGGGAATTTCCCCCTTTTTTATTTAAAGAAAAATTGCCTGCTGAAAATTTCATGTAAGAACTTGCTAGAGTTTTTTTTTGAAGTGGATGGGTTGGAATGTCTCGCTCAGCCGCGTTGCTGCTGCGAATTCGCTTTGAACCGCGGCCCTATGGCCACCGATTCGACTAAATCATACATCGTATTTGGGCTTCCGGCACTTTGACCTCTACGATTAAAAAAAAAACTTGATCCCCTCCACAAAAAATATCCGTATTCCTTCGCCGTGTGAACCGCAGGTTCTAAACAAAAATGGTTGGCGTAAGCGAACAATCCACAATTACTTTTTTGAATGGCCTGTAATTTTATTTGTTTGCTGATGGGGTTTACTATTGGGGAGGGGGGAGAGAGGGGAGGGCGGGGGAGAGAAAGATTTCAACACTGCAACTTTTAAATGGGTTCGTCCGCTTTTTCAAACGTGTAGGCTGTTTCTCAATGTTCTATTAATCCGAAGTATTTAAAAAAACCCGCAGATATTGGGGGAAATCGTTCAGGCTTCCCTACTCAATTTGACCAACGTGGTTAGCGTGAGGGTTATGCATGTGTAATTGAAAGCATTACGTGTTGCATTCTATAACCGCGCGGAACTCTTTTCGGTACCGACTGTTGGCAGAATACAAACGTCACCTAGGGTGTAAATTAAAATGTCTTGCCCCTCTTATTCAGCCGGGGAGTAACAGCGGGAAGACATGTTTAGTTTTGGGCCTGGAATCTGAATTGTCCCTTCGTGAAATGGCATTGCTTTGGGGAGCAGCTTTACCCTGCACTGGTGATATTCCCAGAACTGCTAGCCTTCACTTTGGCGGGACGTTGATGCCGTTTTTAATCTTGCTGACCCTTATTAGAATTGGCCACGTCGTTTCTAGAGCTCGCCCCTCTGGCTTCACTGACAGACAGTGCGATGCCAGGGGGTTTCTCGTGTTAGTGTCGAGGAGAGAGAGAGAGGAGGGGTGGGGTTGGGTTGGGGGGGTCAACGAGATAACAAACCGCCCTGGTAATAACTCGCGCTAGTCTTGGCCCTGCTTTATAAACAATGCGGTGTAAACTGTCCCAGTGAACACGGTTGTGGTCTCATTCAGAAAACGGGCACTCTTTCTCTTCCCCTATCCCCGCCCCCCACCCCCACCACACACTCGACCCATGCCCTATTAGGTCTGAAGGATAATGTAAAATGTAAGACTTGTGATCTGGTAATGTAATACCATCAGATATTGGCAGAAATATTCGAATTTCCCTCCACCGTTTGACCAGTGCCGTTAGAACGAGGGATATATATGCATGTATATTTGAAAGCATTAAACTGCTGAACACTTGTGTATAACTGTGGGCAGAATCTATAAACGCCATCACTCTTGTACGCTGATGGTAGCCACGTTTTTGGCGATAGAGGGTGGCAAGGTTTGGGTACCATGTCACATGGGGGGTTGGGGGCTTTGCCAATCTCCATAGCCTTGTTTTTGCCGCCGTTAGACCCCTTTCTCCCTCCATCGCTCCAATAATTTAGACATTGTACTCATTCCTATCCTGTGACGAACCCATTTGCCACATCATCTGATTCTTCAAGGGCAAACGTTAGTCACCGGCTCTCATTGTAGGCTGGTGTTTTTGTTTCTCATTTTACTTTGAAGTGTTAAGTGGTATCGTGTGTTCATTCATTTTTTTTCTGTGTATGTGTGTGTTTGTGATATATTCCGCAGGGCGAGCCCCTTTGCCGTGTGTTTAACACACAAGGCTTGTTCGGCTCTTCAGCCTCTGCGCCGTTTCCCTTCCATGTTCCCGATCTCCAAGGCGAGATGACTAAATAGAGCGTGAATCGGGATAAAATCCACGTTCGGCCCTCTGCCCCGGCCGGATATCAAGCGCATAGTTTCGCCATGCATTTGGAGATGGTCCCGGCGGCAGGCTGGGGGCTCTTCGTGTGGGTTTTGTTTTAGGTCGTCTCTCTGGGTTCTCGCCTGCTTCCCAACACCCCGCTCAGCTCTGACCTGCTCATTCTGGCCTCGCAACCGCTACGCCGTGTAGATCAGGCGTCAGTTAACAGGCAGGCGTTGCGAGATTTTAAAATGCCGCAGGCATGCTGGGTTTTACCACATTGTATGTTTAGAGGAGCGGTTATTAAATAAGCTACCCGTTTGGTTCCCTCCACGGACACACACACACACACCACACACACACACACACACACACACACACACACACCACACCTCGGTCCTGCAGTAAGATTGCAAAGTAAATGTCTACCTAACGCGTTCAATTTTAGACCTTTTTATTACGATGTGTCTGTGACTTGTGGCTGGGTATTCATTGGCTCACGTGGCCATCACTCACGGGTTGTACGGGACATGCCTTGCCCCCCGAGTTCGGTTTCGGCTCCGTCTTTCTTCCTGAAGTTGTTGCTCCTTCTCCCGCTGGAGCCTCTCTCCTTCTTCCCCCGTCCTCCCCTCCCCTCCCTTCCCGCTCAATGGAATCGACCTGATTTCCCCGCATAAAAGTGCGCGGAGAACAAGCAGCCTGGCCAACTCTCCCTTTAAACCATCCCTTCTCACCGACCACTGAAACTGTTCCACGCGTCGTGTCTGGGGCCTGTTGTTTGCTCAGACCTGGGTGTTCAGAAACATCCTTCTGGGTGTTCTGAAAGGCGGTGCATTAAAGCAAATTGTTTTTTCTTTGGAAGCTCGGCAATATAATGTTTATATTGTTTGATGTGAAATTGTTGCCGTTACAAACCGAGCAGTCCGAATGCCAGTGGCGGCGAGTATGCAGATACTAGACGCTCCTAGTAATATATCGCACTCTGTTACTGAGCATGTTACTGGGTGTCTCGTAGTATCTATCGTCCTATTCTGGGTATCTTTAGTAATATCTAGCACTCTGTTACAGGGCGTCCAGCAGTATCTATCCTCTTGTTCTGGTATCTTTAGTAATATCTAGCGCTCTGTTACAGGGTGTTTAGCAGTATCCAGCGTCCTGTTTTGAGTATCTTTAGTAGTATCTAGTACCCTATTACTGTAGCAGTAGGCATCCCTGTTACTGAGTGTCTCTAGTACTATCTAGCACCCCTTTACTGGGTATTCAAGATCAAGAGTTTATTGTCATGTTAGGTGTTTCTAGTAATATCTTGCGCACTGTTACTGGGTGCCTAGTAATATCTAGCGTCCTGTTCCGAGTATCTTTAGTAATATCTAGCGCCCTGTTACTCGGTGGCTCCAGTAGTATCAAAGTGCATTGTTAATGAGAATCTCTAGTAATAATACCACCCAGTTACCGTGTGTGTCCCTTGTAGCATCTAGCACCCTGTTACTAGATGTCTAGCGCCTTGTGATATCTAGCGCCTTGTTACTGTGCACCCCATGTAATGCCTGGTACCAAAATACCAGCTCTCCCTGGTTGTCCCACGTGGCCCCTGCCCCCCCCCCCCCCCCCCCCCCCCCCCCCCTAGCTCCAGTCTACAACGTGGTTCTTAAAACATCTCAGTCATATTCTTTCTGCAGGAGTTTTTTAATTTTGTAACTAGAATATTTTTGCTGTTATTTGAGTGTACGTGCTATGGGAGTAGCGAGGTTAGTAGGCGAGCGGATAAAGATGTGAACTTAATGTGAAACAGCCCGCTTCAATCTGCGCTGCCCCGAGCGTTCGGGAGAGTGAGGAATCTGCGTTTCCCAAATTCCGCAAATTCCCCTGCTTGTCGGCATCAGTTAGATCATTGTGCAGTGTCATGCTTCACTTCGGAATCCTTGGCGCCAATCGAAATAATATCTGGGTTTAAAAAAAGAAATGAGGGTTTCCCCAAAGAGCCGCAACTATCCGTCTTTGGATAGTAAAATTGTACACCAGCTCCAAAAAAACAGTAGACGGGAGTATTGGGAATGTTAACCCCCGTGTTAAATCGTGTTAACCGCGCTGGGGACATCGAGTGTCCATTGAGAAAGGGCCATGAGAAATGCGAGGTCTAGTTCCAGAGAGAACCTACTAATTTCAGGGATAAACAGACCAAATGAGGGAACAGTCCTTGAATCCATTCGGTAAGCCATCCCAGTCCCAGGCATCCCAATTTGTCCCGCGTTGTCTCATTTGGAGAATTGGGAGCGGTGAGGGACCGGGTTCCCTTTAAGGAAGAACTTACGCCGAAGATAGACTCAAAAAGCTGGAGAACCTCATCGGGTCGGGCAGCATCTCTGGAGAAAACGTTTCGAGTCTGAAGAAGGATCTCGACCCGAAACGTCACCTTTTCCAGAGATGCTGCCTTGGAGAGAAGGAAAAGGGTGGCGTTTTGGGTCGAGGCTCTTCAGTCTGAAGAAGCCCTCGGTTAGACCCCGACTCTTCCCCCGCTAACAAATACCAAGTAGAGCAGTGGGTGAGGGCACTCATTCCACTCTGAGGGCCGATGGGACCCTAGCGCCGGCCTCTTCCTCGCGGGAGTCAGTGAAATGCCCATTTTCAACAGGAATGTAACGCATGTGCGTTGTTGCTGCTTAAAACTTAAAAGAGTTTGTCCCGCGCAGACTGCGCAGCGATAGTGTCGAAATCTGTCGCTTCAGTCACGAAATTATGAATGTAGTAACTAGTTAAAAGCAAAGGTGGTTTTTTTGGGTGACCCCGCTGCCCGCCGCGGGCATTGACCTGGCCTCTCTCCACTCGGGTGCCTGAGGAATTCGCGAGGAGGAGATAAAAAAGGCGCGCATTCTTGATCAGATTTCGTCGAATGAATTGTCCAATTTCGACCCTCGCCGATAAAGATCAAAGCGGCGTCGCCTTTTGACTTGCTTGAGAACGTGAGGAATCTTTATGGCGGATGAGAGTAAAGAACAGGGAGGGTCCCGGCAGCTCAGTGGCGAGGCCATGAATCACCGGGCCATCCATGAATTGGAGGCGTATCATTGCCCCACTATCCCGCCCTGCTCCACTCTAATCTGACCGGGGAAGCGAGAGGCTAAATGTGTCAGGTCGTCAATTGATTGCAGCAGGTCTGAAAAGGAGAGTCCGAGACCATCACTTGGCAGTGTAGAAGGTAAAAAGCGTGATGGTGGAGGCAGCCTTTAAGTATTGACTAGTTTTAAACATGGTCTTGGAATGGGCGAGCCGTGGGGTTTGAGATATTGTGTCCTTACAGATGTATTGTGGCAGTAATGGACAGGGTCCGCACAGGGAAAATAATATTGTCTATATATTTGTCTGGCTATAGATAGACACAAACTCTTGGAATAACTCAGCGGGTCAGGCAGCATCTCCGGAGAAAATGATTAATTAGCACATGTTTCGGGTCGAGATCCTTCTTTCTCCGCGGTCGGAGAACGGCCTTCTTTGTACGCGAGGCAAGTGGCAACAGCGAAGTGTGTGCCCTGGAGCGGAGGCGGAGGCGAGTTCGCGCCCGGAGCCGGGACCCTATCTATATTGCGTCTGCTTTCAGTTTCTCGCTTAAGTAGTGCAATATCGCTTATAGGGTTTCGGCTCTGGGCTCCATCTTCACCCACAAGGGAGGGAGGGGGTGGGGGGGGGGGGGGGGGGGGGGGGGGGGGTCGCGCTAAATGCACGTGTTCTCATCTGGGATGCTCCATGCGTTCTTTCTGCTGAGCGACCCGCAATGGGTTATATTTCCCGCGCTGGACTTAGCGCCGGCAGAGGGCAGGTTGGAGCTGTGGGGCGGGTGGGCGGTGCGGAGTGGGTGGGCTCAACTCCTGATTTTAGGTGGTCTCTCGCTTCTGTTCGACTCGGAGGCCCCTGCTGGGCTGGTAAGGGAGGAACTGGATTTTTGACATTCCCCGAGTTTCATTGAAGCCATCCACTAATCTGGACTCTCCTCCCCCCTCCCCCAAGAATGCTCGAACGAAGGCATGATCGAGGAACCACGCACTTTAAAACGTAACTCGCCCGCATATTAAAACCCCAAATGACCGAGAAAACCGTCCCATCCACCTGAACGGGCAGAGTGATTACTGGGGGAACTCGCGTTAGAGCCTGCAGCTCTTATTGAACTCTGACTGCTGCATAACCTGGACACGACCAACGTCCAGGTTCAGGAGCAGCTTCTTCCAAACAACCATCGGGCTATTAAACACTGTAATCTTTAACCAAGCTCCGGACTACATGGACTTGAGGGCATTGTTTTTATCTTTGTACTATTATTTGTACTTGTATACTTAAGCGTTTTGTGTTTATTATGGCTATTTACAGAGTAATGTGTTTCTAAATCTTGAGTAAGAATTTCACTGTTGCGTTACGGGGCACATGACAAACACTTGAGCTGTGGTGGTGATGAGGAAGGCGCTTCTTCTTGGATGGTGTTTTAAAGGTGAGACCACGGTGAGGCATTTGGTGATAAATCGCTGGGGTTTGGGATATTCATGCCCCGCCACGACCCCCTCCCCAAGTGCCTGCGGCTCTGTCAGTATTGCGCTACTGTAGACCTAGCACAAGCAGTGCAATATTGAAAGAGCGTCAGTCACTTGATACAATCGCCAATCTCTGGATTAGAACTCGCCGGAGAAGTGTGGTCTGTCTGTCTGTCTGTCCTGGTGGGATGAAGCCGAGCCCTTGGCCAGCGCTGGATAGACGAGCAACCGGCTGGAAGTGGGGTGGTGAAGCGTCTCTGGGATATGGACAACATTTTGGTCCGTGTCCCCCAGCATGTCCATGTTCTCCAAAGATGCTGCCTGACCCGCCCGCTGAGTTACTCCAGCCCCTCGTGTACTTTTGTGTAAATCAGCATCTGCTGTTCCTTGTTACTGCACGCTTGGTTACAGGGGTACTTCCACGGAGCTCCACGCCAGGCTATCACAGTAACGGCCGTGCCCTTGCCCGGCTGCTCCCAAATTTGACCCGTTCTCATCACGTGCAGGAGAGACCAAGCCTGGATCAGTTGCCCCACACGCGGCCAGAATCATATGCTTTCGCCTGCTCGCTCCGGCTACACCCTTCCCTTCTTACCCACGGGAACGACAGAGCCCCGAAGTTGCCCGAGGCGGCAGAGAGCCCGGTTCAATCCCGACCTCGGGCGCTGAGTGTGTGGAGTTCGCACGTTCTTCGGCATTGCCAAGGTATGCGCGGTTGCTAAGATACATTGTGGACACTTGTCAATTGAAGGTACACAAAAATGCTGGAGAAACTCAGCGGGTGCAACAGCATCTATGGAGCGAAGGAGATGGGCAACGTTTCGGCCCGTAACGTTCGCTCCATAGATGCTGCTGCACCCGCTGAGTTTCTCCAGCATTTTTGTGTACTTTCGATTTTCCAGCATCTGCAGTTCCTTCTTAAACACTTGTCAATTGACCCTTGTGTATGGGTAAGTGGTCGAATGTGAAGGGGATTAAATTGTCGGGATAGTATGAATGGGTAGATGAAGGGCCGGAAGACCTAAGGGGCCTATGTTCCCCCTCTGCCTCTGTATTGACTCCAGCAGAATCGGTGACAATGTTTAGAATTGGGAGGTATCAGGAACCGCAGATGCTGGCCAACAATAAACATACACACACACACACACACAGTGCTGGAGTGGCTCGGCGGGGCAGGCAGCTTCTGTGGAGAACATGGATTCAGGATGGGATGTTTTGGCATATGGGGTGGGGGGGAGAGAATCGCGGGCCATCGGGCGTATTGGTCTCATCTGTGAACGATGAAGCGAACAATCGCCGCGCAAACTGCGTGTGATATCGGGAAGGAGACGGTTGTAGTACTGAATGTTAAAACGCGGGGGCGTACGCTGACTGAATGGCGAGGCTCTCGCTAGCGACCAATGCTGCCCTTGTGGAACTTGTTCACGGGAGGGGTCCCTGGAGCCTGGAGACGAGCGATTGGGAAGCGGGGAGGGAGGCCTTCCCGTCGTACAGAGGCAGCGCGGGGGGAGGGGAGGGGAGCGAAGGGGGGCCCCCCAGGCTATTTATCCTCACTGACCTCCCGCTCGCAAGCGGTCAGCTAGGATCCGCGCCAGCTGCCGGAATGTGGCGGCGGCCTTTTGATGCTGGCTGGAGGTCACGGCCCCGAGAGTAGGGCGAGGTCGCAGTTTCACCGCCCCCAGGGCAAACGCAGCACGGCTCATTTGGCAAATGCGCGCTTTACAATTGTTCATTTCAGAGAGAAAGAAAAGGAGAAAAAAAAATCAGCAGCTTGGAATATATTTTCGAAATTGGAGAGGGGATGGGTAACGGAGCGTGAAGCGATCGCATTTTTGAGAGGCGCGAAATAATGGTGAAATATTGCGGGGTGGTGATTGCTAGTCATTAATCCGCCCGTCCCTTCAGCGGCTTCGCCTCGGAGTGTGGATAATTCGCGCGGGCCACGGCGTGGATGAGAAGCGGCGTTTCGCCATCAGCTGCCGGGGTTAGGTCCAAGGCGGGTGGGCGCGATCACCACTGTCTCCGCGCACCGCGCTGTCTTTATGCCGGGAATTTTAATAGCCTACTAAAAGCCACGTGGCCAAACCCGGCAGTGGCCATGTCTGGAGCCGCCTACAAGATAGAATGATACAGTGGAAACAGGCCCAACTTGCCCACACCGGCCAACACATCCCAGCTACACTAGCCCACCTGCATGCGCTTGGTCAATATCCCTCCAACCCTGTCCTATCCATGTACCTATCTAACTTTCTTAACCATTGGGACAGTCCCAGCATCAACTACATAACCTGTCACCTTGTTCCATACACACAGCACCCTTTGCGTAAAATAGTTACCCTTCGGATTCCTATTAAATCTTTTCCTCTTCACATTGGAACCTGTGTCCTCTGGTCCTCGATTCCCCTACTCTGGGCAAGAGACTCTGTGCATCTACCCGATCTATTCCTCTCATGGTTTTATACACTTCTGTAAGATCACCCCTCATCCTCCTGCGCTCAGATATCTCCGATATTTAGTGACAAAGGGCTCTTGTAGCTTCGCCTCTCCTGTAAGGATTAGCATATTCGGGGTACATTTGCGGAGAATCTCGGGCTACTCGGGGCGACATTCTTTCCCCTGTGATGACCCTATCTATTCATTACTGTCTCACGCCGCAGCGGCTCCCACTGACTGCGGAACTGCCGCTAATTTCCAGCCCGGCAGGTCGAGTCGCCAGCGTGCATCACCGCCCAATCTTCCAACCGTTAGCACAGCGGCGAACTACCCCACCCCCAACAGATTGGGTCTCAACCTTCACGGCATTCGCTGGCGCAGAATAAATATCTGGGGCTGAGGATGCTGCGAGGGTAGAGGCCACCATCAAGCAAAACACGGGAGGAGACAACAATCCCTAGGGTGGGAACAGATTGACCACATCGGAGACGCCTCATTCCAAGCAATGTGGCGCCGTGACGCCCTGGTTTATCCAATTGCCTCATTCTTCAATATCAGCCCGTTTGAAAATCTAGTCATTTCAAGTGGGCACCGCTCCACCGCAGGAGCCCATTCGGCCCGTCGCACCTTCCTGGGCCGTTGGATAGAGTTAAATCATTAGTTATCCAAATCTCAGCTCCACATCTCCCTTCAACACATTGTTTATACACGGGCCGTCCCGCCACTTGGGGGAAAGTAGACCCGTTGGCCTTCGCCGCCGTGTCTCCAGGTTACTCGCTCTGTGCTCACAGTAAACATGAGTTTATCCCGGTTTACTCAATATCCCCTCTTTGAAGAAGGGTCTCGACCCGAAACGCCACCCATTCCTTTTCTCCAGAGATGCTGCCTGTCCCGCTGAGTCACTCCAGCATTTTGTGTCTCCCCTCTTTGATAATTGTGTCGAACAGGAAGTCAATATTAAGCCCCCTTCCCCCATCCTTGGCACCACTTTTGGAAACGCCCATCTTCTCTAAAGCTTCTCATACTGAGGAACCCGGAACCAGTGAGTTTATTGATCAATAAACAACTATGACAACAATCAGGGTCTCGACCTGAAACGTCTCCTATCCATGTTCTCCAGAGTTGCTATGCTGCCTGCCCTGCTAAGTTACTCCAGCACTGTGTCATATTTGAAGTAAGTAGCCGGGCGCACGGAATGTTTCGACATTCTAAAATCTCTGGCTGGAGACACAAGCAACTGCAGACGCCGGGATCTTGCGCCAAAGACAACGAACTGGTGGAAGGAACTCAGCGGGCCAAGCAAGCAGCATCTGGGGAGGGAATGGACAGACGACGTCTCGGGTCGGGGCCCTTCTTCACACAGAGGCCCGACCCGCAGAATCTAGCTCTGCGTTAGGCTAAATTTCAGGTTCTCATTGAGTAACAACCCGGACCTCAAATACATGAGGGGCGATCTCATTGAAACTTTAAATAGTGAAAGCCCTGGCAGAGTAAATGTGGAGGGGATGCTTCCACTAGTGGGCGAGTCTAGGACCAGATGCCATAGCCTCAGAATAAACTGACAAACACTTTAGAAAGGAGACGAGGGGGGAATTTATTTAGTCATAGAGGGTGGAGAATCTGGAATTAATTGCCACTGGAGGCCAAGTCAATGGACATTGACTGATTCTTGATCAGTGCGGGTGTCAGGGAGAATGGGGTTAAGACGGAAAGGTAGATCCGCCATGATTGAATGGCGGAGTTAGACTTGATGGGCCGAACGGCCCAATTCTCCCCCGCGAACTTGTGAACTTAGATGGCGATCTCTGCCTCTCAATATTGGTCGGCCCCTCAATCCAGTTTTAGCCTAAAATGGATGACCCGACGGTAACTTGGGCTCCGCTATCCCGCCTGACCATAGTACCCCCCCCCCCCCCCCCCCCCCCCCCCACCACCCTCCATCGCTTATCCGCTCGCTCGCTACCTCAGTCACAAATAAAAGGTTCAGACACTATCAAGCGCACATTGGGGAAGAGAGTTGCAAAGAATCTCGAACAGGGCACAGGTGCAGTACACTTCATCGGCCTTATATGAGGTTATATGAATCATTAGACCAGTTTGAGTGAAGACCGCGGGAATTTCAAACGCCTCCAGAATAGTTTACAATAGGCCAGGGTTATGCGGTCCACAGCCGCTAATATCGATGCATATGTTCCAATGTAACCGGCGTCGGGCTCACAATTGTTCGCCCTTTTATTGTTAACGTTATTCGAACTTTTGAGCCGCCTGGTTTAATTTGGATGGGTTGAAGTTTGCCTCATGTTACTTTAGTGTTTATTATAAGACGATGCTAATTTGCGGCGACGGGCGAAAATTCGTGGCGGTGATTCCTGAATTCCGGCCCATTGCTGCAGCATGGAATGCCATCATCTGTAAAACTTCCATCCGTCTAAATGGCCGAAAGCATTTAGAAGTTTCGGTTACCACTGGCAATCCATGTGAAAATGAAATGTCCTTTTTTTTGTGTGTTCATCATACTGTGTCTTCTTTTGGTTTATCGGTGTTGGGAAAAGGCCACGGGAAAACCACAACCGACCGCTACAGACGCGGAGCCAATGGATGGGACAAAGATTGGCGCGATTTCATTAATACACCATGCATTTTGCACACTCTTAAAAAACACATCAGTAGATTAGGCGGGGTTTCACAACACGAGGCCGGGACCCCGGCAACACACCGTTGGCCGCCTCAGGGGGAAGGAGACGCTGAACAGCACGTTGCATCATGAAAGATGATTATTCTAAGGCGCTTTGTCGGTGCCTCATGGCCAATTGACCCGCGCTAATTTTGGCCAGATCGCACGAATTCACACCCGTAACAATCAAATATGTTTGACTTGATATGACTTCCCCACCAAATAAATGCAATGAGCGGATCTGATTCCAAGGCTGTTTTATTTTACACTTTATATGAATCCAACCTGACTCCACCACTCGCAATGAATTAACTACCTTTTGACCATGTCCGTTTTTAAAATGTCGCCAGGATTGTAAACTCGCGAGAAAGCAGCCGAGGATTTTTATTCTCGTTCTGATTTTACCAATTAATTGAAAGATAAAATCATTTACCATAATTTTTTAACGGGGTTCCAGTCTTAGAGGAGTTACTGGGGACTCGGTTACATACAAGACACTTAAACAAAGCCACGCGGAGATCAGCTGAACGCGTGCGAGCTTTCGCGTTTGTTCTTGCGCGTCCCATTGGGGACTTGGTGTCTAGTGATACGGCACTGCACTCCCGACAGGCTAAAGTATCAGTTATCCGGCAGATGTGGTCAACGATGTCGATGGCGCTTCAAGGCTTCCTTTCCCCCTCGCCTTTTGCTTCACATTTGATTCTCGCTGTCCTTGAATATTGATTTATCCAACTCCAAGTAACCAGTGTTTTCCCTCTCTCTCTGCCCCTTCCCCCACCATTGTTCTCCGACTAGTTTCGCTGGTCTGGTTAATTTTACTGATACTGACTGATTGTGTACCTCTGATTGTGTACCTCGTTGCCAACTTCCCCCCGGCTTGTATACCTCGTTGCCAACTTCCCCCCAGCTAACAATTACCATTCTATGTAGGAACCAACTGCAGGTGTTGGTTTAAACCGAAGATAGACACAAAAAGCTGGAGTCACTCAGTGGGACAGGCAGCATCTCTGGAGAAAGTAAATAGGTGACGTTTCGGGTTGAGGCCCTTCATCAGACTGGGAGTCAGGCAGGGACCATTCTACGTTTCCTGAGCTCACCGTCTGCTTTGATCCGTGGTTTTCACACCAACATCCGCAGTTCCTTCTCGCTCCACTTCGCCGTGTCAACGACTGTTTTATTGTCGTATGTCCCAGATAGAACAATTACATTAATTCTTACTTGCAGCAGCACAACAGAATACGTAAACATAGTACACGGTAAACAATATAATAAACGAGGAAAAAGTTCAGCGTGTGTGTACGTGTGTGTTACTCACGAGCGAACCAAATCACCCGAGTCACTTGGTGAGTTTCTCTCAACAGAATGGGATTTGTATTTGACCACAAAAGTAAAAGGTCATAAGGAAGTACGATTATATATGTTGACGCTGGAGGAGAAGTGATTATAAATACAAATGGCGTGTTATACACTGTAATAGGTATAACCGGCCATTGTGTAACCAATCTGCCCTTAGAATGACATGATTTCATATTTATCATATTTCAGTTGTACATTTTGTAATATTTTGGATTTATACTAGGCATCCTACAAAAATGTATTTTTTTTCTTATACCAATGAAATGACTACAAACACACATAATGTTTCCGTGTGGTTATTGCATAGTGGACCATGACAATACGATTGAGCAGAATAACACAGATTCCGGTAACGTGGCGGTGATGTTTCTGGATTCATAACCGGACCCAGAAGATTGTTCAGGTTATTCGGGGAAAAAACAACTGAATTTAAGAAATTGATGTGTAGGAAGTAACTTCAGAAGGTACACAAAAGTGCTGGAGAAACTTAGCGGGTGCAGCAGCATCTACGGAGCGAAGGAAATAGGCAAGGTTTCCTCCCACAAAACGTTGCCTATTTCCTTCGCTCCATAGATGCTGCTGCACCCGCTGAGTTTCTCCAGCATTTTTGTGTACCTTCGATTTTTCCAGCATCTGCAGTTCCTCCTTAAACAAGTAACTTCAGATGCTGGTTTACACCGAAGATAGACACAAAATGTTGGAGTAACTCAGCGGGACAGGCAGCGTCTCCGGACAGAAGGAATGGGTGACGTTTCGGGTCGAGACCCTTCTTCAGAAATTAAGCTTATTGCCACGTTTTCTGAGATGCAGTTGAGACAAACTGTGTTATCCAGACAAATCCTGTCACACATTATTAGTACATTCAAGACAAGTACAACATACGGGAAATGTACCGGACTGCAGCACACGTTGTTCTATACAGCGTTGCAGCTACAGAGAAAGCGTCAATTTTATTTTAAAAAGTGCAAGAGCCGCAATGAGGTAGGTCGGGGGGTCGTGACATGAAATGAATGTGACATTTTAAAGTAGAATCAGAAACCACCAGCATGCAAACAAAAACCACGTGCAAACCAAAACAGCGGGAGAGCCGCTGCCTCATAGCGCCAGAGAACCAGGTATGATCCTGACTACGGATGCTGACGGTGTGGAGTCTGTACGTCATGCCCGTGGCCATGTAGGTACCCTCCGGTTTCCTCCCACAATCCAAAGGTTTGTAGGTTAATTGCTTTCTGGAAATTGTCCCTATTGTATATTGTGGGGAAGTGGGATAACGTAAAAATAGCCGAAGGGCCTGTTTCCGCGCTGTATCGAAACTAAATTTGAGTCATGAGAAGAACACACGGCTTCATTTCTAGCAAACTATTCGGTGAATTGACCGAGTAAATGGTTCGGTTCAGGGGCATGGAAGAGATGGACTGTCCACTCCACAAACAATAATAGTTAAAAGTAATTGAAAAAAAAAACCCTTAACACGATAGATGCTGGGAATATGAAACACAACGAAAACGGTGGGAATTCTCTGCCATTCGGGCAGCATCTGTGGAGGGATGTCAGACGATGAGCGGGAATCCAACGCACACAATATCAAAAATCAGCAAGTCACTGAAAGTAAGCATGCAGGTACAGCAGGTAGTGAAGAAAGCTAATGGCATGTTGGCCTTCATCACAAGAGGAGTAGAGTATAGGAACATAAAGGTCATTCTGCAGTTGTACAGTGCCCTGGTGGGACCACACCTGGAATATTTAGCAGTTTTGGTCTCCAAAGTTTGTGGAAACACATTCTTGCTATTGAGGGAGTGCATCGTAGGTTCACCAGGTTTATTCCAGTGATGGCAGGACTGTCAATGATGAAAGAATGGAGCGACTGGGCTTGTATACACTGGAATTTGGACGGATGAGAGGTGATCTTATTGAAACATATAAGATTATTAAGGGATTGGACACGCTGGAGGCAGAAAACATGTTCCCGATGGGGGGCGGGGCAGAACCAGGGGCCACAGTTTAAGAATAATGGGTGGGCCATTTACGGAGATGAGGAAAAACCTTTTCACCCCAAGAGTTGTGAATCTGTGGAATTCTCTGCCTCAGAAGGCAGTGGAGGCCGATTCTCTGGATGCTTTCGAGAGAGAGTTAGTTAGAGCTCTTAAAGATAATGGAGTCAGGGGATATGGTGAGAAGGCAGGAACGGGGTACTGATTGGGGATGATCAGCCATGATCACAGCGAATGGCGGTGCTGGCTCGAAGGGCCGAATGGTCCACTCTTCAGACTGAGAGTCGGGGGGGGGCGAGAGGTATAGACGGTGATTTAGAGAGATGTAGCACAAATGAATGAAAAGTATGCAAAAAGGTTTCAAAGAAAGATGATCATAGAAAGATGGAGTCTCGAATGCAAGTGCAATGTGCATCAAATATTAAATGTTATTAAAAATTGGAACTGTCATATAACCATATAACAATTACAGCACGGGAAACAGGCCATCTCGGCCCTACAAGTCCGTGCCGAACAATTATTTTCCCTTAGTCCCACCTGCCTGCACTCATACCATAACCCTCCATTCCCTTCTCATCCATATGCCTATCCAATTTATTTTTAAATTATACCAATGAACCTGCCTCCACCACTTCCACTGGAAGCTCATTCCACACAGCTACCACTCTCTGAGTAAAGAAGTTCCCCCTCATGTTACCCCTAAACTTCTGTCCCTTAATTCTGAAGTCATGTCCTCTTGTTTGAATCTTCCCTATTCTCAAAGGGAAAAGCTTGTCCACATCAACTCTGTCTATCCCTCTCATCATTTTAAAGACCTCTATCAAGTCCCCCCTTAACCTTCTGCGCCCCAGAGAATAAAGACCTAACTTATTCAACCTTTCTCTGTAACTCAGTTGTTGAAACCCAGGCAACATTCTAGTAAATCTCCTCTGTACTCTCTCTATTTTGTTGACATCCTTCCTATAATTGGGCGACCAAAATTGTACACCATACTCCAGATTTGGTCTCACCAATGCCTTGTACACTGTTAGCATTACATCCCGGCTTCTATACTCAATACTCTGATTTATAAAGGCTAGCATGCCAAAAGCTTTCTTTACCACCCTGTCTGTATGAGATTCCACCTTCAAGGAACTATGCACGGTTATTCCCAGATCCCTCTGTTCAACCGCATTCTTCAATTCCCTACCATTTACCATGTACGTCCTATTTTGATTTGTCCTGCCAAGGTGTAGCACCTCATGTTTTTTTTTTTAATCAGCGATGCTTAAGATTGTTGGGGCGGCACAGTGGCTCGGGGGGTAAAGTTGCTGCCTTGATACAGCGCCAGAGACCCGAGTTACATTCTGTTTTCTCCGCTTTCGTCTCACACTCCAGGGACGTACAGGTTTGTAGATCAATTGGCTTGGTATAAATGTAAATTGTCCCTAGCGGGTGTAGGATAGTATTAGTGTGCGGGGATCGCTGGTCGGTGTGGACACGGTGGGCCGAAGGGCCTGTTTGCGCGCTGTATCTCCAAACCAAACTCAACTTTAAAACATGTTTTGTTTTTAAAACTCCTATGGATGGATGGACTGACTGACGCCCTGTTGGAACGGAAGCTTGTTGTTCCTACCTAACCTGCCCCTTGTCTGACCCCGGCCCCCACACACTGATTGACACGAAACCTTCCTTTGATGTGGCCGATCTTAAATGCCGGGCAGCGAGGGATGGGCAGTTAAACGATGATCTGCAGAACCAACTTCCTCAATAATGAGTTTAAAAAAAACACAGCTCTGGACGCCTCCCCCCTCCCCCTCCCCCTCCCTTCAAACTCCAGAGAACCAGGAGATAATTACCGGCCCGTAACCCGATCCCCCAACCCAATCGCCCGTGGACAATGCAAATACACTACTTCAACATCAACGTGTCTTTACTCTGTCTAAATGTCGCCCGGTAACTTCGCTGCTGTCCAGGGCAAGGATCCTATAAGCAACCTCCGCTGTAGGATCTTTGGTCCAGGGTTCAAACGGCGGCGAGTTACCGTCGGCGGGGAAATGGATGTTTTTTTAGTCCGAGATTGATTGAAGCAGGGACCACACCAAAGGCTGCTTCTCAGATTACCCCGGAGGAATGTTGTCCAGTTGTGGAATCGGTCGCTAGAGCGATCGGCCTCGTTGACATTTACCTCGCCGCCAACCTTGCTTCCAATAAGGGCCAAGAGTGTTTTATCTGAGGGAGTTGACATTTTTTCACAGAAAGGGTGGTGGGTGTATGGAACAAGCTGCCAGAGGTGGTACTTGAGGCAGGGATTATCCCAAACGTTTAAGAAACAGTCAGACAAGTATTTAGGTACACAGAAATGCTGGAGAAACTCAACGGGTGCAGCAGCATCTACGGAGCGAACGAAATAGGCAACGTTGCCTATTTCATTCGCTCCATAGATGCTGCTGCACCCGCTGAGTTTCACCAGCATTTTTGTGTACCTTCGATTTTACAGCATCTGCAGTTCCTTCTTAAAGACAAGTATATAGACAGTGTGTAAGAAGGAACTGTAGGTGTTGGTTTAAACCGAAGATATAGACACAAAAAGCTGGAGTAACTCAGTGGGACAGGCAGCATCTCTGGAGAGAAGGAATGGGTGACATAGAAACATAGAAAATAGGTGCAGGAGTAGGCCATTCGGCCCTTCGAGCCTGCACCGCCATTCAATATGATCATGGCTGATCATCCAACTCAGTATCCCATCCCTGCCTTCTCTCCATACCCCCTGCTCCCTTTAGCCACAAGGGCCACATCTAACCCCCTCTTAAATATAGCCAATGAACTGGCCTCAACTCCCTTCTGTGGCAGAGAATTCCACAAATTCACCACTCTCTGTGTGAAAAATGATGTTCTCATCTCGGTCCTAAAAGACTTCCCTCTTATCCTTAAACTGTGACCCCTAGTTCTGGACTTCCCCAACATCGGGAATAATCTTCCTGCATCTAGCCTGTCCTACCCCTTAAGAATTTTGTAAGTTTCTATAAGATCCCCCCTCAATCCTCTGAATTCTAGCGTGTACAAGCCGAGTCTATCCAGTCTCTCTTCATATGAAAGTCCTGCCATCCCAGGAATCGATCTGGTGAACCTTCTCTGTACTCCCTCTATGGCAAGAATGTCTTTCCTCAGATTAGACCAAAACTGTACGCAATACTCCAGGTGTGGTCTCACCAAGACCCTGTACAACTGCAGTAGAGGGTCTTCAGACAGGATAGGAAAGGTTTGGGCCAAACGCGCGACTAGTGTAGATGGGGCATGTTGGCCGGTGTTACGATAATAAGATTGTTAAGGGTTTGGAACACACTAGAGGCAGGAAACATATTCCCGATGTTGGGGAAGTCCAGAACCAGGGGCCACAGTTTTAGAATAAGGAGTAAGCCATTTAGAACGGAGAAGAGGAAACACTTTTTCTCACAGAGAGTTGTGAGTCTGTGGAATTCTCTGCCTCGGGTGGAGGCCGGTTCTCTGGATACTTTCAAGAGAGAGCTAGATAGGGCTCTTAAAGATAGTGGAGTCAGGGGATATGGGGAAAAGGCAGGAATGGGGTACTGATTGGGGATGATCAGCCATGATCACATTGAATGGCGGTGCTGGCTCGAAGGGCCGAATGGCCAACTCCTGCACCTATTGTCTATTGTCTATTGTGTGGACAAGTTCGGCCCAATGGTCTGTTTCCACGCTGTATGACTCGATGCCTCGTGTGTAAGAAGGAACTGCAGATGCTGGTTTATACCCAAGAGAGACACAAAACTCTATTGCCATCTGTCCCGAAACGCAATAACGAAACTCTTGCCTGCAGCAGCACAATGGATATGTAAACATGTGCTGGAAGGCACTGTGGCTGCTGGTTTACATGGGGAATAGACACAAAATGCTGGAGTAACTCAGCAGGCCTTTTATTGTCTTATGTACCAAAACGGAACAATGAAATTCTTACTTGTAGCAGCACGGCAGATGTGTAAACATGGTACTCACTAAAACCCACTATAAACAAAAAACAGTTCATTATGTAATCATGTGGTTTTCTCAAACATAGGGTTTCGCTCTACATGCTATGAACCCCAGTTGTGGAGACACTGGTATCACTGTCTCGTTGTAGGACATTGATCATTCTTTTTTTATTCTGGATTTTAATTCATGTATTGTTGTTTTTAATATATAACATGATGCTTTTATAAGCGATATACTAAGATGTTAGATGTATTTTATGATGTATTTAATATGCAATGTATTTTTATGTAATGTCCCTTGTCTGGACATTTAGTCCCAAATAAAGTTTATTATATTATTATTAGTATTTATATAAAAAACAGGCAATAAACAAACAAAAGCAGTCGAACGGGCTACTGATTGGGGATGATCAGCCATGATCACATAGAATGGTGGTGCTGGCTCGAAGGATCGAATGGCCTACTCCTGCACCTATTGTCTCGTTGTCTATTGTCAGTCAAAAAATAAATGCCTCCAAGTCTATATAGACCGGAGCTGATGGCTGCAGGGAAGAAGCTGACCCTGCACCTGGACGTTACAGTTTCCATGCTTCATCACGATGTCAGGAGTGAAATGAGATTGTGGCCGGGGTGGTGTGTGGGTCTCTGAAGATACTGGCTGCCTTTTTGAGGCAGTGACTTCGATGGCGCGGAACACAGGGTACTGAGCGAGCCATTCGGCCCCTCGTTACTGCTCACCCATCGAACAATACTGGGACTCACCTCCCACCTCGGCGCCACTTCCCTGCAGTAAAGAAGGGTCTGTGGGTTCTCGACCCGAAACGTCACCCATTCCTTCTCTCCAGAGACGCTGCCTGTCCCGCTGAGTTGCTCCAGCTTTTTGGTGTCTCTTTTCCCTCCACACTTAGATGGATATTACAAAAAAAAAGCTGGAGTAACTCAGCGGGTCAGACAGCATCTCTGGAGATGTCTCCATCTTTCTCCAGAGATGCTGCCTCACCCGCTGAATTACTCCAGCTTTTTGTGTCTTATCTTCGGTTTAAACCAGCACCTGCAGTTCCTTCTTACACCTTTAACTTATACCCTTTAACTCTGTTCTCTCAACAGCCCGCCCCACATCCAAACCCGGCCCCGGCAAACGGCCCATCCGCTGCCTTCAACGGCCCTGCCTTCACCCGCTGGCCATTGTATGTACATTTGATGTACTCGCCGGCAGAGGTGCCCGATCGGTGACCCGGGCCGGTCCAGGCACAAGAACAAATTCGCCCTCCTTCACTCGGGCGGCAAACCACGCCACCCATCCCTTCTCTCCAGAGTCGCCGCCTGTCCCCGCTGAGTTACTCCAGTATTTTGAGTAAATCTGCGTTGTAAACCAACATCTGCCGTTCCTTCCTACACATTTCCCAACTCACTGCAGGCGGGGGCTGGGAGGAAAAAAAGATTTTTATTTTACATTCAACTGTGTGAATTACACTGTGTAACAGTTCCACAGAAACTAACGGGTGTCCAATTACAACCTGCGCATTAAGACGCGGTCTGGTGTCTTTTTGCAAAATTTAAAAAAAAAACATTTACGACTGCTACATTTAAACACAAATGTAAAGAATTGCTTTCCAAATTACGAATCACAACCGCGGAGCCGGACTTGTAGGGAAATGCACCCAGAAATATGCGACCAACTCATGATCACACCTTGCATTGGCCGCCGCTTTCAAACTGAGCGGAGTGTGTCGGGATCGGATATTATTTGACAAATATTATAGAAGAAGTTGGTCAAAGAGGAAATTGCAAAACGGAAGTGTCGCACACTAATGCACTTGGTATGCGGTGATGTCATGCACATTGCCGCTTCCCTCGGTTAAAGTCACCGCTAGAGGATCTGTGGTTAACACTGGTGTTTGTCCTGCAGAGTGTGGGCTATATTGCAACGCGCTTCCCTTTAACATCCGCCCGTGTGCTCCGTTGCTCGCTTCTCCAACGTCTATATATGTGTATTTTTTTTAAACTATTGGAAGCCTTAAGCGAAATGACAACTGGTCGGGCAGCTGACACAATGCTGGCTACAAATACAGAGAGAAGGGTGCAGAAAGTGAATTCAGCAATGCGAGGAGTCTCGGCCCAGACAGATGTGCCTCGCAGACAGGAACTCACTGGGCTAGGGTAGTCTGTGGGCGACTTGTGGAAGGGAGGATGACTAGGTGGATGCACACTGAACTGACTCAGTAGCCCTGATGGTCAGGTTGCATTTAGAACATGCAGCGCAGCGACAGGTCCTTCGGCCCACACTGTTCATGCCCAGCGTGATGCCAAGTTAAACTCACCTCTCCCTGCACGTCTTCCATATCCCCCCCCACTCCATGTGCAATGTAATCTGCTTCCACCACCATCCCTAGCAGCAAGATCCAGGCACCAAGCACTCTTATGTGTAAAGAAAACTTGCCCTGAGGATTCCTTTAAACTTTCCCCCTTTTACCTTTAAACCCTTCCCCTTAAAAGGGGGGGGGGGGGGGTGGAAGGAGGGGAGGGGGGGGGGGGGGGGGGAGGGGGGGCACTCTAGGGGGGGGGGAAACGTGGTGCGTCCCTGGGAGGGGCACAATTCACTGTTTCCTTCATTTAGTGGGGGGGGGGGGGGGGGGGCCCCACCTGTCCTTGACCAATGTGCAAGCAAAGGATTTCATCCTGCCTTGTAGTGTGGATAATTTTCCCAAAGTCGGAAGAAGGGGCTCGAGGAAAATTCCTATTCCCTTTATTTCTCCAGAGGATGTCTGACATTTCCCCCATTTTGAGGGAACCTCTGGTCTGGTTCCTGAGTGAGTGGGTTCTAACTGTGCCCTCATTCAGGCCAAACACTATGTTTCCCATTGCAAAAATTTTAAGAATATTCACCCATTCCTTGTCCAGAGATGGGTCTACGCTTTTTTCACTGACCGGTACGTTTATTGCCTTTGGCACTCTAGGAAAGCAATTCAAGTTCCCACTACAACTAGCTTTCTCTCCTCAGCTTGGCACCTCTAGAGAAAGCAATTCCTTTATCTAATACCCTTTATCTGGGCTATTTGGGCTCACATACCGAGCGACGAAACACTGGATGAAACGTGGTGCGTCCCTGGGTCAAACCTGCTGAGCACAATTCACTGTTTCTTCATTTAGTGGATATGGTTTAATACATTGTGGGCCCCACCTTTCCTTGACCATCGTTGCTTTTTGCATTCATCTGTTCCATGTAGCGTCTATATCTCCCATTTCCCATTCCCCCGACTCTCAGTCGGAAGAAGGGGCTTGACCCGAAAAGTCACCTATTCCCTTTATTTCTCCAGAGATGCTGCCTGACCCGCTGAGATACTCCCATCATTTTGAGTCTTATCTTCGGTTTAAACCAGCATCTGCAGTTCCTTCCTGCACATTTTGCTGTGAGTGGGCTCTGATTAACTGTGCCCTCATTCAGGCCAAACATTCCACTGCTCTCACCTAGATGTGAATAAAGTAAAACATATTACACCGAGGAGTGCTGCATCTTCCCCAGGCTCTCTCAACAACTCCGAACCAGGAAGACGAGGGGTGCAGGGACATGGAACAACAGGACCTCTGAGATGCAAAAAAGTGCTGATTTGAAAGAAGGGTCTCACCTCGAAACATCACCCATTCCTTCTCTCCAGAGATGCCGCCTGTCCCGCTGAGTTACTCCAGCTTTTTGTGTCTATCTTCGTGCAGATTTGAAAAGCGATCACTGACCGGTACGTTATTGCTGCAAGAACATGCTGCGTTGCAGTCTTGAGCAACACATTCTATGTTTCTATAGGGGCTAGTGGAGTCAAGGGATATGGGGAGATACGGGTTATTGATAGGGGACGATCAGCCATGGTCACAATGAATGGCAGTGTTGGTTCGAAGGGCCGAATGGCCTCCTCCTGTACCTGTTTTCTATGTTTCTATGTAACTATCCTTACATTACGTCTTGCTGTGGTTCGGGAGATGGCTCCTCACCACCTCCTCGAGGGGTGTGAAGAATGGATTTTGAACAAGACCATTCCATCAATACCCTCATCCCATGAATACAAAAATTAGCTTGAGCTCACCCACCACCTTGTAACACACAACATACAACACACATACATTGGGCAAGAACAAGTTTGGGCTTTGGAATGTGGACATGGAGAATGGAAGCCACCACGGTCCAAGAACATCTAAATCATTGAAGGCGTTCATAATCAGATAAGGCACACTGATTTGGCATAGACTCATCCAGCTATGGGCACTAAATTGGGAATCTTGGATGAGATAACTTGAGGTAAACAGATTTGGTGAACAATATTAGTTACTGATGTACGGGATACACAGTGATCAGGGATACATTTAGTCTGAACACACACTCACATTCATCCAACACTGTTGCACTCACTAAGTAAGAATGCACTGGTTTGGGACATAAATGACATAACAATGAATTAATTGAATGAACTGAACACAAAGGCACTTACACAAAACAAGAATATAAGTTGGGAAACATATTGAGGCACGGCATACTGATTAAAAATCACATTGGGAGAGACAAACTGAGCCAGGCTTCCAAGTGAACAAGATCACACTCACTAAACAAGAACATGAAATACATTGAGTCATCAAGGACACCCTCACCAATGAAGACCAACACTGAGTCAGCAGATGCACTGATCCCAGCACAGACAGAGCCGTAACACAGAGCTTGGACATGTATAGAGAGCTAGGACACACACACATTCAGTCAAAGACAGTTCACACACACACACACACACACACTCTCAGACCCATCACACACACACACGCACATACACACACACACACACACACACACACACACACACACACACACACACACACACACACACACACACACACACACACACACACACACACACACACACACACACACACACACACACACACACACACTGTGGGACACACATACAGGCACACAACTTCAGACATGCCTGAACACACACACAGCTAGGACACACACATGTAGAACACACACCTTTCAGACATGCATATAAACAAACACAGAGCTAAGGCACAAACATGTAGACATACACACCTTCAGACCTGCACACACACACACACACACACACTCTGAGCCATCACACACACAATACACAGAGTAGGACACATATACAGACACACACGCTTCAGACATGAGTGCACACACACATATACACACACACACAGAGCTAAGGCACAGACATGTAGACATACACACCTTCAGACCCGCACACACACACACACACACACACACATATACACACACTCAGAGCCATCACACACACACACACACACTCAGAGCCATCACACACATAACACATATACACAGAGCAGGACACATATACAGACACACACGCTTCAGACATGAATGTACAGTACATACACACACACTCAGAGCTACAACAAATACACTCAGAGCTTGAAAACACACACAGATGCACATACACAGCAAAGACATGGGCACACTCACACAGTTCACACACACTCACACACATACACACACAAACACTGCTAGAACACATTGTGCAAGGGCACACTTGGTGAACAAAGAAAGCCTTCACGAATCAGAAAACTCCAAGAGCAATAACATCAATAATAATCAGGCAAAAACAGTGTGGCAGGAACATGGACCCTGGACTGAGATATTTCACACAAGAATCAGAAGCAGGAGATTCAACACTTGCTCTACTGATCAATAAGATCTTGGGAAATCTCAGCACCATTTGCCTGCACCACCCCCACACCTCTTGATTCCTTCACTATTCAGAAATCTATTAATCTGTGTCTCGAACGTATTCATTGACCCGTTCCCCACAGCCTTGTCGGGTAATAAATTCCAAATTCACCATCTCTTGGTGAAGAAATGTCTTTTAATCTCCATCCTTCATGGTGGATTTCTTACTTTGAGCCTGGTGTGTAGACAACACAGCCAGGTGTTTAGTTTAGTTTAGAGATACAGCGTGGAAAAGGGGCCCGCCGGCCCACCGAGTCCGCGCCGGCCAGCGATCCCCGCACATTCGCACTATCCCACACACTAGGGACAATTTACCATTATACCAAGCCAATTAACCGACAATCCTGTCGCTGGAGTGTGGGAGGAAACCGGAGCACCTGGAGGAAAACCCACGCGGTCACGGGGAGAACGTACCTACTCCGTACAGACAGCACCCGTAGTCCGGATCGAACCTGGGTTTTTGGCGCTGTGAGGCAGCAACTCTACCGCTGCACCACCGTGCCACCCTAAACATCATCATCATCATCGATACACCTATCCTGTGAAACCTCTAAGAGGTCTCTGTATTTCAATACGATCTCCCCGAATTATTTTAAACCCCTGAGAGCCGGGATCTTCCCAATTGTTCAAACGAGGAGCTTTGGTAGGAACATTTCAATATTAAAGCCACATTAAATACTAAATGAGCAGGTTACATACTACTCCATAATGTCATAATACGATCTCCCCGAATTATTGTTGCGAATTATTGTATGACCTCCCCGAATTATAGGGTGACTTAGATGCGACTTACATAAATCTAAAAATGTCAACATATTTAATAAAACAATACTCATTAAACAATGGGACAATATATAGAATTCAAAAGGAAATTAAAATCTTTACAATTTTTCTGAATAATTTTCCTGTATTTACTCCACAGATATTCTTTGGTGCAGGAAGGAACTGCAGATGCTGGTTTACACCGGAGATAGACACAAAGTGCTGGAGTAACTTAACAGGTCGGGCAGCGTCTCTGGAGGAAAAGAATGGGTGATGCTTCGGTTTGGAACCCTTCTTTAGACTGAAAGTAGAGGTGGGGGGGAGGGGGGGGGGGGGGTGATGGGGGGAGAATGGAGGTAGGAAAGGGCAGCCTTATCTTTGGTGTATTTAATAATACACATGGTCCCAATATAGAGGCTACAACTCATTCACCTACAGTCGCTCTCTCTCCCCCCTCCTCCCTCCTTTTCTGTCACACACACATGCACGCAAACACATGCACACACACACATGCATGCACACACACACATGCACACACACACATACACATGCATGCACACACATGCACGCACACACATGCACGCACACACATGCACGCACACACATGCAAGCACACACATGCACACACACATGCATACACATGCATGCTCACACATGCACACACACACGCATACACATGCATGCTCACACATGCACACACACGCATACACATGCATGCACACATATGTCCCCACAGTCTCCTTCCTTTCACCAAACAACTTTCACCCACCCTGGGCATCTGACGTCCTCCCGTTCTGCCTTGGAGTTCCCTCTCTCTATTCCCAACCCTTTATCTGACCCCCTTACTGTATATTCCTCTCTCTTTCTCTCTCTCTCTCTCTCCATGCACCCTGTCCATGCATCCCTGTCCAAGCACCCCTGTCCATGCTCCTGCCTACACTCTGACTCCTGTCCCGAGTTCTCCCTTCCAAAGTAGTTGACCTCACGTTTTTTTCCACAGCAGTGGCTTTACTCCCTGTGCCCCTGTGCAGCCCAAATTATTATATGGCTATTATAAATTATATGGATGGGGAACACATGGAAACCCACCACTGATCACTGTTGCATTCCACTACCAATGCCCTTCTGACTTAAACAACTTGTTCGCTCCTGTGTTTTTCCATTAACCAATCCTCATTTCATGCCTGTTCACATCTCCAATGTTCTGCGTCTTTCATTTTATTTAAAATCTCACCTAAGCTACATTATTAAAGGCCATTCCCAGGTTTCCATGATTTATTCTGCATGTTCCAATCTCAAAAAGCTCTAACAGATTTGTGAAAGGATTTTCCTTTCATTAATCCATTTTGCCTCTGCTGAAACTTATGTTAGTTTTTTTAAATACAAGGGTAAATTCACTGAAAAACCACTTGCCTGAGTATTAGCTAATCCAGATATATTGGATGACAAATATTCAGTGACCGGAGGCGACTCCATGGAATAAGGGCATTTTCAGTAAGTTCCACATGGCAGGCTGGGCAAAAAGACATTTGCTCATGAGATCCAAGGGTGCCCTGTAAACAGGATTCAATAATGTGCAGAAAGGAACTGCAGATAGACCAAAGATAGACACAAAAATCTGGAGTAACTCAGTGGGTCAGGCATCATCTCTAGGAATAGGTGACGTTTTGGGTCGAGACCCTTCTTCAGACTGAGAGTCAGGGGAAAAGGAAACGAGAGAAATAGACGACGATGTACAGAGAGATGTAAAACAAATGAATGAAAGACAAATGCAAAAAGGTAACAATGATCAAGGAGGCAGCTGTGGTCTTGGTGAAAATGGGTTATGGACAATGAGACCCAACAAGACGAGTTAGTATAACGACTTAGGTGGGGGAGGGGCAGAGAGAGAGGGTTGCCTATTTTGCTTGGGCAACATAACTGAGTTTTTTTTATATTGATTTCTTTATCTTTGTAACCCTTGCAGCCCACTCTCTCCTACACACACTAGACCACAGTGTAAGTACAGCACACAGTTCTGGTCACCCCATTACAAGAAAGGCATGATTGCACTGGGGATTCTGCAGAGGAGATTTATGAGGTCGTTGCCAGGGATGGAACATAAGGCAAGAGTAGATAAGCTAGGGTTACATACACTGGATGTAGAGAGACTTAAAAACAAACTGAGCTAAATCACGAGAAGTTTCATTAGAATAGATAGGAAGGGTTGGTTTATTTCAGTCAAGGGATACAAATACAGGGACATAAATGTAATATAAATGGTGGAGAGGTGGAATGGAATTTGAGGATTAGAGTTTTCACCTGCATGGGATGTGAGGGTTTGTGTCTGAACGGCTATATTCAGCTATGTTGCCCTTATCAATCTTTTTATTTACTTCAGCAAAGAATTGATCAAGCTAATTGTAGCGCCCTACCATTAATAAATCCATGCTGATTTTCATTTATCAGCCCACATTTTTCTAAATGCTAAATTGTTTTAGTTTTAAGTTTTATTTTAAGTTTAATATTGTTGTCACGTGTACCGAGGTTTGGTGAAAACATTTTGTTGCACGCTAACCTGTCATCCAAAATAAAGACACAAAATGCTGGAGTAACTGCTGAGCGGGTCAGGCAGCATCTCTGGAGAGAATTAATGGGTGACCTTTCTTCAGATTCAACCCAAAACGCCACCCATTCTGCCTGACCCGTGAGGTTACTCCAGCATTTTGTGTCAACCTTCGATTTAAACCAGCATCTCCAGAACAGGGGGGGTCACAGTTTAAGGATAAGAGGGAAGTCTTTTAGGACCGAGATGAGAAAATCATATTTTACACAGAGAGTGGTGAATCTGTGGAATTCTCTGCCACAGAGGGTAGTTGAGGCCAGTTCGTTGGCTATATTTAAGAGGGAGTTAGATGTGGCCCTTGTGGCTAAAGGGATCAGGGGGTATGGAGAGAAAGCAGGTACGGGATACTGAGATGGATGATCAGCCGTGATCATATTGAATGGTGGTGCAGGCTCGAAGGGCCGAATGGCCCACTCCTGCACCTATGTTTCTATGTTTCTATCTGCAGTTCTTTCCCGCACCAAAAATAAAGACACAGGCTTGTAGGTTAATTGGCCTCTGCAAATTGGCCCTAGTGTGTTGGAAGTGGATAAGAAACGGTGATAACATAGAACCAGTGTGTACTGGTGACCGATGGTCAGTGTGGACTCAGTGGGCTGAAGGAACTGTTTCCATGCTGCATTTCTAAACTAAACTAAACTAAACTAAACTTCAGACTTAAGAAGGGTTCTGACCCGAAATGTCACTTATTACTTTTCTCCAGAGATGCTGCCTGACCCGCTGAGTTACTCTAGCTGAGTTACTCCAGCATTCCGTGTCCATATTGAGAGTAATTCGTAATTCTGGCACCTCTCGATCAGAGTATTAATCTCCCTCCTACACTCGGACTCATAAATGAAACAAAACTAAACCACTAGACTAACCTAAATAATGATGAATAGAGTAAGTTTATAACAGCAATACTGGGTAACCATAAGTCGATAATGGAACAAAAGCCACCGTCCACAGAAGATCGTAGTTGCCAAGGCAATGTTTGGTGTTGTGTCTAATGGTTGTTGGGAAGAAAGCTGGTGGCCACAGAGTTCAGGCTCCTGGACCTTCATCCCGATGGTAGTCGTGAAATAAGAGCAAACTATATACACCACGATGCAACCAGCCAGTCTGCTCTCCAACTGTAAGTAAAACAGTATTCGTCCAGGTACCAAATCTCCTCAATCTTCTAAAGAACTTCTTAGGAATTGGTGAGCTATTTTGTCTTTGCATCGCGTGTGCTTGGCCCAGGATAGAGCTTCAGTCTGAAGAAGGGTTTTGGCCCGAAAGGTCACCTATTTCCTTCGCTCCATAGATGCTGCTGCACCCGCTGAGTTTCTCCAGCAATTTTGTGTACCTTCGATCTTCCAGCATCTGCAGTTCCTTCTTGAACACCATGATGCACCATGAGCTTCAGTTCAGTTTAGTTTATTGTCACGTGTACCAAGGTACAGTGAAAAACTTTTGTTGCGTGCTATCCAGTCAACAGAAAGACAATTCACGACTACAATTGAGTCTGTAGGAGCAGAGATTTAAGAGTGTGGAGCGATTGTAATATGTGATTGTAGCTCTGCTTCTGTGACTAGTAGGGTTGGGCAGCATCTTGGAAGCAACAGGAATATGCACACCCAGGAACTTGAAGCTTGGTTGATTCTCTCCACTGCCTGTCTCATCAATGAAGACAGAATCAGGGACCCCCGGCTTTCCCTTCCTGAAGCCTGCAATCAGCTCCTTGGTGTTGCAAAAGATCAGAGCAAGATTGCGCAGGAAGGAACTGCAGATGCTGGTTTATACCGAAGATCGACACAAAATGCTGGAGAGACTCAGCGGGTCAGGCAGCATCTCTGGAGGAAAGGAATAGTTAACGTTTCGGTTCGGAACCCTTCTCCTTGCTGAAGAAGCGTCCTGTCCCGAAACGTCACCTATTCCTTTTCTCTCGAGATGATGCTTGACCTGCTGCGTTAACCCAGCAATTTGTATCTATCTTAAGAGTAAGATTGTTCTGATTCAATCACATTATAAATCTCCCTCTTGTGCTCTAATTCATCATTACCTGCTCTGTGCCAGGTTTATAAGTGTAATCCAGCTCTAGGTGTGTGTGTCCGAGCTCTATGTGTGGGCCACAGTTCTGTGTGTGTGTGTCCCGGGTCTGCGTGCCACAGATCTGTGAATATCTCCCAGTGCTTTGAGTTTGAATCATTTTTACAAGATTTATTCTAGATTTTTGAATGCGTCACAGACCTGTGAGTGTAAAAACCGTGAGTGTACCTGCATTCTTATGTGTCCCTGTGTCTGTGAGTGTGTCACAGCTCTGTGAATGTGCCCTAGTTCTGTGTGTGTGCCCAGCGCTCTGTGTGTGTGTGTGTTCCAGTTCTGTATGTGTGCCTGAGGTCTGTGTATGCACCCAGTCCACTGTGTGTTTAGTTTAGTTTAGTTTTGTTTGGTTTAGAAATACAGCATGGAAACAGGCCCTTCAGCCCACTGAGTGAGTCCACGCCGACCATTGATCACCCGTTCATGCTGGTTGTCCCACTCCACACTAGCGGCAATTAGAGGCCAATTAACCAACAAACCCGCACGTTTTTGGGATTTGGGTGGAAACCGGAGCACCTGGAGGAAACCCACGCGGTCCCAGGGAGAATGTGCAAACTCCACACACAGGCAGCACCCGAGGTCAGGATCAGACCCAGGTCTGTGGCGCTGTGAGGCAGCAGCTCTATCCACTGTGCTCCCCTGTGTGTGTGCTCCAGTCCTGTGAGTGCTTCTAGTTTTGGTGAGTGTTCTGTTTTTTGTCTATGTGTTTGTGTTCTGTGCCGCTGTCTGAGATTGTGAGTGTATCGCAGTTCTGTGCACGTGTCACAACTCTGTCGGTGTTTTCGAATCCACCACCAGTCCCATCCTGACCTCTTTCCCCTCTCAGCAGTGGCCTCTCTCTCTACTCTGCTTGTTTCATTCATCCCTCTCCACCCACCCACCCACCTGTCCTTCCCCTCTACCTGTTCCCTTCCCAGGCACTTCCCTCTACAACTGCAGGCGAGGCAACACCTGGCTCTACACCTCCAATCCACACAAGAGCAAGAGGTGGCATCAAAGTGTTTTGTGGCCGAAATAGGATTATCTCGTGTGAGGGTCGACACATGAGGAATATAAGGGTACGCTGGACCTTGTGGAAACTGTAGTTTAGTTTAGTTCAGAGATACAGCGTGGAAACAGGCCCTTCGGCCCACCGAGCCCATGATGACCAGCGATCACCCCGTACATGAGCACTATCCTACACGCAAGGGCCAATTCTGCCACAGAAGGTAGTTGAGGCCAGTTCATTGGCTATATTTAAGAGGGAGTTAGATGTGGCCCTTGTGGCTAAAGAGATCAGGCGGTATGGAGAGAAGGCAGGTACAGTATACTGAGTTGGATGATCAGCCATGATCATATTGAATGGCAGTGCAGGCTCGAAGGGCCGAGTGGCCTACTCCTGCACCTGGTTTCTATGTTTCTATGTTTCTAATTTACAATTTTACCCAACAATCTGTACGTTTTTGGAGCGTGGGAGGAAACCCGGAGCACCCGGAGAAAACCCACGGGGTCACGGGGAGAACGTGCAAACTCCGTACAGAGAGCAGCCGTAGTCAGGATCGAACCCGGTTCTCTGGTGCTGTAAAAGGCAGCGTCTCTACCGCAGCGCCATTGTATCGCCCGCTTATTTGCGGCATTCTCACTGAGCAGGGACATAGTCTGTGAATGGGGCTGGATCACACACAACGCACGTACACAGTCACACAGTAATTATCACTGAGCCCCTGATAGCCACATTCCAGGCCTTTGTGCAAACACTGTGCCTGATTGCTGCTCCAAGCTGATTCCATTTAGTTTTTCATGGAACGCAACTCATACTTGGTAATGGATTTTTACAAACCTTGCTTCAACCATTCAACAATTCTCACTTAGTTTAGTTTAGAGATACAGCGCGGAAACAGGCCCTTCGGCCCACCGAGTCTGTGCAGACCAGCAATCCCCGTATGCCAACACTACCCTACACACACTGGGGACAATTTACAATTTTACCAAAGTCAATTGGCCTACAAACCTGTACGCCTTTGGAACGTGGGAGGAAAGCGGAGATCCCAGAAGTCAAAATCCGTACAGACAAGCAACGCCTGTAGTCAGGATCGAACTCAGCCCCTGCGCTGTGGATTTTTACAAACTGCTTCAACCATTCAACAACCTCACTTAGTTACGTTTAGAGATCCTGCGCTGCGGAAACATTGTCTTCATTTGTGTGTGTGTCCCTTGGTTCGTTCTATGCCCCCCTCCGAGTCTGTGCAACACCAGCACTGCACCCCGTATGCCAACACTAAATGCTGGAAGAACTCAACGGCGCAGCAATATCTGCGGAGATAAATTGGATGAAATTGGTAACCTGCAACTCCTCGGTCCCTCTCTCCCTCCTTCTGATCTTCCCAGGTCCTCTCACACACCCCCTTATTTCCAAAGCCCAGAGCCTGTAGTCAGGATCATTCATTCTGTCCCTTGCCCACTGGCCCTACCAGCAATCTCCAGCACACTCGTCCACCCCCCCACCTACGTGAAAATCCCATCCACCCAACATCCCTTTCATTTGTTCCACTCTTTCTTTTTGTAGTGTAGTGTCCCTGATGGGTTCTATGCCCCGCTCAAATTGAAAGTGATATTTTGGACATGAGAGACTGACTGTGCTGGTGTCTGGAGCAACAATAAAGCTGGAAGCTCAACGGCGCCCCTTATCTGCGGAGATAAATTCTTATGGGGTTGGTAACCTGCAGATCCAGGGTCCCTGTTTCCGATGTTCTGGTCTTCCCAGGTCCAGGACAACAGTCACAGCTTATTTCCAAGGGGAAACCCTCCAAACCCGAGATGAGGAGAACTGTTTGCACACAGAGACCTGTCCATCTCTGGAACTCTCTGCCCCCCCCCCCCCCTCCCCCCAGTTCCTGGCCCCATTCCACCCAACATCCCTCCCTCCTTTGGCTCCACTCTTTCTTTCTTAGCAGTAGTGACCTGATGGGCTGAATTGAAATTGAAATTGAAATAGAAACTGACTGCGGTTGCTGATGGAAATACAGTCTGGACATTCTATGTTTCTATGTTTCTATGACCTCGTGGGTTTTCTCCAAATGCTCTGCCTCCTCCCACACTCCAAAGATGTGCAGGTTTGTAGGTTAATTGGCTTCGGTAAAGATTGTAAATTGTCCCTAGTGTTTAGGATAGTGCTAGTGCACGGAGATCACTGGTCGGCACGGACTCGGTGGGCCGAAGGGCCTGTTTCGCGAAACTAAACTAAACTAAACCAAGCTAATCTAAATGTTAGTCCTGTAACTTTCACTGATGTAAATTGAAACTTTAAATATTTTTCCAATTTTGCTACAAAGAACAATTTCTTTCCCGTTGTGTCTTAACAATTTTTTTCCAAAAATTGACATGTGAATTTTCATACCGTTAAGCAGAAACAAAATGCAGCCTGATTCTATAAGATGTTGATAATATACTATGTAATCTACTTTATTGTGAACTGTGCTCATTAATAAATGTTAGTAATCTGATGTAACCTCACTGATTATTCATTTATTTTCTCACATGACATGCACCAATGGCCCTATCCCACATTGACCAAATACTATAGACCACACTGGACCTGTGCATCAACAACATAACTAAACACAGCGCCTCCTACATGGAAATATCCCTCAGGGCAACTCAGTGGCCAACCATGTTTTGTGTTCCAATGTCCAGAATGAACCAACAAAAGTTACTTAGGGAAATGTAAACATTCCTGATATGAGCCGGCTTATTATCTATTGCAACTTTGGGGATAAAACCAAGTGCGAGAGCGAGGAGGGCCATTGGAGAGAGAGTGGGGCCATTGGAGAAGGAGGAGATAGTGGGCCATTGGAGAGGGAGAGATGTCAGAGAGGGGGAGGGCCATTGGAGAGGGAGAGGGCCATTGGAGAGGGAGAGGGCCATTGGAGAGCAGGGAGAGGGGGGCGCCAAATAGCGAGGGGGCCCATTGGAGAGGGAGGAGGGCCATTCAGAGAGGGATAGGGCCATTGGAGAGGGAGAGGGGCCGTTGGAGAGCAGAAGAAGGCCGCTGAGAACAAAGGGGGACCCAGCGGGGGGGGGGGGGGGGGGGAGGGGGGCGCCGAGAACCTTAGGAGACCCGGCGTGGGGAGGGGGGGAGGGGGGAGCTGCTGCCACGTACAGCGGCAGGCAGATGATGGGACTGTTCAGTCAACCTGTTTTCACTTTGTCGGCTCAACACTGTCTCAATCCACATCGTTTTTCGATGTTTCACAGAACTGTAGATGCTCAAAAGGACTCAAAAGTCCTGGAGTAACTCAGCAGGTCAGGAGGCATCTCTGGAGAACATGGACTGGCGGCGTTTCAGGTTGAGAGCCCTCTTCTGGTCAAATCCCGACTCAAATCACAACCCCCTCGCCCTCCACCCCATCTTGGAAGAAAAAGGACATTGATTTACAATGGAAGAATTTCTTTAGCCAGAGGGCAGTGAATCTGTGGAATTCATCACCGCACAGGGCTGTGGAGGCCAAGTCAATGGATAGTGTTAAGGTTCTTGATGAGCAAGGTTTTTATGTTTGATAGATTCTTGATGAGCAAGGGCATCAAAGGTTACGGGGGAAAGACAGGAGAGTGGGGTTGAGAGGGAGAGAAAGAACAGCCATGACTGAATGGGCCGAATGGCCTCTTCCTGCTCCTATGTCTTATGGATTCTTCCAGGGTTGGCACCAAGGACCTTGTAGCCAACGCTCACCAAGGCTGGGTGCTTGATTTTGAGTGTAACCTCTTGTGTTAAAACAGCAGAGCTGCTCTGAATTCCATTGCTGCCGATTATCGCCCAGCTATGTGAGATAATCGCCAGTGTGGGTCTTAGTGCTCTTGGAATGTTAGCAGAGAGTAAGAGAGGATAAATATTTGTTGTGAATGTAACTGCGGCCCCACTTACACCAGCATGTCAGAGGTATAATAGAAGGGCAAACAAAGGCCATTGATGTTCCCCGCACGAAAAGCATGGGAAGTGGGGACTGAAATCACCATGTCAAAGTCCGCACTCTGGCGCATGGATAACCCAATTTCAAGGGTCAGAGGCCTGAAGGGTGAGAGCACAGTGGACCTTGCACTAGTAGCCAGAGATAAGAGTCGCATTCTTCCAAAGCTCGCTAAAGATACAAGGGGAATATAATGGTGTTAGCGACAAAGGGTTGACAGAAGCATCTGCTCGGGAGAAACGCAGTGAGCAAGGCTGAGACCCCCCCTGCCCACATTCCAACAGTCTGCCCGTCCAACACCTTTTAGTTTACTTTAGAGATACAGCGCGGAAACAGGCCCTTCAGCCGCCCACCGGCGATCCCCGAACACTAACACTACGCTACACACCGGGGACAGTTCACAATCTCTACCACAGTTACAAACCTGTACGTCTTTGGAGTGCGGGAGGAAACCGGAGCGGTCACAGGGATAAAAGTGCAAACTCTGTACAGGCAGCACCCGTGGTCAGGATCGAACCTGGTTCTCTGGCGCTGTGAGGCAGCAACTCTACCGCTGCGCCACCGTGCCGCTCTAAAGTTAGATTCAAAGAGCAGTCGAGAGGCGGGGGCACTGACCATTAATCATCCATTCTCACCAGCCTTAGTCTATTGGATTCATGGGAGGTTGGTCTTGGAGGGGAGGATGCTCCTCAAACTGCGGAGCGTCTTGGACAATACACCTCACCCCCTCCATGACACACTGGTCAACCTGAGGGGCACCTTCGGCTGGTTGCAACAAAATGCAGTATAGAACGCCACAGGAGATCCTTCTTCCCTGTGGCTATCAAATTGTACAACTCCCCCCCCCCCCCCACTCCTGTCGTTGGGTAGACTGTTTCAAGTACCTTGTTGTGTTTTATGACTGTTGCCAGACCAATTTCCCTCCTGGGATAAATAAAGTTCTATATCGTATCGTATATTCATTCATTTTTTAATTCTCCCGACATTCAACCGCTCAGCTGCACAGTGGGGGCAATTTACTAGAGGCCACAACTCCACAGGCCGGGGATGTGGTGCTGTTAGACAGCGGCTCCGCCCGTTGCCCCACTGTGCCGCCCCTACTTCATTAGCTAGCGGTCTCCTCAGCTTTCTGCCTTGGTCTCCCTTCTATTCAATGAATTGACACCTGGCACTGCTCACGTTGTATCTGCCTGCACTTTTACAGAAATAACCTGCACATTTCAAATAGAAACATAGAAAATAGGTGCAGGAGTAGAGGCCATTCGGCCCTTCGAGCCTGCACCGCCATTCAATACGATCATGGCTCATCATCCAACTCAGTATCCTGTACCTGCCTTCTCTCCATACCCCCTGATCCCTTTAGCCACAAGGGCCACATCTAACTCCCTCTTAAATAAAGTCAATGAACTGTGGCCTCAACTACCTTCTGTGGCAGAGAATTCCCCAGATTCACCACTCTCTGTTTAAAAAATGATTTTCTCATCTCGGTCCTAAAAGATTTCCCCCCTTATCCTTAAACTGTGACCTCTAGGACAGGTTTTAAGGTGCTATAACTCATGGCAAATGAATATAAATTGTTTGTGGGTGAGTTGCTGCCTTTGGAATAAGAGCTTTAAATGATATTTAATCAATTAAGAGTCACTGCGGACAGGCAACAGCAGCTCTCCATTAGGTCCACACCTAAGGTCAGCAGCATAATCAAGGACGAGTCTCACCCTAGTCACTTGGTGTTTTGCTGTATTATAAATTCTGTATCATTCAACCCAAAAGGAGTGAGGGTGGTTCTAAGGTATTCAGATCCCTAGGTGGTGTCAGTAAGCCGAGCCCTAAATCTTTCTACAACGTGGTTGTAAAAAAACTGCATGCTTGGAGCGAACTTGGGCGGATGATTTGGGCGTCACGATGGCGCAGCGGTAGAGGTGCAGCCTCACAGGTTCCATCCTGACCACGGGCGCGGTCTGTGCGGAGTTTGCACGTTCTCCCCATGATCTGCATGGGTTTTCTCCCAGATCTTCGGTTTCCTCCCACACTCCACAGACGTGCAGGTCCAGAGGTTAACTGGCTTGCTATGAATGTTAAATTGTCCCTAGTGTGTGTAGGTGGGTGTTAGCGTGCCGGGATCGCTGGTCGGTAGGGGCTCGGTGAGCCGAAGGGCCTGTTTCCCCGTTGTATCTCTAAACTAACTGAAAGTCGGGGGGGGGGGGGGGGACACACATACTGAAGCTTGGGGGAGGGGGCGAGGGAGGACAGATAAGGTTGCCGTTCTCCACAGAGGCTGAGGTGGGCCATTGGAAGGGACTGCCCAGGAAGGAGATGGAGATGGAGATGGCTAACTTCAGTGATTTTAAGAGGCAATTGGACTGGCAAGAAAATCAATTGAGGCATCAGGAAATGAAGTACTTTCTGCCTTTGATCTCTGGAGCTAACCAGATGAATTAAAGTGGTCTTTTCCTGTTTTGTTCCCACTTAATTAGTGCAGGAAGGCTTTAAAAGGGTCTTGAGAGTGATGGCAGACGTCCCTTCTTGATGTTTGGACAATGTGAAGAAGCAGTCCATCTATTTAATATCGGGTGTACATTATCATATCCACCTGCACTACCTGCTGCACATGTGGTTTCCACTGTAATGGATGTATTCAGTGTTGAAGATATTCCAATATTTAATATGCTACAGCCCAAATATGAGTGTGAGGGTATACAATTTGAGCATTGGGGTACCACAAACCAGTCCAACCAATTTCTGTTTTTTTTTTTAAGCTGGCATTTTATCTTTCTAATGCTTTCTATAAAGAAAATAACATTGAAGTACATTTTAAATATATATATTTTTTAAATCATAGAAACATGAGAAAATTAATCAATGATATTAGCTTTTAAGTACCTGCACCCAATGTTTGACTTGAGAGCATCATTTTCGATTTTAGACTTTAGAGATACAGCACGGAAATAAATAGGCCCTTCGGCCAACGATGCCCGTGCCGACCAGCCATCACCCCGTGCAATAGTGCAATCCGACACACGAGGGGCTATTTGCAATTTCACCGAAGCCGATGAACCCTTTGTTAGTCTTTGGAGTGTGGGAGGAAACCGGAGCACCCGGAGAAAACCCACGCAGGTCACGTGGAGAACGGACAAACTCCACACAGGCAGCGCCCGTAGTCGGGATCGAACGCCAGCCCCTAATGTTGCCCAGAGTTCAGGGTTAATATTTGCTGCCAGTTCTGGGTTCAATTCAGACCCCATGGTGTGAGCTTGATGCAGTTTGGCTAAATTCCCAGCACACATTCTCTAGGGAAGGGGGTTCCCATCTTCCATCATAAATGAGGCCCTTACTAGGGTCTCCTCGATATCCTGCAGCTCGGCTCTTGCTCCCCCTACAGCCATTCGCAACTGGTCTTGGATGTCCCATCTTGGATGTCCTAGAGTGGAACGTCTCATCTTGGGTGCCGATACGGTCGGGATGGAGGAATTGAGAATTGGGGATGGCATCTTTGCAAGTGGAAGGCCGGTAGGAGATGTAGTCTAGATAACTGTAAGAGTTGTGTCGGAAGGAACTGCAGATGCTGGTTTACACCACAGACAGACACCACATGCTCAGCGGGACAGGCAGCATCTCTGGATAGAAGGAATGGGTGACATTTCGGGTCCAGACCCTTCTTCAGACTGAGGGTCAGGGGAGAGGGAGACACAGAGGTAAGGTGCGAAAACGAGACATCAAAAGAGATAGATATCAAGGAACATGTAGAATAGATCATTGTTAGCTTGGAGAAGGTAACACCAAAGGAAACAGAGGTAAAATTTAATCGGGGGGATAGTCAGGCTGGTCGGAGAACTGGGAAGGAGGAGGGATGGAGAGAGAAGGAAAGCAAGGGTTACGAAGTTAGAGAAGTCAATGTTCATGCTGCTGGGGTGTAAACTACCCAAGCGAAATATGAGGTGCTGTTCCTCCAATTAGCGCTGGTCCTCACTCTGACAATGGAGGAGGCCCAGGACGGAAAGGTCAGTGTGGGAATGGGAGGGGGAGATAAAGTGTTGAGCAACCGGGAGATCAGGTAGGTTTAGGCAAACTAAGCGGAGGTGCTCAGCGAAACGATCGGCGAGCCTGCGCTTGGACTCTCCGATATACAGGAGTCCACTCCTGGAGCAGCGGATACAGTAGATGAGGTTGGAGGAGGTGCAAGCGAACCTCTGCCTCGCCTGGAAAGACTGTCGGGGTCCTTGGACGGAGTCGAGGGAGGAGGCAAAGAGACAGGTGTTGCATCTCCTGCGGTTGCTGGGGTAAGTACCTGGGGAGGGGGTGGTTTGGGGGGGGAAGGGATGAGTTGACCAGAGAGTTGCGGAGGGAACAGTCTCTGCCGGAAAGTGGAGAGGGGTGGAGATGGGAAGATGTGGCTAGTGGTGGGATCCCGTTGGAGGTGGTGAAAATGTCGGAGGATTATCTGCTGTATGCGACGGCTGATGGGGTGAAAGTTGAGGACAAGGGAGACTGTCCAGGTTGCGACTGGAGGTAGGGGGAGCAAGAGCAGAGCTGCGGGACATCGAGGAGACCCTAGTAAGGGCCTGATCTATGATGGAAGATGGGAACCCCCCCTTCCCTAAAGAATGAGGACATCTCAGATGTCCATGTATGAAACACCTCATCTTGGGCGCAGATGCGGGCAGTGTAGACAGAGGAATTGGGAAGTGGGGATAAAGTCTTTGTAGGAGGCATAGTGGGAAGAAGTGTAGTCTAGATCATGTGGGAGTCAGTAGAGTTAAAATAGATACAAAGTGTAACTCAGCGGGACAGGCAGCAACTTCGGAGAGAAGGAACGGGTGATGTTTTGGGTCGAGACCCTTCTCCAGACAGAACCAACATCTGCAGTTCCTTCCTACACAGTTTAAAATAGATGTCAGTCGATAGTCAGTTGGTAGGTTTACAGTCGATTAATTAGTTGCTAATCTAATTAGTTGTGTCCAATGCAGAGTTCGAAAATATTGACAAAAGTCCGAGGCAGACAGTGATGAAAGGTTTTTTCCCATTCTCATTGACTTAAAAAATTCCAACTTGGCTGAATTCTGCATGTAAACGCAATTCTTTAACGGTGCAGAATTTGCAATGTTTACTATAGATAATGTTTCAAGGCTATCACCCATTGAACGATTGACTTGATTGCAACGATGTTTTGCAGAACAACCTTGGAAGGAGTCGGAATAAACCACATATCCTTTGCCCCAACTCCTGTCTCTCGTGTGTAATGGTTTAGTGCAATTTAGAGGTACAGTGCGGAAACAGACCCTTCAGCCCATTGAGTCCATACTGACCAGCGATCACCATGCATTAACACTATCCTACATTAGGGATATTTTTTACATTTATACCAAGCCAAATAACCTACAACTGGGTTTCAGCCCGAAACGTTGCCTATTTCCTTCGCTCCATAGATGCTGCTGCACCCGCTGAGTTTCTCCAGCACTTCTGTCAACCTACAACCCTATACGTCTTTGTAGTGTGAGAGGAAACCAAATTTCTCAGTGAAAAGCCACGCGGTCACAGGGAGAATGTACAAACTCTGTACAGACAGCACCCGTAGCCAGGATCGAACCCGGGTCTTTCTGGCGCCGTAAACGCTGTAAGGCAGCAGCTCTACCGCTGCGCCACCGTGCCGCCCCTTGTCTACATGTCTCCACACTGCAGCACAGTGGGCCAGAGGTTCGTTCACTGCAGCACACTTTGCCAAAGGAAACCTACTGGAGGCAAAGGGAAGGCGGAGAAACGACTGGAGGGTGTACGGACCCCCTGGTATTTCATCTGTCGGGTTTCCACAGTGTTGTGGGGGTGAAGGAGGAAGATGTGGTGAGTCTGAGGTGAGAGACCACAAAGGAAGTGAAACTAATTCAGATGTGCAGGAAGGAACTGTAGATGCTGGTTTACACCAAAGATAGACACCAAACGCTGGAGTAACTCAACAGGACAGGCAGCATCTCTGGAGAGAAGGAACGGGTGGCGTTTCAGGTCGAGAACTTTCTTCAGATATTTCAGAACAAATTCAGATGATAGTTTGAAGGGGTGTTGGGGGTTGAAGGAGGTAGAGTTGGGTAGCTGTTGTGTTGGAACTGAGTGAAGGGGAGAGAGAGTGATGGGGAGAGAGAGTTGCAGACAGTGAAATGGGGAGAGAGTGATGGGGAGAGAGAGAGTGAGGGGGGGAGAAATGGGGGAGAGAGAGTGATGGGGAGAGAGTGTGAAAGGGGAGAGAGTGATGGGAGAGAGAGAGTGATGGGGAGAGAGAGTGATGGGGAAGAGAGTGAAGGGGAGAGAGAAGGGGAAATAGAAAGTGTAGGGAGAGAGGGAAGGAGGGAGAGAGAGATAAGGAGAGAGAGAAGTGGAGAGAGAGAGTGTGGGGAGAGAGAGATGATGGGGAGAGAGAGTGGGGGAGAGAGAGTGATGGGGGAGAGAGTGATGGGGTGAGGGAGAGAGAGTGGGAGGGAGAGGAGGGGGAGAGTGATGGGGAGAGAGAGAGTGATGGAGAGAGAGAGAGAGGGAAGGGAACGTGATGGGGAGAGAGAGTGATGGGGAGAGAGAGTGATGGGGAGAGAGAGTGAAGGGGAGAGAGTGAAGGGGAGAGAGAGTGAAGGGGAGAGAGAGTGATGGGGGGGAGAGAGAGTGAGTGGGGGGAGAGAGGGAAGGGGAGAGAGTGAAGGGGAGAGAGAGAGTGAAGGGGAGAAAGAGTGATGGGGAGAGAGAGTGAAAGGGAGAGAGTGATGGGGAGAGAGAGAAAGGGAGAGAGAGTGAAGGGGAGAGAGAGTGAGGGGGAGAGAGAGTGAGGGGGGGAGAGAGAGTGATGGGGAGAGAGTGATGGGAGAGAGAGTGAAGGGGAGAGAGAGTGATGGGGAGAGAGAGTGATGGGGAGGGAGGGGAGGGAGGGGAGAGAGTGATGGGGAGGAGAGAGAGTGATGGGGGAGAGAGAGTGATGGGGGGAGAGAGTGAGTGAGAGAGAGTGAGAGGGGAGAGGGAGCGGAAGAGAGAGAGAGAGATGGAGAGAGAGAGAGGGAGAGAGAGTGAGAGTGGGAGAGAGAGTGAAGGGGAGAGAGAGTGAGGGGGGAGAGAGAGTGAAGGGGAGAGAGAGTGAAGGGGAGAGAGTGATGCAGGAGAGAGAGTGATGGGGAGAGAGAGTGATGGGGAGAGAGTGAAGGGGAGAGAGAGTGAAGGGGAGAGAGTGAAGGGGAGAGAGAGTTGCAGACAGTGAAATGGAGAGAGAGTGATGGGAGAGAGATATGAAATAAGTCACCTTAACCCACATACAGGGCTGGAAACTGGAAGAATCCCAAGCTAATTGTGCTACCACCATCATCCATTGCAACAAGTGACGGCTCCCACTGATTGTCGCTGGAAGCTTGTGGCCTTTTCAGGACGGACGATGACAGCGATGTCAACATTTGAAGCGTGGAAGATGGTCACAAAAGAAGAAGTCTCCTCTATCAGGCAGGTTCAGTCAACTGAACCATCCTACCAACAAGGCAGTGCACAAGTCGCCATGTTTCTGGCGCTGACAGTGTTTCAAAAGTTCACCTAAACATACGGCGGCACGGTGGTGAATTAGCTGCCTCACAGCGCCGGAGATCCGGGATCGATCCTGTCTCTGGCTGCTCTCTGTACGGAGTTTGTACCTTCTCCTCGTCACCTGCGTGGGTTTCCCCCGGGTGCTCCAGTTTCCTCCCACACTCCAAAGACGTGCAAGTTTATAGGTTAACTGGCTTTGGTATAAAAATAGTCCCTAGTGCGTGTAGGATAGTGCTAGTGTACAGGGGTGATCGCTGGCCGGCACGGACCCGGTGGGCCGAAGGGCCTGTTTCCGCGCTGCATCTCCAAACTAATCTAGACTAATCAGTTTAGGCAGGGGCGGAAAACCCGGGTGGGGGGGGGGGGGGGGGGGGGGGGGGGCAGAGGGGACACGCCCCCCCCCCCCATGTTTTGAGAGGTGGGGGACATCCCCCCCAAGTTTTTGTAAACCCGATTTTAAAATCTCCACTTTTAGCGCTGGATTGAGCCCCTGAAGCCTCGCGTGCATGTGTGTGAGTGTGCGCCGTGTGTGTGAGTGTGCGCCGTGTGTGTGAGTGTGCGCCGTGTGTGTGAGTGTGCGCCGTGTGTGTGAGTGTGTGCATGCGTGCGTGTGTGAGTGTGCGCATGCGTGCGTGTGTGTGAGTGTGTGTGCGCATGCGTGCGTGTGTGTGAGTGTGCGCATGCGTGCGTGTGTGTGAGTGTGCGCGTGCGTGCGTGTGTGTGAGTGTGCGCGTGCGTGCGTGTGTGTGAGTGTGTGTGTGCGCGTGTGTGTGTGAGTGTGCGCGTGTGCGTGCGCGCGTGTGTGTGTGTGTGAGTGTGCGCGTGCGTGCGTGTGTGTGAGCGTGTGCGTGCGTGCGTGGCCGCCAAAAAATTGTGTACCCCGTCCCCTCCATGTTTTGATAGCGAGTTCCGCTCTTGAGTGTAGGTGGTCCTATAGCACAGGGCATGAGGGTCAGCATGTTTCCTTTAACTCACCCAGTGGACCACAGTTGCACGATGTTGGGGTTAAGGATCAGAGTGTGCAGGGGGCCGTTTACCTGGTTTAGCAGGCAGCCCTGCAGTCCCTCGCTCGCTGCCTGCAAAGATCATAGAGTGGACCTTTGCTTGCCTGTGTGGTCAGGAAGCACTGATGGCCATTTGGTGAAGAAGGCGTGAGGTCACAGCTCCACCTGTTGGTTCAACTCAATTGTCAGACAGGGAGACTCCCGGCCAAACTCTCTGTGTTGCTTTAGCAGCTGTAGTCTAGTTTAGAGATACAGCTTTCAAACAATCCCATTCGGCCCACCATGTCCGCGCCGACCAGCGGTCCCTGTACACTAGCAGTATCCAACACACACTGGGGACAACTTACAATTTTACCAAGACACAGCTCGGAAACAGCATTCATCCCATTTGTTTTATTCTCCCCACATTCCCATCAACTCCCCTCTCCCATCAGATTCCTCCTCACACCTACACACACACACTCACTCACACACACACACACACACACACACACACCACACACACATGTGGCCAACACACTTGCACAACCTGCATATATCACACCTGTGAGTGGAAACTGGAACACACAGGATGCACCCTACACCACCACAGGACACGTGCAAACTCTACACACATGTGTCCAATTGCACGTGTTGCCACCCATTCACACTCACTCACACACAATGGAAACACACCCACACCCAGGAACACACACACACCACTCACAGGAGAACGTGCAAACACACACACAGTTCAGCCATTGCACGTGTCAACACACACACCATTCACACACACACACACACACACCCACACACACACGCACACACACACACACACACACACACACTCACACTCACACACACACACTCACTCACACACACTGACAGAGACACACACTCACTCACTGACAGACACACACACACTCACACACTCACTGACCAGACACACACACACTCACACCCAGACAGACACACACACACACACACACAAACACCAACACCCACACACACACACACACGCAAACACACACACACACACACACACACACACACACACACACACACACACACACACACACACACACACACACACACACACACACAATGCCCGACACACCCACAGCCTTGGTCTTTGGCACACTGTGACACACAGTGGTTCTATTAGCTCTGCCTCTGTCATGCCCCATTTCTTCAGCACCCAGCACAGGCAGGTGACATACCACAGAATAGAAACACACACACAGACTGGTTAACACACAAAAGGACACGAACACTGGTGTAACACACACTGACACAAACACACTGTGGAGAATGCTCCACACACACCCCCAGAGAGAACTCCCTCTCCCACGCCTGAGATCCGACTAGTTTGCAAGCCCTGTGGCCCTGTGAGGCATGGTTCTATTAGCTGTGCCCTGTAACGCCCCATTGCTTCAGCTCCTTCCTTAGGTCATCTTTAGAATACCAACATTTGAACTGCAGATGGCCTTTTCTTACCAAAAGGACACCCCCCACTGGTCCATCTCAGCTGACCAAACAGCATCTGTGGAGAATGCTCCAGCCAATGCCCCCAGAGAGAACCTCCCTCCCCCACGCTAGTCGCCCGACTAGTTTGCAACTGTATCCCTTCGTTATCATCTCTCCCTCGGCCAATAACGGGCTATCGTGAGCTCCACTCTTCCTTGGTCATCTTTTGCAGACCATGATTTGTTCTGGCCTTTTCTTACCACCAATCCCTCGCTCAGTTGACCTGCCAGCACATTTGCCGGGACACAAAGACACAAAGACGGCCGGGTCGGGCGAGGAGAGGGACGCCGGTTCGCTGGAACTGCTCCACAACATCGAGCGTGCGGGCCGAATGGACTTTGGACTTCGAATAATCCCGCCAAATATGGCAACGCCCACACGTGTAACAAATGCAATCGACAATAGACAATAGGTGCAGGAGTAGGTCATTTGGCCCTTCGAGCCAGCACCGCCATTCAATGTGATCGTGGCTGATCATCCCCAATCAGTACCCCGTTCCTGCCTTCTCCCCATATCCCCTGACTCCACGATCTTTAAATGCGAAAATAATGCATGGATTACATGGATACAGGTACATGGATAGGACAGGTTTGGAGGGATAGTGTAGGCAAGTGGGGGCAGTGTAGCTGGGGCATTGTTGGCCGGTGTGGGCAGGTTGGGCCAAAGGCCCTGTTTCCACACTGTATCACTCCATGACTCTAATGTCACTGTGCAATTTGCCAAGTGACAAATAACACACTGTTGAACAGCCCAAGAAACATTGGCAGCTGACACTCAGTCTCTGTACACTCGAAGGCAGTAGACACTCAGATTCAAAATACCTCTAATCACAACATATTGCATATTGTACACAATAGAGAATCACCCCCTCGTGGCTCTGAATCTGGATGTTCCGTGTTTAAGAAAGATTTTCAAGTACATGAGGACTTTAGCTATATTTTTGTAACTAACGCCACTCTAACTTTTTTTTCCTGTGCATGCAAGTCACTGGAGGTTACCCTTCAACTCCTGAAAATGCCCAAAATGCTTGTTGTCCCTCTCGCTACCAACACTCGGCACCCTCCTGGGCTGTATAAAGCTCTGTTCATCCCTCGCTGGTTTAAACACGTCAAATAAATCGCAACTTAACTTGCAAATATAAACTCACCAAAAAATAAAATGGCACGGCTGTTGGGGTAAGGATAAAATGAAGCTCTGGTCATTGGGCTCTGCGGAATGTAAGAATGTGGCTCAGAGCACTAGGCAGTTGCATTCCCACAACAGGCAGAGAGAGTCCCTTTAGAAATTCACCTCATTAGTTCAACACAGGGATAGGTTTAGCAATAATGAAATCTCCGGTCAGTGAGAAGCAAGGCCGCCATTGATAACTTTAGGTGGTTTAATTTTCGGCAAGGATATGAATCTAATCAAAAGTCTTCTAATGACTTCAATTCACGGGGTGGAAAGGGAATGACTTGAAACAATATAGTAAAGGGTCGTGGGGAACGAGAGTTTGACTCTTCATCCGGTCGATCTAACTCTGAAATATTTAAAGGAGTACATATTAAAGCAAAGGTCAAGTGGATCAAGGTGTGGCTTATTAACATTACCTGACCTCCAAGGCCTTGCTGATTTTATCTGCTGGTGTACACAGCCTCCCATCCCCCCCTGCCCACATGCCATCAATTTGCGTGTAGCTGCCCGCCTTTTCAAAGAGGCAGAGAACAAAAGGGAACTCTTCATGGCTCTTGATACGCAAGCCGTGAGCTACAAAAAGGGCAACTTCTGCCCTCCCGTTATCCCTCATGTGGATGAACCCGAACAACCTTCAGAGCCAATCCGCGGGGAAAAAAAATCCCCCAAAAAACGTCTCTGAGCAGAATATCTCCACATGGACCGAACTCATTCACGTCCACTCTGCAGGTTTCAGATTTATCTCACAGTTCGCTCATAAACAAAACCCTGTCCAATGTAAGGAACCCTTGTACTGCAGCCCATTTCCATTCAGTGTTCTTGCACTGGGACCAAACCCCACTACCGTAGCACCAAAACCTTGTTCTGACTCTGAGCAAGAATTACAGCCTCAGTTCCCTTCCACCAGCCACTTCCATATCCCATTTATTTTCTTTGAAATACACATTTGCGCTCCCGTTTGAAAAAAAAAAAAATTGCTGAATGAATGAATGAATGAATGAATGAAGGACCAAGGCTGGGACAAAAGATTTATTGTTTCCTGAAGCCAAGAGGGATTCTGATTGAAGCACAGCATTTGCTGGCAGTCCTGCTGTGGGTCTGACTGCCCGTGCAGACATTTGTTGGTGATTAGCTACTGCCGTGCAGGCAGTGGCTTCCCGTTCATGCACTGGCAACCTTGCTGCATTGTTGCATGCAACTGCATTGCTTCCCCATCCCTTACCTGCCTGCCCCTTTCCCGCACCCACCACCCCCACCCCCATCAAAATATCATCCCACCCCCCCAACATCCGCACTGTCTGCTAAACACATGCTCAATTTCACGCCCACACACACTCACAACTCTATCATGTGCACACACGTGAAATCACACACGCATGTGAAAACACAGTCATACATGCACTCACACACAGGCATGCATCTTCAAACACAAGCATATCTGAACACATTGGCAGCATGGTGGCGCAGCAGTAGAGTTGCACCCTAACAGAGGCCGAGACCCGGGTTCGACCCTGACTACGGGTGCTGTCTGTACGGAGTTTGTACGTTCTCCCCGTGACCTGCGTGGGTTTTCTCCGGTTTTCTCCCGCACTCCAAAGACGTACAGGTTTGTAGGTTAATTGGCTTGGTATAACTGTAAATTGTCCCTAGTGTGTGCAGGATAGAGCTAGTGTACGGAGATTGCTGCTCGGTACGGACTCGGTGGGCCGAAGGGCCTGTTTCCACACTGTATCTCTAAACTAAACTAAACTAAACATATAATCACCCATTCAAACTCTCCCACCCAACATTCACTCATGCACAAGAGTAAAAACATACCTAACAATAAATAATCACTTACCCAAACTCTAACAGATACACACTCTCTTACATATACATTTCTTGCCCACAGACACAAGCCCAGACACACCCATTACTACACACACATTTTTTAACACATTCACACAATTTGTCATATGAGCATATAATCATTTACACAACTGGACTCATGCACATTATACACGCTCATAAAAACACACTCGCCTACATTTTTGTATGTGTGCATGCACAAATCTATTTCATTTACACTCATACACACGCACACACACAGACTCACACACACATGCATACATGCACACACACACGTGTGGTGAATGGTGAGAATTTGAAACAAAATCAGAAAATATAAGATGGGAGAAAACTAGGTTCTCCCTGAATTCCACAATAATGCACTTCACAGCACAAGCACCAAGCCCTGTGCATTACATACAATGACACATTTATAGCACAGAGAACAGACCCAGTGTATAATATACACTAACCTACTCCACAGGACGTGAATAGACCATGTGTGCAACGGACAATAACACTGCATAACACAGTGACCAACAGGCACACAGTATATTATACAAGAACACACTGCACATCACAAGGATATATATATAGCCCATGTGAATAATATGAAATAATATATCAACGGCATGGGGATCTAACTGTGTGTATAATAAGGTACAGCACTTTCCACAGCTTATGCAACACACCCTGGGTGTAATATCCTCAAGAGTGTTTTAATGTCATATGTCCCATACAGAAAAATGAAATTCTTACTTGCAGTAGCACAACAGAACAGGTAAACATAGTTCTCTGTAAACGTTCAGTTTGTAAATATTTATATACATATAAATATGTTTGCGTGTGTATACATATAGATATATATATATATATATATACACACTCAACTTTTTTTCTCATTTACTATATTGGTTACAGAGTACGATGTATATACCGTGTAGGAAGGAACTGCAGAAGCTGGTTTAGACCGAAGATAGACACAAAAAGCTGGAGTAACTCAGCGGGCCAGGCAGCATCTCTGGAGAGAAGGAATAGGTGACGTTTCGGGCTGAGACCCTTCTTCACATTAGTTAGGGATAAAGGAAACGAGAGATACAGACGATGATGCAGAGAGATTGTAGCGGCCTGTTCCCTTTATCATCGTTTGCGGATGACACAAAGCTGGGGGGGCAGTGTTAGCTGTGAGGAGGATGCTAGGAGGCTGCAAGGTGACTTGGATAGGCTGGGTGAGTGGGCAAATGTTTGGCAGATGCAGTATAATGTGGATAAATGTGAGGTTATCCATTTTGGTGGCAAAAACGGGAAAGCAGACTATTATCTAAATGGTGGCCGATTGGGAAAGGGGGAGATGCAGCGAGACCTGGGTGTCATGGTACACCAGTCATTGAAGGTAGGCATGCAGGTGCAGCAGGCAGTAAAGAAAGCGAATGGTATGTTGGCTTTCATAGCAAAAGGATTTGAGTATAGGAGCAGGGAGGTTCTACTGCAGTTGTACAGGGTCTTGGTGAGACCACACCTGGAGTATTGCGTGCAGTTTTGGTCTCCTAATCTGAGGAAAGACATTCTTGCCACAGAGGGAGTACAGAGAAGGTTCACCAGACTGATTCCTGGGATGTCAGGACTTTCATATGAAGAAAGACTGGATAGAATCGGCTTGTACTCGCTAGAATTTAGAAGATTGAGGGGGGATCTTATAGACACTTCTTAAGGGGTTGGACAGGCTAGATGCAGGAAGATTGTTCCCGATGTTGGGGAAATCCAGAACAAGGGGTCACAGTTTAAGGATAAGGGGGAAATCATTTAGGATCGAGATGAGAAAAACATTTTTCACACAGAGAGTGGTGAATCTCTGGAATTCTCTGCCACAGAAGGTAGTTGAGGCCAGTTCATTGGCTATATTTAAGCGGGAGTTAGATGTGGCCCTTGTGGCTAAAGGGATCAGGGGGTATGAAGAGAAGGCAGGTACAGGATACTGAGTTGGATGATCAGCCATGATCGTATTGAATGGCGGTGCAGGCTCGAAGGGCCGAATGGCCTACTCCTGCACCTATTTTCTATGTTTCTATGTTACTTTCTGACATATCTTTCAGTTATTATTCTTTATCTCATGTTTGTAGGTTAAGTGGCTTTGGCAAAGTTGCAGATAGTAACTCTGTACTGTTCCCTAGTTGTTGGTAGGATGGTTCATTTGCCTGATAACAGATGGGAAGAAACTGTCCCTGAATCTGGAGGTGTGCATTTTTGCACTTTTATACCTCTTGCTTGATGCGAGCGGAGAAGAGGGAGTGGCGAGGTGCGACTCGTCCTTGATGATGCTGCTGGCCTTGCCGAGGTCTCTATGCAATGCACCATTGCCCACTCCACAGCATAGGCAACAGGCATGACATTTACCAAGCAGTCTCCAACCCAAAGATCCGATTATGTTTTGTAATGCCCTCAGCCACACAGGAAACAACAGATTCTGTGTGCCATGTATAATAATCCACCACAGGAGGGGAAACAGCTTACCCTCGGCTCATGGTATAAATATAGTAAACACTCCACAGCATGGTGAGAAACAGGACCCTTTAAATGATACACAAAACACACAGTCCAAAGCCAGACATTGTGTGTATAGTAGACAATAGACAATAGACCATAAGTGCAGGAGTAGGCCATTTGGCCCTTCGAGCCATTCCGATCCATGTGTGACTATTCACTGTGATCATGGCTGATCATCCACAATCAGTTTCCCATTCCTGCCTTCTCCCCATATCCCTTGACTCCGCGATCTTTAAGAGCGCTATCTAAACTCTCTCTTGAAAGCCTCCAGAGAATTGGCCTCCACTGTCTTCTGAGGCAGAGAATTCCACAGACTCTCTGTGTGAAAAAAGTTTTTCCTCATCTCCATTCTAAATGGCTTACCCCTTATTCTTAAACTGTGGCCCCTGGTTCTGGACTCCCCCAACATCGGGAATATAAGATAACACTCCCCGACTCCAGAACAGATCCTGTGTACCATACAGAATAACATTCTACAGCAGAGTGAACGGATCTTAGACAATAGGCAATAGACAATAGGTGCAGGACTAGGCCATTCGCCCCTTCGACCATTCAATGTGATCATGGCTGATCATCTCCAATCAGTACCCCGTTCCTGCCTTCTCCCCATATCCCCTGACTCCGCTGTTTTTAAGAGCCCTATCTAGCTCTCTCTTGAAAGCATCCAGAGAACCTGCCTCCACCACCCTCTGAGGTGGAGAATTCCACAGACGTGTGACTATTAGACAATAGTACAGGAAACAATACAACAGAGCAGGGGAAATTGATCCTATGTACAATAATACGGACCACAACACAGGAACATGCCTGCGTTTAATGTACAGCAACCACCGACAACAAAATAGAAAGCAACAGATGTAAATGATAATGTAACATAACTCATCCAGATATAACAAGTCCGCATCTAACATACAATAATATTCAGTGGGATAGGTACACTCCTGGAGAGATGGAATGGGGGACATTTCGGCTTAAGACCCTTCTTCAGACGTCTTCTTCTTGCCTATGGCGTGCACAGCCTAAAGTTGTAGGTCAACTTGTTCTATTTGATCTATTTGTTTGTGCACATCAGGTTGATTGCATTAGTCGAAACAGGGTGGACCACATGAAGGTTGCAATCTCCCACCCCTTCTTCAGACTGAAGATTGAAGAAGGGTCTCGACCCGGAACGTCACCCACGCCTTCTCTCCACAGATGCTGCCTGTCCAACTGAGTTACTCCAGCATTTTGTGTCTGTCTTAAGGTCATGAGGTCATAAGGAATAAGAGTAGGATTAGGCCATTCGGCCCATCACGTCTACTCCGCCATTCAATCATGGCTGATCTATCCCTCCCTCCTAACCCCATTCTCCTGCCTTCTCCCCATAATCTCTGACACCTGTACTAATCAAGATTCGATCTATCTTCAGTGTATTTTTAACCAGCATCTGCAATTCCTTGTTTAAGAAGGAACTGCAGATGCTGGAGAATCGAAGGTACACAAAAAAGCTGGAGAAACTCAGCGGGTGCAGCAGCATCTATGGAGCGAAGGAAATAGGCAACGTTTCGGGCTGAAACCCTTCTTCAGACAATTCTGCAATTCCTTGCTGCACAAAAATACTCTCTCCACTACACAGGGGGGAAATAGAATGTACATACTATATAATGTACAGAGGACAAATGGTGTATGTAATACACATTGACTCTCCACAGTACATTGAACAGGTGCTGTGTAGAATGTACAACATAGGAAACAGATGCAGTGTATAATATACTAAGCATATTCCATTGCAGGGGACACAACAGAGACCATGTATAAAATGCAGTAACACTTAACCTTAAGTGGAATAATATGCAGGGAACAAACCCTATAAATACAGGAAATAGCAAACTTCATATGTTTTATACAAGAGGCAAACACTCAATATCAAAAGGAACAAGTGCATGCCTTAAAACGGAATCGCTTGTGTAATAAACAATAAAATATCCCAGAGTACAAGAAGTAGCAAAGCCTTTGCGTACCACCCTGTAACATACTGGACAGCACACAGACTGGCAGAGCCCAGGTACACAATACGATAATAGAGGCAACAGGACGAGGAATAACCTTTCCTGCGCATTTAGTAACAAACTGTACACTACACAAAATAACCAAAGATAGACACAAAATGCTGGAGTAACTCAGCGGGTCAGGCAGCATCTCTGGAAAAAAGGAAAAGGTGACGTTTCAGGAAGGGTCACGGCCTGAAATGTCACCTACTCCTTCTCTCCAGAGATGTTGCCTGACCTGCTGAGTTACTCCAGCATTTTGTGTCTATCTTCGGGTGTATACCAGCTTCTGCAGTTCCTCCTTACACAACAAGTAACCTACTCTACATTGATTTGTAATATAATGTTCAGCAGCACATAGAAATAATACTGATAGCGAATAACGTCACAGCTCAGTGAAGAGATGATATGTTTGCTTTATGCAATAACAGACCACAGCTCAGGGGGCTAGAGAGACATTTCTCATTATGTAACAGCACTTCACATAGCACAGGGAGTAGTAAAACCCTGTTCATTCTATGTAGGTTCACTGTACAGCCCAGGATCGGCACAAACAGGGGAAGCGTGAGGAAGGATCCTGACCCGAAACGTCACCCATTCCTTCTCTCCAGAGTTGCTGCCTTACAGCGAATGCAGCGCCGGAGACCCAGGTTCGACCCCGACCACGGGTGCTGCCTGTACGGAGTTTGCACGTTCTCCCCGTGACCTGCGTGGGTTTTCTCCGAAATCTACGGTTGCCTCCCGCACTCCAAATACGTACAGGTTTGTAGGTTAATTGGCTTGGTATTAATTAAACTTGTTCCTAGTGGGTGTAGGATAGTGTTACTGTGTGGGGATAGTTGGTCGGCGTAGACCGGGTGGGCCGAAGGGCCTGTTTCCGTGCTATATCTTTAAACTAAACCAGCTTCTACAGTTCCTTCCTACAAATGATGTAATGCTAATGTCAGGAGGAAGATCCCAGGTTTAGTTTAGAGATACAGCTCGGGAACAGGCCCACCGAGTCTGTGCCGTCCAGTGAAACCCCCCAATACACTAACACCATCCTACACACACCAGGGACAATTTATCAATAAGCCCAAGGGGGTAATGTTTGCTGTTTACCAGTCCTCAGCACTATCCCAGCTCTGCAGTGGTTTGGATGATTATGACCAGACCCACTGCAATTCTTCCCCCTACTTGCTCAGCAACCTCGCCTCCATCCCATGTGCACCAGGTGAACTATCCACTTCAAGCAAGAAAGCATTTCTACTTCTCTTTTCTATCAAACTTTAGCTTGTCCAGAATCTGAATTACACCTCCTCTTCCCGAGATTCCAGCAACATCTTTTTCATGGTGATACAGCATGGAAACAGGCACTTCAGCCCAACTTGCCCACAATGGCCAACATGTCCCATCTGCTCTAGCATTTGGCCCGTATTCCTCTAAACCTATCCTATCCATGTCCCTGTCCCTGATAGGGACATAGCAAAAGGATTTGAGTATGGGAGCAGGGAGGTCCTACTGCAGTTGTACAGGGTCTTGGTGAGACCACACCTGGAGTATTGCGTACAGTTTTGGTCTCCTAATCTGAGGAAGGATATTCTTGCCATAGAGGGAGTGCAGAGACGGTTCACCAGACTGATTCCTGGGATGTCAGGACTGTCTTATGAAGAAAGACTGGATAGACTTGGTTTATACTCTCTAGAATTTAGGAGATTGGGAGGGGATCTTATAGAAACTTACAAAATTCTTAAGGGGTTGGACAGGCTAGATGCAGGAAGATTGTTCCCGTTGTTGGGGAAGTCCAGAACAAGGGGTCACAGTTTAAGGATAAACGGGAAATCTTTTAGGACCGAGATGAGAAAAACATTTTTCACTCAGAGAGTGGTGAATCTCTGGAATTCTCTGCCACATAATGTAGTTGAGGCCAGTTCATTGGCTATATTTAAGAGGGAGTTAGATGTGGCCCTTGTGGCTAAAGGGATCAGGGGGTATGGAGAGAAGGCAGGTACAAGATACTGAGTTGGATGATCAGCCATGATCATATTGAATGGCGGTGCAGGCTCGAAGGGCCGAATGGCCTACTCCTGCACCTATTTTCTATGTTTCTATTTTTCTAAATGTTGCAATAATACCTGCCTCAACTACCTCTTCCGGCAGCTCGTTCCAAACACCCATCACCCTTTGCGTGCAAAAAGCTACCCCTCAGACTCCTATTAAATCTTTCCCCCTTCACCTATAAACCTATGTCCTCTGGTTCTCAATTCCCCTACTCTGGGCAAGAGGTTCTGTGCAACTACACAATCTATTCCTCTCATCATTTTGTAATTTAGATAAGTTTTGTGTTTGGTCCTAGTCCGCTTCTTAAGACTGTTTAAGAAGGAACTGCAGATGCTGGAAAGTCGAAGGTAGACAACAATGCTGGAGAAACTCAGCAGGTGTGACAGCATCGATGGAGTGAAGGAAATAGGCAACATTTTGGGCCTGAAGTCTGAAGAAGGGGTTCGGCCCAAACGTTGCCTATTTCCTTCGCTCCATAGATGCTGCCGCACCCGCTGAGTTTCTCCAGCATTTTTGTCTACCTCCTCTTAAGACTATCCACCTGTTCTCATGTCTAAATAAAATGTTTGAATTATTTTCTATTTTTGTTGCCAGTCCTCTTGTCCTCTCTTATTTTTGTTTGTGGTTTAGCTTTCCCTCTGGATTTAGTCAGCGCAGCCTGGTTCTCACCAGCAGTAACAACCTAACATCTGCAAAGTGCTCATAAACTGTCCTGAGGTTGAGGTCTTCCAAATCTCCGCTGCTTGTGTTTAGTTCAGGTCAGGTTCTATTCATTAATCTGCCCTGTGCACGAAAACCCACACTTTCCTTCAATAATCAGTGCCTCCATTGGTAAAACTCTTGTCCTTATTCTCAGGTGCTTCCATTACTTTGCCCTTTTCTGGGATGGCAGGACTTTCATATGAAGAAAGACTGGATAGACTCGGCTTGTACCGCTAGAATTCAGAAGATTGAGGGGGGGTCTTATAGAAACTTACAAAATTCTTAAGGGGTTGGACAGGCTAGATGCAGGAAGATTATTCCTGATGTTGGGGAAGTCCAGAACCAGGGGTCACAGTTTAAAGATAAGGGGGAAGTCTTTTAGGACCGAGATGAGAAAATCATTTTTTACACAGAGAGTAGTGAATCTGTGGAACTCTCTGCCACAGAAGGTAGTGGTGGCCAGTTCATTGGCTATATTTAAGAGGGAGTTAGATGTGGCCCTTGTGGCTAAAGGGATCAGGGGGTATGGAGAGAAGGCAGGGATGGAGTACTGGATGATCAGCCATGATCATATTGAATGGCGGTGCAGGCTCGAAGGGCCGAATGGCCTACTCCTGCACCTTGTTTCTATGTTTCTATTCTACATCCGACATCCCTACAGCAGCAAAGTATCTGTGCTTTTCCACCCCCTGAAAGTTGCATTATTCTTGGATGAATTGGTTCACCTTTCAAGGTGGTGCTCTCCCTTCAAAGCCCACTCTAGGATTCTTGCTCGAAACTTTTCCAGTTCTCGACCACTCTATCCATCTATAAAACATTATCTTGGACCAAACTTTTTTACACTAATAGTTTATGTGACTGTGTCATATTTCGTTTGATAATTCCCCCAAAAAGAGACTTGGGTCATTTTCCCCATAGCAAAGGTTTAGTTTAATTCAGAGATACAGCGCGGAAACATGCCCTTTGGAGTGCGGGGGGAATTCGCAACTCCCGTAGAAAAAACTCACGAGGTGTCATGAGGAGGACGTACAAACTACGCACAGACAGCACAAGTAGTCAGAATCGAACCCAGGTCTCTGTCGCTGTAAGGCAGCAACTCTACGGTGCTGCCATAAGGTGTTATGTAAACCAATCTAAATCTTTGCGTGGTCATATCTAAACTTGTGCGTGCTGGTTGTGTATGTGCTTGTGTGGCAACGTGTGTGTGTCTTTCCTTGTTTTTTTTATGTGACCCATTGTGTGCGTGTATGTGTGTGCGTGGGTGTATCAAACCATATAAGTGTTTATGGCATGTGTAGGTGTGTTAATATGTGTGTTCTCTGTGTTGGATTTAGTTTATGCCTTGCAGGTGCTTTTTGCATCTTTGCTTGTGCACATTCATGCACGAGTCAAGAGTCACGGGTGTTTAACTGTGATATGCACCAGGATCGGAACAATTAAATTCCTACACGCTGCAGCTCAGGAGACAAGAATGGTATACAGTGTCGTATGTGCCGAAACAAAACAATGAACTTCCTACTTAGAAACATAGAAACATAGAAATTAGGTGCAGGAGTAGGCCATTCGGCCCTTCGTGCCTGCACCGCCATTCATGGCTGATCATCCATCTCAGTATCCCGTACCTGCTTTCTCTCCATACCCCCTGATCCCTTTAGCCACAAGGGCCACATCTAACTCCCTCTTAAATATAGCCAACGAACTGGCCTCAACTACCCTCTGTGGCAGAGAATTCCACAGATTCACCACTCTCTGTGTAAAAAAAGAAAAAAGTTCTTCTCATCTCGGTTTTAAAGGATTTCCCCCATATCCTTAAGCTGTGACCCCTTGTCCTGGACTTCCCAAACATCGGGAGCAATCTTCCTGCATCTAGCCTGTCCAACCCCTTAAGAATTTTGTAAGTTTCTATAAGATCTCCTCTCAATCTCCTAAATTCTAGATAGTATAAACCAAGTCTATCCAGTCTTTCTTCATAAGACAGTCCTGACATCCCAGGAATCAGTCTGGTGAACCGTCTCTGCACTCCCTCTATGGCAATAATGTCCTTCCTCAGATTTGGAGACCAAAACTGTACGCAATACTCCAGGTGTGGTCTCACCAAGACCCTGTACAACTGCAGTAGAAACTCCCTGCTCCTATACTCAAATCCTTTTGCTATGAAGCAGCAGCATAACAGATACGTAAACATAGTACTCTGTAAAACCCATGATAAACAAAAGAAAAGTTCAGTATATATATATAAAAAAACAAAAAAACAAACTTTAATAGTGCAAAGTCAAAATATAAATGCCCACAAGTCTATATAGTTCAGAACTTATTTGGATGTTGTCATGTTTAATAGCCTGAAGGTTGTAGGGAAAAAGCTGTTCCTGAACCTGGACGTTACAGTTTCCAGGCCTCTGTACCTTCTTCCCGATGGCAATGGTGAAATGAGAGCGTAGCCAGGGTGATGTGGGACTCTGACAACACCGACTGCCATTTTGAGGCAGTGACTCCTGTTGATCCCTTCAATGATGGGGAGGTCTGTATCCGCGATGGCCTGGGCTCTAGACCTTTATAGGCACATTAATGCACCAACACAACAAATAAATATTCAATGGGCATTAACACAATAAATGGGCGGGTAAACTAGGACATAATAGTGCAAGCCACAGTACGTTGTACATGGTATGAGGAGGTACTGTATGCATCTGTGTGTCTGCTCCTGCTTGTATGACAGTTTACATTTCGTCATACCTGTCTGTACAAGTACTTGTATCTGCGTAGGCATTGCTTTTGTGTGTGCTTTAGTGCAACTACATGCATGTGCCTGTACATGTGTGACAGTGCAAATTTGTATGTCAATATTAACATGAATGCTTATTGCTGTGGTGTGCATGTGTGTTTACTTACGTCTAAACATGAATCAATGTGTGTTAATGTTTGTGCGTACATTTTTAATACATTTCTCTGTATGTTTTGACTGTATGTATCCATTTTTTTAAATCAAGAAAATTTATTAAAATATTGAAATAATACATACAGTACAGTAAAAATTAAAACAGAAACTCACCACCATAATACACAACAGACGATAAACTGTTATACAACTCTTACAAACTCTTCCTCCCCCCCCACCCCCCCCCCCCCCCCCACCGCGCGGTGCTCAGCGGTCCTGGAAATCCCCCAGGGTGCCGGTGGACTCTTAGGCAGTCACCGAGGTACATTGTTGAGTAGTGTGACAGCCGCAGGGAAGAAGCTGTTCCTGGACCTGCTGGTCCGGCAACGGAGAGACCTGTAGCGCCTCCCGGATGGTAGGAGGGCAAACAGTCTATGGTTGGGGTGAGAGCAGTCCTTGGCGATGCTGAGCGCCCTCCACAGACAACGCTTGCTTTGGACAGACTCAATGGAGGGGAGCTAGGAACCGGTGATGCGTTGGGCAATAAACACCGCCTGGGCACGGACGTAACCCCGGAAAGGGGCAGGCAGCCGGCTCAGGCAGAGCACCCTTCCTCCTGGCCCCGTGACACGTGGATGGCCAGCTTGACCAGGCCACTGGAGGGAATTATAAATGTGTCTGTATATTATGAGCGTGTGCGTGTGTTCACGTCTATGTGCACATGAGTGTTTGTCTCAGTCACTCAGTACCGTGTGTGTGGTTTCTGACTATTCCTGACCTCCGTATCCACAGAATATTAAAGAGTGGAAGTGTGCATCGTATCGCATGAGCGCCTGCATGAATCCATGAATAAGTGAGTGGTAGATCTTACTGCCTTTAGAAAGGAAGATTGGATATCATTTTAGTCGGGTGAGACTTTGAGCCAGAATTATGTTGCTGCGTCTCTGTGATGTCTGTATTGTGCAATTTAGTGATTGTAGACTAACTGCAGTCAAGTAAAAATCTGCCAAATGATGAGGAGCATTAGCTTTAATTAAGTAAATATATAGATATATATACATCATAGTAATTCATGCAGGTGATCATGCGATACGATGCACACTTCCACTCCGGTATATATACTTCATAGTATATATATCTATATATTTACTTAATTAAAGCTAATAATATATATATATGTGTGTGTGTGTATGTATATATGTATATATATGTGTTTGTTACATATATCTGTGTGTGTTATATATAGACAGTATATATGTGTGTTATACCCATTTATATATACAACACATTATGTATAAATATGTTTTACACACATGCATATCTATATTACTAAAACTCTGTTCTTGACCGGTTTTGGCGATCTGTGTTGCGATTTCCGAGAGAACGCCTCCACCTACGGCCGTCATTTTTGGCCACCTCGCACAGAGCCCCCCTCCGCCGCATATGTGCTGAGGAATTTTCCTGTCGATTAAAAATGACAGAGATATTAATGTTTTTACAAAATTCCCCATTCTCTCTGCTGCCCCCGCTGGCGGCAGGGGGGCGGGACTATAAAACCAGGAAGTGGTGTGCCTCAATCAGTGTCTGCAAGCTGGAGGAAGGCAGAGGGTCACGTTTCTCTGAGCTGTGAATAACACAACACATGTCTACTCAAATGTAAGTGCCCTTAGTGGTTCTAAAATGCTTGCAGAATGTGTCTACTGGTTCTAAAGCTTGCAAAAATGTGTCTATTGGTTCTAAATCTTGCAAAAAATGTTTATTGGTTCTAAAGCTTGAAAAAAATGTCTATTGGTTCCAAAGCTTGCAAAAAAAATGTCTATTGGTTCTAAAGCTTGCAAAAAAAATGTCTATTGGTTCTAAAGCTTGCAAAAAAATGTCCATTGGTTCTAAAGCTTGCAAAAAAATGTCCATTGGTTCTAAAGCTTGCAAAAAAATGTCTATTGGTTTCTAAAGCTTGCAAAAAAATGTCCATTCGTTCTAAAGCTTGCAAAAAGTGTCTCTATTGGTTCTAAAGCTTGCAAAAAAATGTCTGTTGGTTCTAAAATGGTTCATACTAGCGCTCTGGAAAGCCCCCCCGGTTGGCTTGGCTTGGGTGTGTCTTGAAATTGAAAGGCACTACTTACTGCAAATGATGGCTTGGTTGCTTTTGCTTGAAGTTGAAAGGCACTACTTCCTGCAAATGGTGGCTTGGGTGTGGCTTGAAGTTGAAAGACACCACTTACTGCACAAGGTGGCTTGGGGCTGACTTGAAGTTGAAAGGCACAACTTACTGCAAATGGTGGTTTGGGTGCAATGGATTGAAGTTAACATGCATTACTTACTGCAAATGGGAGCATGGGTGCATTGGCTTGAAGTTGAAAGGCACTACACTGCAAATTGTGGTTTGAAGTTGAAAGGAACTACTTACTGCAAATGGTGGCTTGGATGTGGCTTGAAGTTGAAAGGCACTACTTACTGCAAATGGTGGCTTGGGTGCTTTGGCTTGCAGTTAAAAGGCAGTACTTACTGTAAATTGTGGCTTGAAGTTGAAAGGCACTACTTCCTGCAAATGATGGCTTGGATGTGGCTTGAAGTTGAAAGGCACTACAGGTGAACAACCTTTGATCCGAAAGCCTTGGGACCAGACACTTGTCGGATTTCGGACATTTTCGGATTTCCGAATGGAAGATTTTTAGCGTAGATTAGGAAGGTAGCGCGGGCGGCCTGAAAAGTCTGGAGCGGCTGCCTCCTCCCCGGAGACCGGGGAATCATTGTAAATCATTGCATAAATGTTAGTCAGTTAGTTTGGAGGGATTTTATGTGGTGGTGGTGGGTGGTAAAGGGGGAAACTTTGATTCTTAGTTGCTACCTGGTCGGCGACTCCCAACATCGCGGAGCTGGGGGCCCCGTCCGGCCGCGGGCGGCGCCGGTTGTAGCTCCGACCCCGGCAACTCTTCCCCTGGCTGCGAGGCGCTCCAAATCCAGTGCCGCCCGCGGCCGGACGCCTGCAGTCCCAGCTCCGCGAATGTTTGGAGTCGGCGGCCACAGCACTCCAGAGCTTACCGCACGGCGACCCGGTAAGGCATTGCCCGCTCCCCGCTGGTATCCCAGCGCTGCGACGCCGCCGACTCTCAACATTTGCGGGCGTCCAGCCGCGGGCGGCGGTGGATTTGGAGCGCCTCGCAGCCATGGGGTAGAGTTGCCGGGGTCGGAGCTACAACCGGCGCCGCCCGCAGCCCCAGCTGGGAGTTGGCGGCCACAGCGCTGCGGAGCTTACTGCACGGCGACCCGTAAGGCATTGACCGCTCCCCGCCTCTCCGACCAGGTAGGGGACTAAGAATTAAAGTTTATCCCTTCACCCCCCCCTTAACATAAAAGCCCTCCAAACTAACTGACTAACATTTAAGCAATGATTTACAGATGTTTAAGTGTCTCCCCAGTCTCCGGGGAGGAGGCAGCCGCTACAGTAGTACAGACCTGGGTTGACCGTGGGTCGTTTCGGGTCAAGTTTGGCGCCAAACACGAGCTTTGGTGTGCAGACGACATCCTGGAAAAAATGGCCGGTTTTCGGAGTTTTTCGGTTTCCGGAACACCGGATAAAAGGTTGTGCACCTGTACTTACTGCAAATGGTGGCTTGGTTGCTTTGGCTTGAAGTTGAAAGGCACTATTACTGCAGATGGTGGCTTGGGTGTGGCTTGAAGTTGAAAGGCACTTCTTACTGCAGATGGTGGCTTGGGTGCAATGGCTTGAAGTTAAAATGCATGACTTACTGCAAATGGGGGCGTGGGTGCATTGGCTTGAAGTTGGAGGAGGGAGAGGTCACGACTCGCTGTCTTTAGTGGCTTTGCACCCTACTTCAAATGGTATGAAACTGCACTTGAATTTGGTGGCCTTGCACCCTGCTTGAAATAGAATTTCAAGGATTAGCTGTGAGTCAACTACCAGCCCACCAGCCGTGAGTGAGTGAGTTGCCAGCACAACAGGCTTGATTGACTGAGGCGCTAGCCCAAGAATCCATTTGGCACACAATTTGCATACTAGCCCTCTGGAAACCAGTCCCTTCAGCCCACAACACCCATACTAGCGCTCCAGAAAGCCCCCCCCCCCCCCCCCCCCCCCCAACTGGCCACCAATATTACAATTGGTGGAGAGGTGGAATATTGCGTTGGATGACCAGCCCTCCAGTGTGATGCTGGGACCCAACGGGTCCCACTTAGTCTAGTATAAATATATAAGTAAATATAAATATATATCACACAAATATATATTTATGTGTGTGTATCTATACATATAGACCGCACACACACATATATATGCACACGTGTGTTATATACATGTACGTATGTATATATATGTGTGTATGTATATTCACACACGCACACACACACATATGTGTGTATGTGTGCGTGTGTGTGCGTGTGCGTAGATAGATAGATATAGTTATATGTATAGATATATAGTGTCACACACACATTTTGACATAAAATCTAGGACCTCCAAATCTAGGCAGGAAGTGTGAAATACTAGGTTGGCAGTGAGGAGGGGATATATAAAGTTGAAGCTGCATAAATAACACGGAGCTCGCTGTGAAGATGGAGTGGAGAAACCTGGAAGTAGTTAAGAGGATTAACGTTCATGCGAGGAAATGGGCAAGGCACTGCTCTCTATCTGTCCCCGTGTTCACAGGAATACCTCAATCAAACCTCCCCGGGATTAAAGAAACATTGTTCGGCAAGAGTGTTAGGTCCGTTTCATCCATTTGGAGAGAATGATCTCCCAGCGTATAAACTCTCACTTCATAGATTATGTTTAGGAAGGATGTTGATAGTGTCTGGGAGGGAGGAGGGGGCATTAAATTGAACTCTATGCCTTCGGAGTGGAAAGCGGGAAGGGGGGGCAGGGAAAAAAATCAGCTGAGATTCCTGCTCCTAAATGCCATTTAATTACTGTTGTTACAAAGGTGGAGGTCGGGAGGGCAAGGGATTTAAGTTCTCCTGATGATACTATCCAGGCTTACCCCTGAAGATGGCTGGTTAGGCTTGACAAAACAGGGAGGGTGGGGGTGAAGGGGAGGATTGAGGGAGCTGATTCTTAAAGAGGCAGCGTGATGGAGGGGGCAACTTAATAGAAGAAGAAAAAAAAACTAGAAACTGTGAGATAGAGGGGGCATAGTCCTATAGAGGGACTGGCTGGGGGTGGGGTGGGGGGGGGGGGGGGGGTGATAGCAGAGAGGGCCAGGCTATGTAAGTGTTTGGAAATCGGGATCTTAGAAGCAGAAGGAGTCTTACAAATGAGGAGTGGTGATAGGCATGTGATAGCAGAGGGGTATGTAGGAAGGAAATGCAGATGCTGGTTTAAATCGAAGAAAGGCACAAAATGCTGGAGTAACTCAGCGGGACAGGCGGGAGAGAAGGAATGGGTGACATTTCCGGTCGAGACCCTTCTTCAGAATGATGTCAGGGGAGTGGGCGGTACATAGATAAGGAAGTGTATAGATAAGGAAGTGTATAGATAAGGAAGTGTAAGGTGTGAAAATAGAACAAAGCGAATGAGGAAAAGGAAAATGTAGAATCTATCATTGTTAGTACATTGACTTCTCTAACTTCAAGTAGCCCTTGCTTTCCCTCTTCATCCCCTCCTCCTCCACAGTTCTCCGGCCAGTCTTACTGTCTCCGACTACATTTTGTATTATTACCTTCTCCCAACTAACAATGATCGATTCTACATTTTTCCATGATCATCATTTCCTTTGTCCTATTTTCACACCTTAAACTTCCTTACATGCTTTCTATTGTTAAGATGGAACAGATTCGTTTTAACAATGGGAATTCACAAAATTACTTTTTGAAGGTGTGGGAACCATTTTTGATATTGTTTGATGAGGCATAACTGTCTGACTTATTTATTTTGCTGCTGTGCTATGTCTTTAATCTGAGCGAAATTTGATCTTGCACTCTGACTGATATTCTGGCTGCCCTCCACTCGTTTTTTTTAATTTTGTCAGGGTAGTGGGCGGTATATAGATAAGGACGTTTTTTTTTGTTTTTTGTTTTTTTTTGTTTCTTTAATTGTTGTTTTTTGTTCTCTGTCTACTGTGTGTTTGTTATGATAAAATTTGGAAAAAAATGAAGCTGTACAATAATTGTATAATTGTAGATGTCGAGTGATTTATCCGTGTACAATTGCTTCTAATTAAAAAAAAAAAAAAATAAAGAAAAAAATGTCCTTATCTATATACCGCCCACTTCCCTGACATTATGCTGAAGAAGGGTCTCGACCCAAAACGTCGCCCATTCCTTCTCTCCAGAAATGCTGCCCGTCCCGCTGAGTTACTCCAGCATTTTGTGTCTATCTTTGATGGTAGAGGTGTCCAGGGAGCAGAGGGCATCTGGTCTAAGGGGAACTTGGTAGAAGGATATCTGGCGACTGAGCGTGTTTGGTAATTCAGGGACCGCGGTCAGGTATTCGAGAGGGCCTGATGGTGGAGAGGGTCCGTTCTAAAGCAAAAGTGGCGCAGCTGGTAGAGCAGCTGCCTTACAGCGTCGGAGAGCCGCGTTCTATCTTGACCGCGGTTGCTGTCTGTGTGGAGTTTGCACGTTCTCCCTGGGCTCTCTTGGGTTTCCTCCGCATACTACAATTTCCTCCAACATCCCAAAGATGTGCAGGTTTGTAGGTTAATTGCTCCCTAGTGTATAGGGAGTGGAGGCGGAAGTGGGGTGACATAGTCAGGTAGCATATTGAGCCCGGTAGAGGAGAGTCTTGTTGCAGAGAGAGTCTTGTTTGAGTTTGAGATTGAGTTTAGTTTATTATCACGAGTACCCAGGTACAGTGAAAAGCTTCTGTTGCTGAAATACTAATACATGATTACAATCGTGCCATCTACAATGCACTGATACACGATAAAGTGAATAAGGTGAATAACGTTTAGTGCAAGATAAAGTCCAGTGAAGTCCGATGAAATGGGTAAATAGTAGCTCAGGACTGCTCTCTAGTTGTTTGTAGGATGGTTCAGTTGCCTGATAACAGCTGGGAAGAAACTGTCCCTGTATCTGGAGGTGTGCGTTTTCACACTTCTATACCTTTTTTTGGCTGATGGGAGAGGGAAGAAGAGGGGTGAGAATCATCCTTGATTACGCTGCTGGCCTTGCCGAGGCAGCATGAGGTGTAAATGGAGTTAATGGAAGGGAGGTTGGTTTGTGTGATGGTCTGGGCTGCGTCCACAATTCTCTTCAATTCATTGCACTCTTGGATGGAGCTGTTCCCAAACCGTGCTGTGATGCATCCTGATAAAAATGTTTTCCACGGCGCATCTGTAGAAGTTGGTGAGAGTTGTTGGGGACATGTCAAACTTCCTCAGCCTTCTGCAGAAGTAGAGGCACAGGAGTGCTTTCTTGGCCAGTCTTGTTGTAGAGGGGGTCTTGTTTTTTACAGGGGGGTCTTGTTGTACAGGGGGGTCTTGTTGTACAGGAGGGTCTTGTTGTACAGGGGGTCTTGTTGTAAATGGAGCCTTGTTGTACAGGGGGTCTTATAGAGGGAGTCTTGTTGTGGAGAGGGTCTTGTTGTGGAGGGGATCTTGTTGTGGAGGGGATCTTGTTGTGGAGGGGATCTTGTTTTAGAGGGAGTCTTGTAATCTAGGGGAAAGTGAATGCCTGATGCAGAAAGCACGGTTTTGGAGGGTTTGTGGCTTTCACAAGAAAGCCGAGGGGAAAATATGTCTGAATACCTTCTCCTTTGTAATAGTCAAAAGAGCAGCGCTCCCTGTTTGCCACAAGCTGTGATGCGGTGACACATTTTCACGCAATTTACACTCAGATGCTTTCCATTTAGTTTAAAGAAAAATGGGTAAAAGATATGGCACACATGTTTCCAGTTGAGGGGACATCCCTTTGAAGGTGGTGGTGCTGATGGGAGAATTTCAGCGCTCGCTGTCAAAGCAGATTCATTGAATGAGATCTTAGTTCATTCAAAGCTGGGGATCAGAGTGACGACCTACTGGACACTTTGAAGCCCGCGCTATGGCAGGTCAAACTGTCACACTGACTCGCTGGGTAAGTCTTTAGTCGAACCTCAAACTATTATCACTCCACATTTGCACTGATCCGGCCACCAATAGCAAGACTATTTCCACCATCTCCTCTCCCACCCACCCACGGCTGAGGGTGGCAGAGAACAGTTTGACCGCACTAACACCGCAGAAAGCGTCTTTTCCACCGGGGTGATGCAAAGATAAACTCTTTCCAGGCGTGTGGAAAAAAAAAAAATAGCGCTCCAAATTAATATCACATCTGTTTGCCAACAAAATGATTGAGGAACCCAATGACCCAGACTTTTGGGAGGGAGAGAGAGAATTTAAAAAACACACGGTAAATATGAGGCACTTTCAAAAAGAATCTCCCAGTGACTAATCCCCGTTTCAAGCCATTTGTTTAAAAGACAAGATGAATGTATCAAGTGGTCACATTGTGTGTCAGCCTCTTTAAGTGCAGGTATGCAGAGGCAATGCAGACCCCCTGATGCGGAAAGTTGATGAGACACGATGGTGCTATTTAAGGCCTGTTTGAACTCCCGTGCTCCTTTTCTCATCATGTGCAATGCCGCCGCTTCTCTGTTTGTGCAAAAGAGGGAAGCTAACTATTAGAGGCCCCGACCTTTCACCCCGAGGTCAATGCCCTGGAACTGAGCAGATGTTTCGCTCTATGAGCAAGTTGAGAATGCCTGCAGTTCCCAGGCTGAGAGGCGCCAGGCTCAGACCACAGACCTTCCCTGTAAACTACAAACACAGGTCCATACATTCAGGTTACAAAGGCATCTGCCCCCCCCTCCACCCCCCCCCCCACCCCCCCCCCCCCCCACCCCCCCCCCCCACCCCATTCCAACCCCCCCGCTCCTTAACACTGATCAAACTGCCCCCTTCACCACCGCTTTAAACATGCACTCCCACTCAGCCACAGCCATCCTGTGAATTGCTGCAGAAAGCAACCCTCGCCTGCAAGAACTAAATCATCCAGAAAACAAACGCTTGGGTTGCCCGGACACGTTCCCACACTTTCCAGGTCCCTTTCACAGCCCTCACTCACTCACTCACTCACTCACGCACACGAACGCAGCCCTTTATGGGAAAACAAAATACTCTGCCCCCCGACGCCCACACTCACACTCACACTCACACTCACACTCACAAACGTGGGACCCTCTCTCAGTTACCGATCGAGCCGAGCTGCACACAGAAACACACACAGGCTTTCATCAGGCCTCGACACACTCGCACTCTGGAACGACTTGCAGCTCACACACCCAATCGCTGATACCCCCACCTCACACCTATCCCCGCAATTAGCAGTCACACGCTGAAAGTCACAAAAGCAGCAATCACTGATAAATTGAACGAGACACTCCACCATATTCACAAATCCAGTGCTGTGCAGGGATGTGGGCATGTGTCCATAAAATATTTATTTGCAGTGGAAACACAAATGTATAAAAGCATAAGAAAGAACTGCAAGATGCAGATGCCAGCGTCTACCACGTATAAAGCTCATGGACCCAACAACTCCAGCAATGCAGACGCACAATATCACCTAAAATATGATTCCCTGGAATGCATTCTCCACCCAGCCCACTGGTGCAAAACAACCAATCTCCATCAGCCGTTGATGAGAGAAACTGACCATTATTCATTCCCGTGGATTTTAATGAAATTAAAAAGGGGCTACAAAAGGGGAATTGATTGCACCTGATTTGTACCAATGTGTTAGATTGAAAAATCAACCTCACACACAGAGGCACAAGCCCAGCGCACTCGCTCGCTCACTCACTCACCCCTCCACTCACTCACTCACTCACACTAACTCATGCATCCACCCCTCCACTCACCCACTCCCTCACACTCATCCACTCACTCACCCACTCACTCACTCAGACGGCATGGTGGTGCAGTGGTAGAGTTGCTGCCTTACAGCGCGCACGGCGCCGAAGATCCGGGTTCGATTCCGACTACGGGCGCTGTCAGTACGGAATTTTACGTTCTCCCCATTACCTGCGTGGGTTTTCTCCGAAATCTTCGATTTCCTCCCACATTCCAAAGACGTGCAGGTTTGTAGATTAATTGGCTTGGGTTTGTATACTTGGTATAAGTGTAAATTGTCCCTAGCGTGTGTAATGTGCCGGGATCGCTGGTCAGCGCGGACGCGGTGGGTCGAAGGGCCTGTTTCCGCGCCGTATCTCTAAACTAAACCCTCTCACTCACCCATTCACTCACACTGAGGGTCAATGTAATCCATCCCATTTATAAGTGCAAGCCTCCCACCAATTTTACATTCACAAATATACCGGCCTGTATATAACACTCTCACTTGCGCAGCTTGCGCACTCGTATACACTCACATAGAAACTCTTAAGTAGGTATAGGCCATTCATTCTAGCCTGCACCGCCCTCAAACTACTCAGTATCCTGTACCTGCAGAGAGATTCCTTTAGCCACAAGGGCCACATCTAACTCCCTCTTAAATCTAGCCAATGAACTGGCCTCAACTACCCTCTGTGGCAGAGAGTTCCAGAGATTCACCACTCTCTGTGTGAAAAATGCTTTTCTCATCTCAGTCCCAAAGGATTTCCCCTTTATCCTTAAACTGTGACCCCTGGTCCTGGACTTCCCCAACATCGGGAACAATCTTCCAGCATCTAGCCTGTCCAACCCCTTAAGAATTTTGTAAGCTTCTATAAGATCCCCCCTCAATCTCCTAAATTCTAGCGAGTACAAGCCGAGTCTATCCAGTCTTTCTTCATATGAAAGTCCTGACATCCCAGGAATCAGTCTGGTGAACCTTCTATGCACTCCCCCTCTGGCAAGAATGTCTTTCATCAGATTTGGAGACCAAAACTGTACACATATGTGGTCTCACCAAGACCCTGTACCTCCCTGTTCCTATACTCGAATCCTTTACTCAAACCCTCACACAAGCACATGCTCTAATACAATGACATACGCACAAATGCACAGACTTTTACACTGTTTTTAAAGATACATCTTGGAAACAGGCCCTTTGTCCCACCAAGTGCACGTCAACCATCGATCTCCTGCTATCACTAGTTCTATATTGTCCCACTTTCGCATCTGCTCCCTACACATCAGGGCATAGTTTGCAGAGGCCAGTTAACCGACAAAACCTGCATGTGTAAGGAAATCGGAGCACCGGAGGAAACTCACCTGGTCAGAGCAAGAACTTGCAAACTCCTCCCAGACAGCACACAAGGTCAGGATCGAACCGGAGTCTCGAATGCAGTAAGCTAGCAGCTCAGCCAGCTCCGCCACTGTGCCGTCCTTCACTCAGTCACAAACACATAGCATTTGCTCTCACACTGACTCACTTGTACAAATACACACGTATACTCACAAGCAATGAAAATATTGGATCTGTAAAAGTTACCTTTTTCTGTAGAGTTTTGTTCAACCTTCTGCATTCTTGGATATTTGAAAAAAATATATATCAGGACTGAGAGATCCTGCTGAAAGTACTCAGAAACATCAAATTCCTGGGCGTGCATATTTCCGAAGATCTTTCCTGGTCCCAGCACACTGATGCAATTATAAAGAAGGCACATCAGCACCTCTACTTCCAGAGAAGAATACGGAGAGTTGGTATGTCAAGGAGGACTCTCGCGAACTTTTACAGGTGCACAGTAGAGAGCATGCTGACTGGTTGTATCGTGGCCTGATACGGCAACGTCCAGGAGCGGAAAAGAATGCAGAAAGTTGTGACCACTGCCCAGTCCATCACCGGCTCTGACCTCCCCACCATTGAAGGGATCTATTGCAGTTGCTGCCTCAAAAAGGAAGCCAACATCATCAAAGACCCACACCAACTTGGCCACATGATCATCTCTCCGTTGCCATCGGGAAGGAGATACAGGAGCTTGAAATCTGTAACATCCAGGTTCAGGAACAGCTTCTTCCCCACAGCCATCAAACACAACATCAAATAAGCTCTGAACACCAACAGTCTATTATTATTATAGCACTTTATCTGTTTATTTATCGTGTACATATATGGTCTATGGCAGTGGTTCTTAACCTTTATGGCACCAGCACGCGCATACGCGAACAAAATACTGTATGTGGCATGTACCTTTGTTAGGTTCCTAAACATAGGCTCAACAAATTGATATGTTATTTCTGTACCTCTTCATGACCCCCAGCAAAGCCCCATCGTGAGCACTTAACAGTTGCAAAACATCTCTACCATGCACTGTAGATGGAATCTTCGGAACAGCTAATATCGCAGAGTTATGGCGACAACATTATAATACTTTATTCAACTGTGTCCAAGGTGATTTGTATAGGGTGGACAATATTGAGAGTAATGACTCAATGGTGATTATGTCACATGAGGTGTATCATGCCATGAACAAGCTGTCCGACAACAAAGCAAGTGGCTTGGATCATATTTCTGCTGAACATCTTAAGTATGCGAGTATGAGGATAGCTCCTCTCCTTGCTATTTGTTTTACTGGCTTTATGATTCATGGCTTGATACCAGACTCAATGTTGTCTGTTCTGCTACTGCCGGTCATTAAGGACAAAGCTGGTAAAATAGGCAGCCTAAATAATTATAGACCCATAGCTTTATTCAACATATTGTCAAAAGTCTTAGAAAGAGTTCTGCTGGATAGAATAAATGAGTTTGTTAACTCCACAGATAACCAGTTTGGTTTTAAAGCTAAGCATGGCACTGACTTATGCATATATGCCCTAAAGGAGATTGTAAACAAATATAGAGGCAAAAACTCTTCAATTCTTGTACTTTATTGATGCTTCCAAAGCCTTTGATCATGTAAATTACAGAAAGCTGTTTGTTAAAATGAGTCAAAGAGGGGTGCCTATATACATTGTGTGAATTATGGTTCACTGGTATACCCACCAGACTATGTAAATAAAATGGGGCAATTAGGTCTCAGCCCCATTTGGGGTTAGCAATGGTGTTAGACAAGGGGGAGGGTTTGTCCCCAGTCCTTTTTAATCTTTATATTGATGATCTGTCCAAACAATTGCAAGCCTGTAATACTGGGTGCATGATTGGTAATATTATAGTGAACCATATTATGCATGCAGATGATCTTGTGGTCTTTAGTCCATCTAGCGCTGGTCTCCAACAGCTCCTTTCTATATATTCTGTGCATGGTGTGGAACATGATATTAATTATAATGCTTGTAAGAGTGCTGTTATGATCTGTAGAACCAAAGAGGATAAATGTCTAACATTTCCTGATTTTAAATTGTCTGACAATAATTTTAGTGTCTGTAATAAGGTAAAATATCTTGGGTATTTTATGACTGAACAAATGACAGATGATGAGGATATTTACAGCCAACGGCGTATGCTGTATGTACAGGCGAATATTCTCTTGCGTAAGTTTGGTGCGTGAACAGATGTGGTGAAGATGTCGCTGTTTGGAGCATATTGCACACCACTCTATACTGCACACCTGTGGTCGAACTATGGAAAGAAAAGTTTGCTGAGACTAAAGGTGTCCTATAATGATGCCATGAGAACAATGCTAAGGAAACCTAGATGGTTTAGTGCTAATAACATGTTTGTGGCTGCAGGAGTCAGTACTTTAGAAGCTATCCTAAGAAATCATATAGATAAATTAATTTGCAGGATAAATGACTCTAAAAATGTAATTATTGTGGCCGTGTCAAACATAAGGTTTAGCACTACACGCTACGAATCCCAGCTGTGGAGACACTGGTATCAGTGTCTCGTTGTAGGACATTGATCATTCTTTTTTATTCTGGATTTTAATTCATGTATTGTGTTTTTTTTAATATATAATTTACGATGCTTTTATAAGTGATATACTAGGATTTTATGATGTTTTTATGTGCAATGTATTTTTATGTAATGTTGTCCCTTGTCTGGACCTTGAGTCTGAAATAAAGTTTAATATTATTATTATTATTATTATTATTATTATTATTATTATTACTATGCTGCTAATCCACAATGTAAAATTCCAGTGAATTAATAATTTCTCATTCAGTAGGTTGAAGGATCATTGTGCAAGCTGTCAACACTGCATTGGTGGGTACACGATGCACACAACACTGCACTAGTGGTTTGCTATGTGCACAACACTGCATTTGTGGTTCATTATTTACAGTATATACACATCAGCATGTGAACATGCACTATTGAAACTGCAGTATACTATGCATGGTGAGAACACAGCACTGATGAAGCACTGGGCAGTAACACACCATGTGCTGGTGGTACAGAGTGTGTAAGTACGATACCTTATTGCTGGTACACTCTGTCTATACACAAGGCCATATTGACAGAATTTTAGTTTAGAGATACAGCACGGAAACAGGTCCTTCAGCCCACCGAGTCCACCCCGACCAGCGATCCCTGCACATTAACACTATCCTACATGGACTGGAGACAAATTACAATTATACCAAGCCAATTAGAAACATAGAAACATAGAAAATAGGTGCAGGAGTAGGCCATTCGGCCCTTCGAGCCTGCACCGCCATTCAATATGATCATGGCTGATCATCCAACTCAGTATCCTGTACCTGCCTTCTCTCCATACCCCCTGATCCCTATAGCCACAAGGGCCACATCTAACTCCCTCTTAAATATAGCCAATGAACTGGCCTCAACTGCTTTCTGTGGCAGAGAATTCCAGAGATTCACCACTCTCTGTGTGAAAATTCAACCCGCAAACCTGTACGTCTTTGGAGTGTGGGAGGAAACCGAAGATATCGGAGAAAACCCACACAGGTCATAGGGAGAACGTACAAACAACGCACAGATAAGCGCCTGTTGCCCGTTGCCGGGATCGAACCTGGGTCTCTGGTGCTGTAAGCGCTGTAAGGCAGCAACCCTGCCGCTGCGTCACCGTGCAACTTTGTATGGGTATTAATAACTTTATCGTTGGTGGTAAATATGAATATTTGATCAGCTGTCCATTATACTTGTTCTCAGTCTTTTTTTACAGAACAATCAATAAACTGATTAGAATGATAATAATTAATCTATGCATATCGGGTTTCACATCTCAAAGTGCATCATAATCAATGTACTAATCAATGACATATTTTGGTATAAGACCCTGGGAGAAATGCAGCACAGTGCACCATGACACAGTAAAATACTCCCTCAGTACAACACCCCCTCAGTAAAATACTACCTTAGGACTAAAGTCCTTCAATAAAATACTCGCTCAGAACATCAGTCCCTCAGTTAAATTCTCCCACAGGACAACGGTCCCTCAGTACAACAGTCTCTCAGTAAAATACTATCTCAACCACTAATGTTACATGAATCCCACATTCTGATTAGTTCCCCCATATTCCACCATTCATCTACGCACTAGGAACAATGGCCCCGTAGCAGAAGCGTCCATGTCGCAGGGACAATTTACAGCGAGTGAATAACCTACCAGCTCACAGATCTTTGGGATGTGGGAGGAATCTGGGCAACCAGGGGAAACTTAACACAGACACAAAAAGCTGGAGTAACTCAGCGGGTCAGGCAGCATCTCTGGAGAAAAGGAATAGTGACGTTTCGGGACGAGACCCTTCTTCAGACAGAGTCAAGGGGAGAGGGGAATGAGAGATATAGACGGCGTTACAGGGAGAAATCTATAAGGTAATATCCATCACCTCCAACGTGATCCCACCACCAGTCACATCTTGCTGCTGCTGGTGCCAACGATGGCTGCCACGGTGTACTGCTCATATCTTTAATCAATAATGTTTTATTATTAATGTTGAATGTTTTATGTGTCATTCCTAACTGTCACTGTATGTCATGTTGTCACTTGTGGGCAGAGCACCAAGGCAAATTCCTTGTATGTGAATACTTGGCCAATAAAATTATTCACTCATTCATTCATTTCCACCCCTTTCCACCTTCTGCAGAGACTGTTCCCTCCGCAACTCCTTGCATTCCGCCCATCCTTCCCCATCGAATCCACCCCCTCCCCAGGCACTTTCCCCTGGAACCACTGAAGATGTAACATCTGTCCCTATACCTACTCCCACACCTCCATCCAGGGACCCCAGCAGTCCTTTCAGGTGAGACAAGAGATTCATGTGCACTGTCTCTAACATCAGATATTGCATCTGGTCTTCCCGAAGACCGTGTTGCCGAACTCAGGCTTGGTGTGCCAAGGTCTACTCGTTTTCTTGGTTGCTAACCATTTTTTACTCCGCTTCCCACTCCCAACCTGACCATTCTGACCTGGGCCTCCTTCATTGCCAGGGTGAGGCCACACACACACACACTGGAGGAACGGTATCTCAACTTCCACTTGGGTAGCTTACAACACAATGGTATCAACTTTGTATTCTCCAGTTTTAGGTAACTAAACATTTTCCACCCTCCCCCTTCTTCCCTCAGCCCCCCTTGCTTCCCCCCACCCCCTCTCTACCCTGTGCCCCATCTGGACTTGCACCTATCTCTCCCCTCCCCCTCCCCCTCCCCCTCACATTCCTTCATCTAACTTCACAATTTGCCCTTCAATTCTTTTGCCTCACACCTTCTCTGGTCTTTGACCAGCCATCTATTTATCATAAACCCCCCTCACCTGTAGGCACCTGCTACCTGCCAGGGTTTGTCCTGCCTCTCCTCTCCTCTAGCTTTCTTCCCCCCGCACAATGAGTCTGAAGAAGGGTCCTGACCCGAAACATCACCTATCTACATTCTCCAGAGATGTTGCCTGATCCGCTGAGATATTCCAGCATTCTTTGTCATCAAACTTTGTCTGACCACTTGCAATTCAGTAAGCCTTTCTTAATTTAGGAGATGAATCTTATATCTCCATATGGACTCACCGATGTTTTATACAAAGCATAATTTCCCAACATTTGTACTCAGGTCCCCCTCACAATAATTGATAATGTTCTGTTGTCCCAATGACCTGCCCAGATGCCACTAACCACTGAGCTCATCAAACTCCATCATTGACCCGATACCCCGAACCAGCAACCTGATTCGCAACCATTGACACTCACAGTAACCACCGACCTAACTCCTTGATTCATGGCTCCTCCCCAAGACCACCATCCCGATCCCCCCTGATTACTGAAACTCCCCCATTGCTTCCAATGCCTCCGCCAAACTAACAAACCCACCCCTTGTAACCAACTCGACCAACTGTTGCCCTGACCTGCCAGACCATCAATCACCCCCAACCCATTACACTTGCCTTCAACTCCTGACAGAGGCATCACAGCATGCAGCTGATAGCGCCACTGCCTCACAGCGCCAGAGACCCAGGTTTGATCCTGGATTCCAGTGCTGTATGCGTGGAGTCAGCACGTCCTCCCATGTAGGTTTCCTCCGGTGCTCCGATTGCCTGCTATATCCCAAAGATACTTGGTGTTGATAGGTTCGAAGACAGACACAAAACGCTGGAGTAACTCAGCGGGACAGGCAGGAGAGAAGGAATGGGTGACGTTTGGGTCAAGACCCTTATTCAGGTTAGTTGGCCATTTCAAATTGCCCTGATTAGGTAGGTGAATGGCAGGATCCGGGGAGTGTTGATGAGGATTAGAGGAGGATTACAAATGGGATTAATGTGCATAAATGAGTTGTTGAAGGTCAGCATAGACCCAATGGGCTGAAGGGCCTGTCCCACGCTATATCTCTCAATGACTCGATTAGTTTATCACTCCTTAACTGACCTCTCAACTATTTATCCTGCCCCCTTACCCCATAATCTATAAACCAGCTCTGCCCACTCAAACGAACAATCCAACCCTCGACTGACCAATCCTCCACCTATCACTCAGCCATCACACCTTAATCTACCAATCCCAGCAATAATGGTGGTGCAGCGGTAGAATTGTTGCCTTACAGCGCATGCAGCGCCGAAGATCTGGGATCGATCTCGATCTCGACTACGGTTGCTGCCTGCACGGAGTTTGTACGTTCTCCCCGTGACCGCGTGGGTTTTCTCTGAGATCTTCGGTTTCATCCCGCACTCCAAAGACGTACAGGTATGTAGGTTAATTGGCTTGGTGTACGTGTAAATTGTCCCTAGTGTGTGTAGGGTAGTGTTAATGTGCAGGCATCGCTAGTCGGCATGGACTCGGTGGGCCGAAGGGCCTGTTTCCGCGCTCCATTCCTTAACTAAACTAAACCCACCTTTCAATCCCCAACATCAGGGATTAATGGTGTGGCCTCAACCTAAAACATAACTCTTGGGTTTGTAGGTTAATTAACCTCTGTAAACTTCCCTTAGTGTGCAGGGAGTGGATGTGAAAATCGGATACCATGGAACTAGTGTGAACAGGTGATCGATGGTTGGCATGGACTCCGTGGGCTGAAGGGCCTGTTTCCATGTTGTTATCTTTCAATCAATCATATCAATTCTACTGTTTAGGAAAGAACTGCAGATGCTGGTTTGCACCGAAGATAGACACAAAATGCTGGAGTAACTCAGCGGGGCAGGCAGCATCTCTGGCGAAAATAAATAGTGAATTGAATTGAATTAAATACTTTATTGTGACGTTTCAGGTCGAAAATAAGGTTTTTGACCCAAAACATAACTAATTCCACTTCCCCAGAGATGCTGCCTGACCCACTGAGTTATTCCAGCATTTTGTTTAAAGCAATTCTCCTGTTTGGCCAAGGAGTCAGTGGGAACATTGGCCTCTTCCTGCTCCTAGTTCATAAAAACCTCATACCCACCAGATTTTTCTCACCGATACTGCCCTTTCTCCACATACCTCCATTGTACAAGCATAACTCTGTAGCACGCAGGTTCCTGGTACTGCTCTGAATCTCACAGCAATGGGGCAATGGACAGAAGCCACACACACACTGAGAAACCCTGCTTCACCAAAGGCTGATCAACACCGCCATCCAGTGGTGGCAGACTGATGTGGCAACTTCTACCAGCACCCAGAGCTTGTTCACCTACCTCTTAGCTTGAAGATCATCGCAAGATACATCACAGGATTAGTCCCCACTAAGTTATGCCTTTGCTCTGCTGCTGATGAGCTTTATAACCAATGCCTCAAGAAATCAATTGATCAGTTGGATTGCTAGATTAAAAGTTAGAGTTTTAAAGCCTCCTTCGCTGAGATTCTGTCAGCCACAAAGGGCGTCCCTCATTCTGAAGTGCATTGTGATTTCAGGGGGACATTTTGAGGCTATGAAACAACATAGGAACAATAATTTATACGCAGACCTTTATGCCTTGTGGAAGAGCACCTTATATTCCGCTTGGGTAGCTTACAACCCAACAGCAAGAATACTGAATGTTTAAGAAGGAACTGCAGATGCTGGAAAATCAAAGGTACACAAAAATGCTGGAGAAACTCAGCGGGTGCAGCAGCAGCAGCAGACTGAAGAAGGGTTGCCTATTTCCTTCGCTCCATAGATGCTGCTGCACCCACTGAGTTTCTCCAGCATTTTTGTGTACCAGCAAGAATACTGAAGATTGACACAAAGTACTGGAGTAGCTCAGTAGGTCAGGCAGCATCTCTGTAGGAAAAGGATGGATGGCATTTGGGGTCGAGACTCTTCTTCAGGGTTCCGGCCTGAAACATCACCTATCCTTTTTCTGCAGAGATTCTGCCTGACCCGCTGAGTTACTACAGCACTTTGTGTCTATCTTTGGTATAAACCAGCATCTGCAGTTCTTTGTTTCTACAAATGGAATACTGAATTCTCCAACGTTCAATAACTATCTGTCCCTCCCCTCATTGTTTCACGGGCCCACTCCCCAGCCCAGTATACACCCATTTCTCCCTCTATCCAGCCCTTCTTCAGGCAAGCTGAATTGCAATGCAAAGTCCAATTAATAATTGGTGCAATTTTCACCAGAAATGGTCTCTTGTGCAATTTACTCCAGCAGTGTTAGATCCAATTACTCATAGAGTGATACAATGTGGAAACAGGCCCTTCTGCCCAACTTATCCACACTGGCCAACATGTCCCACCTGCCCGTGTTTGGACAATTTCCCTCCAAACCTGTCCTATGCACGTACCTGCCTGTTTCTTATACGTTGGGAAAGTCCCTGCCTCAACTACCTCATCTGGCAGCTTGTTCCAAACACCCACCACCCTTTGTGTGAAAAAGTTACCCCTCAGATTCCTATTAAATCTTTTCCCCTTCACCTTAAACCTATGTCCTCTGGTCCTCAATTCACCTACTCTGGGCAATTATGTGAAACCCTTTTGCAGAACAAACTGTGATCAGCAATACACGGTGTGGAGGATGTGGAAGTGAATACACCAGAGGAATTAATACATATTTAAGGGGAAATTATTACAGTGTCAGTTCACAATACAAAAAAAAGCAAAACATTGCCACTGCTGCAACTGACTGGTGCTGACCTGTGAACAGTCACCAAGCGTTGTTATAAATAGAGGAAAACTACAAACTGCTGGAGAAACTTGTGCTTTGTTTAAGGATTCCAGCAACTGCAGTCTCTTCTGTCTCCATTATGGGCAGAGAGTTGATTATTTAAGCGATGGTCTTTGCTTTCAGAGTAAAGCTCCTGGGACCACTTGCATCCTGGGACCACCTGCACCCTGGGACCACCTGCACCCTGGGACCACCTGCACCCTGGGACCACCTGCACCCTGGAACCACCTGCACCCTGGGACCACCTGCACCCTGGGACCACCTGCACCCTGGGACCACTTGCACCCTGAGTCTGGGCAGTCCTGCCAGGATCAAAGATGGCGGAGATAGCCATCGTCACATGACGCAGGTGCGCCCCGTGCCCAGCACCACCGAGCATGCGCGCCGGCGGGGCACCTGACGAGTTGGCAGGGTAACCGACTCCCGGATGTGGAACCTGGCGGTGGCAGCAAGGTAATGGGAATAGGGGGCTGGAAAACCGGGATGTGGAGCGGGATAGAGGGGGAGAGGGAGGGAGGGAGGGAGAGAAATGGGAGGGATAGAGGGAGAGGGGGGAGAGAAAGGGGATCGAGGGAGAGGGGGGAGAGAGAGAGATGGACAGGGACATATCTATCCATGCACTGTATACTTGTACTTATACTTATGCATCTTAAATATGTATGTCATGTTTTATACTTTGGCAATATAACCATGTTTTTTTTATCATGCCAGTAAATGTTTTTAGATTTAAATTGAATTGAGTAAGGGAGAGAGAAAGACAGAAAGAGAAAGAAAAGGGAGGGATGGAAGGAATAACAGGGAAGGAAGGAGGGAGAGATGGAGGGAGAGAGAGAGAGAGATAGATAAAGAAAGGATGGAGAAGTGGAAGGAACAAGAGAGAGGGGAGGAGGAAAGAAAGAAGGAAGGGGGAAGGGAGAGGGAGCAAGAGAGGGGAGAAATAGAAGGAACTAGGGGGAGAAGAAGAAATGGGGAAAGTAGCAGGGAAAGAAGGAAAGGGGAGAAATAGAAGGAAGTAGAGAGTGGGAAAGAAAGGGAGAAGGAAACGATGGGAGGGGCATAGTGGGTGTGGAGAAGAAAGGAAAGGGTGAGAGGTACAGAGAAGGAAGGAGAGGGAAATGAGGTGCATGAGTGGGAAACAAAAACAAGGGTGGGAGGGAGAGATGGAGGGAATAATGGAGGGAAGGAGGAAGAGGGGGAGAAATAGAAGGGAGAGAGGGAAAGAAGGTGAGAAGAAGAACACAAAAAGCTGGAGTAACTCAGCGGGTCAAGCAGCATCTCTGGAGAAAAGTAATAGGTGATGATTCGTGTCGAGACCCTTCTTCAGACAGAGTTTGGGAAAGGGAAACAAAAGATATAGACGGTGGTAGAGAGAGATATAGAACAAATGAATGAAAGATATGCAAACAGTTACAATGATCAAGGAATCAGGCCACTCATTGTTAGCTGTGAGCTAGGTGAAAACGAGTTTCAGACAATGAGACTCAACAAGATGACTTTGAAGCTCATACGACTTGGTGGGAGTGGGATAGAGAAAGGGGTTGCAGTAAGGGCTACTTGAAGTTAGAGAAATCAAGATTCCTACCGCTGGGTTGTAAGCTTGAGCAGCGGAGGCCTGAGGAAACGCATGGCCCATATGTGGTGGTAATGTAAAGTAACGAGGAAATGTTTACCTTCACAAAGACTATGTGGTGATCACTTGATGCATTGTTCTTTGTGGACAACTTGATTTGCCAGAGGGAGGTTAGGATGGGTAAGGCAAAGCCGACTTTCTTTTGCGAGGGCTTTCTCATCTCTGCTGCAGCCCTATTCTATCAGCTGTGTGCTTCAGGACTTGACTGGTAAAGATCAGAGTGGTAGATCTGAGAACTTGGTCGATTCAGAATCCAGCTAAAGATGGCATAGAGAGAAATTAAATTGAGGGTAAATTAGTGAGGAATATAAAAACACAAACAAAAAGCGTTTCTTTACATATATAAATAGGAAGCAAGAGGTTCAAGTTAATGAGACTGGTAAAATAGTTATGGGGAATGAAGAAATGGCAAAGAAGTTAAATAGATATATATCGGTCTTCACTGTAGAAATACTGTGAACATCTCATTAATGCTGAATAGTGCCTGAAGGAATTAAGTGCCATCACCATCACTAGGTATTTGGCCAATTATTGGGACTAATGATAAACACGAAATGCTGGAGTAACTCAGCGGGACAGGCAGTATCTGTGGAGAGAAGGCATGGGTGACGTTTCAGGTGGAGACCCTTCTTCAGACTTCTTCTCGACCCGACACATCACCCATTCCTTCTGTCTAGAGCTGCTGCCTGTGCTGAGTTATCCAGCATTTTGTGTCTATATATTCGGTGTATAACCGGCATCTGCAATTCCTTCCTACACAGTGTGACTAATGATTCCCTGCTCAGATAGATGGCATCCAATGATCCCAAGAGAAGTAGCCGTGGAAGTAGTACATACATTACTTGTAATCTTCCAAAAATCTGGAGAGATGCCAGGGGTTTGGAAACCTGCCAAAGTGACACTCCCATTATAAAAAGGAGGAAGCATGTCGTATTAGGCCAATTACCGTAACATCTATTGTTGGAAAGCTGTTAGGAACAAGTATTCAGGGAAAAGAAAATCATAATTCATAATCCAAATTAAACAGAATCGGTAAGGCTTCATGAAGGGGAAATCATGTCTAACAAATGTATTAGTTTTTTTGGGGAACTCTGGACCAGAGTGGATAGAATGGAGCCAGAAGAGATGTACCACCTTCTAAAAAGCCATTGACAAGGGACCTCACGATAGCTTAAATCATAAGATTAGAGCCTGTGGCATTGGAGGGAATATCAGCGTGGATAAGGCATAAAACAGCAGGTAGGTAAAGTGGCACCATATGCTGATTTATACCGAGAATGGACACAAAGTGCTGGGGTAACTCAGCAGGTCAGGCAGCATCTCTGGAGAAAAAATATGTCCTTTTGCTCCAGAGATGCTGTCTGATCCGCTGAGTTACTCCAGCACTTTGTGTCTAGCTAATCTACAAACCTGCACGCCTTTGGAATGTGGGAGAAAACCGGAGCACCCGGTTAAAACCCATGCGGTCACAGGACGATCGAACAATCTCCGTACAGACAGGACCCGTAGTCAGGATTGAACCCGGGTCTCTGGCGCTTTGAGGCAGCAATTCTACCGCTGCATCACCTTGCAGCCCTACCTCTTCATCACTCGGCTCATGTTGGTTAGAAGGAGATGACAGCTCCAAACGCCTCAAGTTAACAGTCCGACGTCAGATCATGAAATATTTTGTACCTCCTGTAAGCTCTTACAGCTCTGCCGATAAATCACATTTAAAATACACTGTTTAACAATAAATGTTTAAATATATAGTTACTCGGTTGCAATATGCTGTTTTACACATCAGTGGCTGTTTTTACAGGTTGGCTGCAGTGCAACAGTTACACCGCCGGCCTATATTTAAAGCAAATTGCGTGACGTTTGTGTCTCTCATGGAGATTGTCAAGTGCCTCCACTTGAAGGCACGCAGTGAGGTGTATCCATGTTCTGCAGTTCTCCGGTTCCCTGTCCCCGATGATAAAGTGGACTGGGCAGTCCCATGGACTAATTACAACCCAGTCGACTATACTGCCCCCGCCCTGCTGAAGCAACCATCCTGGGCAGACCTACCTTACAGGTACACTGACATAAAGAGACTGTTGTATGATTGACTTCCCTTGCGTAAAGTAGATTACGTTAGCGATACAGCATGGAAACAGGCCCTTCGACCTACCGAGTCTACGCCAACCATCTATCTTATCCCATTTGCCCATCCACTCCCTACACACTCAGCATTTTGCAATTAACCCACAAATTCACATGCCTTAGGAATGTGGGAGGACACCAGAGGAGCTCACGTGGTCACGGGGGGAAAGAACAAACTCAAGACGGACCGCACCTGAGGTCAGGATCGAACCCAGGTCACTGGCACTGTGAAGCAGCAGCTCTACCAGTTGTGCCACTCTTAAAGAAAGTATGGCCAACATGGGGCTCGAACCCATGACCCTGAGATTAAGAGCTCATGCTCTACCAACTGAGCTAACCAGGCTGCTCCTGATCTGGTCAGGCACACTGTACTCTTCTCTTCTCCAGTTAAGAAGGGCAACATGCACTTGGTTCCACTCTAATCAATCCTGTCATAGTCAAAACATATAAAGCGATAGCCTCCCTTCCTGTCATAGTGTCACCCCTACAACAGGGCTTACCCTTTGGTCTTTTTTAATAATTAATATCTTGGTGATTATCCACAGTTTCTGATGATCTGTCCACAGTTTGTTTAATCCCCTTGGTTGAGTTGCAGTTACCTCTCACTAATTATTAGGAATATCAAAACTCTTATTTTTTCCCTGTAATACCAACTCTGTATACTTTAGTCACAGTTTCACCTTTTTTTCCCAGCTCGTAGTATAAGCTGAACAGACTTTGCACTTTTCTAATTTTTAATGGTTCAATGGTGTTTTTATTGTCACATGTGAGTTGTAAACACACAGTGAAATTATTTTCTTACAGTCCAGAGGTGTATAGCCATACCCATGCACATCCCCGATTAGCAAATTAGAAATGGTGTACTGATCCCGCACGCAAGAGGCGCCTTGTCATAGCACCATTTACAAAGCACAGTCCGCCCTCTAGTTGTGAGCCGTGCCTGCTCCAGGCAAGGTGATTTCGCAACTGGATCTACTCTTTAATACAAAGCCAATCTCCACCATCTACATGACAGTTCTCTAACAATGTTCTCCAACACCCCACTCCAGTCCCAGTCCTGTTGACACCCCTTGTTATTTCCAGTATAGACTGTTCCAGTGCTGGAATTGGCAGACGGGAATATTAAATCAAGGTGGATTACTAGAGTCAGAATATAGACCAACCACAATTTTATTAAGCAGACTCCAATGGCACTCTGTGCTGATAATCCTCCAGCCACCTTCTCCCTCAGTCAGCCACATTGGCATCACTTTCTGGATTTCCTTCCCTAAATCCCTTCACCCCTCAATCTCCCTCCTTGACATCCGGTCTTTAAATCTATCTCTACTCAAACTTCTGCTTACCACTAGTATCTCCTGCTTCAGTTCAGTATGTGCATTAATGAAGTTTAGTTTAGAGACACAACATGGAAACAGGCCCTTCGGCCCATGGAGCCCACATCAGCCAGCAATCCCTGCACATTAACACTATCCGACGCACACTGGGGACAAATTTTGCATGTGCACCAAGCCAGTTAACCATCAAACCTGTACGTCTTTGGAGTGTGGGAGGAAAGCGAAGATCTCGGGGGAAACCCACGCAGGTCACGAGGAGAACGTACAAATTCCGTACAGACAAACTCCCGTTGTCAGGATCGAACCCGGGTCTCTGGCGCTGTAAAGCAGTAGCTCTACCACTATCCCGCCGAGTCGAAATGTTTTGATATATTTGAACACGTGAATATTCAGTACAAATATTATTGTTGCTGTTGTATGTCTGTCACTGAAGGGAATGCTCGAATAATTCATGGAAGGAAACAGACACCATTGTTTTTACCAAGATTATGAGAGCACTGAGTAGGAACCAGATTAAGTGAATTCAGAATGTGCCAAAATGAATATTTCTGGTTGACTCTCGATAGCATTTTCTGTGTTGATATTCCTCTTACAATCTGGCAGAGGGCAGGGTTTAAAATAAAAGATACATCATAGCAGTCACCTTCTTTGTAGCTTAGAACGCCACGTGGCACTAATCCTGCTGTAGTTTCTATCTTCTTTTTGGTTTCTGGCTGTATCTGACTGTTAAACTGACTGACTGCTGGTAACAAGCCATGTACAATTAATGACTTGATCACCAGAGCATTCCCAACATCACGTTGTTAAACACTCGTGTAACACAGGCCATCGAGCCATCAACTGAAGTGGCATATGAGAAGAAAGAACTTGTATTTATGTAAGCGATGTTCTCAACAAGACCCACCAAAGTCATTGTTTAGCTAATGAAGTACATTTGAAATAAAACAGGTCAGGAAACATCTGTAGATAGAGATACAGAGTTGATATTTCTGGTCAATTACTTTTCATTGGGATTGTTAAAAGTTAACGATATCTTTGTAGTATAGTTGCTGCTGTAAAGTAAAGAAAATGTGGGAGCTGATTTTCACACAGTATGGTTTCAGGATCAACAATGAAATGACCAGATAACCTGTCCTTTGAGCTGTTGGTTGAAGGGGCACAGGGGTGGGCTCCATCAGTCTTCAACGTCACGCAATGGGATTTTTTACAGGGTGTTGAGGGGGAAAATGGGACCTCCATGTATCATTTCATCTCAAGACTGCTCTGACGATAAATCCATTTGGCTATTGCACGGCAATGTCAGCGCACACTCCGGGAATGGGTCGGAACCTAAATATATCAGTGCAGGAGATATGTAGTACCCACTCACCCACGTACAATCTTTTAATTTGCATGCAAAGAGTGAAAAGCATCACAATAATCCTAACCAGAGTCTTCAGAGAGGAAAAGCTGAAGGTCACATCAGAGGAAACCTCTGCACAATCTATAACCACCGTCTGAATACAGTGACAATGGGCATTTGAATAAATATTATTGCTAATATATAATATGGAACATAGCAGCAAACCTGTAGTTTATGAAGCATTAGCCATACGAAACACAATAGGCACCCGTGCTCTTCCTGCACGTGAATGACTTGTCTTCTGCTCTAATGTAACTCGGCTATAACTGGACTGCCTTTCTTGTTTTCATTTACAGAGATGAAGGAGAATTGAACAAGGTGCTGAAGTTCAATCAGTTGGATGGTGACGTGGATAGAAGGTCCCATACAGGAAAATATAATCTGATAAATGGCTTCCCAAGGTGAGACTTCCTTGCTCAATGTCCACTCATGAAAATAGATGTATCCGGGGTGATGTTTATATCTGCACCATACTTTAGCCTAGCCGACCCTGATCCTCTCCTCTTCATGTGATGGAGCACAATGTATTTACCTCACTCTGTTTATGAAAAGCTGAGTGTGTTTCTAAAGTGTTAAAAGTCTGTATCTGATTTTTTTGATATCCCTTTGTTGCTTTGAGGCGTTGGTTTGGAGGCATGCTCACAGCTCCACTGTTCATATTCTTTATGTCTTTATTAAGGTGAGAGGGGCAAAGTTTAAGGAAAATTCACATTTCAGGCAATTATTTTACAGAGACGGTGGGAAGTGCCTGGAACACGCTGCCAGGGTTGGTGGTTGAGGCAGATACGATAGTGTCATTTTAGAAGCTTTTGGATAGGCATATGGTTATGCAGGGAATGGCAGGGAATATGATTATGCGCAGGTAGATAAGGGATGGTTTGGACATCACGTTCCGTACAGACAATGTGGGCCGAAGGGCCTGTTCTTGCGCTGCTATGTTCTATAACACTGGAGTGAGACATTGGGGAAATTCTGCACAATTGCCTGTTTCCAAATTATTGCAAGTTGCTAACATAACATGGCAGCTTGAGTATCCCACATATAAGAATGATTTTCTTGGGAAATTGGATAATGCAGTGAGTTTGGATGTTTCTGTTGGAAATTGTTCATTCCCCTTTCAACCGTGGGCGAGTGGGTAATACATACTGTGATAGATGTAGGTACAAGCCCCATTCCACAGGCTTGGACTGACATTGAGGTGCAATACTAAATGACCCCATTTGTCAGAGCAGTCTTGAGATGAAATGGTAAATGTAAGTCCTATTCTCCCTCTCAACTTAGTGTAACAGATCTCAGTGCTTGATGTTGAAGACCTAGAGAACCTTCTCCCATGTACTAGCTAATATTTTCAGCTTGATGAGAACAACTGAGTTTCCGCGCATTTTTGTGGGAAGGCACTGCATGATGATACTCCAACTCTATCAGAAAGGAGTGTAGCCTTGGGACTTCCCAGAAGCTGCTTTTGTGCCATTGCTGAAAGTGTCGTGATGGCAGGTCATCTCCTTGTTACTTGTAGGATAATGGAAGACCGAGCAGGTTAGTGCTGGGTAAAGAATGGATAAAAAAAACAAAGGTGTCTCAAATTTATATAGAGGTTGTAGGAAACGGAAATATCATCAGAGGTAATCAGAGCCCATAACATCAGGTTCAGTCTTGGTAAGTGGTAGGATAGGCATCTTACACATGCCTTTGGGCTGCAGTTAGGTGAATTATTCATTGATTTTAATGAATCCCCATTGAACACCAATATCAATCCATTGAATACAAATTAACAGCAATATCGACCCATTGAATACTGATTTACTACCAATCCATTGAAATGTGTCGGAAGGAGCTGCAGATGCTGGTTTACTCCGAAGATAGACACAAAATGCTGGAGTAAGTCAACGGGACCGGCAACATCTCAGGATAGAAGGAATGAATGATGTTTCGGGTCAGGACCGAAGAAGGGCCTCAACCTGAAACATCACCCATACCTTCTATCTAGAGATGCTGCCTGTATCGCTGAGTTACTCCAGCATTTTGTATCTACCAATCCATTGAATACCAACTTAATACCAATACTAATCCATTGAATACCAATTTAAACTGTCTGCCAGTTTTGGCGGAGGTACAAATAATTGGTTCACCTGCACATTATCTTATGCCTTAGGAATCCTTGTGGACGGACTGGATTAAAAGGGCGAGGACTCCTGGGAAGGTGGGGCCCGAACCATGCAGCAGACCCCATTGTGACGAGGTTTGTGCCTTATGTTTATGTGTACACAGTGTGCTGATCTCCCTCTTTTTACGATACGATAAAACTTTCTTCATCCCTGGAGGAAAGTTGGTCTGCCAATAGTCAAGTTGGTCTGCCAACACACAACAAGGTGCACGATAAAGTTGAAATTAAAATTAAATTAATAGTAAAAAAAAAATAAAAAGACAAGGGTATGTTGGCTGGCTGCCGTGTACACGACGAATGAGCACACAAACAAAGGAATGCAGGCTTATCCCCTGGGCAGAGGATTCTAAAACTAGGATGCCTCCCCCACACCGGGTCCCCCTTTGTTCTCCCACTGTCCCTCACAGCGGTTATCCCCCCCCCCCCCCCCCCCCCCCCCCCCCGCCGGGTACTCCCTAGATCTCATGGGTCCCCTTCGCCACGCCGGGGCCCACACCAGATCCCCCGCCTATCCCCGCCCCCCCCCCCCCCCCCCCCACGATCATCGACATTAACGTAAAATATCTATTCAAATATAGCAACAAAAAAAAAGAATTGCTGAGGGATTTCAGCAGATCCAACAGCATCTGCGGGAGTAAGGGGTTGTCGATGTTCTGGGTCAGGACCCTACATTGGGACTGAGAATGGAGAGAGTATAAGGGGGGGAGGGGTGAGATGGGGGCCAGTCGGCAGACCGAGGAGGGGTGAAGAATGCTGGGCTGATGGAATCAAGAGGGTCGGAATTGGCAGACGGAGGCAGGTGGATGAAAGGCAGAAACAGGCAATGAAAGAATGGGCAGACAGAGGGAGTCAGGTGGGGTGGAGCAGAGGATGAAGGCAGAGACAACTGCTGATAGGTGGCAAACAGGAACACCAAAGCTGCCAGTGTTGGAATCTGCTATGTAAGGAAGATGATATTGGGAGACATTGGGAGAGATGAAAGGCAGACGTGGAGGTAATTTGATGGGTGAAGGGTGGATGGAACCAGGAGTGAGACAAAAACAGATGATGAGGTCTGGGTGCGGGTGATGTGGGAAAATAAACTAAAATGGCATGGCACGTTGACACAGCAATTGAGTTGCTGCCTTACACGAGATGCGGGTTCGAACCTGACTACAGGTGCTGTCTTTACGGAGTTCTCCAAGCGACCACGTGGGTTTGCGTCGGGTGACATATGGGTTTGTAGGTTAATTGGGCTCACTAGGGCTCTGTACAACTGCAGAAGTACCTCTTTGCTCCTATACTCGACTCCTCTTGTTATAAAGGCCAATATGCCATTCGCTTTCTTCACTGCCTGCTGTACCTGCATGCTTACTTTCATAGATTTGTCGCATCCTTTTTCTCCAGAGATGCTGCCTGACCCGCTGAGTTACCCCAGCACTTTGTGTCTATATTCGCTTTAAACCAGCATCTGCAGTTCCTTTCTACACAGTATTTCCAGTATTCCAGTTTCCTTTTTTTTTGGCCTTTTTGTCTGTGTCGCCCTTTGACATTGGTTAAACTATTTGCTGCTACTGATGTGCCTGCTCTCAGCTAACTCAAGAAACTGGATGAAACCCAGGACTGTATGCTCTCTAGTACTTGGTACCACACCACACAGCTAGATATCCATTAGCCCTCAATCAAATGATTCTTACATATACCAGTCTGCAATGAAAACACTTTCCAAGGAGGTAGTGTCTGATTTAAGTTGTAGTTTTGAACTTGTGAGATTCTAAGAAAGAATTATTTACAACAAAGAACTTCAGAGCGTGACATTTATGCTAAAGTCAGTTTATTTTGGACTGTCGAATATGGTGAACTGTGTACATGTTGACTTCTTAAAAAAAGCTTGCATCAACACACAAGTAACCGTGACCCAGTGCATGCTGATAAATTGTTGGTGTCTTCTTTTGCTTCTCCCTGCTTTCTACCTCTACCTCTCTCTCACCTTTCACAGGTGGAAGAAGGAGAGTGGAAAAACAGTGACTCACAATTGCTCTGGGAAGCCAATCTTGCAGTTTGTGGCAATTTGTAGAAAAGACAACAAGGAATGGGCAATTCCTGGGGTAAGCACAGGAGTACTATCTACATGATTTTGGTTGCCATCAGTTAGGTTTAGAGCTGCTCTCTGGTGGCTTAATTTAATATCACCTTGGAGCATAAAATCCATACGATTTTGCAGCTGCCATTTTATTTATTTCCGCCATTTTATTATCATCCTTCCATGGTGAATGGTGGCCTATATTGTGATACAATTTCCATTATTTTAGTGTCCTCGCTCTTCACCTCGCCCCATTGCTGTTCTTCAGGTAGTTGGTGAGAATCAGCAACAATTTGACAGGACTGAAGTCTCTTTAGCCGCCCCCCACCACCCCCTACCCCCCCCCCCCCCCCTCCTCATCTACTGAGAGGGGTTTAGTGAAAGTGATCAGTAGTTGGAACCCTGCCCCATTTCTTCTGCTCAGAGCATTCAAGAACAACTGTAGCTTCTGAGAAGTTACCTTGCCTGAAGTCATGGAGTCATCGAACTGAACAGCACAGAAACAGGCCCTTCGGCCCAACTCATCCATGCCAACCAAGTTGCCTAACCGAGCCTGACCCACTTGTCTGTGCTGGGGCCATATCTCTCCGTACCTTTCCCATCTATGTCTGAGTGCCTATGTTTAAATGTCATAATTGTAGCTGCCACTTCCAATTTGTGACAACTAGTTCCATATCATCACCACCCTCTGTGAAAAATCAGCCCCTCGGGTCCTTTTAAAATCTTTTTCCCCTCACCTGAAATCTATGCCCTGTAATTTCAGAACCCCCTCCCCTATTCTGGGGGAAATATTGGCTGTTCGTGTTATCTATGCTCGCTGTGATTTTGTAAATCTCTATAAGGTTACTCCTCAGGCTCCTATGCTCCATTGAAAAAATATCCGCAGCCAATCTAGCCTCTCCTTCTAACTCCAACACTCTAAACCCCTAACATCCTCACCAACTCTGTACAGACAGCACCCATAGTCAGGATGGAACCCGGGTCACCGGCGCTGTGAGGGAACAGCGCCACCGTGCAGCCCCTCGCGCTCAGACAAGTGAAAGGATCTTCCTTTTGCTGCTGGCAAATGGACTCAATTGCTTTAGCAATCACAGACAATTTCATGCTGAATGCGCATCCTCAACACAAAGTGGCGGTTTAGAGCGTGTGCTGTATTGCTCTTCAGCCCAGTTAGTTGATGCTGATGAAGTTTCACAATCCTGTCGGTCCTACTTGCCTCCTCCTGGCCCCATCTCCCAACGCACCTTTCCTGTCCATCTACCTGTCGGAGTGGCTTTTAATTGTACCTGCCTCAACCACTTCCTCTGACAGCTTGGTCCATGTACACACTACCCTCAGATGCTTTTAAAATCTTTCCCCTCTCTCCTTAAACCTATACCCTTTTGTTTACAGGATTACAGCACTGCACAATACGAAATTGTTGTTGCCACTCCATTGGTGCATAATATATAATCATAAAAATACAGGACACAATTTAAAAACAATGTTAAAAACTAGGTATTAAAATAAGTAAGTAATCAGTACTGTACATGGTGATAGCACCTACTATGCTCCTTGGAAAAAAGACCTAGCCCATTTTGCCCCTTCTTACAACTTAAACTATCTAGACCCAGTAACATCCTTGCAAGTCATTTTACACCCTTTCCATTTAATTGGGAATATATTGGGACACTATTGGACTTGGCAATTGTCAATCTGACACTTTGTTTGAGGAATAATGTTGGGTAGAGGGGAGGAAGTTTTATGCTCCTTTGAATGTAATGTTGAATCTAAGCTTGCCATTGCTCCAGTTCAGAAAGATTGGTTTCAAACTGCCTAGCTGAAGAAAGATTCTTCTGGGTGAATTTGTATTTTTATGAGTAGCTGGGTGAATGATCTGATTCAGGACTGGAATGAAAGTAATAGTGTAACTACAAACACTTTCTAAGGCTATATTCCAATTTGTTTTCTTACAGGGAATGGTGGACCCTGGTGAGAAGGTGTCGGCCACACTCAGGAGGGAGTTTGGAGAAGAAACACTGAACTCCTTGGATCTGCCAGAAGCCGAGAGGCAGGGGGTGAAAGAGTTAATCAACTTCCTGTTTGAGGCTGGGAGAGATGGTCAGTATTACACATTTTTGATCTGCATCCGGAGGGTAAACAGACAGAGGGGGGGGGGGGGGGTGGTCTCTAATGCTCTCACAGTGTTTTATTGGAGAGCTGCATCCTCTATGGATATTGGGGATTTCATGGGACATGCTTGCATCCTATTACAGGAGGTAATGCTTTGTCAGTTTAGTTTAGAGATTCAGCGAGGAAACAGGCCCTTCGGGTCCGTGCCGACCAGCGATCACTGCATACTGACACTATCCTACACACACTAGGGACAATTTGGCTGAAGAAAGGTCTCGACCCAAATCGTCACCTATTCCGTTTCTCCAGAGATGCTACCTGACCCGATGAGTCTATTTTCGGTTCACCCTGATATTGTTAAGTCTGATCCTTTGCCGGCTCTCACTAGAGTACAGTTCCAATGGGTTCCTACCAGCAGTCACACCCTTCCCCAGCTGTCCCTGAATGCCGAGTGCCAGCGCATTCCTGAGATCACCTGGAGACTAAACGCTGGCCCAAGAAAGAACAATGTACTCAAAGCATTATCAGGCATCAAGCTTGGAACTATCTAGTTCCATCTACACCGTGTCCAAGCGTGGCAGGTGATTAAAGGAGCTATGGTTTTGCTACCTGTTAGCAGACCCGAGAGAGAGTCAAAAGCTTTTTTGTCTTATGCAACAGCAATGGGTCAATGGAATTCCCTTGATAGACACAAAAATGTTGGAGTAACTCAGCGGGTCAGACAGCATCTCTGGAAAAAAGGAATAGGTGACGTTTTGGGTCAAGATCTTCTTCAGACCCTGAAAAACAATATCCCTTATTTGTTGCAGCTTAACTAGACTATGAACACAATAACACACAAATGAATATGTGAAAGAGATGTCCATGAAATACCTGGAATGGATTGCAGACTCTGAGGTTAATGTGTCTTTCTGATACATACAAACACTGAGATTTCTGGAGAAAAAGCTCCAAAATCCATCTATATATAGCTCAGTTTGAAGAAGGGTCTCAACCCGAAACGTCACCTATTCCTTCTCTCCAGCATTTTGTGTCTATCTTCCATCTATTTATAGAAGTATATATATTGCTGGTTTATGATAATTGAGTAAGTGACTCATTGCAGAGAACAATATCCATCAATGATTCTCTCACAAACCTCGGGAGCAAGCAAGGCAGTCCCTGCACAGGAGATCCTTGTCCATAAAGAGTTTCATGTTATCCTGTAAATTGCATGTTGATTAAACATCAGCAAGAGCAGATTATTTGCAATAAATTTGGGTTTTAAGGTTAATTGCTCTGCCATCTGGGTTGTTCTGATCTGCACATCTGCCGCTCCATCCTGCTCATCCCTCTGCTCTGCCTGATATTGCTCCCTCTATTCTCACTCTCCACGTCACTGCCCTCTCCACCCTCACTCTCCACGTCACTCTGCATTCTCTACCCTCACTCTCCACATCACTCTGCACAGACTACGGGGTGGATTGCATCTTTCATAAGGATGCCGCTATAGTTGTATAATAGTTTATTTAGTATTTAAGAATATTTATTTTACCTTGTATTATGGTGTTTGTAATGTATATATAATTTTTGTAAATAGTTGATTAAAATTATTTTTGGTATATTAAAGAAAAACTCTGCGCAAACTACCCTCACTCTCCACGTCACTCTCCACCCTCACTCTCCTCTCCGTTTCTTTCCTGTCTGATCCATCCCTCACTCCACTTCCTCATACTCTCTTTCCACCTTCTCCGGTTGGTCAAGGACTGCCTTAACTACCTTGGTGCGCCAGGAGAGTAAAAACAGCAGTGGCAGAACACAAGCTGCGTACCTGTTTGAATTATCACTGATGTTCATCTGCTTAGGTATACCAAGGATATGTTGATGACCCTCGGAATACTGATAATGCCTGGATGGAAACTGTGGCCATGAATTACCATGACGAGACAGGTAATTGTTTCTTATGTGGAGATAGATACTAATGGTTGTGGTATTCAGAAGGGTCAAATATGAATGGCCTGTTTATGTTCTAGTGATGTGAGAACTCAGCCTGCCTTGTTATCCATGGAAGCTAGATCAACTTCAGGCACGTATTACTGCACTTCTGTAAGCGTGAGATGCAACCACATTTGCAGCCCTCCCTATTCTCCGAGTTTCCTTTATATTGATGGTTATTTTGAATTTATAATCATTTGTATTGCACATGCCTAAATTATTAAACTGTTGGAGACACAAGAAACTGCAGATGATGGAATGTTAAGCAAAACGCAGAGTGCTAAAGCAAGGTCTGAAGAAGGAACCTGATCCATAACGTCACTGTGCAGTACAGGACTGTACAGTGATACAGTCTGAAGAAGGGTTCCGACCCGAAACGTTACCTATTTTTCCCCAGAGTTGCTGCCGGACCCGCTGAGTTACTTACTGTAGCATTTTGTGTCTATTCTTGATTACCGTGCAGTCTTATTTGGCTTCTGTCTTGCTTCAGGTGAGAGTGTGGGAAAACTCTCCCTTCAAGCTGGGGATGATGCTGGTGCGGTGAAGTGGATGGACATCGAGAAGGAGCAGAATCTGTACGCCAGCCACACGCACTTTCTCCATCAGCTAGTAAAGGCGAAGAATGCTCACTGGTAACGCCAGGCCCTGAACATTTCCCACCCTGAGACAACCTCAGCAACCACAGCTAAAGCTTCTGTACATGAAGTTAAAGGTGGTAACTATCTATTCTTTACCAGACTCCAACACAATGAAGATCACCACAGCTAAAGGAGACTCCGAGCGAGCAGCTTTAATTCCGCTGTTTATGTTAAACTTTGGTCGGAGACATGGTTTTACATTTTGTACTTTTGTGTGACATAGATCATTTTTAGGTTCTGTTCCCCTTGTTGGGTATCCACCACATGGTGGAGTTGCTGCCTTACAGCGCTAGAGACCTGGGTTTGATCCTGATCATGTGTGCTGTCTGTATGGAGTTTGTACATTCTCCCTGTGACCTGCGTGGGTTTTCTCTCCATACTCCCACATTCAACAGACGTATAGGTTTGTGCGCTAATTGGCTTGGTAAATTTGTAAATTGACCCTAGTGTGTGTAGGATAGTGCTAGTGTGGGGATCGCTGGTCGGCATGGACTCGGTGGGCCGAAGGGCCTGTTTTCGCGTTGTATCTTTAAACTGAAAACTAAATACACTCGCACCCCATCCACAACTCCCACCATAGCATATCCCAAAACTATCCCCCACTCGGCCCCCTCCCCCACCGTGCAGAGGACAAAGCTAGCTCACAAGTTTCATCAGATCCAGGAGCTGAATTAGGCCATTTGGCACATCAGGACTACTCCGCCATTCAATCATGGTTGATCTATCTTTGGCTTCTCCAGCAGATTGTTTCCACTTTGCAGACTGATACTGGCACACCCTATGGGAGCATCAGTTTGAAATCAGTCGCTCAAATTGGAGATGAAATGGATATACCAGCACACTCCGAGCTGCAGTGTGCGCTGCAAACATCCAGTTCGAAGACAAATTCAAGTTTTGCCCTTTGGAGTTGTCGATTCCCTCGACAGTGCAGGTCATTTGGACACGTGGCTCCCAACGGTCTCAACTTTCCTCGGCTTGGCTCTGCGTTTGTGAATGACTGGTTGATGAAGATTGCTGGCAGCAGTGAATCAGAAGCTGCGATTTGTTGCATTTTGTGACTAGCAGGTCAATAAACGTTCTCCCTGTGACTGTGTGCGAGCTTACTCCAAATGCTCAGGTTTCCTCCCACATCCCAAAGATGTGCGGGTTCGTAAATCCCCACCCCCCACACCGTGTGTAAATCTGCAAGGAGTGGCTGGGATGTGGGCAGAATATATGGAATTAGTGCAAGTTGATGAATGGCTTGGACGCAACAGGCTGAAGGGCCTGTTTCATGCTGTCCGACCTAACTGCGTGGAGTGAAGTTTTAATTGGTTTGATGTTGCCAAGGTGCTGCCCGAACTGTGGGTACTTTCTGGCATCCGCAGTCACCACTTACCACCACTAGATGGTGATGTTGCCATGCACTCTCACTGTGGGGCAAAGATGAAAGTGGTCAGAGTGGAGGAGCAGCAAATTCCTTTGCTCCATAGATGCTGCCGCACCCACTGAGTTTCTCCAGCATTTTTGTCTACCTTCGATTTTTCCAGCACTTGCAGATCTTTCTTAAACGTGAGGGAAAAGTTTCTACTTTAAAGATTGAAAATCTCCACTTTGGGTTTTTGTCATTGAGGATCTGGAGTAGAGTCGTACTGTACGGAAACAGGCCCTTCGGCCCGACTAACACATGCTAACAAAGGTGCCCCATCTACTGCTAGTTTCAACTGCCTGCATTTGCCTCTTAACCCTCTAAGCCGTTCCTATCCAAATGTCGTTAAGAGTGCCTGCCTCAACTATTTATTCTGGCAGTTTGTTTAAGAAGGAACTGCAGATGCTGGAAAATCGAAGGTACACAAAAAAGCTGGAGAAACTCAGCGGGTGCAGCAGCATCTATGGAGCGAAGGAAATAGGCAACGTTGCCTATTTCCTTCGCTCCATATTTTTTCTGGCAGTTCGTTCCAGATATCCACCACCGTGAAAACGTTGCCCCTCGCGATCATATTACATTATTCCTCTGTCACCGTAAACCTATGTCCTCTGGTTCTTGAGTCCTCTACTCTGTGCGAGAGGCTCTGTTTTTCTCTGCTGATGTTTGGCAGCCTCCGGCAGAGGGTGTTCTGTGCCACAAAGGATGAGTGAGCAGCTGCTGATCTCTGATTTATCGTCCTGACCCTCTCCATCATTTTCTAAACCAATGTAAGCACCCTCGATTTAGTCAGGCTGAGAGAGAGAGAGAGAGAAAGTACTGACGCCTCACAACACGTGCACCGTGCTTACTGTATCCACTGTGAAGTGAGCCACCAGCCACGGTCCCAGAGGTCTCATTGTGTGACCTGCTGCACTGACTCGCCTGAAGCATGATACACAAGCACTTGTACATCATCCGTGACTGCGGCCCAGAGTTGCTGCCTTACAGCACCAGAGATCCTGGTTCGATCCAGACTACTAGTGCTGTCTATATGGAGTTTGTACATTCTCCCTATGACCTGCGTGGATTTTCTCCAGGATTTCAGGTTTCCTCCCGCACGCCAAACACATACAGGTTTGTAGGATAATTGTAAATTGTCCCCAGTGTGGGTGTGTGGATAGTGTTAGTGTGTGGGGAATCGCTGGTCGGGGCAGACTTGGTGAGCCGAAGGGCCTGTTCCTGCACCGTATCTCAAAATTAAACTAAAACTTAAAAAGTTGAATAATATGGGTTTGTCCTGCACTGATTGAACTACCAGCCAACTCTCAAACTGTAATGTTCTTTCATTTTCGTTATTGATTAAATAGTTCAACTTATGTCGTCTCTGGTCTCTAAGATTATTCTAAACTATTACTGTAGGTTTTGGCTTCAAGTCAAACCATGAATGTGAAGTAAATTAGTTGCATGATTCCTGGATTAGGAAAGAGAAGAATCACCCAGTCCATGCCTGCTGGATATTGTAAGGGAGAGATAGACCAGAAGGATCTAATAAGGATAATTGTGAATGACCTAAATATGATCTCCAAGCACCTTGTTGAACTGTAACCTATCAACTTCTGTCCTTTCTGTTGATCTGAAACCCACACATGTTAAGTAAATACCAAGGACTTGTTGTACAGAACCAACTAATAACTACGTTTAGTCAGTTAAATGATTTACCAGGATGTTACTAGGTCTCCAGAGTCTGATCTACAGGGAGAGGTTGAGCAGGATAGGACTCTATTCCTTGGAGCGCAGGCGGATGAGGGGTGATCTTATAGAGGTGTACAAAATCATGAGAGGATAGCTCGGGTAGATGCAATGAGTCTGGGCAAGAGATGGGGAATCGAGAACCAGTGGACATACGTTTTTAGGTGAGGGGGAAAAGATTTAATAGGATCTGAGGGGTAACCTTGTCACACAGAGGGTGGCAGATGTATGGAATGAGCTGCCAGAGGTAGTTGAGGTGGGTTCTATCGCAATGTTTAAGAAACATTTATACTCCTGCATTGATAGGACCGGTTTAGAGGGATATGGGCCAAACACAGACAGACGAGACTTGTCTAGATGGGACCTGTTGGCCGGTGTGAGCAAGGGCCTGTTTCCACACTAAGACTATGACTATGATTGAAAATAATGTAACAGAAAAATGAGTGCAGAGTTACATCTGCTCCAGTCAGTATCCTGACAAGTAAAAGCTCCCACTTTCCCTCATTCCCATGAAATGGAATAATGTTAAAATAGTGCACCCATCCTCTTTATGCCACCCCTATTAGAGCACACACCCCATGTCTGAATACCATTAATATTATTACAGTGAAAGCCCATCCCTGCAAATACTGGTAACAAAAATAGATAGAACAATATAGAAGGTATATGGTATGTTCGCCTACATCGGGCGAAGCACTGTGTATAAGCGTCCAGAAGTCATGTTGCAGCTATATAAAACTTTGGCTATGCTACATTTGGAGCATTGTGTGCCGTTCTCGTCGCCCTATTACAGGAAGTATGTGGATGCTTTGGTGAGGGGGCAAAAAGAGATTTACCAGAATTCTGCCTGGATTAAAGGGTATTAGTTATAGGGTGATTTCACGAAAGGTCACTGGAGCATAGATTCTCACCCACGTGACCGCAACATTTAACTGGGGTACAAACGTCACTTCCAGTACATGTTATTGATGCTGAAAACGCGCACTTTCAAACCTGTTAAAAACCGCGAAAACGGACAGTTTTTGAGCTGTAAATAACTGTGCCAGTCGGGGTGACCGTGAGGCACAATTATCCTGCTTTAGAGTCCAGAAGATAGATAAAAACAAAGGTAAATACAAGAGGGAGCTGAAGGGAAAATAACAATGGCAGTTGTTGGCCATGCAGATATAAAGATAGAAAATATCGGGAGTTATCGCGTTTGCTCACTGCATTTCAGCAAAACTAAGGCATTATTGATGTTTTGATGAAATGCAGTGAGCAAACGCAATTCCTGATATTTTCTATCTTTATATCTGCACGGCCAACAACTTCCGTTGTTATTTTCCCTTCAGCGCTCTCTTGTATTTACCTTTGTTTTTATCTATCTTCTGGACTCTAAAGCAGGATAATTATGCCTCACGGTCACCCTGACTGGCACAGTTATTTACAGCTCAAAAACGGGCAGTTTTCGCGGTTTTTAACAGGTTTGAAAGTGGGCGTTTTCAGCATCAATAACATGTACTGGAAGTGACGTTTGTACCCCAGTTAAATGTTGCGGTCACGTGGGTGAGGATCTATGCTCTAGTGACCTTTCGTGAAATCACCCTATAGGGAGACGTGGGACAAACTCGGATTGTTTTCTCTAGATTGTTCGAGGCTGAAGGGAATCCTCATAGAAGTATACAAACTATAAGAGATATCGATAGGATAGACAGTGACAACCTTATTTCCAGGAAGGAAAGGTCAAAGAAATGGAGACGTGGAAACACTTTTTCTCACAGAGAGTTGTGAGTCTGTGGAATTCTCTGCCTCAGAGGGCGGTTCTCCGAATACTTTCAAGAGAGAGCTAGACAGGGCTCTTGAAGGTAGTGGAGTCAGGGGATATGGGGAGAAGGGCAGGGACAGGGTACTGATTGTGGATGGTACACAAAATTGCTGGAGAAACTCAGCGAGTGCAGCAGCATCTATGGAGCGAAGGAAATAGGCAACGTTTCAGGCCGAAACCCTTCTTCGGACTGATCAGCCATGATCACATTGAATGGCGGTGCTGGCTCGATGGGACGAATAGCTACTCCTGCACCCAATTGTCTATTGTACTGTTATATCACCTTCCCAATCATTTAACCGTCTTCTCCATTATAGACGGGATTTCTTTTTTTGTTCCTCTATCAACCTTTTCTCTACTACCTTTCCTCGTACTTGCTGCTGCAAGGAAGCATTTCATTCTTCTGCCTGGGACATACGACAATGAAACACTGGGTCAGTCTGGGGGCTCTGAGCTCCGGCCCCAGTGATCGAGGCGCCGGTGTTCCGGGGAGCGTTTGTCTGGAGGGACGGGTCGGGTGGCTTTGATTGGCGGGGGGGGGGGGGGGGGGGGGGGTGTGCCGATGAATAGTGTCCGGGTGAGGAGTGACGGCGACGGCGGGTAAGTGAATGTCCTTCAGGCGGAGCAGCCCGAGGTCGCGGGGGGGAGAGGGGGGAGGGGGGGGGGCAGACACCCGTCCTGTCCTCGGAACCCCCTCGGCCTGAGGCCTCCGGCACACGGTCCCGTTCCGCCGCCACAACCCCCCCCCCCCCCCCCCCCCCCCCCATCCCCATCCCCCCCCCCCCCCCATCCCCATCCCCCCCCCCTCCCCCCCCATCCCATCCCCCCCTCCCCCCATCCCATCCCACCCCCCCCCCCCCCCCATCCCATCCCACCCCCCCCCTCCCCATCCCATCCCATCCCACCCCCCTCCCCCCCCCATCCCATCCCACCCCCCCCCCCCCCCCCCCTCCCCATCCCATCCCCCCCCCCCCCCCCCCCCCCATCCCACCCCCCCCCTCCCCATCCCATCCCATCCCCCCCCCTCCCCCCCCCCCCCATCCCACCCCCCCCTCCCCCCCCTCCCATCCCTCCCCCCTCCCCACCCCATCCCATCCCACCCCCCCCCCCCCCCCCATCCCATCCCATCCCCCCTTCCCCCCCCATCCCATCCCCATCCCTTCCCACCCCCTCCCCCATCCCATCCCACCCCCCCCTCCCCCCCCCTCCCACCCCCCCCACCCCCCCCCCCCCCCCCCCCCCCCCCCCCCTCCCCCCCCCCCCCCCCCCCTCCCATCCCATCCCACCCCCCCTCCCCCCCCCATCCCATCCCCCACCCCCCCCCCCCCCCCAATCCCCCCCACCCCTCCCCCCCATCCCCCCCCCCCCCTCCCCTCCCCATCCCATCCCATCCCCCCCCCCCCCCTCCCCATCCCATCCCATCCCCCCCCCCCCATCCCATCCCACCCCCCCCCCCCCCCCCCCCCCATCCCATCCCCCCCCCCCCCCCCCCCCCCCTCCCCCCCCTCCCCCCCCATCCCATCCCATCCCATCCCCCCCCCCCCCCCATCCCATCCCATCCCCCCCCCCCCCCCCATCCCATCCCATCCCCCCCCCCCCCCCCCATCCCATCCCATCCCACCCCCCCCCCCCTCCCCATCCCATCCCCCCCGCCCCCCCCCCATCCCATCCCACCCCCCCTTCCCACCCCCCCCCCCCCCATCCCATCCCCCCCCCCCCCCCATCCCATCCCATCCCACCCCCCCCCCCCCCCCATCCCATCCCCCCCCCCCCTCCCCATCCCATCCCCCCCCCCCTCCCTCCACCCCCCTCCCCACCCCCCTCCGCTTCCCCCCCCCCCCCCCCCCCCCCCCCCCTCCCCCCGCCACCCCCCCCCCCCCCCCCCCCCCCCCCACCCCCCCCCCCCCCCCCCCCCCTCCCCCCCCCCTCCCCCCCATCCCATCCCCCCCCCCCCCCTCCCCTCCCATCCCATCCCCCCCCCCCCTCCCCATCCCATCCCACCCCCCCCCCCCCTCCCCATCCCATCCCACCCCCCCCCTCCCCCCCCATCCCACCCCCCCCTCCCCCCCCCCATCCCATCCCCATCCCCCCCCCCCCCCCCCCATCCCATCCCACCCCCTCCCCCCCCCTCCCCATCCCCCCCCCCCCTCCCCATCCCATCCCACCCCCTTCCCCCCCCCTCCCCATTCCCCATCCCACCCCCCCCCCCCCCATCCCATCCCACCCCCCCCCCCCCCCCCCCATCCCATCCCCACCCCCCCCCCATCCCATTCCCATTCCCCCCCCCCCCCCCCCATCCCATCCCCACCCCCCCCCCTCCCCATCCCATCCCCACCCCCCCCTCCCCATCCCCATCCCACCCCCCCCCCCTCCCCCATCCCATCCCACCCCCTCCCCCCCCTCCCCATCCCACCCCCCCCTCCCCATCCCATCCCACCCCCCCCCCCCCTCCCCATCCCACCCCCCCCTCCCCATCCCATCCCATCCCCCCCCCCTCCCCACCCCATCCACCCCCCCTCCCACATCCCACCCCCCCCCCATCCCCATCCCACCCCCCCCCCCCACCCTCCCCCATCCCATCCCCCCACCCCCCCCCTCCCCATCCCATCCCATCCCCCCCCCCTCCCCATCCCATCCCACCCCCCCCCCCATCCCATCCCACCCCCCTCTCCCCATCCCATCCCCCCCCCTCCCCATCCCATCCCCCACCCCCCCCCCCCCCCCCCCACCCCCCCCCCATCCCCCCCCTCCCCATCCCATCCCACCCCACCCCCCCCCCCATCCCATCCCCCCCACCCCCTTCCCATCCCCCCCCCTCCCCCCCCCTCCCCCCCCCCTCCCCATCCCATCCCACCCCCCCCCCCCATCCCCTCCCCCCGGACACAGTTTCCACCAAAGATCCTATGGCCCCTCTAGTATCTTTGGTTTCCGCCTCCCTCCGCCCCTCCCCCTCGGCTCCAGATTCCCTTCTCTCCCCCCCCCCCCCCCACACGACAAGGTATTTCCCACCAGCCCCTCCCCCTTCAGGCTGCAATCCCCTTCTTTTCCCCCCCCCCCCCCCCCCCATGACACTCTTTCCCCACCCCACCGCACAACACTGTCCCCCCACACCCCCCTGCCCTCCACTTTCTCTCTCCCCACCCCCCCACACGGTCTACCCACCCCGTGACACTCTCCCCTTTCCCCCCCCCCCCCCCCCCCCCCACCTGGACATGGTCCTCCCACCCTAGCCTGGTTTCATTTCCCTCCTCCCTCCACCATCTCTTAGGAAACATAGAAATTAGGTGCAGGAGTAGGCCATTCGGCCCTTCGAGCCTGCACCGCCATTCAATATGATCATGGCTGATCATCCAACTCGGTATCCCGTACCTGCCTTCTCTCCATACCCCCTGATCCCCTTAGCCTCAAGGGCCACATCTAACTCCCTCTTATCTCTTCCTTGCCTCCATCTCTCCCCCCTGTGGCCAAGTTCCCTTTACCCTCTTCACACCCTTCTCTCGTGCTCCATCATCCAACAGATAGTTTTGCTATAACAAGTGTTGCCATGACACAAATTGGATATAATGCGAGTTATACATTGAGGAATACTGTTGGCAATAAGTAGACCATATTGAATGAATGAATGAATTAAATCTTTATTGTCATTTTCCTGAGTACTCACATACCCAGAGGAAACAAAAAAACGTTGCTCAACCAGTGTCCATTCAGTGTGCAGTAAAAAATAAATAGAAATAAAAATACATATATCATGAACAAATTAAACACTCTACTCTCTACTAAACATCAACAGGCATCCCGATCGGGTTTATTTTAGAGATACAGCATGGAAACAGGCACCCTGGCCCACAGAGTTCATGCTTGTTATCGATCACCCGTTTATACTGGTTCTATATTATTCCACTTTCTCAACCATTCCATACACACTAGGGGCAATTTTGTTCAGGCCAATTAACCTACAAGCCCGCACGTGGTGCAATCCACGGGGTCACGGAGAACATGCAAACTCCACACAGACAGCACTTGAGGTCAAGATCTATCCCATGTCTCTGGCGTTGTGATGCAGCAACACCACTAGTTGCACCACTGCTGTTCTACAATGTAATAACATCATTTTAATTAGGAAGAACATCTTAGAAGTTAATTGAGAAGTTGAAAAGTGAGGAGAAAATAACTGTTATGGATTTAAACATTATAGTGGGGGTTGACTATTTCCCTGTAACCTCCCTTAAATAATCGGACATCAATGTCTCTTAAGAACACAGCTGCTACTTTAACCATATGTGGCCATGAAAATTGACAAGCAATCACCTTCATAAGTTATAGGAGCAGAATTAGGCCATTCAGCCTGTCAAGTCTACTCCGCCATTCAATCAGTTTATGGTTTAGAGATACAGCATGGAAACAAGCCCTTCGGCCCACCGAGTCCACACCGACCTTCGATCCCCGCACATAAACACTACCCAGCACAAGCTCGACGCAAGTGTACATTGATACATTTATACCAAGCCAATTAACCTACAAACCTGTACATCTTTGGAGTGTGGGATTAAACCAAAGATCTCGGAGAAAACCCATGCAGGTCATGGGGAGAATGTACAAACTCCGTACAAGCAAGCATCCATAGCCAGGATCGAACCCGGGTCTCTGGCGCTGTAAGACAGTAGTTCTACCTTGGCTGATGTATCCATCTCTTAACCCATTCTCCTGCCTTCTTCCGATAATCCCTGACATCTTTGACACTTGTCCAACGATTCTCTGGTTAACAATGCAACAAAAGTAAAGTTATAGTCATTGAAAGGATCTTCATTTTTGAAAAAATAGTGTGCGGAAAATATTTGAGTCTGAAACTCTATGGGCCCCTAAGTATTTTTATCTCTTAGACATGATTGTTTTTATAATACACTTTTCTATAACACAAGGTTTTTTTAGGAATGCAGCTGTCATATTATGACAGAACTACCTGTATCTCTATTTTCTACCATCACCAACTGTTCAGCTGCCTTTTTCATTCGCACTTCACCTCGCTCCTTCTTCCACCCACAACTTCCCCCTGAACGGAGACTAACCATACAGCGCGGAAACAGGCCCTTCGACCCAACTTGTCCATGCCGACCCACATGTCCCATCTATATTAGTCCCATCTGCCTGCACTTGGCCCATATATCCCTCTAAACCTGTGCTATCCATGTACCTATCTAATGGTTCTTAAACATTGAGATATTCCCTGCCTCAACCACCTCCTCTGGAAGCTCGATCCATACACCCACCACCCTTTGTGGAAATAAAAACGTACCCTTCTGGTTTCCTATCTTTACCCCCTCACCGTAAACCTATGTCATCTGGTTCTCAATTCCCCTACTTTAGGCAAGAGAGGGCACGTCTATTCCTCTCATAATTCTTTGCACCTTGACCAATTGTAGGGCCGTTGGTGTTATGTAATTGAACTCATGATCACCCTTGAAGGCTTCTCTTTTTGTGTGTGTAAATATGCTGCTTAGCCACCCCATCAGTGAGTGGGTCTCCGAGAGACAAATAGGGTATGTAACCATACTGATTGTAACTCTCCCACTCCCGGTACCATAATAAAGATTTGTTTAATGATAATTTGAGTTCAAGCAAACCTTTACACTGGCAACATCCCCGTAAATCTTCTCTGTACCCTTTCCAACTTGACAACATCTTTCCTATAACATGGTGACCAAAACTGAACACAATACTCTAAATGTGGCCACACCAACGTCTTATATAACTGCAGCATGACCTTCCAACTTCTATACTCAATACTCTGACTGATGAAGGCCAATATGCCGAAAGCTTTAGATAGACACAAAATGCTGGAGTAACTCAGTGGAACAGGCAGCATCTCTGGATAGAATGAATGGGTGACGTCTCGGGTCGAGACCCTCCTTCAGACTGAAAGTCAGGGGAGAGGGAGACGCAGAGATAAGGAAGGATAAGGTGTGAAAACGAGACATGAAAAGAGATGAAGTTCAAGGATATTGTAGAATAGGTTATTGTTAGCTAGGAGAAGGTGGCAAAAAAGCAAATAGAAATAAAATGTAATTGGGGACAGTCAGACTGGTAGGAGAACTGGGAAGGGGGAGGGGTGGAGAGAAAGTGAAAGCGAGGGTTACTTGAAGTTAGAGAAGTCAATGTTCATACCGCTGGGGTGTAAGCTGCCCAAGCGAAATATGAGGTGCTGTTCCTCCAATTTGCGCTGGGCCTCACTCTGGCAATGGAGGAGACCCTGGACAGAAAAGTCAGTGTGGGAATGGGAGGGAGAGTTAAAGTGTTGAGCAACCGGGAGATCAGGTTCATGCCGAAAGCCTTTTTTCACCACCACTTTGCCCCTTTGTATTCTAGGGGCTTCACTGAACAGTTGAAGGATGGGCAATACAAGCAGCGAGCGGGCGGCGCTGGAGCGGCAGGGGGGACACAAGACCCCTCGAAGAGACAGCACCGGCAGCGGCATTCACACCAAAGAGCACGACCGTCCGAAGATTCTGATGGACAGTCCTGAAGATGCGGACATCTTTCATGCTGAGGAGATCAAAGATCTGGTATCTGCACAAAGGGTTTTAATGTTTGCCCCCAACCTCACACTGTTCCCCGGGGATGGTGGAGGGTGGCAGGTTGGTCTACACTTAGCATGGGCATGGTGAGCAGCTATCAGCGGTCAGACAGCAACATTATTCATATTTCTCCATTACACAAAGCTGGATGGTATACTGATCAGATTGCAGATGGATGACTGTTCATAAATTCTAAGAGCAAAATTAGGCCATTCGGGCCCATCAAGTGATACTCTGCCATTCCATCATGGCTGATCTACAGTCCCCTCGAAACCACATTGCCCTTCCTTCTTCCCATAACTCCTGACACCCGTACTAATCAAGAATCTATCTATCTCCGCCGTACAAATATCCATGGACTTGGCCTCCACAACCTTCTGTGGGGGTGAGGGGGGGGAGGGTAGGGGGTGGGGGGGGGGGGGGCAGAGATTGGAGACAAACTGCCCGTGATCTCCCAGTGATGGTGCCAGGGAATTGGAAAATGGCTGACTCACCGAGCTGGAACATCCCTGGTCCTATCCATGCCCTGATCGCTAACAACACAAGAACGGAAGAAAACAGGACTAGAAATAAACCACTCAGCCCTTCAAACCTACCCTCTAATTCAACATGGCTGGTCTGCCTCTAGCCTCCACTCCTGTACTATGCCAGTTCCCTATAGGCCTCAATTCCCTGCTCTTTCAAAAAATGACCTTTAAATGCCTCCAGTGTGTTAGGCGCCATAACCCTCCAGGATAAAGAATAGCAGAATCCTCACCCTCTGAGTAAGTACCCATGCACCTCTGACAGTTTACTCTTGTTATACTGTAGATTGGTTCATTCTCTTTTCCATTACTGCAGATAATTATCCCCATATTGGCTTGCCTGGAAATGAAAAACAACTGAAAGCTGAATTTGAAATAAGGTGGTGATTGAATTAATTTTTTAATTTGTCTTGTGCTTTCAAGGGCCCAATGGAGAAGGATGAGTTCTTTGCTTGGCAACAGGACCTGGAAGTGAATGACAAGATTTCCAAGCAGGCTCGCCCGACTGTGTTCCGGTGGAAAGGGGGCGGGAAGGAAGTCTTTATCTCTGGATCCTTCAACGGTTGGACCAACAAAATCCCACTCACCAGAAGGTAGGAACTCCTCCTTGTAGGTTTGGCAAGGGTGCAAGCTGTCCTCCACGATGTTCACCAGAGAACAGGGGTGGGCCAGGGGACCGATACTCTGCACAGGAAGCGGCACGGTGGCGCAGCGGTAGAGTTGCTGCCTTACAGCAACTACAGCGTTGGAGACCTGGGTTCGATCCCGACTACAAGTGCTGTCTGTACGGTGTTTGTGCGTTCTCCCCGTGACCGCGTGGGCTTTCTCCGAGATCTTCCATTTCTTCCCACACTCCAAAGACGTACAGGTTTGCGCTGGCTTGGTATAAATATAAATTGTCCCGAGTGTGTGTAGGATTGTGTTAGTGTGCGGGGATCGCTGGTCGGAGCTGATGCAGTGGGCCGAAGGGACTGTTTCTGCACTGTATCTCTAAAACTAAAACAAAAACTATAAACTAGACTGAGAACTGGAATAGTATATGCAGGTAGGAGGCATTATCCTGTGGCTAGTACGGGCAATAAGGCAGGACAATTTTCATTTGCATTAATGGTGATAGACATAGAAACGTTGTGCTGCTTAATGCAATTATGGGCAAGGGGCTACTTGAACTAACTGTGATGCTACATGGTGCAGGCATTCCCAGACTTACATAAGGGTTAATCCCCTTCTGCAAGTCAGATTTTATGTGTCAGATTTCACGTTCTACGGAATCACCAACTCTGCGTCTGTTTCTATCCCCTGCCCAAAATATCTCTCTCAGATTTCACATCTGCTAGTTCTTTGTAGAAGTGTCCACTGACATGATCCAAGGGACGAATATACTATTTTCTCTTCCAGTCGCATTTAACATCAGGGTCAGCTTCACTCGACCTTTTGACGAGTGCTGTGTGTCCTGTGTGTCTATGTGACGTATCGTGGATCATGCAGAAATCCATCCAGCCCATTCTCGCACATTTCCCTGCAGCCCATCCTCTCTCACATTTCCAAAACGTCCCTCCAGAGACGCTGCCTGTCCCGCTGAGTTGCTCCAGCATTTTGTGTCTTATCTTCAGTGAAAACCAGCATCTGAATTTCCTTCCTACACATCCCCTGGTTCGCCTGCCATCCATTTTTCAGTTGCCAATTACCCCTCCCAGCCAGCACGCCCTTGATACGTGGGAGGAAACAGAGCACCTCGGGCAAACTCATGCGGTCACAGGGAGTAATGCCCACTCCACACTAGTTCACCACTGCACTGGAACTATGAGGCAGCAGCATCACCTACAGCTGCCCAGCCAATCCGCTCTTCTCCCCACTTCAATGGCAGGGATAATATTTACTCACGACTGCATCAGATTCACGCGCTTACCTGCTCCTCTCCTCTTGTTTCCCACAGTCAGAATAACTTTGTGGCAATTCTGGATCTTCCTGAGGGTGAACATCAGTACAAGTTCTATGTGGATGGTCACTGGACTCACGATTCATCAGAGGTATGATTCATTAATGAAGGGGAACCAAGACGTGCGGCAAATATGCATATGGTAGACACTCTGGTGGACTTGCAGGTGGTACTGTTACAAGTACCCATATTATGGGAACTCTAGGCTATTTTTGTGATGTGGGTAAGATAGAGAATTTGTAGAAATGCTTCAAGCTGTCTCTTGTCATTGATTGTGGAGAGAGTCCCGGGAGTATTTAATCTTGCAGTAGGATACACCAGTTCAACAGAAAACCACCACTGGGGTCGTAGAGTCCTGCAGTGTGGAAACAGGCCCTTCGGCCCAACTTCCCCGCTTCCGACCCATCTACGCTCGTCCCTCCTGCCTGCTTTTGGCCCCTGTCCCCGGTGTGTTTGGGTGGAGTTAAGGCAACTGTGACCTTGACCATGCAAGTCCTGTAAATGTGATTGTCCCAACAGCCCGTCACCACCAGCCAGCTGGGCACAATCAACAACGTCATCCAGGTGCGGCAGACCGACTTCGAGGTGTTTGATGCCCTGATGGTGGATTCGCAGAAATGCTCGGACATGTCCGGTGAGTCCGACGTACGAGGGGAGAAATGTGATGAGATGGGAAAGAGTCCTACGCTGTGTGTCACGATAGAAGTGGAGTGTTTGAAGTGTGTTTCAAGATTTGGCTCTTAGCGCTAATGGAATCAAGGGATATGGGGAAAAAGCAGGAACGGGGTACTGATTTTAGATGATCTGCCATGATCATATTGAATGGCCGTGCTGGCTCGAAGGGCCGAGTGGCCTACTCCTGCACCTATTTTCTGTGTATCTAAGTACGATGCAGCAGGAGCGGACTCTTCAGCTCATTATCTCCTTGCTCCTTGCTGAAGCTTTCCAGTGCATTCCACACACCTGCTCTATCCCCACTTTGTCTTCATTCAATCCATTTCTCCATTGAACAGTTTCTGTTGCTACCTACCCCCTGCCCACCCTGCATTTTGTTTTCTTGAGGCATCTTAGCTGCTGTTGTCTTCCTTTATTGATCTCAATGCAGATGATGAATTTCTTCGCAGATCTCTCGAGCTCTCCACCTGGCCCATACCATCAGGATCCATATGTGTACAAACCCGAGGAGAAGATTAAAACGCCGCCGATATTGCCACCGCACCTCCTGCAGGTCATCCTCAACAAGGACACGGGCATTTCAGTGAGTACACACCATCGCTCTAACTCTGATTTGCAGCAACTTGATACCAAGTTTGACGTGGGCTGTATGTGGGATAGGTTACGGTTCAACGCACTGGGAGCAATGCTTACGTCCTCTGAATAACTGGGCGGCAAAGTGGCGCAGCGGGTGGAGCTGCTGCCTCACATCACCAGAGACCCGGGCTTGATCCTGATTGACATTATCACCAGGTGATGGATATATGGAACGAACTGCCAGCGGAGATAGTTGAGGCAAATACAATCACAGCATTTAAAAGACACTGGGACAGGTACATGGATAGGAACGGTTTAGATGGATGTAGGCCAAACGCGGGCGAAAGGGACTTGCTTAGATGGGGCATCTTGGTTGGCATGGACCTAAGTCGGGCCAAAGATATTCTGGAATCAATTTGTTGAGCCTTAGCAAAAAATCTCTGCTTCACAATGTAAAATTGCCTACATCCATCGATTGTTTCATTTTGAAATCTGTTACCAAATGGATTCTTGGTCTGCGAAAAATCCACAAACGTGTCGGTTTACACTCAACAATAGATGGTTTCACTCGACATTTATCTGCCCAGAATTGAGCGGATGATTCTCGTCCCCTCGTCTGACTGCTAGCCCGATGGCTTTCGAAAGTCAGCCAAGGAGCTTGGTATAAGTCTGAAGAAGGGTCTCGACCCCGAAACGTCACCCATTCCTTTTCTCCAGAGATGCTGCTGTCTGAGCCGCTGGGTTGCTGCAGCATCGTCGAGTTTGGTTTGCCACTGGGTTGTGTGGTGCTGCGGACTGATGCCCACGTCAGCTCTGCAGTTTCTGGGGCCACGGCCATGGCTGACAGACATTAAAACGCATTACAGAGGGATCCTTATCCTGATCCCGTCGTGTTTATTCTTGCTCTTAGTGTGACCCTGCATTGCTACCGGAGCCAAACCACGTCATGTTGAACCATCTGTACGCTCTGTCCATCAAGGTCTGTATTGCACATTTTTTTTTGGGGTGAGGGGGGCAGTTAAGCTGCTTAGCAGACACACCCTCCCAATAACAACCCATCCACTTATTCCACTGACTCTTTACTCCCTCTGGTCTACATCCCTTTTGCTTTCCGCTCCATCCTCCATCTGTAATTCCCTTTATCCTTATATTCCCTATAAGGAGGACCCGGTGTGGGGGGACTGCCGTGAGGGGGGGTTGGGGGGGGAGGGGTGGTGTGGACCGATACTTTGTAACATTGTCAACACCCTTTACATGATGACTCTTTGCATTTCATGGATATGCAAAACAAAGACTATTACTGTGACTTGTCACATGTGACTATAAAGCATCCATTCATTCCTTACTTCCTTCCCTGCTTCCTTCCTTCCTTCCTTCCTTCTCTCCCTCCTCCTTCCTCTCTCCTTCCTTCCTTCCTTCCCTCCCTCCTCCTTCCTTCCTCCCTTCCTTCCTTCCTTCCTTCCTTCCTTCCTTCCTTCCTTCCTTCCTTCCTTCCTTCCTTCCTTCCTTCCTTCCTTCCTTCCTTCCTTCCTTCCTTCCTTCCTTCCCTCCTTCCCTCCTTCCCTACTTCCCTCCTCTCTCCTTCCTTCCTTCCTTCCTTCCTTCCTTCCTTCCTTCCTTCCTTCCTTCCTTCCTTCCTTCCTTCCTTCCTTCCTTCCTTCCTTCCTTCCTTCCTTCCTTCCTTCCCTCCTCCTTCCATCCCTCCTTCTTCCCTCCCTCCTCCCTCCCTCCCTCCTCCCTCCCTCCCTCCCTCCTCCCCCTCCCTCCTTCCTTCCCTCCTCCCTTTCCTCCCCTCCCTTCCTTCCCTCCTTCCCTCCTCTCTTCCTTCCTTCGTTTTGATTTGTTGTCTTTATGGTTTGTTTGTTTGTTTGTTTGTTGGTGATTGGGGGATAGCAGAGAGAGTTCGTAATAGACTCACTGGAACAACTCAAAGTATTGCAAAGGATTTGTTTCTCAATTATTTTCAACCAGGTTTAAATAAAAAACATTTTGTTCTTTTCAATTTAATAATGCAAATGGGAAATTAAAAAGAGAAAGTTGAGTTTGTGTTGGGTCTCGGCAAAGCAATGGCGTTTCTCTCTCATATCCCACTGTGATTTAGTTTATCTCACATGCCCGTGAGCTCCCCTTTGCCACGTACCTCCAGTGAGGGCAATTTGCAATGGCCGAATAACGTACTGTGGTATCTTTGAGATGTGGGAGCCAAGCAGGGGAATCCCGGGGGAATCTTGTGTGGTCACAGGGAGAATGTGTAATCAGTGCACAAGCAGCATCTCAGGTCCGCATCGAGCCCAAGACATGGGAGCTGCAACCTGCTGCGCCACTGTCTGAGCTAGTGCATTCCCTGCGTTCTAGTGTAAAAAAATCACTTGCTTAAAGTTGTCATAGAAGATGAATAGCCACAGAGATGAAGAAACACACAGTCTTGCCCAGAGTAGGGGAATCGAGAACAGAGGACATAGATATAAGGTGAAGGGGGAAAGATTTAATAGGAACCGGAAGGGTAACTTTTTCACACAATGGGTGATGGGTGTATGGAGGTAGTTGAGCCAGAGGAGGTAGTTGAGACAGGGACTATCGCAACTTTTAAGAAGCATGGAACATGGTACATGGATATGACAGGTTTAGAGGGATTTGGGCCAAACGCAGGCAGGCGGAACTAGTGTAGATGGGACATGTTGGGCCGAAGGGCCTGTTTCCATGCCGTACGACTCTATGACATTGTCACTAATACGCAGTCCCATGTCAGAGATAGTGTAAACACATCTCATGTAATTGAAGCACATTCTACTGTATAATTGTGCGGTGATGTTTGGATTGCTCTCGTCAAGTATTTGTGATTGTTCACAGGATGGTGTCATGGTACTGAGCGCCACCCATCGCTACAAGAAGAAATATGTCACCACCCTCCTCTACAAACCCATATGATCTGCACAAAAGCCGCTCCATTCCCCCCCATCCGATCAGGAAGCTTCATTTTCAGCAGCAAGAACTCATTTGCAGTCATTGTCCTGGACTTGCTAAGAAGGATCTTGATGTGACTGAGTGGAACAGCAACTGCAGGGGTCCCGGTGAATCTGTCCCTGCAAAGCTGACGGTCTGTCCCCGCTTTCTGATTCAAAACAGGGATATCCACAATCGACAGCCAGGTAAAGTGCCTCTGACTGTCCCTCACTGCCAGAGAGGCTCCAAAACAAATCCCCCGCCACAAAGTCATTCCTTGCTAAGGCACGTCCAACCCCATTCCATTAGTGCACAGATGTACTTGCATTGAGTTGAAGGGAGAGTGCTCTGTTTGTTTGTGACACAGACTGGAATCGGTGTGTGTCAGAGAATCACGGTGCTCCTCTCTTCCCCGCCTTCTTCTTCCACAATTCTCACCAAGGAAACACTATCGGGGGGGGGGGGGGGGGGGAACTGATATATAAATGGAGCTCTGATTAGATTGGGGAAATCCCCCGATAATGAAAATAAGGGATCAAAAAAAAAAGAACACAAATTTCAATGTGGTTGAAAACCGGCTGGAATATCACGATTCTTCATGTCTGTGCCTCTCACAATAATCGGCCACTCTGCATGCAATTAGTATATGACAGCAACTAGATTTCTGTGGTGTTGGAATTTCGTGATCGCCCTCTGTTCCAAGTGCTGAATGGACTGCCCTGGTGCCTGCAGTGAGGCGGGGATTCCATGGTGTGTGCTGCAGTGTTGATAATCAATCTCCATACAATTATTGCGTTCACTACATCCTGCTGAAACATTCCCAGTTCCTGGAAGCTGCAATAGAACATCAGCGGCCATATTATCGTCTCCTAATTTTTATCAAATGCAAATTTCCACTCCGGTAATCCCACTTCTCTCTCTCATTGCCCTGGGATCTTGTCCAAGGGACCATTCATCATGTTTGCACCCAAGCAGCGAGTTGGCCCTGTCTCCTTGATCCCAGCAGGGTCTGACCACCTCCTTGTACGTCCATTGATTTCAGTTAGCCTGACCGTCTCTTTGAACACCCCTTTGATCCCAGCTGGCCTGCCCAGCTCCTGTACATCCCATTGATCCCAGCAAGCCTGCCCATCCCCTGTACAACCCCATGGATTCCAGCTGGCCTGATCCAGTCTATGTTTGCATGGTTTCCAGGGATTCTGAAAGAAAATAAACAACTAGCCGTTCTATTTTGATTTTCATATCCTCGGGAATCTCCAAATCGTTTTCCAGTTAATGAAGACATTTTAAAGTGTAATGACTGCAGAAATGTATGAAACTTTGAAGTCGGGTTGTGCATGGCTGAATCCCACGAACATCAATGAAGCTGTTCCTTTTTTCTGACTTTGGTTAAAGGATGAAAAAAATCCAGCAGGGTACAAGGTGTGCTGGTATAAAGGAGAGGATTGGGAACAAATACATCCTTCCCCCGAGAGCAGAATGAACAAAAGGCTTTTAAAGCAGCGCTGGTTTCCTTTTGTAAATTGTAAATTGTCCCCGGTGTGTATAGTCCAGTGTGAAGCAAAAGAACACTCATCTGGCAGGGCAGCACTCCCTCAGTTCTGACCGTCACAGAGCTGAATAGAACTTGTTCTGAAGCTGCTAGATGTGTCTGCACCTCTCTGGTCGAACGTACAGAGTAATAAATGTCCCTGGCCCTTCCTTAGTCAGACTGGGACAAGCTTCTCCAGCCTTTGTCCACACATCTGCAATCAAAATGCCCCTCAGAACCATCCACTTCCATCCGCCTGGCTTTGTTCCACCAACACAATTTTTCCAGCTTTCTCCCCACTGCTACAGTCTGATAGCATGGCGGTAGAGTTGCTGCCTCACAGCGCCAGAGACCCGGGTACTGTCTGTACGGAGTTTGTACGTTCTCCCAGTGACCTGCGTGGGTTTTCTCCGGGAGTTCCCGTTTCCTCCCACACTCCAAAGACGTGCGGGTTTGTGGGTTAATTGGCTTGGTAAAATTGTAGATTGTCCCCAGTGTGTGTAGGTCAGTGGTAGTTTACGGGGATCGCAGGTCGGCGTGGACTCGGTGGAACAAAGGCCCTGATTCCACGCTGTATCTCTAAACTAAACTAAGCTACAATCGGTATGACGAAAGGACTCGCCCCAAAATGTCGCCTATCCGTGTCGTCCATAAATGCTAGCTGACCCGCAGAGTTACTTCCTGTGTCCAACACAAGGTTCCAGCGTCCGCAGTTCCTTGTGCATCCAAGTTTGGGGCCTCCTGGGTCATCTTTGCTTCTTTATTGTGTTGAAGGTGGTGTCATTGCTGGTTTTTTTTCCCCTGTCCTTTTACATATTTCTGAGTTTGATCTCATCATAGTTCAGGTAAAGTGCATCCTAGCCTCCCCATGACAGTGACTGCACAGAGCCCTGGTCCCTAGGGGAGGGGAACCGACCGGGCTTGGTCAGTAGGGTCCCTTGGTTTTAATACTTTATAAAATGATTCCGGGGAAAGTGATTCCCTTGGAGATTAATGCGTCCATCAACGCTTTTAGCAATTCCAGCTTTTAAGACAACTGGGTTTTCTCTCGATTCAGTCTCAGAAATATCCTGTAAATTGAATTTGTATTGTCTGACAGCTCATTGATTGAACAGTCATGAATGGTGTACGTGGTTAATCTGTATCTGTTGCACTTGATCGGTAATGATGAATCTTTTTTATTGGGAGCAGATTCCCGCGGAGTTCTTTGTTTGCTGGTGTTCACCCGACAATCAATAAATATCCTGATGAGACCTTTCAGCCCAATTAAGTTTAGCGAACGTGACTGTATATTTTGCATGCGTCATTGCTATTGTGTGCTCATGTGCTGTGTTGTTCTTCAAGCTTTGACTTTCCCGTCGAGGCCTTACTCCCTCAAAGGTTGGGTGAAGATCCATGTTTCTCCACTGATAATGATCAAACAATATTCCGCTTGGGCAGCTTACAACCCAGCAGTAGGAACGTTGATATCTCTAACTTTCAGTAACTCCTGCATTTCCCTCCCTTCTCCACCCCCCCCGCCCTCCCCCACCCTTGTCATCCTACCAGTTCCACCGTTTGCATTAATGTATTCCTCCTGTTATCACACCTTCCCCAGCCAACAATGGGCCATTGTGGGCTCCACCCTGAGATCATCTGTTGCCAGCACTGATTTTTTTCCGGGCTTTTTCTCACCTCTAGTTTACTTTCAGCCTGAAGAAGGGTTCCGACCCGAAACGTCACCTAGTTTTCTCCAGAGATGCTGCCTGACCCGCTGAGTTACTCCAGCTTTATGAGTCTACGGCATAAACTCAGCATTTGCAGTTCCTTCCAACACGTAAAGGTTTTATTCGTTAAGTGTAGAGGGACATATTCTGACGTGTAATGAAGGAAAAATAGATGTAGAATGATAATTCTCGTACATGCGTACAATTATGTGGTAATGGGTGATTATAGGCCTAATCCAATTCAGTAATGTGTAAATGATGACAGTAATTTGGAAGTTTTGGGTTCTTTAGCTGTGTAAATGTTCACCACAAGAGGGCATTACACTAACTACACAGATTTTTATTATTATTGGTGCTATTATTATTGTCACATGTACTAAGATATAATTACAAAACTTTGTTATCCGAGTATAAAAACATCCATACATAAGTACAATCAAAGCCATACATGTGTACATCAGGTGTAAAGAGTGCAAAGAACCACGCAGAATAATAGAAGGTGCAGGTGCAAGTGCCACAATATGGTATATTGGGGGTGCAGGAATACATCTTTAGCTTCTGATATGTCATAAGGTCATAAATGATGGTAGAATTAGGCCATTCGGCCCATCAAGCCTACTCCGCCATTCAATCATGGCTGGTCCATCTCTCCCTCCTTACCCCATTCCCCTGCCTTCTCCCCATAACCCCTGACACCTGTACTACTCAAGAATGTATCTATCTCTGCCATAAAAATATCCACTGACGTGGCCTCCACACCCTTCTGTGGCAAAAAAAATCCACAGATTCACCCCCCTCTGGCTCTGTTCAAGAGAGAAAACGGGAAGAAGCTGTCCTTGAATCTGCTGGATGGTGCTTTCATGTTTTTGCATCTGCCTGGTGGGAGAGGGAGAAAAGGGAATGACTGGGGTATAAGTGGTCTTTGTTCTTCCATGCTTGATTGAGAATACTAAACTCTGCTGCTCTGTAGTGTTGGTAGTGCCCAGCAGGACATTATTTCGCACAATGGCCTGTTGTTGAGTTTTGGCAATTAAATGCTTTTCAGGTTGAGATATCGCCACGTGGGCTTTGCTGTCAACGTCTCCACATCCTTAGAAGGCTTAGTAAGTAAGTTTGTCCCCAACAACTTTCACCAACTTGTACTGAAGCGCCACAGAAAACATTTCATTGGGCGCATCATGGAATGGTTTGGGAACAGCTTCATCACAAGAAACTGCAGAGAGTTGTGGACGCAGCCCAGACCATCACACAAACCAACCTCCCTTCCACTGACCCATTTACACTTCACCAGCATAAACGAGGACGAGTTTCACCCCCGTCATTCCCTCTTCTCCCCTCTCTCATCTGGCAAGAGGTATAGAAGTGTGAAAATGCACGCACAGTTTCTTCCCAGGCAATTGAACCACCCGACCAACAACTACAGAGCAGTCCTGAGCTACTATCTACCTCTTTGGAAACCCTTGAATTATCCTTGGACTTTACTGGACTTTATCTTGCACTAAACGTTATTCCGGTTATACCCTTGATCCTGTACACTGTGGACGGCTCGATTGTAATCATGTATTGTCTTTCCGCTAACTGGTTAGCAAGCAACAAAAGCATTTCACTGCACACGTGACAATGAACTATGCTCAAACCTATGTCAGCATTTACTACTCATGCCTAATTGCCTTGGAGAAGGTATGGGGAACCACTGCCTTGAGCTGCCTTTGTCTTCCCGAGCAAGGTGCTCCCATGGTGGTACTGAGTAGGGAGTCGCAGGATTTAGATGCATTGATGAAGAACAACTGCTGACATTTCCAAGTCAGGATGATGTGCAATTTGAAGGGGGAACCAGTAGGTGGTGGCGTCAGACTGCACCTGCAACCTTTGTCCATGATGGTGGAGATCTTTGGGATGTATAGTGGGAATGCAGTGCCTTTTGTAGATAATGCAGCTATAGGAGGAGAGTAATATCCCGTGCGATGGATGGGGTGGCAGTCACGCATGCTGCTTTGTCCTGGGTTGTATCGAGCTACTTAAATGATGTGGGCAATGGAAACAGACCCTTCGTCCCACCTAGTCCGCGCTGACCAGTGATCCACGTCCATTAGCGCTATCCTACTCACTAGGAACAATTTACAATCTTTACCAATTAACCTACAAACCTGTACGTCTTTGGAGTGTGGGAGGAAACCGCAGCACCCGGGGAAAGCCCACGCGGTCACAGTGAGAACGTACAAACTCCGTACAGGCAATATCCGTAGTTAGGATCGAACCCAGGTCTCAAGCACCAACTCTACTGCAGTGCCACCATGCAGCCCGACTTGGAGAGGAAAGTCGGGTTGAGAGGGGTATGGGCCAAATGTGGCCAAATGAGACTAGCTTAGAATGAGCATTTTTGATTTTCCGTGCCGTCTGATGTGGCTTATACCTTTCAGATGGAAAGGCTTTTGGGGGGGTGACTGGTGAGACCCTCGCCATGGACAGCCAGCCTCCCAGATCTTGTAGCCATGGCCAATCTAGTTGAATTTCTCATCACCTCTCACCCCCAGGATGTTGAAGATGGGACATGCATTGAGCCGAATAGCTTTAAATGTCAAGGAGGAGTGTTCTGATTCTCTCGTGGTGGAAATGGTCATCGCCTGGCACCTCTAGGCACCAATGCCATTCATCGACCCTTGGTTAAGCTATCCAGAACTTGCCGCATTCAGGCATGGATTGTTTCATTTACTGAAGATGTGTAGGAAGGAACTGCAGATGCTAGTTTACACAGGAGATAGACACAAAATGCTGGAGAAACTCAGCGGGCCAGACAGCATCTCCGGAGAGAAGGAATGGGTAACGTTTCGGGTCGAGACCCTTCTTCACCCATTCCTTCTCTCCTGAGATGCTGCCTGTCCCGCTGAGTTACTCCAGCAAATTTGTGTCTATCATTCACTGAAGAGTCGGGATTAGAACTAAATTTTGCACAATCATCAACATCGTCGCCACTTCTGAGCTCCCAATGAAAGGAAGGCCATTGATAAAAGAGCGGAACTTCTAGAGTGATGTTCTCCAGCTGGGATGATTAAACTCAAACAACAAAGACCGTCACTGAATCACATCACATCAGGCATTCTTGAGATACTACGCAGTTAGCAGCAAAAGAGAAAATGCCAGCTTGTTTCATGTGGTTTAATTGTAAATAATTCAGAAAATAATTTAGTGTCTAAATCCTTCTTCCAATTCCAAATTGTGTCCAATTTTTCAACTTTTACTGAATTTGCTAGATGCAGGAAAAACGTTCCCCATGTTGGGGGAGTCAAGAACCAGGGGTCACAGTTTAAGAATAAGGGGTAGGACTGAGATGAGGAAAGACTTTTTCCCCCCGGGGGGTTGTGAATCTATGGAATTCGCAGCCACAGAGGGCAGTGGAGGCCAATTCAGTGGATGTTTTCAGAAGAGAGTCAGACATAGCTCTTAGGGCTAACGGAATCAATGGATATGGGGGGAAAAGCAGGAATGGGGTACTGATTCTGGATGATCAGCCATGATCATATTGAATTGAAGGGTGATGGGCAGGATGGCCTACTCCTGCATCCTATTTTCTATGTTTCTTTCGGGCAGTGTATGCCAGCCACATTACAACATTTCATTTAGTTTATGAAGAATTGTTACCCTTGGTTATTTTGCCAATTATTTTAAATCTACGGGCTCTGGCTAATGCAACTCATTATTTTATGCATGCAAAGCTATTGCAGAAATCTGATTCCATTAATGCATAATTGAAGCTTGCAAGGCAAATGTATTTTTATGGCATCTTAATATTCTAAACAATTTATTTTGATAAATTAAAACCAAAGATGTACAGGTTTGTAGGCTAATCGGTGTGGTATCAATGTGAATAGTCCCTACTGTGTGTAGAATAGTGTTAATGTGCGCAGATGGCTGGTCGGTGCGGGCTCGGTGGGCCAAAGGCCTGTTTCTGTGTTGCAGCTCCAACTAATCAAAACTAAACCAAAAAAAACCCAATCAAATGGATAATGTCCAGCATTAGGGCGACACGGTGGCACAGCTGTAGAGCTGCTGCCTTACAGTGCCAGAGTTAGTGTGCGGGGATTGCTGGTCGGCACGGACTAAGTGGGCTGAAGGGCCTGTTTCTGTACTGTATCTCTAAACTAAACTCACTGAGACCAGCAGGTACTGAATGGAACCAACAACCACTGACTTCTACACAAAGTGCAGAAAGGATCAGCTGAAATATCCATCAGAGAGCGAGAGAGAGAGGGTATATTTAGACATTATGGTAGGACGTCAAGCAATGGTGTTTTCAGGTCTAAAGGGGTTATGGAGTTACATGATCCAAGCCCACAAATAACATCAGTTACGGCAGTGGACGGTGGGATCCAGAGCGCTCCCACCCTCTTTGAACTTTTCTCGTTCTATCTGTTGACCTTTTGACTGATAACGAAGCCCTTAATAGATTGATTAATTTGCACAAAGCACTCTGCATCCAACCTCCCGGGTTTAAGTGCAATCTCTCTGTACATCCCAGACCGTAGAAGGAGCTGGTGTATTTACTAATGGATGCCAGCATTTAAGTTAGTGGCTGAAGATAGACACAAAATGCTGGAGTAACTCAGCGGGTCAGACAGCATCTCTGGAGAGAAGGAGTAGGGGCCGTTTCAGACAAGACCCTACCTCAGACACGAAACGTCACCTATTCCTTTTCACCGGAGATGCTGTCTGACCCGCTGAGTTACTCCAGCTTTTTGTGCCTATCTTTGGTTTAAATCAGCATCTGCAGTTCCTTCCTGCACATTTAAGTTGGTGGCTATTGATGTTGATATTCAGTTTATGATTTGGGGAAATGTTCTTCACTGGGGACACAGTCTGCTATAGTTAGTCGAGTCAATGATTGGGTTACATATCGAAGTACAGATTTTAATGTGTGCGTGTAAGCACCTGTCTCTCCCTCCATCTCCTGTCACTGACACCAGCACAAGAGCTGAGAGCCGCACTTCTGCATCTGTTCCTGCCATTAACAGGAGCGGACTTTGGACAGGAACACTTGCTGCTTGAACACCTAAAACCTGCAGTTAGACACGAAAAACTGCAGTAACTCAGCGGGTCAGGGAGCCTTTCTGGAGAAAAGGAATAGGTGACGTTTCGGATAGAATCCATTCGGACTGAAGGAGGGTCTTGACCTGAAACGTCACCTATTCCTTTTCTCCAGAGATTCTGTCTGACCCGGTGAGGTACTCCAGCTTTTTTCAGTTTAAACCAGCCTCTGCAGTTCCTTCCTCCACCAAAAACCTGCAAGTTGATAAGCCACCACTGACCAACCCTATATATATATATATATATTCTCCCTACGCTGAATCACGCTGCACACTTATTTTGATAGACCTAGATAGCTAAGGCTCAAGTGGTATCAGTCTCACTCCTGAGTCAGAGGGTCAAAAGTTCATCTCCCAGTACAGAGAATCCAGATTCTTAGTCCTGTGGATCTTTATACGTGTACTATAGAGGTAGTGTGATTGGGCGATTGATAGTCGCTGGGCTGAAGGGTTTGTTTCCATGCTGTATATTTTAGTCAATCAGTTAATTTCAAATAAAAACATGGTAGTTCTTCCAGGGCCGTCTTAACAGCATTCTAGGCCCGTGGGCAAAGCAGTGCACTGGGGCCCCTACTCTTCCAGTTACTTTATGCCAAATCAAATACACCATCATGCACTTGCGATGTTCTTCCCCGTTTTCATGTTGCACAATAACATTCTACACTAGAAACATAGAAAATAGGCGCAGGATGTACAGTGAGATTCCTTTAAACACAGTCTGTTGGGCAGAAGATACAAACATTTGAGAGCACTGACCATCAGATTCAGGAACTGCTTCTTCTCTTCTGTTATCAGATGACCGAACCATCCTCCCATATGCTCAGGTGTTGTCCTGATCTTCCAACCTACCTTATTGCAGACATTGCCCTTTTCTCTCTGGAACTGCAGCACTACAATGCTGTAAACTACATTCTGTACTCTGGCATTTTTCTCTAAGCACTACCTGGGCGGCATGGTTGTACAGCGGTGGGGTTGCTGCCTCACAGCGCCAGAGACCCGGGTTCAAGCCCGACTACGGGTACTGTCTGTACGGAGTTTGTAGGTTCTCCCTGTAACCTGCGTGGGTTTTCTCCAGGAGCCCTGGTTTTCTCCTACACCCCAAAGACGCACAGGTTTGTAAGGTTAATTGGCAAGGTAAAATTGCCCCAAGTGTGCGTAGGATAGTGTTAGTGTGCGGGGATCGCTGGTCGGCTTGAACTTGGTGGGCCGTCGGGCCTGTTTCCGCACTGTTTCTCTGAACTAAAACTAAACCCGTTGTGATTATGGTGCTCAGGTATAACATGATCCGAGTTAATTGGATAGCACGCAAACAGTTTGGGGAAAAGATTCTGGGGAAAAGGTGCCCCCTTCTGTCACAGGTAATCCTTGGCCTTGCATGTTTCACTGACAATGTTCATTTTAAAAGAAAGGACACACCACTTAAAGTACCGTCTTTATTTTCGTATGACTAAACTGTACATTCTTCTTTGTAATATATACCAGCGCCACCAGTTTATTTACAAGTAAGGCATGGAAAATATATGTAGTTACATCTCACCTCCACAGAACTGGGAGGGGAATTAAATGAATGTATAAACGTGAAGCAAGAATAACTCCCTGTGTTTTCACTACCTGATATCATTCTTTCTTGTTGCATCGTTTGACTACTGGGGAAACTAGGTAAAAGGCATATATATATAACGAGATAAACTAAGAACAGTAGTTTCTTGTATGTAGGCTGAACTTGCAGCTCATTCTCAACCTCCAGCTGTAATCACCAGCAGTTCAGACCTTTGAAACCATTACGTCTGAACTTTATCCTTCAAACGTTCAGTTATGGCTGGTGATATATTTATTTTTTTGCACTGACATGCTGGAGTTTACAGACTAACTGCTGGTACTGGGAGTCCATTCACCAAGGAGACTGTAGTCATCCCAACCGAGCTACCACCACCATCTTGTCACAAGTAACTGGGAATAGGCAATGCATGCTGGCTGCCGTCCTGCACATGTCCCCATTCCAAACACGAGTTTGTCAAATAATACCAAGAGCAATTTGAATTAAGACTTGCTCAAGGTGGCCACTATTAAGTTAAGGTGGGGTGCAATGATTGAAGTTGGCATCTATTAACAGTGCCATTAAGTCACTGTGATTAGCCGTTATAACGAGATATTTAAAGCTGGATCTATGCACATAATCCTACAAGTTCAACTTCTGAAATATCTTCACCGTCACAATGGCCCATTCATCTTAAAAAGGGCTTTCAACCTCTGCTAAAATACAGACAGGAACGTTGTACAAACTTGCTAAACATAATGCTCTATTGTCGGAGGAGGAGCTCTGAAAGGATTAGTTTTATAAAATCATTAATATAACAGTTTTCAAGTACAATGAAAATATAGCTGTCATTAAATATAAGGCAGTAAGACTCCAAATGTTTTGATTACCTATAGAGGGGAAGTCCATCTCAGGTTAAGTATATAAGATCTAATATTTCAAATACAATATCTTCATATTTTGTTGTCGCTCATGTGTTTCTGTGTTATCCAGCTGCCAGGTTTGAGGGAAAGTGTTTCCTGAGATTTCTGTTGTTACAAAGTACTAAGTACAGAAGTTATCTTGGGCGTTCTTCCTCTGACATTAGTAATTAACTCATTTTAAAACAAAGAAAATCTGACCTCAAACCAGCTGCATAAGAGAAATCCTATCAACGGCAATATACGGTTGGCATGAATTACACACAATCCGTTTTCTTTGAGCCTTTTGCTGGTGAGTTTCCGAATCGTTCGATATTCTCAGCGACGGGTTGATCACTGATGCTGCAGAGGGAAAACAAGCAGATTAATTAAACGGAAAAAAATTACACATGTCGGATCAGAAACGGTCAGAAATCCACAACTAGTCAGGCATGATGTGATAATGGGTCTGAAGCAAGAAGGGTCTCGACCTGAAACGTCACCTATTCCTTTTCTCCAGAAATTACAATGGAATATGTTGGGAATGATCAACAGACGGGTCCTTGAGCAGCGGAAAGATCACCCTTATTTGTCCCTCCACGCACCCCACAGTCTGCTGAGCAAGTCCAGCATTTCCATGTCTGCCGCCCACTGTATTGGACGTTTGTATCTAACAGCTTGGCATTGTGGGGTTTGCTACTAGCCATAGTCAAGTCAAGTCAAGTCAAGTCAAGTCAAGTTTATTTGTCACATACACATACGAGTGTGCAGTGAAATGAAAGTGGCAATGCTCGCGGACTTTTGTGCAAAAGACAAACAACAAAACAACCAAACAAATTATAAACACAATCATAACACACATATTCTTTTACATAATAAATAATAGAAGGAAAAACGCATGAAAAACGCATGTCCATACATCACATGTGTAGGAAGGATAACGGCCAATGCTGGTTTACACCGAGGATGGACACAAAATTGTGGAGTAACTAGAGTCTGAAGAAGGGTTCCGACCCGAAACGACATTCATCCTTTTTCCGCCTGATTCGCGGAGTTACTCCAGTGCTTTGGAGTACTCCAATCAACCTTACGTCACATCTCTGTTTCTGAACCAATTTCATTATACCGTCTATCTCCCTGCTACACCCTCAGACCTCATAGAGCCATAGAGAAACAGGCCCTTCGGCCCACTCAACCTGTGCTAACCACCACCCACCCATTTGCATAAGTCCGATGTAGCGACCCAAAATACCGACCATCCCTTTATCTCCATGGATGCTGCTCGACCCACTGCGTACCCCTGTAGTTTGATGTTTCCTATATTGCACCTTCTTTGGGTTCTTTCTTATGGGAGTTAAGAAACTTTCAGTGTGTTTAGACTATACTTTACACTTTAGAGATACAGCGTGGAAACAGGCCCTTTGGCCCAGAGTCCGCGTTGACCAGCAATCACCCCGTACACTAGCACTATCCTACTAACCTACTAACACTCTCCTAGGGACAATTTTACAATTTTTTTTTACCGAAGCCAATTAACCTACAAACCCGCACACACGTCTTTGGAGTGTGGGAGGAAACCGGAGCGCTCGGGGAAAACCCACGCGGTCACAGGGAGGAGGTACAAACCCTGTAGTCAGGATCTAACCCAGCAGCAACTCCACCACTGCACCACCACATGTTGTAGGAAACATCAGCATAGACGTGAATGTTTTAACAAACAGTTTAACAAAACTATCTCGCTGCATTACCCATCCCTCAAACTTCCCAATATCTAATCTTGGCCAGTTCAATAAAAAAGACAAAGTGAAAATTCCCTACCGTTGTAAAGTGAACAATGCAAAAGATGGCAATGACTATTAATCCAGCAATAATGGCTGCAATGGAGACCAGTGTGGCTATGTGTCCCAACTTCTTTCCTGCATCAGCATCTCCCTCATTGTAGCTGTTCAGAGCCTTAAGGACAGAAAACAATCGTTAGCATAAAATCTCACCGTTCCCTTTGTGATACGTTCACCGCTGTGAATTTATAATAAAAAGACAAAATGAGGCAAGGCCTGGCCTCAGAACAGGAATAATTGAGAACATCAGGGTTTGTTACGCTGTAGATAGAGGGAGTGCTGTTGATACGGAGAGGGGCGGCAGGGTGGGGTGGGAGAAAAAAAATAACGGGGGTGGTTAAGCAAATTGTTTCTTCAGCATTGTAAGGCAGACAGACGCAGGGGGTGGAAATCGCTATCAAAACATGGGGGGGACACAATTATTTGGTGGCCGCCCACGCATGGTTTCGGAGGCTTCGGCCGTGGGCCCTGTGGACGACGGTGACCGACTCCGAACTCCAGCAACAGAAGCTTCGTCCGCCCCGAATCGTGGGGCTTCAAACGGCCCGTTTGCGGGGCCTTTCATCGCCTGGCGCGGTATAAAATCGGCCGCGGGATCTTCCATCGCCCGGCGGGAGCTTCAACATCAGGAGCCTCGATCGCCTCGACGCAGCAATTTGACCGCGGGGCGATGGAAAATCTGCATTGGAGAGCAGCAGGCGAGGAGAGGAAGGTCCCACCAGTGGGAGAGCCTCGTCTCGGAATAGAAGGATGTCTTTTTAGAAAGGGAATGAGGATGAAATTCTTCAGTCAGAGGGTGGTGAATCTGTGGAATTCACTGCCACTGATGGATGTGGATGCAGGGCAGGTTGGAGGGGATGTTCTGGAGATGATGTGATGATGTAGGATCAGAGGTGGGACCACCGCTGGATTATGAGTGTGAAATATGTCCAGTGTTGTCGCCAATCAACTGGACTCTGACAACTTGCATTCATTTTCCAGACACACTTTATTGACTTGTGCACATTAGCCCCAGTCCGACTTTCCCGAGTTACTCACTAATTCTCCCGAGTTTGCCCCTTGATTCAAACTCGGCGATGCCAGCCGTAGGTACTCGGGGCTATTTTTTTTCTCGTGGACATTTTTCAACATGCTGAAAAAAACGTCCCGACTTACCTGATGCCCCGAGTACCTACGTACGAAATATCTACGGACTCGCTACGGACATTCTCCGATTTTGAATCAAGGGGAAAACTCGTGAGAAATCGTGAGTAACTCGGGGAAGTGGGACAGGGGCTTTTACTGTGAATTCCTACTCAGCACTGTCAACTTGTACACAGATTTTGACCCTTGCAATGTGTGGCACGGTGGCGCAGCTGCTGAGTTGCTGCCAGAGACCAGGGTTCGATCCCGACTCCGGGTGCTGTCTGTACGGAGTTTGTACATTCTCCCCTTGATCGGGTGGGTTTTCTCCAAGATTTTCAAAGACCCCCGTACATGGTTGTACGTTACTTGGTTTGGTATAAATGTAAACTGTCCCTAGCGGTGCGGAGGATCGTGTTAAGTGTGCAGGGATCACTAGTTGGTGTGGACTTGGAGGGCCGAAGGGTCTGTTTCCGCATTGTATCTCGGAACTAAATTAAAATTGTGCGCACTCTAATTTACTATCACCGATCACAATACATTCTCGAAAAAAACCCAAATACAAATACAATAACTCTAATACAAATATCACTACATGTAATTGAATCCTTGACTTGTATTCAATTTTAGTAAGGATGACAATCACGAACCTTGTGCTATACGTCAAAGGGTGAACTTTGTACAGCTGTCTTAACCCTTGTCATACTGAGGTTTCCACGGGAGGAGTTGGAGATGGTGTGGGATGGACTGCATCAAAGGGCGGGGAAGTTCGGGGCTACAGGAGCTATCTCTCCATCAACTCCCAGCGGGAACTTCACTGGGAAAACACATCTCTGGCCCCATTCCTTCCCTTCAGATACTGGGTTTCTGAGAAAAACATTTTTTCACACAGAGAGTGGTGAATCTCTGGAATTCTCTGCCACAGAGGGTAGTTGAGGCCAGTTCATTGGCTATATTTAAGAGGGAGTTAGATGTGGCCCTTGTGGCTAAAGGGATCAGGGGGTATGGAGAGAAGGCAGGTGCGGGATACCGAGTTGGATGATCAGCCATGATCATATTGAATGGCGGAGCAGGCTCGAAGGGCCGAATGGCCTACTCCTGCATCTATTTTCTATGTTTCTATGTATCTATGTTTCCTGAGCCCACAGTTATCCAATCCAAGAGTCTGTTAAAGGCTGACACTCCACAGAGACAAGCAGGGTTATTATCCTGAGTTCCAGGTTTGATCGTGTGGTCATGTCAGTAGGAACCTGTAGACACACAATGCTGGAGTAACCCCGCGGGACAAGCACCATCTCTGGAGAGAAGGAATGGGTGACGTTTCGGGTCAAGACCCTTCTTCAGAAGAAGTCACCCACTCCTGCTTGACGCTGCCTGACCCGCCCAGTTATTGTGTCTATCTTCGGTGTAAACCAGCATCTGCAGTTCCTTCCTGCACCCCAGTAGAGAGGCCCCGGGCTGTGGCAGGTTTGAAGAGATGTAAGCAAGTTCCCCCGTGGTCACAAGTCAATCAACGTCCAGCCCTGATATCCCGGGAATTGGCCCGGGCATGACATTGCTCACGTCCTCAATCACACTGGGCACTCGAATGCCATGTGGGACTTCCCATATTGGTACTAGCACGTCAGTCCCCGCATACAACCCATGGTCATGCCTCTGAAAAGTTCATAAGTGATAGGAGCAGAATTAGGACCATTCAGCCCATCAAGACTACTCCGCGTTCAAACATGACTGATGTACCTTTCCCTCTTAACCCCATTCTCCTGCCCTCTCCCCATTACCCCGATACCCTTTACTAATCAATAATCTATCAATCTCCACCTTAAAAATACCCATTGACATCCTCCGCCGCCTTCTGTGGCAGAATCCCACAGATGCATCGCCCTCTGACTAAAGCAATTGCTCCTCATCTCATTTCTAAAGGTACTTCCTTATATCCTGACGCTGTGGCCTCCGGTCCTAGACTCTCCCACTAGTGGAAACATGCTGTCCACACCCACTCCACCCACTATTCGAGTCAGGTATTCACCGTGGCCAGCTTTGGGGTGGCATTGGACAGAGCCCAAACCATGCTGGTACCTCCCCTGCGGAGTGATCATCCCCTCCCGCTAACCGAGAGAACCCAGTCGGGTAGTTTCCCAGCCGTTTCTTGGTGTTCGTTTCCATTTATCCTTACTGATAGCGACTTTTCGTGGCCATGCAACGGGTTTTACTGCGAGCCAAGGTTAAAATAAAATCAGTTGTGTTCAAGAAGGAACTGCAGATGCTGGAAAATCGAAGGTACACAAAAATGCTGGTGGAAACTCAGCGGGTGCAGCAGCATCTATGGAGCGAAGGAAATAGGCAACGTTTCGTCCCGAAACGTTGCCTATTTCCTTCGCTCCATAGATGCTGCTGCACCCGCTGAGTTTCTCCAGCATTTTTGCGTACCTTAAACTAAAATCACACAGCTGCTTGTTGGACTCATGGAGGACCACGAGAATCCTTCACAGACTTTATGGTCGGTGTAACATGCCAAGGCTGGTGAAAACCCCGTGGCAACAACATAAGATCAATGGTTCCAAGAGCAGGATTGGGCCATTCGACGCCATCAAGGGCGGCTCGGTGGCGCAGCGGCAGGGTTGCTGCCTTTACAGCGCCAGAGACCTGGGTTCGATCCTGACTACGGGTGCAATCTGTTCGGAGTTTGTACATTCTCCCCTTGACACACGTGGTTTGTCTCCGGGATCTCCAGCCCACCTTCCAAAAGACGTACAGGTTTGTAGGCTAATTGGTTTAGAAACATAGAAACAGGTTTGTAGGCTAATTGGCCCTTCGAGCCTGGGATATCATGGCTGACATCCAACTCAGTATCCCGTTTGTTCCTCCATACCCCCTGATCCCTTAGCCACAAGGTGCCACATCTAACTCCCTCTTAAATATAGTAATGAACTGGCCTCAACTACCCTCTGTGGCAGAGAGTTCCAGAGATGTGGAAAAAAGTAAAGGATTTCCCCTTTATCCTTAAGATCGCTGCATCTAGCCTGTCGTAAGTTTCTATAAGATCCCCTCTCAATCTTCTAAATTCTAGAGAGTATAAACCAAGTCTATCCAGTCTTTCTTTTCAGTTTGGTATACAGGTATAATTTGTTCCTACTGTGTGTGTGTAGGGTAGTGTTAGGGTAGGACCGCTGGTCGGTGCGGACTCGGTGGGCCGAAGGGCCTGTTTACGCGCAGTATCGCTAAACGAAACTAAAGTCTACCCCGCCATTCAATCCTGGCTGATCTATCTTTCCCTCTCAACCCCATTCTCCTGCCTTCTCCCCATAACCCCTGACACCAGCACTAATAAAGAACCTGTCAATCAATCTCTGCCTTGAAACTATCCATTGACACGCCCTCCACAGCCGCCTGTGGCAATGAAGTCCACAGATTCACCACCAACATCTCTGGACCATCGCCAGTTAAAGGAAAACATTAGGTACACAAAAATGCAGGAGAAACTCTGCGGGTGCAGCAACATCTAGACGCTGCTGCACCCACTGAGTTTCTCCAGCATTTTTGTGTACCTTCGATTTTCCAGCATCTGCAGTTCCTTCTTAAACAAAGGAAAACCTTGACAGTTCTGTCACCCCCTCCCCTTCCCCTATCCCTCCACCCCACTCCAGCTTGTTGCCCACCACCACCACCACAGACAGAAGGGAGAAGAATTAGGCCAATCGCCCCATCGTCTACTCTACCATTCAATCATAGAAACATAGAAAACAGGTGCAGGAGTAGGCCATTCGGCCCTTTGAGCCAGCACTGCCATTTAATATGATCATGGCTGATCATCCAAAATCACTACCCCGTTCCTGCCTTCTCCCCATATCCCCTAACTCCGCTATTTTTAAGAGCTCTATCTAGCTCTTTAATATGGTCATGGCTGATCATCCAAAATCAGTACCCTGTTCCTGCTTTTTCCCCACATCCCTTGATTCCGTTAGCCCTAAGAGCTAAATCTATCTCTCTCTTGAAAACATCCAGTGAATTGGCCTCCACTGCCTTATGTGGCAGAGAATTCCACAGGTTCACAACTCTCCCGAGTGAAAACGTTTTTTCCTCTTGGCTGAGCTATCCCTCCATCTCTACCCCCCCCCCCCCCCCCCCCCCCCCCCCCCCCCCCCCCCCCCCCCCCCCCCCCCCCCCCCCCCCCCCCCCCCGCCTTCTCCCCCCACAACCACTGACACTCGAACTAATGAAGAATCTTTCAATCACAACCCCCCTGACGCCCGGTGCGACAAGCCCCGCCGCCCCCCTCACTCACCATCATTGCAAACACGAAGGCCACGATGTTGATGGGGTGGGACGGGCAGAAGCAGGACAGCATGGTGAGGATGAGGTATCTTTTCGGCGGCTTTGCCTCTTGCGCTTCATTGTCGGGGTCGCTGACTGCGATATCTATCTCCTCCAACGACTGCTTTAGATCCGACTTGTTGACCGCCTCAGACATTTGAGGGAAGCGAAAGGGGGCAGCTCAGGGCGCTGGGCTCCGGCTCACACTGAGAGCTCGGCTGATCCACAAACTCGGAGCGAGTCAACACTGACCTAATCTTACCGGCACAGCCAGGCTGGCCAGCCCGACCCCATCCCCGCCCGGGCCAACATGACCACTGGCCATCTGATCATTCCAAGTCACTGCAGTTCCGGATCCGCTAGGAGTTACACTGGCTTCTCATTTCTTTTCACGCAGAATGTGTGACAGCGCCTTAATCAATCTCTCGCCCTCTCAACTATTTATGTTAATCTATCACCTTACATTATTAATTGGTGTCAGCACCTGTAAATATTTTCTTACAAATGTTCTTATTAATATTTATTCACACTTTGCCCTCTAACAAGTTAACTAAAGACTCACAAACTGTAACATATTTATTAACTCCTTCGTTTAATAATCTTCTCTGATTTTTTTTTCTGCTTTGATATTCGCTTATCTTCTGTTGTAGAAATGTCAAATACATCTTCCAAAATAGTGCACATCAAACTCTAATCTCTACAGTCAGTTGCTACTGATTTCCCACTCCTTGCTTATCCCGTATTGCCTGACTTTACCTCGCACCTCAGCCATCCCCCGCACTCTATAACCAGAGATTATTGGTCTCACTCTGTAGCCAGTGGTTATTGATCACCTATACTTTCATCAGTGATTATTGATTACTAGCACTGTAACCGATAATTGTTGATCTCACTCTGTAGTCTGTGATTATTGATCACCTACACTGTAACTAGTGATTATTGATTACTATCATTGTAACAATGATTGATTTCTGACACTGCAACCAGCGATTATTGATCTCCCGCACTCTATAACGTGATTATTGATGACTAATATTGTACCGTTGATTATCGATTACTGATACTGTAACGAGTATTGAGCTCCCTAACTCTGTAATCAGTGATTATTAAGTACCAACTACAACCAGTGATGATAGAACTTACTCTGTATCCAATGATTACTTATTATTAATACTGTAACGAGTGATTATTGATCAAGCTCATTCTTACCAACATTAACAGTGATTATTCATCTCTCTCACTGGAACCATGATTATTGATCACTAACACTATAGGCAGTGATTATTGATCAAGCTCATTCTTACCAACATTAACAGTGATTATTGATCACCAGCACTAACCAGTGATTATTGATCACTCACACTATAGCCAGTGATTGTTTATTTCTAATACTCTGTAACCAGGGATTATTGATCTTCCACACCGTGTCACCCAGTGATTATTAATCTTTCACTCTCAGTAACGAGTGAGTATGGATCTCACACCCTCAGTAGCGAGTGGTTATTGATCTGTTATCCTCAGTCGATGTGACGAGACTTCACCGCTGCGCCACAGTAACGGCCAACGCAAAATAAGCTCTTCCAAATCAAATGTTTAAATTAAAACATGTCCCCTGGCATGCGATTACCAGCCAGTCTGCCCGTGTGCTCCCGGAATCCCCGACCATGTATATTAGGCTGCACTGCTGTTGATGTGCATCAGTATCCATCCCCAAGACTGCAGCTCAACCGTCGGGAAGCATCTTGGGAATAATGGGATGAAGCCACCCAGGATGTGTGGATCTAGACGGCTCATGGCCGGAGTTAGCTACCTAGGTGTGGCGTCGGGTCAGCAGTGACCACACTGACACTCGTGGGAAGGTGAACACACACACACACACAATAGGTTTTATTTCCAATATGGAACAACAGTGATATGAAAGTAGACACAAAATGCTGGAGTAACTCAGCGGGTCAGGCTGCATCTCTAGAGAGAAGGAATGGGTGACGTTTCGGGCCGAGACCCTTCTTCAGACGGTCCAGGTCGGCACGGGGGCCATAGACATTCATCGTCACTGAGGAGGCACAATTAATAAGAGGCCTTCATCCGGCAAAAAGCACAGAAGTGTGAAAATACACACCTGCAGATTCAGGGTCAGCTTCTTCCCAGCTGTTAGCAGGCAACTTAATCATCCTGTCAACAGCTGGAGAGCGGTCCTGAGCTACTGTCTACTTCATTGGAGACCATCGGACTGTCTGTGAGCGGACTTTACTGGCTTTACTTTGCACTAAACGTTATTCCCGTATCATGACTCCGTAAATGGCTCAATCATGTATTGTCTTTCCACTGACTGGTTGGTTAGCACGCAACACAAACTTTTCACTGTACTTCGGTACACGTGACGCTGGCAGTATCATCAAAGACCCACACAATCATAGCCACACACTCATCTCCCTGCTACCTTCAGGTAGAAGGTACAGGAGACTGAAGACTGCAACGACCAGGTTCAGGAATAGCTACTTCCCCACAGCCATTAGGCTATTAAACCTGGCTCGGACAAAACTCGGATTATTAATAACCCATTATCTGTTATTTGCACTTTATCATTTTATTTATTCATGTGTGTATATATTTATATTATAGTATATGGACACACTGATCTGTTTTATAGTAAGTGCCTACTATGTTCTGTTGTGCTGAAGCAAAGCAAGAATTTCATTGTCCTATCAGGGACACATGACAATAAACTCACTTGAACTTGAAACAAAACTGAACTCTTTATCGCCCTTTTTTCCCCGTCTCCCTTTTCTTCCTGCCCTGCTACCTCTCACCCCCCTTTTCCCCCACGCCTGGACTCCTGGCTGTATAAGGGGTAGGGGCTGCCTACAATCAGATTAATTGAACCAATCTTGGTTGCTGTAGCTCGTCTGCCTTTAGACACAGCATGGAAACAGGTCCTACAGCTCACAGAGTCTGCACCCACACACTAGACTTAGTTTAGAGAAGCCAAACAAGCTACACATCCGCACGTATTTGGAGTGTGGGAGGAAACCGGAGCGCCCGGAGGAAACCCAGGCGGTCACGGGTAGAACGTACAGACAGAGACAGCGTCCGTGGTCAGCCTCGAACCCGGCACCCTGGCGCTGTGAGGCAGCAACTGTGCCACCGTGCCGCCAGTGGCCTGAGTTTACGCCTGTGTTTTCCGGCAGCCAGGCACTCTCAGCATGCTTCACTGACAAGGATTCAGTGACCAGGATCGGAGAGGACTTTAGGGAGGACGTGTGGTCACATAGGATAGACGCGGAGATGTTTGCAATGGTGTGAGACTCTCGACTGAGGGGTGGCAGAGCAACCAGATAAAGGACTGACTTGTGTAGGTATTTATTTTCCTGGAGTGTGACAAATCTCTGGCATTCTCTTGCCCGGAGGTTTGCAGAGGCTGGATTACCGGGAGATATTTAAAGAGGACAAAGATAACTCTTGGAACTCTTGGTCAAGGAATTGAGGGCCGAATGGACCTGACACGGGGGACGAGATGAGGCCTGGGACAGAACAGCCATCGTCATAGCGAACGGGTCTGAAGAAGGGTCTCCACCCCTCTCTCCAGAGACGCTGCCTGACCCACTGAGTTACTCCAGTTTTTTTGTGTCTATCTTTGGTTTAAACCAGCATCTGCAGTTCCTTCCTACACATAGCGAATGGCGGGGCTGGTTTGAATAGTCTAATCCCACCTTGTGTCCTTATACTCTTTTGGTTTGAGATAGCATTTATAACGGTGTAAAAAAAGGTTGGCGATAAATAAATAAATAAACAAACAGATAAATAAACAAATAAATAAATAAATAAATAGGTAACAAATCAGAACAGCACAGTGGTGCAGGGGTAGGGTTGCTGCCACAGACACCGTCCTCAGGGGTATAGTCCGAGGTTGTCACTGAGGAGGCACAGTTCATAAGGACCCCCCTATGGCACCATGAGCATTATGGAGCTTAATACACCATCAAGATATTCCTTTCATGTTTTCTTACCGTCTATTACTTTTTGTATGTCTGCCTCTACTGGGTCTGTGTTTCCTTTTACTAAAGATGACACAAAAAGCTGGAGGATCTCAGCGGGACAGGCAGCATCTCTGGAGAAAAGGCTGGAACGGGGTACTGATTGTGGATGATCAGCCAGTGTCACATTGAATGGCGGTGCTGGCTCGAAGGGCTGAATGGCCTACTCCTGCACCTATTGTCTATTGTCTATCGTAGTAGGTGACGTTTCAGGTCAAGACCCTTTTTCAGACTGAGGAAGGGTCTCGATCCGAAACATCACAAATTCCTTTTCTCCAAAGATGTTTCCTGACCCACTGAGTTACTCCAGCTTTTTGTGTCTATCTTCGGTTTAAACCAGCATCTGCAGTTACTTCCTACACATTTCCTTTCACTAATATCGCCCTTTTTACCTACCTGTGAAAGTTCTTACAAGTACAGGTTGTAGGTTTGCTGCCATCTTCTGTCTCCTGCATCTCTTGCACAAGGAGTGACATCGTCGGCCACAGCCCCTTACGTGGGTGACACGCAAACTCTTCTTGGTCGACATCCAACAAGATAGCGCTGAACCAGGGAAATGTATTTCAGGCTGTTGAGGGCAGAGGTGATTAACACAAGATCCAGCTGCTGCCAGTCAATAGTCAGTGAGCCCCAAACACTGCATTAAAACATCACTGCACATGAAAACAGGACAGCGGACATCACTTTGAACAGCAAAAAAACCCTCAGTTGCTTGGATAAGAACAAAAAATGCTGGATACACAGAGACATGAGAAACTGCGGATGCTGTTTTTTTGCTAAGAACCCAAAGTCCTGGAGAAACTCAGCAGGTCAGGCAGCATCTATGGAGGAAATGGATAGGTGATGTTTCAAATGAACCCTTTTTCCAGACTGAGACTTTTATCGGGGACGATGCTTCCTAGATTATAGGGTATTAGCTGTAAGGAGAGTTTAAACAAACTTGAAGGTAGACAAAAGTGCTGGAGAAACTCAACGGGTGCAGCAGCATCTATGGAGCGAAGGAAATAGGCAACGTTTCGGGCCGAAACCTTTCTTCAGACTGATGTGTGGGGGGGGGGGGGGGGGGGGGGGGGAGAAGAAAAGAATATAGATTGATATGGGACAAAGTCTGGTGAGTGATAGGTTGACACAAATTACAAGGTTTTGATTGTCATATGGGCAGAAAATGGCTAGAGATGAAAAAGAGATGAAGGGGTGACAGAAGGGGACAAAAGTAGGTAAGGAGCCTAAAGGGTGTCAGATAAGGCGAGGTGTAAAGAAGAAGTGAAATATAAACCTGGAGGGAGGGATGAAAGGGGTTAAGGGGACAGAATAGTGGGAGAAACTGGTGCACACTGGGTTGGGTTTGGGGACAGGATATAGAGGGAGGAAAGAAGGAAGTGTTACCCAAATTTGGAGAATTCATTGCTCATACCATGGGGTTGTAAGCTGCTCGTGGAATATGAGGTGCTGTTCCTCCAGTTTGCGTATAGTCTCACTCAGGGTTGAAAGGTCAGTGTGGGAATGGGAAAGGTTAGCAATCGGAAGATAGACACAAAGTGCTGGAATAATTTCGCGGGTCAGGCAGCATCTTTGGAGCAAAGGAACAGTTTGATGTGTCTGGTCGGAACCCTTCCTCAGACACTGAAATGAGACTTGTCTAAAGAAGGGTTCTGACCCGATACATCACCTGCTCCTTTTCTCCAGAGATGCTGCCCGACCCGCTGAGTTTCTCAAGCAATTTGTATCTATATTCGGTATAAACTAGCTTTTGCAGTTCCTTCCTACAAATAGCAACCGGAACATCCATGTTAGCTTTCATTGCAAAAGGATTTGAGTATAGGAGCAGGGAGGTTCTACTGCAGTTATACAGGGTCTTGGTGAGACCGCACCTGGAGTATTGCGTACAGTTTTGGTCTCCAAATCTGAGGAAGGACATTATTTCCATAGAGGGAGTGCAGAGACGGTTCACCAGACTGATTCCTGGGATGGCAGGACTGTCTTATGAAGAAAGACTGAATAGACTTGGTTTATACTCTCTAGAATTTAGAAGATTGAGAGGGGATCTTATAGAAACTTACAAAATTCTTAAGGGGTTGGACAGGCTAGATGCAGGAAGATTGTTCCCGATGTTAGGGAAGTCCAGGACAAGGGGTCACAGCTTAAGGATAAGGGGAAATCCTTTAAAACCGAGATGAGAAGAATTTTTTTCACACAGAGAGTGGTGAATCTCTGGAACTCTCTGCCACAGAGGGTAGTTGAGGCCAGTTCATTGGCTATATTTAAGAGGGAGTTAGATGTGGCCCTTGTGGCTAAGGGAATCAGGGGGTATGGAGAGAAGGCAGGTACGGGATACTGAGTTGGATGATCAGCCATGATCATGGCGGTGCAGGCTCGAAGGGCCGAATGTCCTACTCCTGCACCTAATTCCTATGTTTCTCTGTTTCTATCCAGGAGTCCCTGGATACACAGTGGCGCAGCTGGTAGAGCTGCCAGAGACGCGGTTCAATGACGGCCTCTCGTGCTGTCTGTGTGGAGTTTGCACGTTCTCTTCATGAGAGTGTGGATTTCCCCTGGGTGTTCTGGTTTCCTCCCAGATCCCAAAGACATGTGGGTCAGTTGGCTAACTGGCAACTGTTAATTGGCACAAGTGTGCAGGTGAGTGGTATAATGTGGGAGGAGTTGATGGGATTGAGGAGCGAATAAAAAATGGGATTAGTATATAAGTGGCTGTTTGATGGTTGGCACAAATTCCATGTTGTATGACGCCATGTTTCAATAGTTTATCTTTCACCTGACATTCTGTGTGTGTCCAGCATTCCCTATGTTCATTTCAGATTTCCAATATCCGCAGAATTTAATTTTTCATGAACTGTGATAAATAAAATAAAGTTGAGTGAAGATAAACAGTTCCTTGCCAGATGCTGCCTGACCTGCTGAGCATTTATACCATTGTCTAAATAAAAGGGAATCCTCCTATGTTGTACAACTACAGCCAGTGGCTGAATGGTGTCACTAAAACCTGTTCAAATAAATCAATGGTGACTCACTGTGAGGGACAGAGGGGTTGTTTGCACAAACTTATGGGAGGAATAGATTGGGTAGCCGCAGTCTCTTGCCCACAGTAGGGGAATCGGGAACCAGAGGACATAGGTTTAAGGTGTGGGGGGGGGGGGATGATTTAATAGACAATAGACAATAAGTGCAGGAGTAGGCCATTCAGCCCTTCGAGCCAGCACCGCCATTCAATGTGATCATGGCTGATCAATAGGAATCCGAGGAATAACGTTTTCAAACAAGGGGTGGTTGGTGTAGGAACGAGCTGCCACGGAAGGTAGTCGAGGCAATTACTATCGCAATGTTTAAAATATATTTAGACAGGTACATGGATAGGATGGGTTTAGACGGATAAGGGGCAAATGTAGGCAGGTAGGACTGGGGTAGATGGGTCATGTTAGGTGGAGTGGGCAAGTTGGGCCAAAGGGCCTGTTTTATTCAGAGGGTGGTTGGTATATGGAAAGAGCTGCCAGAAGAGGTAGACACAAGATGCTGGAGTAACTCAGTGGGACAGGCAACATCTCTGGAGAAAAGGAATCTTCAGAAATGCTGCCTGTCCCACTGAGTTACTCCAGCATCTTGTGTCTACCTTTTCATTTAAACCAGCATCTGCTGTTCTTTCCTGCACATTTAGCCAGAGGAGGTAGTTGAGGCAGGTATTATCACAATGGTTGACAAATATTTAGACAGATACATGGATAGGACAGTTTTGGAGGGATATGGGGCCAACACGGGCAGGTGGGACTAGTGTGGAGATGGGACCAGGGGTGCAGTGTTGCCGGAACTCACCAGAGCTCCAGCACCTCTGTAAAAAATAAGCCAAAAAACAAAAAAGTGGGAATTTTGCAGAGTTGACGTGGAAAAGCTTTTCCCACTGAGAGTAGGGAAGATTCAAACAAGGGGGCATGACATGAGAATTAAGGGACTGAAGTTTAGGGGTAACATGAGGGGGAACTTCTTTACACAGAGCGTGGTAGCTGTGTGGAATGAGCTTCAAGTGAAGGTGGTGGAGGCAGGTTCGTTTTTATCATTTAAAAATAAATTGGATAGTTATATGGATGGGAAGGGAATGGAGGGTTATGGTCTGAGCGCAGGTATATGGGACTAGGGGAGATTATGTGTTCGGCACGGACTAGAAGGGTCGAGATGGCCTGTTTCCGTGCTGTAATTGTTATATGGTTATATGGTTATTATATGGTTTAGCTAGCGGGTTAACCTGGTTGAAAGAGTGGGAAGGGGAAGGCCCATCACTACTGAGGTTCCCTGTAGGAGGGAGGGAGCAATAGGACCCAACAGAGCCAGGCCACGTACTGTCTGCATCGTGGAGGTTGTGGGCCTGGTGCTGAGCTGGTGAGGTGACGGCTCTCGCCCGCTGGTGGCCGGTGGAGAGGCGAGGGTCGGGGGAGTCGCTAGTGGAGGCAGGAGTAGAAATACAGGTCGGTGGTGGTAGCATCGGTGGCCCCGGGGAGGCTGTGAGAGTTGGCGACAGCGGCCGTGACCCGAGGAAGTCACGGCAATTTCGGTGATCCGGGCCTGGGTTTGGCCGGGAAGGCGGTGGATGTTGCTGCTCCTCGTGGGGGCCATCATGGCCTCGTGGTGATCGTGCAGGCGGCACCGTGGTCCAGCTGTGGGGCTCCGGGCCTGCGGGCACTCGAGGAATGTCGGTGGAGGGACCGGTCTGGAGGCCGGCGCTCTTGTGATCCTTCGTAGAGTCCAGATAGGCGAGGAAGCGTTTGTTGCGGGTGTGGATCAGGCTTCGAATGAAGTAGAGTTGTGGTCCATTGCAGAGAGTGTGAGATTGTGTGAGTGTGTGTGAATGAGTGTGTGTGTGAGTGTGTGTGTTTGAGAGAGTGAGGGTGTGTGTGAGTGAGTGAGTGAGTGTGAGTGAGTGAGTGTGTTAATGCGAGTGTGTGTGTGTGTGTGTGAGTGTGTGAGAGTGTGTGAGAGTGTGTGTGAGAGTGAGTGAGTGTATGTGTGTGAGTGTGTGTGTGTGTGAGTGTGAGTGTGTGTGTGTGAGTGTGTGTGTGTGTGTGTGTGTGAGAGTGAGTGTGTGTGTGTGTGTGTGTGTGTGAGAGTGAGTGCGAGTGTGTGCGTGTGTGAGAGAGTGTGAGTGAGTGAAGGCCCAGAGCTGCGGGATAGTCAGGGCGAGTTCGTGCTGGGCCCGGCCCTTCTGTAAAATTACATGTTTACCGTCTTTTTCTTTACTTGCTTGATAATTATATTTCATGATAATTAGTGAGTGCAACCGTGCAATATTTTGTCATATAATTAAATGAAGTATTATACGTTTCATTGTACTAGTAGATGTAGTGACAGGCTATGATCTTGTTGGACCCTCTTGAGAGACTAGTTTGCCCCCTCCCCCCAAGCAAAACCTGAAATGACGTCCCTGTTTGACAGCTCCGGCATCTAAAAAATTAGCACTGCAACACCGGATGTGTTGTTCATGTTCTTCAGTGCAGGAAAGTTGGGTCGAAGGGCCTGTAGACTTCATCTGTAGCGCGAAACGCAAAGCGCTGGAGGAACTCGGAAGGTCAGGTATCATCTGTGGAGAGGTAGCGAGATTAGTTTTTGGAGATCATTCTTATCCAATCAGTAAAATGTTAAAAACAATTATAAAGGATTGTAAAAGGGAGAAATAATAAGCGGAGCATGGGGTATCATTTCCTTTTCCGCGCGGTGAGTCTCCTAACCCTGATTCGCACTCATTGTGAATTCTGTTGACAATTGCAGTCGTTGCTTTGAAAGTTATTAACGGCGTTAAGCGCCTTGGGAACTTTCGAAACAAGCGAAAATTGGATGCTAAATTCAGATAATGCACAGACTGCGTTGCTTCTGTGTGTTTTCCCGACACCAGTCTTGTCTCCAACATTCTTCTTCTTCTTTCGTGTGGCGTGCATAGCCTAAAGTTGTTGGACAACTTGTTCTATTTGATCTTCCGTTTGTGCACGTCGAGTTGATTGCATTAGTCGAAACGGCAGACCACGTGAAGGTTGCAATCTTCCACCCCATCTCCAACATTGAGTTTAAGAAGGAACTGCAGATGCTGGAGAATCGAAGGTACACAAAAAAGCTGGAGAAACTCAGCGGGTGCAGCAGCATCTATGGAGCGAATGAAATAGGCAACGTTTCGGGCCGAAACCCTTCTTCAGACGGAGAAGAAGAAGGGTTTCGAAGAAGGGTTTCTTCGAAACTGAAGAAGGGTTTCGGCCCGAAATGTTGCCTATTTCCTTCGCTCCATAGATGCTGCTGCACCTGCTGAGTTTCTCCAGCTTTTTTGTGTACCTCCAACATTGAGTCCTGTGGAGTCGGCGACCATGACTCCCAGCCAGCGTCATCGCGCACAAACACAGACAAAGGTGCGACTGCCTTACAGCGCCAGAGACCCGGGTTTGATCCTGACTGCAGGTTCTTGTCTGTAACGAATGCGTACGTTCTCACCGTGACCTGCGTGGGTTTTGCGAAGATCCAAGATCTTCAGTTTATTCCCACATTCCAAAGATTGTAGGTTAGTTGGCTTGGTCTAAAATATTAAATTGTCCCTCGTATGCCTTCAGGACCATCTTTCACATTTTTGGGACATGGCATCACGGTAACATCCAACCTTGGAACCTTCTCCTTGTTATATTCACCTGACATTTGGGTATCTTTTGTTTAGTTTAGAGATACAGCGTGGAAACAGGCCCTTCAGCCCACGTCGGCCATCCTACACACTGGGGACAATTTACAGAAGCCTACAAACCTGCAGGTCTTTGGAGTGTGGGAGGAAACCGGAGCAGCCAGAGAAAACCTACGCAGGTTGCAGGGAGAACGTGCAAACTCTGTACAGACAGCATCCGTAGTCAGTATCGAACCAGGGTCTCTGGCGCTGTGAGGCAACAACTCTACTGTGTCGCCAGACCCCAGACATCTCGGATCCCAGACGCGTAGGATAGTTTACCCCCCCCACCTCGTGTCCCAACAAGGAAACCAGTTAATATCCGCATGGCGTGTGAAATTAGCCTCACTCTAGCACTCTCCATGAGTACCAGAAGCCTGGCAGACTTAACACACTCTGACATATAATCGTGGGCTGAATATTAGATGGCCCACCTACTTCATAACCAGACACACAGGTTAAAAACATCCTACACTCTTCCCGTCTACATTCTTTTATTATTATTATTATTCCAGTGGTTCTGGGACAGATACACTTCATAGAAATAATCTGTTTAAAGAGCTCTCCACGCTCCGTACAAGACATAAAAAGGCAGCAGCGTTTTACTGAAAAATAAGCATTTGTATAGTGTGTTTCTCTTTTGTATACAAATTAACAGGAAACTATTTCATTTACAAATATTCTATACCGCTATGAAACATTTTCAATATAGAAAACAAATCCAGACTGTGTAATATACAGCGAATTGAAGCCACTCCGTTACATTCGTTGCTTCTCGGCAGCGAGGTGCTCCTCACTGGCGGGAATTTTAGTCACAACAGCAGCACTTAACTTGGGGACTGTGAACAGGAAAGCCCGCCCGCTCCATTTAAATTGGGTGGACAAACCACTCTGTTTAACAATAGAGGTTTAAAGTGCGTGCGTGTATTTAAGTGGATTCAAGACGGCTTTTAGGTACACGCACCGTGATTCACTCGAATCCAGGTTGGGGGCGTTCCCTGGACAATGGCGAGGTCAGACTAACACTAGACATAACATTCAGCAGTACTCAGGTGTGCCTGGTGCTTCGGGGTGCAAAGAGAGCCGAGTAGCATCCCGGTTTTTGGATTGCGACTGTCCGGCACCCGATTCCCACGACAATTTCACAGTCAATAAATCTCGAAATATATCTGTTATTGCACAATCATAGTTGAAGTTGTCAGTTTGTACTTGACCGCAGTATCAACCACCCTGTTGAAACAGGTTCTTAACCCCTCAGAGCCAAAGCAGGGGTTCGCAAAGTGCTCGACGCGCTGCAGGAGACCGGCCTGTGATCTACACACCCCTCGTTGTCCTTGCCCGGCCTAGACAGCTTGTTTAGATTGTCGTTGTTAGTGACGAGTTGGAACCACTTTGGGCAGCATCGAATGGTACCCACGTTAAAATACCCCCTCAAAGGTTGTCATTCTTGATTAGTCTGGGTGTCAAGGGTTATGGGGAGAAGGCAGGAGAATGGGGTTAAGAGGAAATGATAGATCAGCCATGATTGAATGGCAGAGTAGACTTGATGGGCCGAATGGCCTAATTCTTCTCCTAGAACTTATGCATTGACTTCTAGCACAATTCACAAACAAATCCTCTCTGTCCCCACTTTACTGATGCCATGTGCTGCGGTACCGACTGATAGTGAATGGCTTCTCCTGAACAGTCTGCCCACACAGCCCGTGTGGCTGAAACCGCATCTTAACCTCCCTGCCGTTTCCAAAACGCAGTCTTTTCAAACTGCCCGACTCTTAGTCACTAACTCAGGAATCCAAGAGGAAGCTAAAGAGACATTCGTTTAAGTGAACCAAAAAGATTGCAGATAATTCAGTTTAACCAGGCCTGGGAACAAACGCTGGGCAGAAGCGCAGGGAGGGCGTCACAGTGTGGCCCCCACACACATGCTGATGCATGAACCACTGGCATATGTAGTACCGACCGGTGGTGACACACAACAGGCATTCTTTGCTGCAGGATGACAAGGGGATAGGTTTTTTTTGTGTGGTTCTAATCCATTTGGACTAGGCCCCTCATGGCTACCTGGGCTGTATCTCAACACATCATCTTCTGTTGAAGAAACCGGGAGACACTGCCGAGGGGAGGTTGGTACATCTGCACCAGCCCAGTACAGCATTCACAACGCACGGTCCATCCACACCATACCAGACACTGCATCTGCAACATAAACTATGCAGCTTGTGTAGGAAGGAACTGCAGATGCTGGTTTATACCGAAGATAGACACAACAAGCTGGAGTAACTAAACGGGTCAGGGCAGCATCCCTGGAGAAAAGAACAACCCTTTTTCAGACCACGATGCGAAAATGTCACCAATTCCATTTTTCTAGAGATGCTGCCTGACCCAGAGTTACTCCAGCTTGTTGTGTCTATGTGCTATGCAGGGCATAGCCACATCCTGGGGAAGACTACTTGTTCCTCCTGCTGTACCATACAGTAGGTGATGCTGCATGATTGCTCCCACTGCATTTGCATGTAAACACCGCTCAGGCGATATTGTAGCGCCATCAGTGCGCAGAACGACACCTCAATTTCGGCTGACATTCGCTAATTTCACGTTATAACACAAAACCATATTTAGCAAACACAAAAGGCCTCAATGTACACAATACACTTGCCCACACCATCAAGGACATCTTTCTGGACATGCATACACACAGTGTATCATTCACACCACACACATGCACGCATACACACACAGACTGGAAAGGCACAAGGTACACGACATGGCACAGGCACAGAGTGCACTTTTCTATGTAGGCAGATGATACACAAAACCAGCAATAACTGCTCTTACAGCTTTGCCCCACATCTATTGTAGGGAATACTGTGGAGGTGTAATGTTATATACAGGCACCCAGTAATGTATTGTACAGATTTGCCATATTGCCTCTTATATGGTACAGAAACAGTGCAATTACACCATATGTACCCAATGTGGATTGGGTTTCATTGCCACATAACACACAGCTGAGGACTCTATCAACAATGCATCATTTATCCAAACTGTGATTTACAGGCACATGGTGCATAGTCACACAATCTATTGCAGCAGCAATAAGGTTACTATTAACATTGTGTACATACTATATTCTGCACAACTCTTTGCATTTTCACAGTTCCATATTATTAGTGTCTGTACATTATCCCGCACTATTCTTCATACAAAAACAGCACTATCTCATTGTCAGGCACATAATTCATAAATCCAAGCCGTTGAAATGGCACACTATATGCTACCTCCATCTCCAAGCCAGGGCATTATAGACATTACAAAGCTGCCAAATACAATTTGTACACAGCACTGTCGTACACTACAATAACCATTCTTGCTTCTCAACCTAAATCACACTCTTTAGATCATTCTGCACCACACAGGTCCACAAAGTTCCTTATGTTGTGCCATCCAAATATATATATGTCGTGCACATCTCAAAATCTGCTCGCCCCATTCAACTGCATATTCTTATACGACAAAGTCTGCCATCTCAGTCAACATCACACCTGGTATGATTTACACCATCCAGGCTGTCAGACGAGCCCACTGGATATTGCCCTATGCCCCATGTTAAATATAAGATCACAAAGTGTAAATCAGTATCTGAAAGTAGAAGTTGACATTTGATTTTGCACTCAACTGCCGTGAAAGCCTATTGTTCGGGAAATTATATGTAAACAGCCAGCGATTTTCAGGTTCTTCAACAAGGAACTGAAATATTATTAGGTGCGTAACTGTGGGACAGGTAAGTGGGTGTTCCAGGTGAGAACGTTACGTTTCAGAATCATTCTCACTTTTCTGCCGGTGAACCTTCACTGGGTTTAATCGAGTACACTAACTTGTACTTTGTTCCTTTCAGATGCTGGTAGACATACTGTGTACCCTTGACAATTCTGTGCTGATCAGATTCTCAGCATTCGTGATATATTTCGGACATATATGATCCCAAACGGTGTAGTAGCACATTATACTCATACTCTGTATTTATCTGCTGAAGTGGTGCCCAAAGCTGTTCTACTGAGCCCGAATTATTGAACACATTAAACACATACACACACACACACACAGTTTAACACCGTACCGATGCAGAGTGCACCATCTTACATTATACCATACAGGCATGGTTACACAGACACTGGCACACGGTGTATATTCTACAGGCACAGTGAGCTGCCTGCGTTACACATGCTCATGCTGCAATGGTCCATATGAATCTGCATAGGTGCACCATACACAAAGTGCTGGATTGCTACTGACATTGAGACAGAGGTTCTGCTGCCTCATAGAATTCGTTCAAAGGCAAATAGTCCAACCTTCTCGAAGTAACACTTTGTACAAAACATTGCATCTTTCACAGATTGGGCTTTCTTCAATCCCTATTTCACGTGAAATTTATCTTTTTTGTGAAAATAATAGGTCGGTATGATTTGTTTTAACCCGTTATATACAGCATGTTCGTGCAATATTCTACATACATGAACCTTTGGCAAAGAAACTTGGACACAATTTACAGCAGAGAAAGTCTCCGGTAACAAGACGACCTGACTTGGGCCGAACACCTGGAGCTCTCTCCACTATACAATCCTGCTGCCTCTTTGTAGGCAAATGGAAGCATCACCTGAGTCTGGGCAGGAAGAGTTTCCCTCCTAATTCAACAAAACACTCTTGGTACAAAGAATCTCTTACAGCCCTCCCAACTCCATGTTCGTCCCACTAATAATTACAAAGGAAATTAGTTCTTCTTGAAAAATGCGAAGAGCCGTTTTCCTTCTGCCCCAATGACCTCTTCTCGATTACATTCCAGTCTCGCCGAGGAGCTGCCTTTGTGCCTCATGCTGCAGCTGTTCCAGTGGGAGTGTGCTGGCAGGTGACACTCCTTCAGTTGTTTGTCCAGTAGCTGCTGGTCAATGACCCTGTGCATATCATCCTGTGGGCGAGGAAGAACCAGTCAAATTCAGTCACTTCTAAGATTTGAAACCGACCGCAGAGAAGATGAGTGGACAAAAGGAAATGTTTTCAATACGGTCACCTACATGGACAAATACAGAGATGGGTAGGGCATTTACCATCACCAAACTCTTTAAAAAAAACAACAACATTTACAGAACATCAGAGGACATAGGTTGAAGGGGAAAGGTTTAATAGGAACCCGAGGGGTAACCTTTTTCACACAAAGGGTGGTGGGTGCATGGAACGAGCTGCCGGAGGAGGTAGTTGGGGCAGGTACTATCACAACATTGCAGGAACATTTAGACAGATACATGGACAGGATAGGTTTAGAGGGATACGGGCCAAATGCGGGCAGGCGAGACGGGGAATGTTGGTCGTCATGGGAAAGTTGTGTCAAAGGGCCTGTTTCCATCCACACTGTATGATTCTGCGACTCTATGAGAAAGACAACATCATGACAATGCCAGTATATATGGCCCAGTGCTCACTAAGAAGATGGGTGCGTGCTAGCACTAGGAGGTTCTGCAGTGCTGCTGGTGAAGGGACTCTTAGTGCTGTTGGATGGGAAGTTCCAGCATTCAGATCTAGAGTAACGATGAAGGAACAATGATATATTTACTGTAGAATTTTTTTTTTTTTAAATGGTTGGAAGTGTGTAATTTTGTGCCTAACCCCTGCACACAGAACAAGGACTTGCGGAAATATTCCACAGAAAGGGCTCATTGCAATAATTTGTTTACATGGAGGTCCTTTGCAAATCAGAAGTGAACCGAATGGAATTGATTGCTGCAGTCTCCCAGGTAATTAGGCAGTTGTCCAAAGTAATGAATAACAATGGCATTATTTGCTAGTGTTGTAATATTAAAGCTGAGCAGGTTAGAAAGTAAGAGCGATTGTTCTTTTGGGAGCATGCCAAGCAATCAGTTGACCTTCTGCACAGAACCTTCAAAGCCAAGATACACTCTGCCTTTGCATAGCATAGTCTGTCATTGCATAGCTGAGAGCTTCATTAAATGACTCATTGGAAATGGCTGGTGAAGAACAAACATTACAAGAATGGAAAAAAAAAAAACTACTCAGGAACAACCAAAGGGGAAGGATGGATAGAATGCAGAGACCATATAATGGGTGGATGGGCAAGATGTTACAATTAAGGCTCACCTCAGAGGCAGGAGGGGGCTTACAATAGTCTGCTTGTACAGTAGCTGGGAGAAGCCACTAGATGAGAAACCAGAGGAGCCAGATAGTAAAAAGCCCTGAGGAAGCAAACTGTACCAGGAGAGAGGGAAGAAAACACAAGACTGAAGCAACAAGAACAAAAGCATGCCTTTGTTGGACTACTTATATTAATATGTTACTTGGATAGAATACGATAAATCAGATTGCACAACACTCTCTGTATTCATTAGGTTAACTCCATAATAAATGCTCATTTCAGATACCCATATCCACCCAGCCGATTTGCAATCCACAGACATTTTCTCTTCAGTAACTTTGTAAGGGATCCAAAGTTGATGCCACCATATCCAGACCTTAGAGATACAGCATGGACACAAGGCCTATGGCCCACCAAGTCCATGCCAACCAGTGATCACCCCTTACACTAAGACTATCCTACACACTAGGGAGAATTTACAAATAATGCAGAAGCGAATCGACCGACAAACCTGCACGTCTTTGGAGTGTGGGAGTAAACTGGAGCACCCAGAGAAAACCCACGCAGGTCACAGGGAGAACGTACAAACCCCTTGTACCAGACAGCACCCGTGGCTAGGATGGAACCCGGGTCTCTGGCGCTGCAAGGCAGCATCTCTACCGCTGCGCCACCACGCCGCCCTCACACCTATTCTATTTCTGAATATATAACTTACGCACCTACAAAACATCACGTTACTGACAACTCAGACATATCCCTTTAAAGAATCCAAACTCGTGATTTTTAACCATCCTTCAGAAAGGATTTATTTTTAAAGTACTTCCTCTACATTTACATAATTTATACTACTTTGTTCACAGGGAGCCTGAACTTCTATTCCTAGAAAAGTTCCAGGAATAAAAAAAGCACGATCTGGAATTTAAATTAGGATACGAGCTAGTAATGATTCATGTGATAATTATAAATGTATGCATCACGCAAGAGTGTGGAAGCTTTGTGATAATAATTTCCTGTTTTTACTAATTATTCATTCAGCAGCAAGATTCAGTATCTTAGCATTATATTCAGCTCAAACATATTATAATTCAATAACTTTGAAAAATTAATATTTATGATTAAAACTATTAATGTATGTATATTTATGATTAAAAATGATTGTATACTCATTTTATTCCTGTAGTCTTTCACCCCCCCACCCCATCATCCGAAATGTAATTGAGCTTGTTCACAAGTTATAGGAGTAGAATTAGACCATTCGGCCCATCAAGTCTACACACCATTCAATCGTGGCTGATCTATATTTTCCCCTCGCAACCCCATTCCCCTGCCTTCTGCCCACAACTGACACCCGTACTAATTACTATGCCCATTTATTAAAAACGTTAAACAAAAATACAGGATTCCTAACGAGAATATTTGGAACACAGTTCGATCTTCATGTCTTTTGGGGTTTCTCAATCTAAGAGGGCGTGGAATGGCTGGGGAACTGCCAGAGAAAGTGGATTTTAACAAAATAATTTCTAACTCTATCCTCACTATGCTCACTCATATGTTATCTAGAAGCTGCTGAACAGCAAGCAGACAAAAAACATCCTCCACCAAACCAACATCAACCATTTTCCCCAGGGTGGAAAGGTCAAAGACTAAAGAGTCACCTAATCCTATTCTCCAGAGATGCTGCCTGATCCGCTGAGTAACTTTAGCGTTTTGTGTCTATCTTCGGCGTAAACCAGCATTTGCTGTTCCTTCCTACACATAGCTTAGATCCAATTTTGGCATTGGGCTTGGACTTGGCTTTCTTGGTTGAGCACTTATCTTGGTGTTATAGCACATGCTTTGAGTTTTAAAAGTAATTCAAGCAATAATATTAATCTGTAAGAATGGCATTCAGAATAAACCCCGTTAAGCGGAGGTACTGTATTTGACCAAAGGACTACTTTAATTTACCTGCCAGGCTTCCAGCTGCTGAGAGAGGTTGAGTTTCTGCTGGATGGCATCCAGGAGCTGGCTATTGAGTGACATCATGTCAATCTTACACTTGGCAAGTTCCATTTCCAGAGTATTCTTCCTGAAAGAGAAATTCAACATTTAGCACCATTTTTAGCTTTTAGCAACATTTAACTCAACCATATTTTGAATCCACCCATGTAACACATTGGGAAAAAACATTTACTAACCAAAGCAGTGCGCAAGACTTCATCCCACCGATGAGTTTGATCCAAAGTTTTATAATTGATATGGAAATTACTAGGCTCAGGAGTGGGGTGGGATTGAGCTAGTGTTATTCCTGGTCAGTATTCAATATTGTCCAGTTAGTGCAGATATGGCTATTGGACGAGGACCAGATCAATACTGCTACACCATTCGCCAACCTCAATCATAATGCCAACATCTATGCAACTTATCATCTCTGGTCAGCACCCAAGGTGAGGATCCATCCCGGGTCCCTGGCGCTGTAAGGCACCAACTCTACCACTGCGCCACCGAGCCGCCCAAATTGTTATTTGGTGGTGGAGAGGGAATGGAGGGGGGGGAGCCAACTTCTGGTGGCGGGAGATCTGCAGAAGAGTGCCAGACAATCATTGGTTGAGGTAGAAGACAAGAAAAGTACTAAATTAAAAAGTGTCTGGTCTCTACAATGGAAGGGGGCTGCGGGGTTGCGCAGGTGGGTTGGCGAAACACGGTAAAGTGTGGAACGCAAGTCCAACCAATAAATTATAATTCCAGGAACATCTTGGTATGGCCAAAATAATGTGATGCAAAGACCCAAAAGGAGCATTGCAGAATAATTGACTGTATGCTGTACTCTCCTACTCTGAGAATGCACCACCATTACAAGGATGACGCAAAGCAACTGGGGAATGACTGTACGTTTCACTCCAGGTGGGGTAACAAAAATACATTTTCAATTAAGGACACTGAGGGGGGAAAAAAACCAGCATATCTTGGAAGTTATCTCTCAAAATTAATATTACAAATTAAAGTTCCATCTGCCTGCCCAGCTGGATGCTAAAGATCCACCGTTGCATTTAAAAAGCAGCACTAATGTGCTCCCAATATCCTGGCCAATAATTTCAATGGTTTTTAAGAGGGAACTGCAGATGCTGGAGAATCGAAGGTTACACAGAAAAGCTGGAGAAACTCAGCGGGTGCAGCAGCATCTATGGAGCGAAGGAAATAGGCAACGTTTCGGGCCGAAACCCTTCTTCAGACTGATCAGGGGTGGGGGTGGGTGGGGACAAGAAAGGGAAAAGGAGGAGTAGCCGGAAGGCTGGAGGGTGGGAGGAGACAGCAGGGGAGCTGAGGAAGGGGAGGAGACAGCAAGGACTAACAGAATTGGGAGAAGTCGATGTTCATGCCCCCGGGGTGCAGACTCCCCAAACGGAATATGAGGTGCTGTTCCTCCAATTTCCGGTGCTGCTCGCTGTGGCCATGGAGGAGACCCAGGACAGAGAGGTCGGAGGCGGAGTGGGAGGGGGAGTTGAAATGCTGAGCCACCGGGAGGTCAGCTTGGTTATTTCGGGCCGAGCGGAGGTGTTCGGCGAAACAATCGCCCAACCTCCGCTTGGTCTCACCGATATAGATCTGCTGACATCTAGAGCAGCGGACGCAATAGATGAGGTTGGAAGAGATGCAGGTAAACCTCTGTCGCACCTGGAACGATTGCTTGGGTCCTTGAACGGAGTCGAGGGGGGAGGTAAAGGGACAAGTGTTGCATCTCTTGCGGGTGCAAGGGAAAGTGCCCGGGGAGGGGGTGGACCGAGAGGGAAGGGAAGAATTGACAAGGGAGTTATGGAGGGAGCGGTCTTTGCGGAAGGCAGATATGGGGGGAGATGGGAAGATGTGGCGAGTAGTGGGGTCACGTTGGAGGTGGCGAAACTGACGGAGGATTATTTTTTGTATGTGACGGCTGGTGGGGTGAAAGGTGAGGACTAGGGGGACTCGGCCCTTGTTGCGAGTGCGGGGATGGGGAGAGAGAGCAGTGCTGCGGGGTATGGAAGAGACCCTGGTGCGAGCCTCATTTATGGTGGAGGAGGGGAACCCCCGTTCCCTGAATAGTGAGGACATTTCAGATGTCCTGGTGTGGAACGCCTGATCCGTGGAGCAGATGCGGCGTAGACGGAGGAATTGGGAGTAGGGGATGGAGTCCTTACAGGAAGCAGGGTGGGAAGAAGTGTAGTCCAGATAGCCATGGGAGTCAGTGGGTTTATAGTGTATGTCGGTTAGAAGTCTATCACCTGCAATGGAGATAGTGAGGTCAAGGAATGGTAGGGAAGTGTCGGAAATGGTCCAGGTGTATTTCAGTGCCGGGTGGAAATTAGTGGTGAAGTGGATGAAGTCAGTCAGTTGTGTGCGGGTGCAGGAGGTGGCACCAAAGCAGTCGTCGATGGTTTCAATGGTTTAATGGCCTCTTTATCGTCACATGTACCAGGTACAGTGAAATATAGTTTTTGCATGCAGCTCAGCAAGACAACCCGTGTACATAAACACAATCCACTGGACAGTATAGAATGTACAGAACAGTTCACCGAGTCCTTATGCAAGAGGTGCCATTTTGGCTCAATTTTGCAGTCCCAGCTGCAACTGGCCACAATGGCCCATTGCAGCGGTCGCTTCCATTTTGGTTGTCCTGACAACCGATGTCCCTCTCCTTGCCTGGCCCGCTTCAGCAATTGTTCCATGAGGTGGAGGGGGGGGGGGGGGGGGGAGGGCCTCCCGCAGTCAACCTCGAGGGTCGGCTCAACCAATTATTTACCATCAACCAAATTGTCAAAACAGCTCATCTGTCAATGCCCTTCATGATAGTTTGTGGCACCCAGAAGTGCATAATGTGTTCATCATACTAGCCGACATATAACAGTGACTGCATATGAGAAGCACTGCATTGACTGCAATGTGGTTTGATCCATCCCTGTGCAACAAAAAAATAAAAAAATAAAAAGCTGGGAATTCCAGTTCAGTTCTTTTTCCACATATCCACAGTTCCATTACCACATCAGGCTGACCAAAGTGGATACACCTCAGAGAAGTGCATGAGTGAATTGTGGCCTGTTCAATTGGTAGGAGCAGAGCCTAATGCATATTCACTTAAAACTCTTGTTGGCTGGTTCAGAACTACACAAATATTCCGTCATTTTCTATTTTTTGAATCCTTGAGGTATTTATGTTCCATTATAATTTAAATGTTACAAACCCCCGCACCACCCAACAAATGTCAATATTCACCATCCTCTTTAAATGGATGGGAAAGTAAAGCACCAATTCAATTTCAATGATTTGAGGATTTTTTTCCGTCACTATACATGTATAGCTCAACTTGAGCATTTAGCTGCTCCTAAAGAGCTTTATTTTTGGCTTGCTCTGGCCAGATTTTTATTTCACTTTTTACATATCACAAATTAAGGAAATACCGTTCTTGGCTGAAATCTCTGCATCTGTGGCAACTCTCTGGGATAATTTAACCAGCTTCATCTCCCTCATTCCTTTAAGATTGAAAGCCAGCTGGCGTACATGTACAGGTTTGAGTTTGCACTTAAAGTCTGCCTCACAATTCCATTTGGACCTATTTTTAGTTTGCCCGGATCCAAACTGCAGCATGGAAGAACACAGAATAATTAGAATGTAAAGTTGTGCCATATTTCTCCAGTTCTATTTCTGTTTTATTTTCCCTTGCAGTACACTGTTGATACCAAAAAGGTGTGCTCATTAAGAACGACATATGCAAGGCTTATTTCCAGTATTCCAATTATGTTCCTAATCAATTCTGATGTCATGTGGTACACAAAAATGCTGGAGAAACTCAGCGGTAGCAGCAGCATCTATGGAGCGAAGGAAATAGGCAACGTTTCGGGCCGAAATATTGCTTATTTCCTTCGCTCCATAGATGCTGCTGCACCCACTGAGTTTCTCCAGCATTTTTGTGTACCTTCGATTTTCCAGCATCTGCAGTTCCTTCTTAAACACTGATGTCATGTGGGCTGGATTAAGAATGAAACAGAATACAAATGACTGTGGATCTTGTACACATTAGAGGTAGAGCGTGGGAATTTACAGATCTGCGTTGCATCTCCTCACTGTATCTTGAAACGTCTATATGCCCCGCTCTCCCCCATGATCTCCCAATGCTCCAATTATATTAACAGAGGTTCAAGGATTAGTCCATTGAGCACCAAAACAGCCCGTTACTAACATTTATAGTGGATTATATTACAAATAATAAGCCAATTTATAATATCACTGATTCCATCAGGTTTTTATCCATGCTGATAAATTGTGTTAAACCTTTTTGAATGTCAACATTTACACAAAAAGGCAAGCAAAACAATTCTGAAGGCAGGCAAAACAAAGGTAAAAAGTATGCAAGTGCATAGCACGGTGGCGCAGTGGTAGACATGCTGCCTTACAACGCTTGCAGGGTTTGATCCCGGCTACGGGTTTTTGTCGGTATGGAGTTCGTATGTTCTCCCCGTGACCGCGTGGGATTTTTTCGAGATCTTTGGTTTCCTCCCACACCCGAAAGACATGCAGGTTTGTAGGCTAATTGGCTTGGTATAAATGCAAATTGTCGTGTGTGTGTGTGTGTGTGTGTGTGTGTGTGTGTGTGTGTGTGTGTGTGTGTGTGTGTGTGTGTGTGTGTGTGTGTGTGTGTGTGTGTGTGTGTGTGTGTGTGTGTGTGTGTGTGTGTGTGTGTGTGTGTGTGTGTGTGTGTGTGTGTGTGTGTGTGTGTGTGTGTGTGTGTGTGTGTGTAAAGGGCCTGTCCCACTTGGGCGTCATTTGCGCTTCACGTAGGTGGCACGCGAAGATTTTGTGAATCCCAAAATATTGGGGCACCGCGCGTGACCGCGCTCCACTGCCTACGTCACCACGCGCGCATCGTAACGTGTAAATTATGTCGCATAAATGACACGCAAATGACGCACAAGTGGGACAGGGCCTTAAGATAGTGTTAATGAGCAGGGATCTCTGGTTAGCGCTGACTCAGTGTGCCGAAGGGCCTGTATCTGCGCTGTATCTTTAAACAAAACGGTGTATTGCAATGGAGTAATGATAGTGAAGCTAATGTTCTAGCCGGTGGCTTGTCAGTCATAGAGTGACACAGTGTGGAAACAGGCCCTTCGGCCCAACCTGCCCACAGTCTTTCAGTTTTCTTAAGAAAATAAGTTTCTTACTTTGCAATGGCTTCATCCCGGTCACTGAGAGCTTTCTGAAGCTGCCTGCCATGTTCCTTTTCTTCAGTTGTCTTCAGTGTGTCTCTCTCCTCTTTTACTGCATTCATTTCAACTCTCAGCATCACCACCTGCACGGAGGATTCATTCAGTAAGCTAGAGTTTTACAATTTGCTAAATCTTACACAGCGAGGGGGAAACATTTTCTCAATTGCCTGCACCAAAATAGAGCTGCATATTGTATTCTGCTTGTGAAATTAGGTATCACCGACTTCATTGGAACTGCATTTCAGCAGTGAAGTACAACACACACACAAACAGAATAGATGGTGAGAGTTGGCAAGGTGTAATATAGTCAAGTTCAATAAGATTGTACTAGAATTGATTATGGTAAAAACTGGAAACAAATGCGGTATGATCAATTTACTTCTATTGCTAAATTTGGAAGAAAAATCATTGCCCTCTATATGGCAAGAGTCAAGAGAACAATGAGGTACTTTCCTAAATGGGTGCAACTTTAAAAATGGCCTTCTTGATTGGCACCCCATCATTCATTCTCAATGTTCACCCACTACTAATGGTCCTGGGCCTCCTCCACTGTCACAGTGAGGCCCAATGCAAATTGGAGGAACAGAATCTCATATTTCACTTGGGCATGTTACACCCCAGCAGTATGAATACTGACTTCTCTAACTTTGTAACCCTTGCTTTCCTTCTCTTTCTCCATCCCTCCCCATTCCCCAACTAGTCTGACTGTCCCCGATTACATTTTATCTCTATTTGGTTTGTCGTCACCTTCTCCTAGCTAACAATGATCTGTTCTACATTTTCCTTGATCTCATCCCCTTTGATGTCTCGGTTTCACACCTTACACTTCCTTACCTATGTCTCCTTCTCCCCTGACTTTGTCTGCAGATGGGTCTCGACCGGAGACATCAGCCATTCCTTCTATCCAGAGATGCTGCCGGTCCCGTTTTGTGTCCATCGTCAACTATAGCAACATTGTTTATCATTGACACTGTGCACTGGAGCAGTTTGATAAGGCTCCATCATGAGATCTCTTAAATTTGCAACCTCTGTCACTCTAAACGAACATGGTGGCAGGATTATGGAAATGCCATTTCCAACAAGATTCCCTATCACTATCAGGCCTTAATATTTGGAACTTCCCTACCAAATATGATTGTGGGGGTATCATCAAAAAGCAATTAGAGCTGGGCCATAAATGCTCGCTTATCCTACATTTTTGGAAATAAAATGTAAAAATCCTCTGATAATTCTTTAGCTTTAGCATGTAGTCCTGTGTTCTAGTTTTGTCTTGCTGCCACTTCATTTTTATTTATGTTTACTGTTGCTGTTAGGCCCTTTTATACTTTCCACTGAACCAGGTTTGTCCTTTGCATGGACAATGGTAGAGTGAGCGACATTTTGGGCCACGAGGTAGAGGATTGTAGTGAAACTCTATTTTACAGCATCATATCAGCGCCATATTTTGCGCTGATAAAACCCATTCTATTTAGCCTGATGATTGCATGACATAATATGATTATTATGCACAATGGCACAGCGGTAGAGTTGCTGCCTTACAGCGCTTGCAGGGTTCGATCCCGACGGAGTTTGTGCGTTCTACCCGTGACCGCGTGGATTTACTCCAAAATCTTCGGTTTTCTCCCACACGCCAAAGATGCACCGATCTATAGGTTAATTGGCTTGGTATTGTATGTGTAAATTGTCCCCAGTGTGTGTAGGATAGTGTTAATGTGCGGGAATCGCAGGTCAGCACGGACTCGGTGGGACAAAGGGCCAGTTTCTGCGCTGTATCTTTAAACTAAACTTGACTTCCCGATTGACCAGTTCTGATGAAGGATTTCTGACCTAAAATATTAATTCCACTACTCTCTCCACAGATACTGCGAGATCTGCTGAGTGTTTCCAGTTGTTTTCTGTCTTTAGCTCAATACTTCATGTTGGTCTCACCACACCCTCCTTGAAAATGTGCAAGACTCTCCAATCCCAAAAACAGTCGGCCATGTGCTGTACTCTGGTTTCCCGTCATCTGTTCTCAACTCAGCTACAAGTTCAGTCAAGCTTGTGATCAAACTCCTCATTCCAACCTCAGGAAAGGACCAAGTACAGGTCCACCACAGATGTTCCGGCATCCTCAGTCCCAGAGCCTTTCTGGGTTGTACGTTTTGCCGGAACAACAGAGCTCTCGGGGTCTGAGAGGAGTCCGCCGAGGGGACCAAGATACCGGCCCGCGAAGTCAAACATGGAGGTCAGCTATGGGAACAGATCTGCCCGCTCCGGCTGGGCCAGAGTTCCAAAGCCTAGGCCGCAGGGGGCAAATTCGACCTGTTGATCACCTGTGGAAGTTAGCTATGGGAACGGATATGCCGGATCCGGCCGGGCTGGAGTTCCAGAGCCCCGGCCACAGGAGGCAAATATGACCTGCTGGTCGGCACGGAATTCCCGATGAGGTTGCTCCCGATCCAGTGCGCTCTCATGATTTTGTCCGGATTAAAGGACCACCAGTTGCCGGAAAAATCGGTGGTGGACCTGAAGCACATTTGCCAACTGAACTGCATCAACACCAATCCAATGCTCCAATCCTTTCAGAGGGTAACGTACCGTAGATTCATTTCCATCGAGAATGTTTTGGATCAGGCGTTTGAGCTCATGCAGTGCTGTGTGGAGGCTTCCCGTCGGGATATCTTTGGCAGAGGAGGTGTCAGAAGAATCGTCCATGGAAGAGTCAGTGGAAAGTGCAGAGTCTGTGATGTCATTTCCTCTCAGGTGTGAGCAGAGTGAGCGCACCTGACTGTACGCCTCCCAGAGTTCCACTCTCAGCTGTGGGAAAAGAAGAACAAAACTGTGAACCATATTAATGGAACATGCAGCAGAGAAAGACATCTGGAAAGTGCAGGAGTAACTGAGCAAGTCAGGCAGCATCTCTTGAGAACATGGATAGGTGATGTTTCAGGTCGCGACCCTTCTTCAGACATGATCTTAGACACAAAGCAAACCAATCCTCAAAAAAAATCAATATCTGAAGCAACGAACCAGGCTGGCCTCGCGTTGTAAAAAGGCCCAAGCAAGTCCCATGTAGCCTAATGGATAGCGCCAGCCTTTGGATCACAATAGCTAGTAGCAGGCTCATGATAACAGGTGTAGGAAGGAACTGCAGATGGAGTAACTCAGCGGGACAGGCAACAACTCTGAAGAGAAAGAATGGGTGACGTATTGACTCAGAGTCTGAAAAAGGGTCACAACCCAATATGTCACCCATTCCTTCTCTCCAGAGATGCTGCCCGTCCCGCTGAGTTACTCCAGCATTTTGTGTCTATTTCTCAAGATAACAGCACGAGTCTGCCCAATGAAGCTACACAATGAGAGACAGTCCACATCTTTGACACAAGCTGAACCGCCGCAATTATAATTGACTTCATCTCAAGATACATTATACTTTATTAATTCCCATTCTTGATGTGGCTTTATAAATTACTGTACTTAGAGTGCTCATTCAGTTACACTTCAAATGTGAATAGACATTTTTGCCTCCACTGTTTGGCTACCAGTTCTTCTTTCGGATTTGGGCAGAAGGGTCCTGAACTGAAACGTCACCTATCCATTTTCTCCAGCGATGCTGCCTGACCTGCTGAGTTACTCCAGCACTTTGTGTCTTTTATTGCCCTATTAATAGGGAAATTGCACCAGAGGGAGCTGTTCTGATGGGATGGATTTCACTTGAATGTGCTCGGACTGGTGAACTGAATAATGAAGGCTCAAGAAAAAGTGCCAAAATTCAATAGCCATTACAGAGACATGGTTGCAAAATGGACATGGGTCGGAAATAAATATTAGAGGGGTACTTACCTTTCAGAAGTTAGGCAAAATGGAAAAGGAAGTGGAATGGCTTTAATAATTAATTAATTAAATAAAAAGATCGTAGCTCGAAAATCTCAAGAATATTGTCAGTTTGGACGAAGCTAAGATCATCAATGGATAGAAAACATTGGTAGGGGGAGCTGTTCATAAACCCTCACACAGCAATGGTGATGCAGAGCACAGTCTATGTCAGCAAGTTAGAGATGCATTTAACAAGGATGATGAGGAAGATTAATCTACTGTACATTCATCAACTTGTGCAGGTCTCCCAGAATTTTGTAAGCATCAATAAAATCTCCTCCCAACCTGCTCTTTTCTAAAAGAAAACCGTGCAGATCTACAGGTTAACCATAGCTGGGCACTCCAAGAAAATATCCTCACCTTTGCTGGCCTCAAGGTATGGTTCATGACTGATTATACGAGACAATAGAGGGTTGCTAGGGAAGGAAAGGCGAGGAGACCCTTCTTCTTCAGACCCGAAAGAATGAGATGCTGCCTGCCACTGCAATGTTTCGATTTTTCCAGCATCTGCAAATCTTTCTTAAACAGAAGCATACAGTTAAATGGTTAAAAGGATTGTCCTGCCACAGCACAGGACACAGGTTAACCATCTTCTCCAAGTTGTGTTCGAGACAATAAATTGGAGACAAACAATGGAGGTCCAAGACATGAAAAAGCCAGCACTGTTGGAACACTCATGAAAGCCAGCACTGTTACACATGTAGTAGAAATTAATTATATAGGTTTATAGAAAATAAATTGTCTATGAGATCTTTCTGAATATTTCTTAGTACCTGTTCCCTCTCCTGCTCCAGTTCCTCTGCCTCCATGCTCTGCTCGATTTCAGACAGTAACGATGTACTTGTTGGACCCACACTACGCAGGCTCATCTCCTCATTCATTTCATCCACTTTCATTTGAAGCTGCCGGTGGGACATACGTACTTCGCGGAGTTCTAGTTGGTTCTGGTGTAGCTATAAAATCAAAATACAAGGCAGGGTATGAGACTTACTTCTGCATAAAAGGCCGAACAGGCTAATTCCAGTTAGGAGCCTAATTGCAATCTCGTTGATATTGGGCTTTCCCTTGGCAGCAAAACCGGACCAACTTTCAGCAAAAAATACATTTTCATTTCCTTATCACATCTCTAACTATTACAGTCAACGTTAATAAAAGTGTGTGAGATTTTAAATGGTTTAACATTTTAAAAATACCACTTTTAATATACTGCCATTTTTTAATGATTGTGCCCACGTATTGTCAGAGGGAGTATGAGTGGGTGGATAGTGGATTCACCAAGATCCTGCCACTCATGCCCTTCTGTCTCACAATATCTCAACCCCTTTCACCCAGCTTCTTCCCCACCCACTCCACCTGCCCACCACTCACAGTCCCTTCAGGCCTTCAATCCCCACTGTTCACCTTTGCCCACCACTCTTCCCTTATTTGGTCCTATACTTTCTTTTCCCAACATGTTTCATCATCATCTGTAGCTCCTGTTTACCTCCACCGATCACGTCCCAGCTTCTGTTGTTATCCCCACCCGACCCCATCCATCAACATGCTACTCCTCACTAGATCCACCTATTCCGTGCCAGCTCTTACTCCTCACCCTCGTCTATTTTTCCTGCCCATCACCCATCACTCCCTCTGTCCATTTCCCACTGTATTATTTCTTGTTACATTTAGTTTAGAGATAAAGCACGGAAGTAGGCCCTTCGGCCCACCAAGTCTGCACCGACCAGTGATTCCTGTACACTAGCGACTGGGGACAATTTACAATCTGTACCAAAGCTAATTGACCTAAAAACCTCAACGTCTTTGGAGTGGGAGGAAACCGTCCATAGCACCTGGGGAAAACCCATGCAATCACGGGAAGAACATACAAACTCCGTATAGACAGCACCCATAGTCAGGATCGAACCTGGGTCTCTGGCACTGGAAGGCAGCAGCTCTACCACTGCGCCACCATGCCTCACAACTTAAGATCTCTATCTTTATAATGTTTTCATGAACAGCATTAAAGTGACCACCAATTTTACTTTAAGGCTGTCAAAAGGTGGCAATGATGCTTCTTGCTAGTCTTTTATTAAAATTCTCAAAATATCTGTGCCTACCCACTTATCACAGTAAATTAGGTTATTCAATCCTTCCAATCGATGTGGCTCCCAACAAAACAACTCCACCAATCTTTTCCCCTTTTCTTATTACCCTGTCATCCTGCAACTTATTTTCTCTTGCGTCCCAATAAACTCTTTGATTATTTTTTTTTGCTGCTATTCCAACCTTTCACTTATTAAATTCCAGCCTTGCAAATGGAGTTTTCCTCCTCCCAGTCTACCATTGTAGGTAGACAAAAGTGCTGGAGAAACTCAGCGGGTGCGGCAGCATCTATGGAGCGAATGGCGCTACATCCAGGCTGTGAGCACTGGCTGCCCCTTCTGATTTTTTGCTACTTATGTACAGCAAGGGGTGATTTACAACAGGCAACTAACCTACAAGATAGACACAAAATGCTGGAGTAACTCAGCGGGTCAGGCAGCATCTCTGGAGAAAAGGAATAGGTGTTATTTCGAGTCGAGACCTTTCTTCAGACTGGCCAACAAGTATGTCTTAAGCAAGTTGGAAGTCCCAGGTGGAAACCCATGCGGTAATAAGAAGCGCTTAGTTCACTCAGACTACACCCAAGATCAGGGTTGATCCCGGATCTCGTAAGCATTGAGGCAGAAGCGCTTACTGCTAAACCAGCATGAGCATCTGATTTGACACAAAGTTCTGGATTAACTCTATGAGACAGGCAGCATCTCTGGAGAGATAGAGAATCCTTCACTCCAGAGATGCTGCCTGTCCCGCTGAGTTACTCCGGCATTTTGTGTTTATCTTTGGTGTAAACCAGCATCTGCAGTTCCTTCCTACACATGAGCCACTGGTTCGTGGTCAGCTTGGAATGGTTGGATCCATCATAACCAGACTGAAGAGATATATTTTAATTAGCACATCTGGCACTTGAAATCATCCTCCCATTTTTTAACGCATTATCCAAGGTTTCTGGATCCTCTGTTCAATTGCCTTGGGTACTGCTCCAAATTTCATCTGCTCCTCTCTTATCGAGACATCTTGATTATTACCCATTTTGTATTCTATTTGCCACAATGTGACTGATCTTCCTGGATATAAAAGCAGAAAAGCTGGAACTGAAAGTACCACCATATGCATCATCCTGTTTCATTTTAAAGATGACTGAAATCCTGTATGTTAGAAGTTATTGGTGATTCATCCATGACTCATTCACTGTTGCTGCAGATCTATTTTTACCCACTTCCTCTAAACCTCCTGATTTTTCTGAATAAACTTGGCATCCTTACCTCTAGACACGACTATTCCAGTACACTCCTCAACCAATTTCCTTGTTCTAGGCTCTCTAAATGTGAATGTATCCAAATTACTGCCATCCACATCCCAACTATACAGTGGCACAGCGGTAGAGTTGCTGCCATACAGCGCTTGCAGCGCCAGAGACCCGGGTTGGATCCCGACTACGGGTGCTGTCTGTACGGAGTTTGTACGTACTCTTCGTGACCTGCGTGGGCTTTTTCCGAGATCCTCAATTTCCTCCCACACTCCAAAGACGTGGAGGTATGTAGGTTAATTGGCTTGGTAAATGTAAAAAATGTCCCTAGTGTGTGTGTAGGACACCTGTTTTTTTATTATGGGATAATCTGCATAGATTGATGATAAAAAAAAAAAAAAGAATTTAATCCATTTTAGAATAAGGCTGTAACGTAACAAAATGTGGAAAAAGTGAAGGGGTCTGAATACTTTCTGAATGCACTGTATATTCAAAATGGTTGGAATGTACATAAATTGAGAACTTACACAGCACATGCACCATTGTCTATAACTTGTATACCAAGAGGAATGACTACAAGGAGCAGGGAGACGATGGTGGAGAGAGTCAAAAGCTTCCAATTCCTTGGTGTGCATGTTTCTGAATCCTAGCCTTTCACTATTCATCTTAATCTATCTATAAATTACTAAAAGTCTGTTCTTGACCGGTTTTGGCCATCTGTGCTGCGATTTCCGAGAGAACGCCGCCACCTACGGCCGTCATTTTTGGCCACCTCGCTCAGAGCCCCCCTCCGCCGCATGTGTGCCGAGGATTTTTCCCGTCGATTAAAAATGACAGAGATATTAATGTTTTTACAAAATTCCCCATTCTCTCTGCTGCCCCCGCTGGTGGCAGGGGGGAGGGACTATAAAACCAGGAAGTGGTGTGCCTCAATCAGTCTCTCATCAAGATGGAGCTCTGTCAATTAGTCTCTGTCACTCTGAGCTCTGAATGACACTGACCAAATTTCTTCACACCTGTGAGTAAGTACCCTTAATGTGGTTTGAAAATGAAAATATGGTTAGTTTGAAATAAAAAAGCACTGCCTGCAATTGGTTGTTTGGGGGGTTTGGGTTGAAGTAAAAAGTCACTCTCTTTCTCTCTCCCCTCCTCTCTCTCTCCCCACCTCTCTCTCTCCCAATCCCTCTCTCTTTCTCTCTTTCCCCCGTCTCTCTCCTCTCCTCTCTCCCCATATTGGTCTAGTATGCTATATAATTGGCCCACATCAATGTCAGGCTAACAAGGAATGGGTACCAGGCTTACTTTAAGACTATGATACGAAGCAACAGATTTAATTCAGGTTACAACATCTACACTTGGTTCCAGTGGTAACAAAATCCAATTGTCAATTGATATCTCCGAGGAGTAGAGTAACGGCATCCATATTAAGCACATTCTCTGTATTCATTCCCCTTGGCATACAAGTTATCTGCAAGATGCATGTGCTGTGTAAATTCTCCATTTATATATATTTCTCATGCACATTCAGTACTGGGTTAACATATGATGAGCGTTTGAAGGCACTGGTCCTGCACTCGATGGAGTTTAGAAGGATGAGGGGACACCAGATTGAAACTTACCGAATAGTGATTGGCCTGGATAAAGTGAATGTGGAGAGGATGTTTCCACTATTGGGAGAGTCTAGGACCAGAGGCCATAGTCTCAGAATAAAAGGACATACCTTTGGAAAGGAGACGAGAAGGAATGTCTTTAGTCGGAAGGTGGTGAATCTGTGGAATTCTGTGCCACAGATGGCTGTGAAGGCCAAGTCATTGGGTATTTTTAAGGGGCAGATTCTTGAATTGGAGGGACGTCTGGGGTTATGGGGAGAAGGCAGGAGGATGGGTTTGAGAGGGAAAGATAGCTCAGCCAAGATTGAACGGCAAAGTGGACTTGATGGGCCGAATAGCCTAATTCTTCTCCTATCCCTTATGAACTCCTTCTTCTTCTTGCATATGGCGTGCCCAACCTAAAGTTGTTGGACAACTTGTTCTATTTGATCTTATTTAATTGTGCACGCCGGGTTGATTGCATTTGTCGAAACAGGGCAGACCACGTGAAGGTTGCAATCTCCCGCCCCCCTTATGAACTTATGAAGTGCTTATGAAGCTCCTCACCTGTAGATCCTTATTATGACTGTGTCGCTCAGCCATCAACACTCGTTCCTGAAGTTCCTCCATCGTGCCCTGTAACAGTTCGTTCTCTTCCATCACAACACTGATGCGTCGCTCCAGTTCCCGCTTTCGTTCTGTCAGCACCTTTATCTGAGGTCAGGAGGTAAAATCAGGCATCAGAACATTGCGCACAGCACTGCAACACAATGGAAACACAGTGTGATGGAAAAGGAGGCATAGGCCGTGGATATGGGGCAAATGACGGCACGGCAGGTAAGGAAAGGCTACAAAAATAGGATAAAGCATGGTCAAGGGGAAGGAAAGATAAGCAAGAAACAGTAAGCAAAGCAGCTGAAGAGAGCATGGAACAGCCAGAACCGCTGAATATTCAACCCCCCAACTCAACACAATACGTGTAGGAAGGAACATCTCTAATTTCAAGGAACCCCTGCATATCCTCTCTCTCCGTCCCTTCCCACCCTAGTCATCCTGTTAATTTTTACTGTTTGTATCGCATCGTCATCAACTCCTCCACAGCCAACAATGGACCATTGTGGGCTCTTTTGTCCTTAGTGCCGGCTCCGATCTGTTCTGTACATTTTCATACCTCTAGTTTCCCTCTCCCCCGACTCTCAACCTGAACCGTCACCTATTCCTTTTCTCCAGAGATGGGGCCTATTCCTTTTCTCCAGAGATGACCCGCTGAGTTATAGCCACAGAGTGATACAGTGTGGAAACAGGCCCTTCGGCCCAACTTGCCCACACTGGCCAACATGTCCCAGCTACACTAGTTCCACCTGCCTGCGCTTGGTCCATATCCCTCCAAACCTGTCCTATCCATGTACCTGTCTAACTTAAACGTTGGGATAGTCTCAGCATCAACTACCTCCTCTGGCCGCTTGTTCCATACACCCACCACCCTTTGTGCAAAAAAGTTACTGCTCGGGTTCGTATTAAATCTTTTCCCCTTCACCTTGAACCTATGTCCTCTGGTCCTAGATTCCCCTATTCTGGGTAAGAGACTCTGTGCATCTACCCGATCTATTCCCCTCATGATATTGTACACTTCTATAAGATCATCCCTCATCCTCCTGCGCACCAAGGAATAGAAACCCAGCCTACTCAACTCTCCCTATAGCTCACACCCTCTAGTCCTGGCAACATCCTCGTAAATCTTCTCTGTACCCTTTGAAGCGATAATATCTTTCCTATTGCATGATGCCCAGAATTGAACACAGTATTCTAAATGCGGTCTCACCAACGTCTTATACAACTGCAACATGACCTCCCAACTCTGGCTGATGAAGGCCAATGTGCCAAAAGCCTTTTTGACCACCTTATCTACCTGCGACTCGACCTTCAAGGACCATGCACCTGCACTCCTAGATCCCTCTGCTCCACAACACTCCCAAGAGGCCTACCATTCACTGTGTAGGTCCTGCCCTTGTTAGACATCCCAAAATGCACCACCTCACACTTCTCTGTATTAAATTCCATCAACCATTCCTCCGCCCACCTAGCCAATCGATCCAGATCCTGCTGCAATCTTTCACAACCATCTTCACTACCTGGAAAACCACCCATTTTTGTATCATCAGCAAAGTTGCACATCTTGCCCTGTATGTTCTCATCCAAATCATTGATGTAGATGACAAAGAGTAACGGGCCCAGCACTGAACCCTGCGGCACACCACCAGTTACAGGCCTCCAGTCCGAGGAGCAACCTTCCACCATCAGTCTGAAGATGGGTCTCGACCCAAAACATCACCTATTCCTTCGCTCCGTAGATGCTGCCTCATTCGCTGAGTTTCTCCAGCATTTTTGTCTTCCTTCCACCATCACCCTCTGCTTCCTTCCGTGGAGCCAATTTGTTATCCATTCAGCTATCTCTCCTTGGATCCCATGCGATCTAACCTTCCAGAGCAGCCTACCATGCGGAACCATGTCAAATGCATTATTGAATTCCATGCAAACAACATCTACAGCTCTGCTCTCATCGACCTTTTTGGTCACGTCTTCAAAAAAATTCAGATTTGTGAGACTCGGCCTCCCATGTACAAAACCACACTGACTATCCCTAATCAGCCCTTGCCTGTCCAAATGCCTGTTTAACTTATCCCTCAGAATACTCTCTAAAAACTTTCCAACTACAGATGTTAAGCTCACCGGCCTATAGTTCCCAGCATTTTCCTTGCAGCCCTTCTTGAAAAGAGGCACAACATTTGCCAACCTCCAGTCTTCCGGCACCTCTCCTGTATTTAAGGACGACTCGTAAATTTCAGCAAGGGTTCTGCAATTTCCTCTCTAGTTTGCTGCAATATAACTGAAAAGGCCATGGAGATTTGTCTTCCTTCATACACAACAGTACCTTCAGTACTTCTTCGACGGTAACACTGACAGCTCTCAAGACATTTCCATTGACTGCCCCAAGTTCCTCCGTCCTACTGTCCTTCTCCTTGGTAAATACAGAGGAGAAATACTCATTCAGGACCTTGCCCATCTCCTGTGGCTCCACACAAAGGTGACCACTCTGATTCCTGAGTGGTCCACTCTCTCTCTCTCTAGTTACCCTTTTCCCCCTTATGTATTTATAAAATCTTTTGAGATTGTCCTTAATGAAACCCGCCAGAGCTATCTCCTGGCCCCTTTATGCCCTTCTGATCTCCTTTTTCAGTTTACTCCTTAGTTCCCGAAACTCCTCCAGGGATGCACTTGATCCCAGCTGCCTATACCTATCCCATGCATCCTTCGTATTTTTGACCAGTGCCTCAATTTCCCACATCAGCCAAGCTTCCTGCTTTGCCCTTCACTCTAACGGGGACGTACATATCCTGAGCTTTTGTCAGCACACTTTTAAAAATATCCCACTTGGCCGATGTTCCCTTCCCCTCAAATAACCTGCTCCAGTCAACTTGAGTGACACTTTCTCTCGTACCCTCAAAGTTGGCCTTGGCCCAATGAGCATTTTAACATGTGGGCCCTCTCTGTCCCTATCAATAACTATCTTAAACCTAATCGAACTGTGGTCACCAGTCCTAAAAGGCTCCTCCACAAACACTTCATTAACTTGCCCTTCCTAATACTAGATTAGGTGTTGCCCTCTCATGTGTGTGGGCCTCTGCATACTGCTTGAGAAAACTCTCCTGAACACATTTGAGGAATTGCACCCCATTTTAACCCTTCACGCTATGACTTTCTCAGTCAATATTGGGAAAGTTAAAATCATTTACAACAACCTTATTTGACTTGCAATCACCTGGCATATTTGTTCTTCTAATTCCCGTTGACTATTCGGGGGTCTGTAGTACACCCCCAAGAAGGTGATCATCCCTTTCTTGTTCCTCAGCGCCACCCATAGAGCCTCACTAGATGAACCATCCGCAATGTCGCCTCTGACCACTGCCGTGACATACTCCTTAACCAACAATGCAACCCCCCCCCTCTTTTTCCCCTCACACCCGTCTCTCCTGTACCCCGGAACATTGAGCTGCCAGTCCTGCCCCTCCCTTAACCAGGTTTCAGTCATGGCTACAACATCCCAGTAGCTTGTACCAATCCATGACCTAAGCTCATCTGCCTTACCCGTCAGGCCCCTTGCATTAAAATACGTGCCGTTTAAACCAGTCGTACATCCTTGCTCTCTGCCTTTCATCTAACTATTCTGCCCACTAACCTTTCCCTCACCACCATCCATACCAACTTCTAACCTCTTACCTGCCTCAGTCTTGTATGAGATCCCACACTCCAGCATTTTGTGTCTATCTTTGGATACAATAGAAGCCACCAACTATGGAATCACTTCAACGTTGGTCGGTTGCACTCAGTCGAATGCACATATACTTCTCAAGTGTCAGCATCACAAATGGTCACATTCAGAGCAAATTCCGCTGGACACCGTGGGCAGGAGGGTTACTGTACATGCAGAATTATACGTCGCTGTGATTTTATTTGGACAGCCAGCAGGTCACAAAATCCAGTGGAAGGAATAAAGGATTTGGTTCGGATGAAGAATGATTGACAAATGTTAACGAATCAGATACAAAGGATTAAATACTTACTTCTAGAATTTGCTGCTCCACATCCCCACACAGACCAAAAAGGGGGAAAGAAAACAGAAAATGCAACAGTAATGAGCAGAATTTTTAACATTTTGGTATTGTCTTCATCAAGGGAAGAAAATTATTCTGTCGACACAAAAGGTTGGAGGAACTCGGCGGATCAGACAGCATCTCTGGAGAAAAGGAATAGGCGACATTTTGGGTCAAGAACTTTCTTCAGAATGTCTCCAGAGATGGTGACTAACCCGTTGAGTTACTCCAGCATTTTGTGTCTATCTTCGATTTAAATCAGCATCTGCAGTTCCTTCCGACACAAGAAACGTATTCAGTTTTTTGTCCACAGAGTATCTAGCATAAATATCAGTGATCTGGTTATCCACCTAGGCATTTTGCACAGCCAGTAGCTACTCACATTCGTAAATCCTATAGGAATCCTGTTCACTCTTACCCACTGTGCTGGGCACATCATCCCCACAACACTAATTGTAAGAGGAACCATGAAAGAACACTTGCACCCTAGAGACAAAGAAACTTGCTCACCATCATACAAAGTAGGCAGGCCATTTTATTCACATGCCCCCGGCACACAATTAAATCATCTCAAGCATAATCACTCTCTACGTGGCCAGGAGATCACCCTCGCCACTCTTACAACCTATACTATTTAAGATACATTCATACTCAGCATGCATTTGCCATATATCAGAACACAACAGTTCAACAACAGATTTTCAATCCTTAGAACTGTTCACAATACTCCAATTGTGATCGGTCTTGGACTGAGAATCATAGCTTATATACGGATTCTTCAGCCCAACTTGTCCCAGTAGAGCATGATGGCCACTACTCTAATCCTATTTGCCTGCATTAGACTTTACATTTTAGAGATACAGCGGCGAAACAGGCCCTTCAGCCCACCAAGTCTGCGCCGATCAATGATCACCCCATACACTAGCCCTACCCTACACACTAGGGACAATTTACAATTTTACCAAAGCCTTAGAGTGTGGGAGGAAACCGGAACATCCGGAGAAAAACCCACCTGGTAACAAGGAGAACGTACAAAAATTGTACAGACAACACCATAGACAGGATCCACTCTGTACAGACAGCACCCATAGACAGGATCCACTCCGTACAGACAGCACCCATAGACAGGATCCACCCCAGGTCTTTGGCGCTGGAAGGCAGCAACTCTACTGCTGCACCAATGTGTCGCCTTCATACCCTTTTACTTCTTCCACATCCAAGTACCTGTCCAAATGTCTTTTGAACATTGTGTTTGTATCTGCCTCCACCACCTTGTCTGACTGCCAGCTTGTTCCATACAACCACCACTCCTCGTGGAAAAACGTGTCCCTTAGATCACATAAAATTCTCCCCTTTCACCTTAAATCTATGCCCTCTAGTGTTAGACTCCCCTAGCCTGGGCAAGAATAATAATAATAATAATAATAAATTTTATTTATGGGCGCCTTTCAAGAGTCTCAAGGACACCTTACAAAAATTTCGCAGGTAGAGGAAAAACATGTAAGGGGAATGAAATAAATAGTAGAGACATGACTAGCACACAAAGTAAATACAGAATTCAATACAAAACACAGTATGAGGCAATTAATGCACAGATGAAAAGGGACGGCACGTGGGGCTAAGGATAGGCAGAGGTGAAGAGATGGGTCTTGAGGCGGGACTGGAAGATGGTGAGGGCCTCTCATAATCTTACAAACTTTCTGATTCTAGCATAAATACCATCATGTTACATCATGATCACCCGTTCATCATTGAAGTATAGATTTTGAAATTCCTTTTATAAGACATTGCTGACTTTTATATCAAAATGTATTATAAAAGAAATTTCAAAATCGATGATACTGCAGTGATTTACGTATATTGCTTCCACTCTTTTTGAATGGAAGTGATCAATCTCATGTTTGTTGACATTAAAGTTGATTTAGTTTGTTTGTGGAGAGACCCAGCATGGAAAGAGGCCCTATCGCCCACAGAGTACATTGATCACCCGTTCATGCTCGTTCTGTGTTATTCCACATTCTCATCTACTCCCTGCACATTAGGGACAATTTGGCACAAGCCAATTAACCTACAAACCCACACACCTTTGTGATATACGAGTTCGATTTAGCTCTTGGGGCTAACGGAATCAAGGGATATGGGGAGAAAGCTGGAACGGGGTATCAATTTTCGATGATCAGTCATAATCATATTGAATGGCGGTGCTGGCTCGAAGGGCCAAAATGCCTACTCCTGCACCTTTTAAAAAAAAATGTTTCTTTGTTTCTCTATGGGAGGAACCTGGACCACCCAGAGGAAACCCACGCAGTCAGAAAAACTTGCAAACTCCATGCAGACAACACCCAAGGTCAGGATTGAATTTAGATCTCCGACACTGTGAAGCAGCGGCTCTCCCAGCTGCACCATTGTGCTGCCCTTACAATAGTTTTACTCGTTTGCTTAATCTATTAATCTCTTTCTTCCGAAGATGGACACAAAAAGCTGGAGTAATTCAGTGGAACAGGCAGCATCTCTGGAGAGAAGGAATGGGTGACGTTTCGGGTCGAGACCCTTCATCAGGACCCTTCTTGACCCGAAACGTCACCTATTCCTTTTCACCAGAGATGCTGCCTGTCCCGATGAGTTCCTCCAGCTTTTTGTGTCTAACTTCAGTTTAAACCAGCGTCTGCAATTCCTTCTTACAAATCTCTTTCTTCTCCTCTACACAATGCTTACATCGACAGCTCATCTCCTGGTGCAACGGCTTTTTTAAAAGCCTCTGAAAAACAGTGTTAAATTTCTACACCTCAAAATCCTTGTTCTTATTGTACTTTCCATGCAAATCAACCATAGCATTTATTACAGTTAATTTGTGCCTATAGGTTTTGGAACAATATAATAATAATAATAATACATTTTATTTTCGGGCGCCTTTCAAATCTCAAGGTCACCTTACAAAGATTAAACAGAAGAGAAAAAAAACATAGTCGGAGAAAAATAAATAATAAGGACATCATCAATACACAAATTAAAGATAGAAATCGCTCCAAAGACACAAAATAAAAAAATAAAAAAATAAACACAATGTGAAGAGAGAGCAGCGGCAGCTGAAGCGCGCCAGCGTCCACTCTCTCTTCCGACAGCCATCTTGGACACAGATATGGGAAATGTACTCTACAAGACTAATGATTTTCTATCGCCCATTGCTGGATTCCTGTTCTACATTCTAGTACTTATTTGTGTAGGTTTAAATATTAGTGGTTTTTCTTCACATGTCCAAGGGAACAGAGATAGATAGACAATAGATGAAGTAGGCCATTCGGCCCTTTCAGCCAGCACCGCCATTCAACGTGATCATCCCCAATCAGTACCCCGCTCCTGCCTTCTCCCCATATCCCCTGAGTCCGCTATCTTTAACAGCCCTATCTAGCTCTCTCTTGAAAGCATCCAGAGAACCGGCCTCCACCGCTCTCCGAGTCAGAGAATTCCACAGACTCACAACTCTCTGTGTTAAAAAGTGTTTCCTCATCTCCGTTCTGAATGGCTTACCCCTTATTCTTTGATATAATGAGATAAAAGGACGGCCAAGAGTACTGAAACCTGATGTCCAATTCAGGTCATGCCTTTGATTGCCCTCTGTAGGTCACCAGAGAATAGTCGGCTCATGGAAACTTTAGTGCTAGCTGTATTTAAAATAATGGGAGAGCTCCTGAACCAGAACACCCCTTACATCAGAAACCCTCGTGCAATCACAACATGTCTACTTAGCTTGGCAGAAGCACAAAGAACCTTCCGAGTATTTTAATGGTACAGCGTTAAATACGGAATAAATACACGGATGCAATCCCACTCGATCTCACCTCAGCTTGCAAGCTCTCTAGACGCACCACATGTTGATTTGTTGAGATGCTTTTTTCCCGGAACTCATCGCGGAGGTTATGAACTTGCATCGATAGCTGCTGCTCCATCTCAGCTGTCTGTGGCAGAAGAGACAAGTGTTATCAGGATAATACACTGTACAAGTGCAGATGACTGTAAACTAAAACAATTGGCTCAAGAGCTATATATTCCAGCTTTTCACTGTAACCTCGGTACACGTGACAATAAACAAAACTAAATTAAACTATGAACATCACCTTGCGTTAGAAAGCCAAGACAAGGATGCAAGGACAGCATGACAGATAATCATGCAATGACCACATATTCTGGCTTTAAAATGTTGACATATGACGGCGATAATCCTCTTCCACCTCCAGCACACCAGCCACCGCCCTAATCCTGTGCCCAGAGACAACACGGACAAAGAGATGAGCTTCCAAGGTGTGCAATCTTACACTTCGGGCTGCTCAGTTCGACGTGCTAATTTTCCATTAAAACCACAGTTGGGGTCGACCCGATGACTGTTTGGTCCTCAGGACACACTCCATCGGGCACCAGATGCCAGTCACCCAGGTATTATGTTGAGCCCCATCCACTGAGCCTGGTCCAGTTCCAGGTCCATGTCCAGATGCACTGTATTGGAAGATAGACACAAATGCTGGAGTGACTCAGCGGGTCAGGCAGCATCACTGGAGAAAAGGAATAGGTGGCGTTTCGGGTAGAAACCCTTCATCAGACCACTGTATTAGTTCTGAAGTAGGATCGCCACTCAAAACGTCAATATGTCCAATTTCTTCACGTTTTTGTTTCGCTCCACATCCAGGCACACTGGTGCCACAGTGGTAGCGTTACTGTCTCACAGTGACAGAGACACGAGTTTGATCCCGACCTCACATGCTGTCTGTACAGAGTTTATATGTACTCCCTGTGACAGCTTGGGTTTTCTCTGGGTGCTCCGATTTCCTCCCAGACTCCAAAGACGTGCGGGTTTGTAGGTTAAATGGCTTCTGTAAAATTGTAAATTGTCCCTAGTGTGTGTAGGATAGTGTGAATGTGCGGAGATTGCTGGTTGGTCCAGCATCGTTGGGCTGAAGGGCCTGTTCCCACGCTGTACCTCTAAACTAACCTAAACTCATTCTTGATGAAGGTAGATGGAGGGATGCACTTCTTTATAGGGACACAGAACAAGGTCAATTGCACAAGCAATGAAAACAAACTTGCTTCTTAATGCAGCAAGTGGTTATGGTCTGAAATGTACTGCTGGGATTAATAATGAGAAAGATGCAATTGCGGCATTCAAAAGGTAGCTGGTAAAGGATCTGGAAGGAATGAATTTACAAAGCCATGAGGAGAGGATGAGGGTGTGGACTGGCTGGATTGTTTAGTTTAGCTTAGAGATACAGCACAGAAATAGCCCCTTTGGCCCACCGAGTCCATACCAACCAGCATTCCCCGTACACTAGCAGAATCCTACACCCCCCACCCCCCCATGGACAATTTACAATCTTTACCAAAATCAATTAACCTATAAAACTGCATGCCTTTCGAATGTGGGAGGAAACCAGAGCACCCAGAGAAAAAGCACGGGGTCACGGGGAGAACGTACAAACTCCAAACAGACAGCGCCCGTAGTCAGGATTGAACCCGGATCCTGCTGCCCTGTTCTCATCTAGAGCCAGCATAGATCCAATAGAAAGAATGGATCTTTTCCACTTTTAACCTATTCCGTGTGTCTATAAATCCACAGGAAGTGTCTGTATATGTATTGCAACCTTGCAGAATCATCAATAATTCAGGAGATTCAATGTGCATCACACAAATCAATATCACTGGACCAGAAACATGTCCAGATGAAAAAGTGTGTTGAGACAAAGACAGAAATAAATTGGTGCAAGTCTGCTGGGTTGGCCAGGCGTTTGTGGATTGAGGTCTATCTATTCGAATCAGGCCAAGATAATACTCCATTCTAAAGATAATGTCCAGGACTAATGGGAGCAACAGTGAAGGGTATTCCAAAAACTACCTGTAATTAGGACACTAAGTAGCCCATCAAAGATCTGATACCAGAGGGAATTTCCCCGTGAAATGTTGTTAGAATAGATCAGCTCTCCTTTCTTTCCCTCACTCAGATGATTCAGCTATTTTTCCTGCCTGTATCACAGAGAGCCAAGCACCTCACGATGTTCCATTGTAAATTTGGACATTTTAAGAGCTCAAGCAACTTGGTCACTTTGAAAACAAATGATAAACGAGACGAAACACCCAAAACAACTTTGAAGATACTAACAAGTCTGTGCTAAAATCTACATGAATAAGTGTGACACAATAAAGAACACATCATTCACTGAAGGGATATTAAAGTCTAGATATAAATTATTGGAGTAGCTCAATGGGTCAGTCAGCATCCCTGGAAAACATGGATCGGTGACGTTTCAGTTATTGTTGGGGGGGGGGGGGGGGGGGGGGGAGATGAGAGGAGGAGGTGGGAGGGCAGGACAAAACATAGAAACATAGACATAGAAACATAGAAATTAGGTGCAGGAGTAGGCCATTCGGCCCTTCGAGCCTGCACCGCCATTCAATATGATCATGGCTGATCATCCAACTCAGTATCCCGTACCTGCCTTCTCTCCATACCCCCTGATCCCCTTAGCCACAAGGGCCACATCTAACTCCCTCTTAAATATAGCCAATGAACTGGCCTCAACTACCCTCTGTGGCAGAGAGTTCCAGAGATTCAGAAACATGGCAGGTATTCAGATGTTATAGTATATTCATCATCGACAACAGAGTATGGATAGATAAATAATGTTAATGTACGCAAATGTATCATAGAATGGACAGGCAAGGGAGTTAGCGATAAAAGCATGAAATATTAGTGGGACACTTCACTTTTAGTTTAGTTGAGAAATACAGTGTGGAACCAGGCCCTTCGTCCCACTGAGTCCACCCTGACCAGCGACCACCCGTACAATAGTTCTATCCTACACACTAGGGACAATTTGCAGAAGCCAATTAACCTACAAACCTGCAGGTCTTTGTAATGAGAGGAACCAGAGCACCAGGAGAAAACCCACACAGTCACAGGAAATACATACTCTACACAGATAGCACCCGTGGTCAGGATCGAGCCCAGGTCTCTGGTGCTACAAGGCAGCAGGTCTACCACTGTGCCGTCCATATCCACCTATAACCTGCCAGGATTTGTCTTGCCCCCAGGCTTCCCTCCCATCACAATTAGTCTAAAGGAGTGTTCTGTGTAAGAAGGGACTGCTGATACTGGTTTAAACCGAAGATAGACACAAAAAGCTGGAGTAACTCAGCGGGACAGGCAGCATCTCTGGAGAGAAGGGATGGGTGACGTTTCAGGTCGAGACCCTTCTTCGGACTAGTTAGGGATAAGGGAAACGAGAGATAGAGTCAGTGATGTGGAGAGATAAAGTACAATGAATGAAACAGTGGTGATGATAAAGGAAACAGGCCCATTGTAAGATGTTTTGTGTGGTGAAAATGAGAAGCTAGTGCAGCTTGGGTGGGTGAAGAGGGAATGCCAGGGCTACCTGAAGTGAGGGAAATCAATATTCATAAGCTGCCCAAGCGAAATACGAGATGCTGTTCCTCCAATTTGCGTTTAGCCTCACTCCGACAATGGAGGACAGAAATGGGAAGGAGAATGTGTTGTAATGGGAAGGAGAATTATAGTGTCCAGCAGCCGGGAGATCAGGTTGCTTCACGAGGGCTAAGCGAAGGTGTTCCGCGAAACAATCGCCCAAATTGGTTTGTCCGATATGGTAACCACCCTTCTCCCAAATTTGCCAGCTACGCAGGTCGAGGGGACTGTTGGGTTGGAGCGCCGCGTCTGGCCCCGCCTCATCCATGCCGACATAGTGCAGCAGCACCGCCTTGCCCGTGACCCCGTCGGTCGGCAGGCAGGCCGGCCAGCTGTCCGACCTTAGCCTTACCGCCGGCAATATCACCCCTCATTCTCATGGCCGGCCATCGGTTCATGAGCTGGATGGGGTGCCGGACTCCTCAGCTGGCCCTGCCGGCTGGGCTGGGCTTTGTGTGCAGTCCAGCACCCGGGCCAACTCATCACTCACCCAGCCACGGCCGAGTCGGTCAACGAATTGCCGTCGGGAATTTGTCCCTTATTTTGACCTTTTGTCCCTTATTTGGGAGTGAGAAAGTTGGCAATCCTAGTTACAATGTTTGAAGGGAATAGCTGGATAAATCGGGAAGAGTGGAACAATTGAGATTTTTGGTCGTCCTGGCACCTTACAATAATAAAGTGCAGTGAGGGTGTGAGGCCAAAGGCAGGGATTCAGGTGGCTCAGGGACAGGTTCCATTGTATGGGGCAATGACATCTGGCTAATGGCACAGACCACAAGATAATCAATTAAGTCATGTTGAGGGTATAAAAGAGGAATTATGGAACTAAAGCATGTTATTGCAGACTGATCATTCAATATTAGACTGTTAGATATGAGAGAAACAGGCCCCTCGGCCCACTGAGTCCGCGCCGACCAGCGATCACCCCTACACCAGCAAAACCCTACACACTAGGGACGATTTACAATTTTTTCCAAAGCCAATTAACCTACAAACCTCTACGTCTTTGCAGTGTTGGAGGAAACCAGAGCACCCGGAGAAAACCCACGTGGTCACAGGAAGAATGTACAAACTCCATACAGACAGCACCCGTAGTCAGGATCGAACCTGGCTCTCTGGCGCTGCAAGGCAGCACCTCTACCGCTGCTTCACCATGCGCCCAGACCCATGGAGGAGGAGGAGAGATGAAGATTAGATGAAAGAGTGAACATGAGGGAGGAGATGGGATCAGAAGAAAGCAGATGGGAAGAAAGATTTGCCGTAGCTTTTGTATTCAGAAGCTGTGGAAGGGTGCGATTCTTGACATTCAAAAGGAAGAAAAAAGTCATTTGTTAAAGTGTCGAAGGTGGCAAAGGATGAAATAGAATTTCTGAGTGGGGAGCTTTAAGAGATTGAGTTAGTGGCACTAAAGAGACAGACAGGTTAAGAGTTTGCATGTGCTAACACATAGAATTAAGTAAAATAGAAATACTGCAAAGACGATGGATGCTGTTCATCTGAAGCTTCCAAGAATGAAATTAATTAATTTGTATTCGCCAGAGTTGAAGGATAGACTAACCATGATCTTACTGAATGAGAAAACAGTTTGTGCTATGACAAGGCAGAGAATACAGTCTTCCAAATATTCCATTTAGTGGAGTCACAAAGCCCAGAATGATCTTTCAAATGAGGACATATCATCATCTAATTAAGTGCAAAAGCACGTTACTATTCTCATTTGGAAGTACCCTGGATAACTGTGGCTGACTAGCCAATTCAACAGCACAGCATAACCTAATATCAGTCACGCCAGATGGAGGAAAATAATTATAGCTAATAGATGTTAAAATTAGCAGTCATTTCAACGATGAGTTCAGCCTTCTTACTGCATTTTTCAAATCTGCTTTCCACGGGCTTAGGTATTCTTTAAAATCAGCTCCTAGTTGTTCTATTCAGAACCTTTCTTTCAGGCTGGAAATATCAAAGGCCAGCGGCATACATTCAAGGCGAGAACCTAAAGGTGATAAGTAGGGCAAGTTTCTTTTTCACACAGAGGGTGATGGTGTCTGGAAAACATTGCCAGGGATGGCTGTGGAGACAGACAGCATGATGGCGCAGTGGTGGAGTTGCTGCCCTACAGCGCAGTGGACCCGGGTTTGATCTTGACTCCGGGTGCTGTCTTTACGGAGTTTGTACGTTCACCCCGTTTCCACGTGGGTTTTCTCCGAGTGCTCCGGTTTCCTCCCACACTCCAAAAACATACAGTTTTGTAGGTTAATTGACTTGAGTAAAGATTGCAAATTGCCCCTCGTGTGTAGAATAATATTAGTGTACAGGGATCGCTGGTCGACGCAGTCTTAGTGAGATGCAGGGCTTGTTTCCACGCTGTATTACTAAACTAAACTCAATATGATAGGGGAATTTGAGGGGCTTTTGGATAGGCACATGGATATGCAGGGAATGGAGGCATATGAGCAGGTGGATGAGAGACAATAATCATGGTATAATGTTCTGCACAAAAGGCCTGTCCCTGTGCTGTACTGTTCCGAGTCCTGTTTTGTTTAAGTTAGTTTAGTTTAGAGATACAGCGCGGAAACAGGCCCTTCAGCCCACCAAGTTCGCACTGACCAGCAATCCGGGCACATTAACGCTCCTACACACACTAGGGACAATTTACACTTATACCTGGCAAATTAACCTACAAAGCTGTACGTCTTTGGAGTGTGGGAGGAAACCGAAGATCTCGGAGAAAACCCACGCGGCCACGGGGAGAACGTACAAACTCCGTGCAGTCAGCACCTGTAGTCGGGATCGAACCTGGGTCTCAGGTGCTGCAAGCGCTGTAAGACAGCAACTCTACCGCTGCGCCACCGTGCCACCCTTCTATGTTCCGTGTTCTAATCAGTGACAGCAACAGAACCTGTTTTGTTTGAGCACCCCTATGACATTTCAGAAATATCTCACAAAATAGGCTCATTGTACAATATGCTTAAATGTAACTGCTGTATAAATTCCAATATAGAGTCCTAGTTTGTGCTATTGTAACAAGTCAGGTGGAGTATTTTTTTTTTTCTCCCTTACCAATTCATCCTTCAGCCTGGTAGTTTACAGACACAGGTTGATTCAATCATGGACTTTTCACAATTTCAACAGTAGTTTGTGGGAAATGAAATGTCCTCCCAATGAAGTAAAATTAGGGAACTTCCAAAAATCAGGAAAATATACAAATGCAAACTCTCTTTAAATTTATGATTCACATGATGGTAAATGTGGTTTTCAATGTTTTGTGCAGATGAAGCAATTTTTTTCATTAATAATCCTTACCCCACTTTCTTTCAATAATGGCACTGGAAACATTTTAGGGAGGTTCTGTCAAATGTAGGTAAATTGAAAAATAATACAATTCAATCAAAAATTATAAAACCAATTAATTACCCAGTCAAGCGTGAAAGGAAAATATTAAAAAACCTGTGAAACAAAACAAAAAACAACCAGATTAATGGATCCATATAATAAGAGTTTACATGAGTAAAGGTTGGAAAAATAAATCGATTAGTATATTAAGAGTAAAAGAGTGGCTGGGGAAAGAATAGGTCCCCTTAATGATCAACATGACTGTCTTTGTGCAGAGCCACAAGAGACGGGGAAAGATATTCAATGAATATTTATCATCCATTTTGCCGAGGAGAATGTCATGGAAACCAAGGAATTGCAACATCAGTGCTGTGATGCCTTTGCTTATATGTGAATTACTAAAGGAGGTTTGGGCAGTTTTAAACCATGTTAATGTTGATCAATCCTGGGCCTAGCCAACCTCGGAGCTTGCGGAAAGCTAGGGAGGAAATTGTGAAGGTCCTTACAGAGATATTTGCAACATCTTTAGCCACAAGTGAAGCCATTGGATGGTGGCTACTCTTATACTATTATTTAAGATGGGCAGCAAGGACATGCCTGGAACTACAGGTCAGTGGGCCTGATTTCAATGGTGGAAAGTTGTTGGAGGGGATTCTTAGTGACAGGATCTGACAACATTTGGATAGGCACAGATTATTCCTTGAAAGTGGTGTCACAGGTGGATAGGGTGGTCAAGAAGGCTTTCGACACATTGGCCTTCATCAGAGTATTAAATATAGTTGGGAGGTCATGCTGCTGTTATATAAGAGGCTGCATTTAGAGTATTGTGTTTAGTTTTGGTCACCATGTTAGAGGAAAGTTGTTGCCAACATTGAAAGGGTTCAGGGAAGATTTACCAGGACGTCGCCAGGATTTGAGGGACTGAACTATACGGAGAGATTGAGCAGGTTAAGGCTTTATTTGGTGCTGGCTAGAAGGGCTGAATGGCCTACTCCTGCACCTATTGTCTATTATTTCTTGGAGCGCAGGAGGATGAAGGGTGATCTTATAGAGGTGTACAAAATCATGAGAGGAATAGATCAGATAAACACACAGAGTCTTTAGCCCAGAGTAGGGAAATCGAGAACTAGAGGACATGGGTTTAAGGTGAGGGAGGAAAGATTTAATGGAAGCCTGTGGGGTTCAAATGGGTTCCGAGGGGTTTGCAGATGACACCAAAATTTGTGGTATAGCAGACAGTGAGGGAGAATATCCAAGTTTACAACAGGATCTAGCTCAGTTGCGAGGTTGTTCCAAGAATAAAGGGGAGGCCATTTAAGACTGAGGTGAGAAAAAACTTTTTCACCCAGAGTTGTAAATTTGTGGAATTCCCTGCCACAGAGGGCAGTGGAGGCCAAATCACTGGATGGATTTAAGAGAGAGTTAGATAGAGCTCCAGGGGCTAGTGGTATCAAGGGATATGGGGTGAAGGCAGGCACGGGTTATTGATTGGGGACAATCAGCCATGATCACAATGAATGGCGGTGCTGGCTCGGATCGAATGGCCTCCTCCTGCACCTATTTTCTATGTTTCTGTTTCAACATTATCAAGGGGAAAAGCACGGCTGCCACCCATTATTCCAAACACTCATTCCCTTCATCACTGTCGTACCATAGCTGCAGCGTGCATACCGTTTATAAAATACTCTTCACCGACTACCCTGGGCTATTCTACCAGCAACTCCCAAATTCATGATTCTTAATAGCAACAAAGACAAGCACGGCAGGTTCATGGTAACATTGAGTCTGAAGAAGTGTCTCGACCTGAAATGTCACCTATTCCTTTTCTCCAGAGATGCTGCTAGACCCTCGGAATTACTCCAGCATTTTGTGTCTATATTCAGTGTGAAGCAGCATCTGCAGTTCCTGACTCCATACACATGGTACCACCAGCACGTTACCAATGTGAATTGTGATGTGAAGTGAATTCCAATGTGAATACCATCCTAAATTGGAACGATAGTGATATTGCTTCACTGTTGTTTCGTTCAGATCCTGGAAGTCCAAACTCAATATCAATGAGTGCAGCTTCACCAGAGGAAATGCCTCAGTTCAAACTAATGGCTTGTCATTCAAAAAGAGCTATTAATACAAGTCTCATCAGCGATGCCCACATTCCAATTAATTTTTAAAAATCACTTGTGAGAACACATGCTGACTAGTGTGAATCATTTTGACCTTTAAAGTTTTCCAATATTATCAGTATGTTCAGAGACTATTTAATGGGTCTTTGAGTGAATTTCTATACTCCGTTTGAAGGGCACTGGCGAGGAAATGGAGCTCATTATATTTCCAGCATCCAGTCTCAGCATCAAGCACTCCCAGCGCAGTTGCATCAGTGGTTGCATACTCTGCCAGAACAATGTGTTTAACCCCAATCTTGATTGACCAGCGCTTGCTTTCGTATTACCCGCAAATAAGATTGTGCCACCACATACTGAAGTCCCACAGCAGTCAGTGTGGGCAAGTTGGGCCTGTTTCCACGCTGTATGACTCTGACGATATTGACCATTTGACTGGGCAAATACTTTCCAAAATGTTCGCAGCCAACTCTTCTCGTTCACTCAGAGTAGGTTCTCATAGCAAAAGGCAGAGCAATGGTCCTTGGCTCACGGAGAACTCTGAGGAGGCCATAATCAAAGGAACAGTTTTGGACATTGAATTGGGAGATTTCTACCTTCATTTAAAGGGATCTACGAGTATTGAAGATTGATACAAAATGGTGGAGTAACTCAATGGGTCAGGCAGCATCTCTGGAGAAAAGGAATAGATGATGTTTTGGGTCAGAACCTCTTTTCAGACTCCTATGGGTATCGATTCTGAATTCCTCTCAGCAAATTAAAATGGTGCAGTAGACATACGTGTACAACATATGTAATCTAAAATGAATAGGGCACCAATGTAATATTATTTTGTGCTCTATAACTTATAGATCTGTTACATATGAAAGACAATTGTGGCCCAGATATTTGCCAGTTTGGTGGCAGAAAAGCAGCAACGCAGAGATTAAAATTGCGTTAACCAATTTTGCAAACATCTTGGGGAAGTTTAATGCAAAGTATTGATATTTCACAGCTGCTTTATTGCAAGAATTTCATACAACTTTGTGTTGTTTTTCTGATGTCTAGCTTTATTGAATAATGTAAATAATAGCGTTAACTCCAAAATCCATTTTAATACACCAATGAAAATGTTGGCTTTTAATAATGCGGCACTCTCAAAATAAACTTTAAAGGTGAGAGGGGCGGCACAGTGACGCAGAAGTAGCATTGCTGCTTCACAGCGCCAGAGACCCGGGTTCGATCCTGACTACGGGTGCTGCCTGTATGCAGTTTGCACATTCTCCCTATGGGTTTTCCCCCGGCTGCTCCGGTTCCCTCCCCCACTCCAAAGACGTACAGGTTTGTAGATTAATTGCTTCGGTAAAGATTGGAAATTATCCCTAATGTGTAGGGAAGTGCATCGCTGGCTGTGGACCGAAGCGACTGTTTCCGAGCTGTATCTCTAAACTAAAGGCAAGACATTTCTCTCTAATGAACAGTGGATCAATGAAGAAAATCTGTTTGCAGCCACCAGTCCCCCCCCAACCCCCGCAGTTAAATTCAACAGAATCCCCTTTAACGTTCAGCGGGCAGATATGTATCAGAAAAAGAAATCTGCAAGGGGAGTAATTAAAAACATTGATATTTGATGCAAGAGGTGTCACCAAAAATCCTCCTCCATCCATGCTTCATATAGAATACTGATCTGATCAGTATCTCCTGCAGCTACAACAATTGTACAGGGTATTCCTTTACAAGATCATCCTCATTCACATCTACAACCTGTGAATGTCTCAGCTGGCAACCAATCACAAGTGCCTGCATGTCTCTCACTGCCAAAGCTGAGTCACCCTCATTATACAGAAAACTTGCCTCAGGATCCTTGCAGGCTGTCACTATTGAAAGGTGACATTTTACTCTTGCAGAAAACCTTAACCATCAAAAAGGGGAACGTCCAAATGTGATCGATGCATTTTTACATTCTTCTCTGCTCTGTAGGGCTCTAAAAGTAAACATCATAAAGGGCATTTATGACCTTGCATTCACTCCTGGCAACTGCCTGTCCCAAGTATCCAAAGGAGAAGGAAGCTTCATTCTGCATGCAGAGTTTCGTTTACTTTAGAGATACAGTGCAAAAGCAGACCCTTCGGCCCACCCACGCCGACCAGCGATCCCCATACTCTAGCACTATCCAACAGACTAGGGACAATTTACAATCTCTACCAAAGACATTTAACCGACAAACTTGCACATCTTTGCAGTGTGGGAGGAAACGGGAGCACCAGGAGAAAACCCACGCGGTCACAGAGGAAACATACAAACTACGTATAGACAGCACCTATAGTCAGGATTGAACCCGGGTCTCTGGTGCTATAAGGCAACAACTATATTTAAAACTGAAAAAATGTGCTGATTATCTTTTTTTATTTTGATATAAAAGTCAATGTCTTTGACAATTGCCCACAATTATACATTATTTCAGGGATCCCTAAATGACTCTCATTCCTGTCTATTTTACAACATTTCACTTTTTTGCGCAGTGATTGAACAATTAGACTGTGGTTGTTCAAAAATGTACTTGCATTTGTACAGCACACTTGATTGTTCAAGCACCAGACTGTATTTACACAGCAATTTTGTCCTGGCTGTTTCCGCTGCGCCACTGAGCAGCCACTGTGCTACCATTGTTTTTGAACCAGAAGTTGCAACACTACTCTACCAGCTTCTCCAGCAAAACTACACCAATATTCCTTTTCCTCTCACTGTACGGCCTTGGTCCAAGTGCTGATTGCCACAGGTTTTGTGATACAGGTAATAGAGGGGCAAATTGTTAAACTGAAAAAAAAATAATGCCTGGGAAAGAAGGAATGGGTGACGATTCGGGTCGAGACCGTTCTTCTGAAGATGAGGGGTTGGGAGAAGGGTCTTCTTCTGAAGAAGGGTCCGTCTGAAAATGGGTCTCAACTATGAAATTTACGCATTCCTTCTCTCCCGAGACTGCCTGTCCCGCTGAGATACTCCAGCATTTTGTGTCGAACTTCAGTGTAAACCAGCATCTGCAGTTCTTTCCTGCACAGAAAACAATGCCTGATGACAGTAGATTCACAGTTAAAGAGAAAGCAAGGAATTGCAGCCCAGTGTGTTTCACTGAGTATACGGTTGCTCATCTGGTTCACACAGGTTTTACATCATCTCACTGAAATAAATATCCAATTACTGAATTAGTGCTAGAATCCATAGAAAGCTCAGAGGAAAGTCTCATTTATTCCCCGCTGATCAAAATATACAAGCTAATTAGTTTAACAAAGTTGGAAAGTAAGATAGAAAGAACAAACTTGTATCAATGCACTCCAGAACCAATTTAAGAACCATTTGATATGCATCCACCCTTTGTCATGCAAGAAAATACGAAGACACTGGCATACAGCAAGCTCACAGAAATGGAAGATGGACACAAAAAGCTGGAGCAACAGCGGGTCAGACAGCATCTCTGGAGAAAAGGTATAGGTGACATTTCGGGTCGGAACCTTTCTTCAGACTTCAGAAATGGATGTCTGATCATGACTAGTTAATCTGCTTTAACAATATTGGTTAGATTTTAGAACTGCAAGAGACTACAGATGGTCGAAACCCGAGTAAAACACAGAAACATAGAAATTAGGTGCAGGATTAGGCCATTCGGCCCTTCGAGCCTGCACCGCCATTCAATATGATCAGGGCTGATCATCCAACTCAGTATCCCGTACCTGCCTTCTCTCCATACCCCCTGATCCCTTTAGCCACAAGGGCCATATCTAACTCCCTCTTAAATATAGCCAATGAACTGGCCTCAACTACCTTCTGTGGCAGAGAATTCCAGAGATTCACCACTCTCTGTGTGAAAAATGTTTTTCTCATCTCGGTCCTAAAATATTTCTCCCTTATCCTTCAAACTGTGACCCTTTGTTCTGGACTTCCTCAACATCGGAAACAATCTTCCTGCATCTAGCCTGTCCAACCCCTTATGAATTTTGTAAGTTTCTATAAGATCCCCCCTCAATCTTCTAAATTCTAACGAGTACAAGTCGAGTCTATCCAGTCTTTCTTCATATGAAAGTCAAAGTCCTGGAGTTAAACTGACCCAGGTTCTATCCCGACTACGGGTGCTTGTCTGTACGGAGTTTGTACGTTACCAAAGACGTACAGGGTTGCAGGTAAAATGGATTGGTATAAGTGTAAATTGTCCCTAGTGTGTGTAGGATAGCATTAATGTGCAGGGAGTGCTGGTCAGTGCAGACCTGGTGTAGGTATGTTACAAAACCTACCTGAATCGCCTGGGAATCTGCCCACAGCTGCGCGATTCTGGAGGGGGCGGGTTTAAAAAATAAACTAAGTGTACTAATCGCAGATGTTGGCTAGTAAATCATCCACGAAAAATCGCTGCAAGACCCATCGCAAAAGGTGCAGTTTTAATGCCGATGGAGTTATAATTTTAAAATACTGTCTCAGACCGAAAGGGACAGACTCGTTCTTACATTAACTGAATATAACCCTATTTTTCATCTGATCTATAGGAATAGTTCATTTTGGTCTTTTTATATCCCGCAGTATTTTTCTCGGCATTTGAGGGCACTAATCCAGCGCTATGTCAACGTTCTAAACCAGCGCGTTCCAAGAACCCACTAGACAGTATTTCTATGGGCATTTATTTCTGAACACTAGCTTTTACATTTGGCCTATAAATATGAAATTTGCAAATAAAAATCATGTTTATATTGTGAAATTTGTGAATAAAGACACTTAGGCTAATAAAAATGTTAATTTTCCTGCCATTGGCCTTGACTATCCAAGATCACAGCTTTTTTGTAATGTCCATTGAAAATCAGGGAACAAGATGCTAATTTCCGAGTATGAAAATGGCCATAACTTTTTTAATACTTGAGATATGAAAGTGAATTTGGTGTCAAATTAAACTTATTGTTATGCTTTATCTGATGGGATAAATTGCAGACTTGATTTTTTAAATCTCAAAATTTTGTAACATTACCTGGTGGGCCAAAGGGCCTGTTCCCTCACTGATTCTCTAAACTAAAATAAACTAAGTTAAAATGTAGATGTTGGCTAGACTCCAGAATAACCCATCTCAGTGCAATAATGCCGTGGAACGTTTCATATCAGACTGAAAGGGACAGACTCGTTCTCAACTGAATATCTCATCTGAAGGACATCTCTGTGCTCCATTGAGATTGTAGTGTGTAATAAGCACCAGACAGTATCTAGTGTCTGCCTAGCTTTTACTTTATATTATATGATGGGGTTTGCAAAGCTTAACAACTACAATGGGAATAAAAGCGTATTTCTGCTGCCATTGGCTTGCTCTTCTGTTGCTCAATAGATTGCTTGCCAGATAAATGCATAATGAAAATCTGCTGTAGTGGTTTTTCTGCCAAAATAGTTAAAGCAATGTACACATAGATTTACTCTTTGTTATTCTGCACACACTTAAACATCTGGTCATGTGAAGGACACTAAATAAATTGAGGCCATGACAATGATATTTCAATGACAATGACATGACAGTTTTAAGGCGGGGGGGTGGGGGGGGGATGAATTAACAGGAATCGGAGGGGTAACTTTTTCACACAAAGGGCGGTAGATGTATGGAATGAGCTGCCAGAGGAGGTAGTTGAGACAGGGACTATTGCAACTTAATATACAATTTGACAGGTACATGGATAGGACAGGATTTTTATGGGCCAATTGCAGACAGGTGGGACTAGTGTAGATGGAGCATGTTGGTCGGTGTGGACAAGTTGGGCCAAAAGGCCTGGTTCCATGCTTTACTCTATAATTCAAAAATGATTTGAGATACAAAACATGTATAAGTAGAGCTAATAGGACTGGATGTTTCAATCCCTGTAATAAGTCTTGCTATTTGCCGTGGGATAGGAGTGGTGAAAGGTAGGGTAGGTACATCATCGGGGTCATCAGGTGGGCACCCTCCTTCTTTGACGTTTCATTGATAAGCCCACAACATCTCCAGAGGGCTCAACGGTGAAACCTGGTGTCCCAGTTACACCCCCCTCAATTCCATACCCTCCTGCCTTCATCTTGCACTGCAACCCAATTGTTGTCTCTCCTTCTGATCCAAATCCAATTGCTGCTTTTTTTTTGCAGAATTTGATAATGATTTGATTGTTTGTTGGAGGGAGCGACCCCTCACCCCCATTTTCTTTAATAGCCTGGTCATCGATGTAGCAACAAATCCCCTGCAACCCACTTCGACATGGAAAATCTTGGTCTCCCAGCCATTCTGGGAAGCTTCAGTTGCCAGTTCAGAGTACTTGGTCTTTTTCCTCTCATAAGCTTCTTCAGCACCATCTTCCCATGGAACTGCCAATTCCACAATGTATGCCAACTTGGCTGTTGTGGACCACAGGACCATGTCTGGACCGGAGTGTTGTAGCCACAATGTCTGGGGGAAACACAAGCCTTTTTTCCCCCAAGTCCACTTCCATCTTCCAATCCCGAGCAGGCTGCAGAATGCTTGCATCCATTGATGTTATCTGGTGCTCTGGAGGTTGGCCTGTAGGTACAAATGTTGTGAAGTGGACATTTCCTGCCGATGTTTGTTTGGAAGAATTTGTGATCTTAGGCCTCTGTTCCAGGATTGATGCCAGCTGTCTGAGAACTTGGTTATGCCGCCAAGTGTAACGCCCTTGGCCGAGGCCCATAGTGTTAAAATGTGCCTTTGTGATGCAGGTGCTTGGCAAAGGGAGCAAGCGGGGTCTTCTCCGAACCACTGCTTCAGGTTCTGGGGGTGACGGTAGAACATCATAAGTGGCTCTGATGACAAAACTTAACCAAAATCCTTCCATTTGCCAGATGTCACGCCAGCTGAGTTTCCTCTTTTCCAGGCTCTCCCAGTTAGTCCATTGGCCCTGCTTGGCCATTGAGACGGCCTTGGCGTGTCGCTCTGCCTCCTCCCGTCTTCTCACCTCCTCCACCACGAGCTCTCTTCTGCACTGACGTTGCCTTGTGCGATTGAGGAGCTTTTGGGACGAGCCCGAGTCAGGCTCTCCCGTGTTGGACTTGGCCAACCACATCCCAGAAATGAAGAGCAGACTTAGCACCCTGAACGGCTTCAGATGGGGCCCACTTCCTCCCCTTTGCCACATTGGGGGCTGCTGTTCGAATAACAGTATCTTCAGATTCAGTGATGGTCATGACCAACCTTGCTTTAGTGCATTTGAACTCTTCCACAAGTCCTGAAATGGGCAATTCCAATTTGTCACTCCCGTACAGTCCGTCAGCACTTAAGCATCGTGGACGCCCAAGCCACTGTTTCACGTGTGTCCTGATCATTCTTTCCAGCTTTTCCACTTTGTTGATGGGGATTTCATACATAGTTATTGGAAGAATAGCACCTCAGAACTTTTTCTTAGAACATATCAATAAGATTTAAAAAACATTATTTTGCTTTGATCAAATTAATGTAAATATTCTAGAGCCAGCAGGAGATAATGCTCAAATAATGCATATGCACCGCTTTGTACCATATGGTGGTAGGAGGCAGGTTCACACCTTACAATCTTCCACACTGACTCGCTGATCTCAGCTATCCTGTTGCAGACAGTCACTGGAATAAATTCACTGGCATACAGTAAGGATCACACTTAAAAATAAATAATAATCAGACTTCAACAAGAGTTGGAGAACAATCAGCAGAAAGTTAAACACCAAGCAAATGCATTCATTGAGATTGGATATTTGGATTTTAGAAACAAAATAATTCAGCTTTCAGAAATTCAAACTCTTACTTCTGCTTTTATACGGATAGAAACAGGAACAGTTTTTCATGGTAATTTTTGAAGTGAGGCACAGCCTTTCTTTCACTCACATATCTACCTCCATATCTCTAGTGGGTGAACCAATTGTGGGGCCTTGAGTCACAAAAAGATGGCATGTGCTGGAGTAACATGGGCAGCATCTCTGGTGATTGTGGACAGGTAACGTTTCGGGTCGGGACTCTTCTTCAGACTTGCCATTGGTTAGGAACGGAGTGAAGCTGAGCACCAACTAAATTGTTTGCAATAAAGTTTCTATATGAAATGTAACGAGTTATAAAATCTAACAAGTGAATATGGATATGGATGGATATGCAACGGGATCCAACATAGATGAAGGCACCTGTATCTCCTCCAACCTCATCTACTGCATCCGCTGCTCTAGATGTCAGCTGATTTACATCGGGGAGACTAAGCGGAGGTTGGGCGATCGTTTCGCCGAACACCTCCGATCAGCCCGCAATAACCTACCCGAACACCCGGTGGCTCAGCACTTCAACTCCCCCTCCCATTCTCAATCCGACCTCTCTGTCCTGGGTCTCCTCCATTGCCAGAGTGAACAACACCGGAAATTGGAGGAACAGCACCTCATATTCCGCCTGGGTTGCTTGCGTCCGGATGGCATGAACGATGAATTCTCCCAGTTTTGCTAGCCCTTGCTGTCTCCTCCCCTTCCTTAACCCTCGAGCTGTCTCCTCCCATCCCCCCGCCCTCGGGCTCCTCCTCCTCCCTTTTTCCTTCCTTCTCCCCCCCCCCCACCCCCCACCCCCCCTCAGTCTGAAGAAGGGTTTTGGCCCGAAACGTCGCCTATTTCCTTCGCTCCATAGATGCTGCTGCACCCGCTGAGTTTTTCCAGCATTTTTGTGTACCCTAGATGAAGGCTATGTCAGTCTTTACTTCCTTATGAACATGGAGGCATACAGCATGTAAACAGGCCCTTCCACCCAACTCATCTATGCCGACGAAGATGCCCCCTAGGCCTGTGTTTGGCCCATTTCCCTCCAAACCTTTCCTGTCCACGTACCCATCATATTTGAGAAAATGTAACATTTTAAAAAACATATTTAAAACTAAATGAGGAATATCCAATTTGGAGCAGTAATCAGCACAGGCCAATAACCACCAAAGCCAAGCCTGAGACACAGCAATTTTAAAATAAGTTTCAAGATGATTGAGGAGCTCCGGTTCCATGGTAACAGCAAGTACACCATCTGCAAGGACTTCATACCTTCATTATATCTTTAGAAATTAAGTAATCTATGCAGTACAATATGCAATCTTTTCAGGATTTAAATTTTCATTATTACATATCATTCCCCACCTCCCTAACACCTTGCTTACGCACTGTATTTCTGCACCCTGAGATCGTTGAGCCAACACAACATCGCTGGTACATCCCTTATCAATACATCTCCGAATACACCACCATAATCAACCGGAGTGGCAACATAACTCTGTGTCATTGTGTCCTTAGTTTTGCATTCTGATGAACTCTCTATTCCCCATATGCCACCCCTATAATAATGTGCAATGCTTTCTTCGGCACAAATACTATCTCCACTTACAGAAGATAGACAAAATGTGCTGGGGTAATTCACCAGGTCAGGCAGCATCTCTGGAGAAAATGGATGGGGTCCGGTTTGGGTCGGGACCCTTCTCGGTTCACAACAATGTATCCCATTGAGATCACACCTTCCCTAGCCAACAACCCTGGAGGTCATCTGTTGCTGGCCCTGGTCTTTCCTCGTCTCCTGTTATTCCCCCCCCCCCCCTGAAATCCTCAGTCTGAAGAACGGCTCCGACCCAAACATCGCCGACCCCTTTTCGCCAGAGATGCTGCCTGACCCACTGAGTTACTCCAGCACTTTTTGTCTACTTGTGATATAAACCAGCATCTGCAGTTCTTTGTTTCTATATCCTATCTCCACTTACAGTATCTCTTTACCTTTATTTGAAAAAGTTAAATGGCACATTGCGCAAGTGTTATATCAAATTTGATCTGGTGCAAGAAATTAAAGGAGAGAAGTGCATCAAAGTGTGCTCCTGAGTGCCATCCATTGCTAGACTTACCCTGGTGAGCTGCTCTAAGAGCCGTTGGTTCTGTTCAGATAATTCCCGCAAAGCTATTACTTTCTCCTTGTTTGCCTCACGTAATTGGACCTGGTGCCTCTCCAGCTCATCTTGAAGTTGTTTCAGGTCGCCCTCCAGTTCAGCCACCCGACCCTCCCACTCTCCTTCACGGTTCTCGAATCTTCTCCGCAATTCATGCTTTTCCTGTTCCAGGTGCTGACGAGAGACAGAAAAACATGTCACCTTTGAGCTTCTTTTTAAAAAGCAGAGAACAAAAATTCATACGAATTATGGATGATGACGAGTCAGGGTATAGGAGGGGGAGATCGATCAACTGACCGAATGGTTGCCAAAACAACAAACCTGCTCTCAACATCAGCAAAACCAAGGAACCGATTGCTGACTTTAGAAGGGGAAGGTCAAGGATCCACAAAACCTACCTTCGTGGGCAGGACTGTGGTGAAGAGAAACAAAAACTTCAAATTCCTGGGCATGCATACCTCTGAAGATCTGTCCTGTACCCAGCATATTGATGCAATCATTTTTGTCTTTGCACTATTATTGTTAGTTTTTGTAATATAATGAATTTCTTTTAGTTGTTGATTATCATGTTTACATAGTCTTATGTTTACATATCTGTTGTGCTGCTGCAAGTAAGAATTCAATTGTTCCACTTTGGGACATATGACAATAAAACACTGTTGATTTGGAAGTAAAGGCTTTTTCTTCTGGTGTGCTTTTTTGGACGTAGCTTCAATGTGTTTGGTCCAGTGCAGATTGTTGTCGATACCTACACCTTGAAGCTACAAAGTACTGTACACCTAGCCAGTCCCTTTGGACTATGAGCAATCTTCCCACACTCCAGTTCTGTAGTTTTCAAAGCGGCGAATGAAGCCAATGTGGGAACAAGAGATGCTGACGGGGAAGAGTGGGTATTTGTTGATATTATGAGCTCCTTCCTTCATTTTTGCAGGATTTTTTGAGTGCATGTGTGATTGCTATTTCAGTAACAACTAGAAAAGATAGACACTAAATGCTGGATTAACTCAGCGGGTCAGGCAGCATCTCTGGGGCAAAGGAATGTGTGCAGGTGATGTTTTGGGTGGATACCCTACTTCAGACAGAGTAAGGGGCGAGGGAAACTAGAGGTATGAAAAGGTACAAAGAACAAATGAATGAAAAAGGTCTGAAAAGAACAAATCAAAGCCTCCTGACCCGCTGTTACTCCAGCATTTTGTGTCTATCTTCGGTGTAAACCAGCATCTGCAGCTATTTCCTACACATTCAGTAACAACTCGCATGGTAAAGCATTTCAGTTGCACAGTACAGGTGAAGAAAGGAACACACTGCCAAGCTTTTTAAAAAAGATTTCTCCAAAAAACTTATTCAAGGATATTTTTTGTTCAAGGATGGGGAAAGCAGATTGCGTTCAGTTTCACACGACCGAGTCTATCACTAAAGGGAGGGACAAAAATGCACTGAAGATTAAGAATTGTACAACATTGGGCAAAATGGCAGAAATGGCAATTATAAGATGTACAGGGAGAACAGGGGAACTGGCAGGAAGAAGTAGCTTTTGTAATTCAGGATGAATTTATTCCAATGATTAAAAATGGTGACATGAGGTGCGTAGGCAGTAGAGATGGTATAGGTTGAATCAAGAAACATAGACATTTAACACTGTGTGAGAGTCATGTTTATGCCTGTTGGTGGCAGCTGCAAACTAACAGAATGCATAAATAGAGATTACATGGAAACGTTGCAAAAACAGGGTAATTTTTTTAATGGAAATTACTACTGTGTTCAGTGCTGGTTTTCAGCAACAATTTCAACTTCTATTTTAGAAACAATTGGAGGCAGGTCACATTGGATTTAACAACGTGTAATAAGTCCACACACGTTATCAATGCTTACTGTGTACATGGATCATTTATCTAATAACTACCAAGATACAAGTAAGTTCAATGCAATGTTTGAAAGGGAGATTCTAAATTTAGATAGGGGGACATTCGGTGGAGTTAGTCAAAATGGCAAACATATTAATAGGTAAAATGACAGTTCAGGAAACATTAAAAAAAAAAGACATTTATCACACAGAACATGTTTATTACTTCAGGGAGCAAAGATGTGAAAGACAAAAGGTAAATAGGTAAACAGAGAATACGACCTCACTGGCTCTCCGTGACAATATTAAATTAAAATATAAAAACGTTCTAAAATCCTAATGAATGGAAAAGATATGATTAATAATAAATGGTAACTAAATAGAGATGTTATATAAAGGAAAAGGAACTTGTGAAATATATCAAGATCAATGTTTAATGATATTTGGGGGAAAACAAGGATAGAGTCCAGGTGCTGTCTGTACGGAATTTCCCTGTGACCGCGTGGGTTTTCTCCAGGTGCTCCGGTTCCCTCCTACTCTCCAAAGACGTACAGGTTTGTAGGTTAATTGGCTTTGATTATATTGTAAATTGTTCCTAGTGTGTAGGATAGAACTAGTGTACGGGTGATCGCTGGTTGGCACAAACCCGGTGGGCCAAATGGCCCGTTTCCATGTTGTACCTCTAAAGTAAAAAGTCCAATGTGGCCTCCTTAAAACAAAATATACAACAGTGACAATATAAGGAAACAAGGGGGAAAAATAACAGACATGGAAATGATTAAGTTTGAATTAGAGTTGGGACTCTCCATAATTAACATAAGCACTGTAATAAAAAAAATAGGAATAAAGAATGACAAATCTCTAGGTAAAATCTCAGGGTTATGCATTTGGCACAACTTCAAGATTTTTCTCAATTTTGGAATCATTTGTTTTAATCCAAGGCCATTTGAGAAATGGAAAAGTTGGAAACCAAGGAATTATAGACTTGTTAGCCTAATATATCGCACGAGATATCACGAACTATTGAAAACTAAGCAGTGCTCATTTTCTTTTTGAAGAGGTCACTAAATTGGCAAGTGTGAATGTTAGTTCTTGGACATGCAGAGCATTATGCAAAAACTGTTAATTAAAATTAAGGCTCTTGGGATCAAGGTCTAGTTGTTAGGTGATTAGTTGTGTATCACCTCACTTAGACAGCAGGATCAATGTAAGGTTCATAAATTGGTAGGACAAAACAAGTTGGGCCTCACAGGTATCTGTGGTAGGAAATCAATTTGGAATATTATGCATAAACAATCTAGCAAACAGGATGTAAAAAGCCACATATTTTAAAATTACCAAGGATGCAGAAACATGGCATTGCAAATATAGGTCACAGTAAAAATACAAAAAAAAATATTAAAAGATTAATCAAACTGAGAAAGCCATGCCGTAATTTGAGCATATAAATAGATAGAACAGAACATTTAAAAAATAATGAGAAGCAAAAATCTATGCAGGCCCAGAGATCGTAAAACAAGACAGGTGGAGAAGATAGTCCAAAATCCAAATGGGAAGGAGGCCTTCATCTCTAAAGGTCTCATGGGAAAGAAGTGGAGCTGCACAAATCAAAATGTTGGTCAGACCACCTTGGAAGCACTGAGAGTAGTCCTGGACAACACGTCTTAGGAAGGCAACAAAGATTGATGACAGACTCTACATGGTTTAAATTATGAGAATGGGTCTATTTAACGGGTCTTCTCAACCCTCTCTGCTCCAAGGAAAGCAAACCCAGCTCATCTAGCCTTGCCCCAGAGTCTTAAATGTTCCATCCCAGTGATGTCCCTTTGTACCCTTTCTGGTGAAATCAGTTAGTTTGCACAGTGTGCTGATCAGAATTGCTCACAATATTCCAACAGGGGCATAAGACATGTTTTATGTTGTTCTAAGCCCCAGCAAATACAGGCAAGCACTTTGCATGCTTTATTAATCATCTCATCTACTGTGTACTGTCCTCAGGTCCCTCCACTCCTATTATTCAATGCCTATTTCATAGCTATTTTTAAAATAAAGTCTACCGGATTGCTTCACCTCACATTTATGCAATTTGATTTCTCTGCCAGACCATTGCTCTGCACATCTTACTAACGCATCAATATCATCATGTAGCTGAAGACTGCCCTTCTCACTATCAACAATACCAGCAATTTTGTGTTATTAACTTATTAATCATAACTCTGACATATCCAGACGGTTAAAGTATCTAATAAACAACAAATGGCATGGTGGCACAGCAGTAGAGTTGCTGCCTTACAGCGCCAGAGACCCGCCTACAATCCCAATTACAGGTACTGTCTGTGCAGAGTTTGTATGTTCTACCTGTGACCAAGTGGGCTTTCTCCAAGTGCTCCGGTTTCCTCCCACACTCCAAAGACGTACAGGTTTGTAGGTTAATTGGCTTCAGTAAAAATTGTAAAATTGTCACTAGTGTGTAGGATAGTGCTAGTGTACGGGGATCACTGGTTCGCGTGGACTCTGTGGGGCAAAGGACCCGTTTCTGTGCCATATAGATTAGATTAGTTTTAAGATACAGCGTGGAAACAGGTCCTTCGTGCCACCGAGTCCGCGCCGACCAGCGATCTCCGCACACTGACACTATCTTACACAAACTAGAGCAAATTTACAATGACACCAAGCCAATTAACCTACAAACCTGTATGTCTTTGGAGTGTGGGAGGAAACCAGAGACCCCGGAGAAAACCCACGCAGGTCACGGGGAGAACGTACAAATTCCATACAGACAAGCATCCATGGTCAGGATCGAATCCAGGTCTCTAGCGCTGTAAGGTAGCAACTCTACCGCTGCGCCACCGTGCTGCCCTGTATCTCTAAACTAAACTAAAGGTTCTCAGCACTGATCACTGCAGCATCATCCTTGCAAAACACATCCCCTCTCCCACTGCTATCATCCAGCTCCAATCTTTGCAGAATAACTATCTAATTTCATGGCAACCTGAGCCCATTCTTCATCCACCAAGTCTTTCCAACCCCCAATTGACTCATCATCAAATACAAAACATGGAATCTCTCGCCAGCAATGGCAGTGACATTGATGAAATTCCAACCTCACTGCAATACCATCCCCTGCGTGCATTTGGGTGCACTAGAATTTCTAGTCCAGTAAATTTCAGGAGTGTTTCAGAATATTTTTTTTATTACAAACCAGAAGCAGCAGTCCAATGAGCCAGAATTAGATCATGCCATAATGAAAATCAATATACGATGAATCTCTCATAACCTAATTTAAACATAAGCTTCAACAAAATATTTCTAACTGTTAAGGTACAAGACATAGTATCATAATTTAAGGATTTCAAGCAACACATAATAAACAGTAGCTTGAAGTTACCATATATAGATGAATATATTGATTAATTTTCTAGCCCAAGAAAGATGGCCATTAGAGAAACAATCTTACAGAAAATAATCAAACAAGATGTGTAGGCAGTGCATGCAAAGTGCTCTTGCAATACGACACCCACAATGCTATAAAAATAAATTATCCCACTTTCCCTTCCAAAAATCCATCAATCCACATTTATTTCTGGCATACCTTCCTGATTCTAATTTTTAGCAGAATGAGAAATAGCTTAAGCCATTATCGAGCTGCAAAATGAAACATTTCATCTGATCAGGTTTATTAAAAAAATCTTATTACAATCCATTTGGGGGGATTCTCAGGCAGACAAGGAATAAGGGTAAGTAATTCTCACCATGAAATCACATCTTTAGACTTTAGCGATACAATGTGGAAACACTCAATGTCAAAGAGTTGCCTCACATGAATCTTTGCCCTTTCACTTTAAACCTAAGCTGTCTAGTTCTTGATTACCCTACTCCAGAAAATGAGTACTTTCACTCCCCCAATCCCTCAGCTTCCTGCACTACAAGGAATAAATTCCTAACCTCCCCATAGCTCACGCTCATGCGCTTGCATTCCGGCAACATTCTTCTCCGCTCTCTTTCCATCTTTCCTATAACATGGTCACCAAAACTGAACACAACACTCCAGTTGCAACCTCACCAATGTTTTGTTCAATTGTAACATAATGTCCCAACTTCAATACTCATTTCCCCGACTGATGAAGGCCAGCACGCCAAAAGCCTTCTTCACCACTCCATCTACTTGCAACAATGTATTAAAAAAAAAACAAATATCGGCAATGCAAGGTTCTGAGCAGATCACGGAACCATTCAAAAGCATCTTAAGCCTAAGGTATAAATATAGCAAAAGCAATGAGATTTATTATTATGTTTAAGAAAGAACTGCAGATGCTGGAAAAATCGAAGGTAGACAAAAATGCTGGAGAAACTCAACGGGTGAGGCAGCATCTATGGAGCGAAGGAATAGGTGATGTTTCGGGTCAAGACTCTTCTTCAGATGGGGTGGAGGGGGGGAGGGGGGTGAAGAAGAAAGGAAGAGGCGGAGACAGTGGGCTGTGGGAGAGCTGGGGAGGGGAAGGAGGGAGACAGCATGAACTACCTGAAATTGTAGAAGTCAATGTTCATACCACTGGTGTGTAAACTACCCAAGCAAAATATGAGGTGCTGCTCCTCCAATTTGCAGTGGGACTCACTCTGGCCATGGAGGAGGCCCAGGACCGAAAGGTCAGACACGGAATGGGAGGGGAGTTGAAGTGCTGAGCCATCGGGAGATCAGGTTGGTTAATGGGGACTGTGCGGAGGTGTTAGGTGAAGTGATCGTCAAGCCTGCGCTTGGTCTCGCCGATGTAGAGCAGTTGACACCTAGAGCAGTGGATGCAATAGATGAGGTTGGAGGAGGTGCAGGTGCCTCACCTGGAAAGACTGCTTGGGTCCTTGGATGGAGTCAAGGGGGGTGGGAGAAGGTAAAGTGACAAGTGTAGCATTTCCTGAGGTTGCAAGGGAAGGTGCCAGGAGAGGGGGTAGTTTGGGTGGGAAGGGACGAATTGACCAGGGAGTTATGGAGGCAGCGGTCTATGCACAAAGCTGAAAGGGGAGGAGATGGGAAGATGTGGCCAGTGGTGGGATCCTGTTGGAGGTGGCGAAAATGTCGGAGGATTATCTGTTCTTATTATGTTGGTCACTGCTGAACCATTCAAGCTACTATTTATTCAGAAGAATATTATTCTCAACATATAGCCCAAACTATATTATTTTTGGTTATGAAACTGCTACTTGGTCTAAGGAGTTTTGTTGTTTATTCATCTAGCTCAGGATTTATATGGTTGCCTTGCAGTAGTTTTATATTTCCTTGGTAATGTTGGAGAATTTTCTCTCTGATCCCTGTCACCATGAGGTATCGCTCACACAAATCTGCATGAAGCATTGCTTTGTAATTGAATGCCAGTTTACTTTATGGACAATAAATGTCTTCAAACACTGAATGCGAATAGAAAATAACAAAAGTTTTTTCAGAAATACTAATTCAATGATTTGTAAACCGGATGTGTTTACCATGCAATCTATGCTGTACAACAAGGGGATGGAGAAAATATTTAATAGGGATCTGAGGGGTAATTTTTTTCACACAAAGGGTGGTGGGTGCATGGAACGAGTTGCCAGAGGAGGTTGTTGAGGCTGGGTCTATCGCAACGTTCAAGAAACAATTAGACAGGTACATGGATCGGACAGGTTTAGAGAGATATTGGCCAAATGTGGGACTTGTGCAGATGGGATATGCTGGTTAGTGTGAGCAAGTTGGGCTGAACGGCCTGATTCCACACTATATGACCTTGTGACTATAACTCAAAAGCCAAGAATAACTGAAATGGCTGAGTGACCTACTTCACCTTTAGGTCCATTCTTTGGAAAGTGAACCAAAATGTCACACACGTTACCAAATGGCATCATATAAAGTAATCATATAAAGTAATACATTAAAAAAATTATTGTAAGAGATTAATCTTATTCAGTGCTATTTTCCCCACCTACAGAACTATAATGCATGTCTGCTGAAGATGTGAACATTGTAGCTTTTTAAAATTCGCAAGTGTTTGCCAATCTCTTACCTCGACGGAGTTGCAAATTTTTTTCCGTATCGTATATCCGTCCGCACTGTGGCCTAACATCATGGAGTTGCCGGCCTTTCCTGGAGATCGACGGCGCTCCAAGCCGCGGGAGTCTGCAGGACTTTAACATTGCGGAGCTTGCAATACCTTTGCTGGAGATCGTAGCTCCAACCCCGAGGCCTGTGGACTTTAACATCGTGAAGCCCGCGGTCACCGGTAAGAAGAGGCCGACTCGGGAGCTCCAAGCCGCAGAGAAACTTTCAACCACCACGACGCGGGAGTTTCGATCACCCCGACGGGGGCTTCGATCGTCGGCTGTGGGGCTTTGATCTCCCCAGACTGTGGATGGTTTGAATGCCCCGACCACAGGAGAACAAAGAGGAAGATTTAACTTTATTGCCTTCCATCACACTGAGGAATGTGGACGCCACTGCAGTGGATGTTTATGTTAACTGTTATGGTTTTGTGTCTTGTTGCTTTTCACTTAGTATGGCTGTATGGTAACTCAAATTTCACTGTATCTTAATTGGTACATGTGACAATAAACTGACCTTGAAACATACTGTCTAGCCTGGCCCAAAACAAGATCCAGAACAAAAATAATAGTTAATGCACAGATTAATTTGGGACAAAGCAGCACTTTGAAATAATTTAATCATTAGGTTATTTTTAGAACTCGATTTTCATTACAAGGGAGAGGTGCCATTGATCTTAATCAGCCTTGGTTATCATGACAGCAATTGCCTTCAACCATGTAAAATAATCTGAGATGAAGACCACAGATTCTACAACAAAGAAGGGCATTACCTTATGATATCCCATTCCCAATGCTTTCCCCTTTTCTACTACAATTACATGGGATCGAAACAATTGAAACATTTTCAATTTTAGTTAATGTGATTTTACAAATTTTCTAAAAGAGGAAACCAATTGTTAGATTACTAAATCCTCGGCAATGAACCAAATATATTAATCTTTGTTCATCTAATAAATTTAGCAATGCAATTATTCTCCATATCAAATTATTTCAGCGATCACCCTTTGAAAAGGCCTATTCAAGTGTAAGATATTTTCCTTGCTTGGAAAGTTTTCTTACATTGAAAATGAACAAATATCCATTGTAAGGGAATTAAATCTTTTGCATGTACGACAGAGTTTAAAATTTGACTGGCAGTTGTATTCACCTTTATATGTGGAAACAATTGTGTGAGTTAAACAATTTTCATTTTTGGTATTTTTGATTTTGAATTGGTGCATAATGTACAGCTTGCATGCACTGGGAATGAATGGGGATTGTAAGTGCAGTGATATATAGTTCACCCAGAATGTTGTATTTGAGATCCCACTGATGATATGCAAGCAAAGATTCTCAACTCCGTACTTGGCTTTAGGATTTTGGATTCAAGATCAGTTACTACAGTAAAGGCTAGAGGTTCAAAAGTATTAAGACCTTTATGACAGGAGCACAAAGAAAAATAGATAATCTTGTTCTTCCATTTTCTACTCTCCAGTGATAGCATTTTCAGTTCTGCGTGAATAATTGACCAGTTTCCCACTATTCCAGAAAATGAAACACTCAAATCCAAGATAACATTCTACACAGAACGGAGAGTGTTTAGTTTAGAGATACAGCGCGGAAACAGGCCCTTTGGTCCACCGTGTCCGCACCTACCAGTGAATCCCACACATTAACACAACCCTTCACACACCAGGGACAGGTAGAACGTGTAAACTCCGTACAAACAAGCACCCGTAGCCAGGATCGATCCCGGATTTCTGGCGCTGTAAGGCAGTAGCTCTACTGCTGCGCCACCCAAGAGTATTAGAATATTGTTGGTGTTGCCTTTTGCATAATACATTTGACTGGGTCCAATATTCTTTTTAGGTGCGCATAAACGTTTGTACAGCATTATAAAAGACATTGGAGAGTTTCAGCTGCAGGGGTCAATTTTACATTTAACATCACCTGTCCAATGACCCATCTAATTATGATCAATGGGGCGATGCTGTACAGTAACTGACCATCACATCTGCTTAATAGCTATGACTATATTTGAACACAACCATGTGAAAGGTGTCATTACAGAACATGTTTTAACCTACTTATTGCAAGTATAAGTGGTTTTAGAGCACACGATAATTCACCTTGTCTGACACTAAATAAGAAATACATATTTATTTTGCCATCCAGTCAGCCATGAATTCTGTACCATCTGCAGATTCTTCCCCAAGTTGCACACCATTGCGACTTGGAAATATATTGCCACTCTTTCTTCATTGCTTGGTCCAAATCCTGGAACTCCCTACCTGACAGCATCATGCTAGCAATCTACCATCACTTTCTCAAGAGCAATTAGGAATTGGCAATAAATGCTGGCTTAGGTCCCGAAAGAGAATTGAAAAAGATAAAAATTCAATGCTTCATGTGTGGCTTTCCTTAATGTGAAACTGAATGCTGATTGAAAGGGGATTGATGGCCAATGCTGAACTTCACCTCACCTCACCTCCAACAAGCATCCAGCAAGAATGGAGCTAATCTTCAGAACTTCTTCTTCGTGTGTATGGCGTGCACAGCCTAAACTTGTAGGACAACTTGTTCTATTTGATCTTATTTGATTGTGCACACCGGGTTGATTGCATTCGGCGAAACAGGGCGGACCACGTGAAGGTTGCAATCTTCCACCCCAATCTTCAGAACTAACAAGATATTTTGCACATCTACAACAACAACAATCCAAATCCAAGATTACCTAAGCCACCATTGACTCATCCACTGAAGTATAAGAGAACGGGCACATCCAAGGTCAAGGTCATAGGTGATAGGAGTAGAATTAGGCCATTCAGCCCATCAAGTTTACTCTGCCATTCAATCATGGCTGATCTATCTCTTCCTCCTAACCCCTCTTCATTCACATTCACCTGCCTTCTCCCCACAACCTCTGACACCTGTACTAATCAAGAATCTATCTATCTTTGCCTTAAAAATATCCACTGACAGACTCCACAGCCTTCAGTGGCAAAGAATTCCACAGATTCACCACATTCTGACTAAAGAGATTTCTCCCCGTCTCCTTCCAAAAAGAATGTCCTTTAATTCTGAGGCTATGAAAGCCAAGGCTCCTTGACCAACTAGCCCCTCTCTGCACAACATTGCCCTCTACTAAGAGAGGTTCATGCAGTGATCATGGAAAACATGGACCACTTCTCATATCTTGCGAGGCTCCTCTGAATAAAAGGAGACATTGATGATGAAATTCATCACTGTTTTTAGCAGAGCCTTTAGAGAAAAGATATGTTTGAAGATCATGACTTCAGAAGTGGCACAGAGCACGTGCTGCACAGGGTAGCAATATTTCCTGCCCTTCTATTTTCTTCTAAAACCTGGAATACTACAGCAGGCACCGCAAGGCACTAAACACACACCACCAATGCTGCTCCCTAAAATACCCCATTTTCATTCATCAGTAAAACATTGTCAGTTTTTTTTTTCACAAGAACGGTCTTGACCTGAAACATCGCCAATTCCTTCTCTCTATAGATGCTGCCTCACCCGCTGAGTTTCTCCAGCTTTTTGTGTCTACCTTTGATTTTACCAGCATCTGCAATTTTTTCTTCAACAGTCCTAGTCCTGTGACTCTATTTATACACAGTAGCCTCTGTTGGGCAAATCACATCACTGGTATGCCCAACACCAGATTCCTGAAATAAATGTTCTCTTCTGAGTTCTGCCAAAAGAGATTACCAGGTAAAAGGAAATATTTACGGATCTATTCAAAACATCCTTAAAAGCATGGACCATTTACACTAAATCTTAGGAATTACTTAGTCAACTATGAATCACTTTGATTATTCAAAAAGGGGAAGTGAGTATGTACCGAGAACCACACAGAATCTGAGTAATTGGCAAAACTCAAAACTACCTGCTCCACCCAATCTACAAAGCAATGAAAATTAACTACAGATGCAAGTTTATACTAAAAAGACACAAAATGCTGGAGTAACTCGGCGGGTCAGACTGGATCTATTCTGTAAAGCAATAATGCAGCTTCATATTTTAAAATATAATTAAGACAGGCACAGTGTTGTAGATGCCGTGTTGTAGCTGGAGTATGTGGAAGCTGATGGCAATGATTGCAGGCCACATCAACTCTGAACTGAAGTTTGAGATTTAGATATATCAGGGATGTGATAACACATCAGGGAGGGAGAATATTACCTGAAGACTTTGCTCCATATGACTATCAAACCTTTTACAATAAGTATTGCAGAGCAATGGTCAATCAAGGGGAACAAGTGGTTATAAACGACACACAAGGCCAGAATGTGGATGCAGAACCCCACCCCCTGCATTTATTCAACAGAACTTGCAGGAGGGTGGAGCAAACTAGGTTCCTTGATTGGAAGGAAGCAAGTGTAACATTATTTAAGAAAGGCAGGGAGAAAACAGTAGCGGGGAAAATATTGACAATATATTTTTTGAGGAAGTAGAAATAGTGCACTTAAGAAAAATAATAGGATTGGGCAGAATTTACATAGATTTATGACGTTAAATCACATTTGATAAACTTGTTAGAGTTTGTTGAGAAGCATTAAGGGCGATCAGCCATGTAGCTCATTTGGTAAGGTGCCAGAGAAGGGATTATAGAACAAAATTAAAGTGCATGGGATTGAGGGTAATATTCTCATTTGCATTAAGGATTAGTTAATAGACAGAAAACAGGGACTAGGAATAAACAGGTAATTTTCAGGTTGGGAGGCTGTGCCTAGTCACACAGGAATCGTCGAGGCATACCAGCTATTCAATCTATATCATTGATCTGTCTTAAGAATAATATCTAATTTTTCTAATGTTATTAAGATGGGGAGCTGTGTGGGTTGTTAGGAGGAGGATAAGGAGAGGCTTCAGGAGATAAAAGCAAGTTAAGTGAACGGCCAAGGTCGTGCAAATGGAATGTAATGTGGCAAAATGTGAGGTCACATTTGATGCAACAATAGGAAAAGAGTATTTAGATGATTGGAGGTTGAAAGGAGTATGTGCTCAGAGGGACTTGGATGCCCCTGCACGTGAATCACTGATTGTTAGCATGCATGTACTGCAAGCAATTAGGAAGACAAATGGTACTTTAGTCTTTATTGTAAGAAGAATTAATTTGCAAGGGTAAGGACATATTTCAGCATTTACAAAAGGCATCTGGTAAGACAATAGCTGAAATATTGTGTACAGGTCTAGTCTCGCTGCCAAATATCAGACATGAAGACTAAATATAGATTGCAGAGGATAGAATCCAGAACAAGAAACAGAGCGCTAGAACTCAGCAGATCAATTAGCATCTGTGGAGCACCTAAAGATGTTGGTCGATACTGCACGTCTGCATCAGGTCTGGATATACTTAGATGTACAGGAGTGTGTAAAGGATATACTTGTGTTGAGCAGATAGAGTTAGTGTAGGAGAATAGTGTGAATGTAAAAGATCAGCCCTGATTGTATTGAATAGAGACATTTGCATGAATGCCCAAAAGGCCTACTTCTGCTTTTATTTTTTAATGACCCCCAAATAGTGGTCACAATAAATGTATCTTCAAAAGTTATATTTCACAATCTGGTTGAAGCCACTGTTTGACCATATTTGACCTTCTTGTACTTCAACTCAGCTTTCCATGCATCAGCAACACAAGTCTCACATCAAATCGCACTGGTTGCACAAACTGTTAGTAATTCACCAATGACAACCAAATCACCCAGACGCCAGTGACAAACTTGTGCAAGATATCTGCTCCTCAACAATGTATCTTACTGATATTCTGACAAAAGAATGTTCCACAGAGACTTTGGGCATATACGACCTTCTATAAGGAGCCCTTCTCCCCCTCCTCTCATTGCCAGAGGATGTCACAGTGACGCAGCTGGTACATTGCCAGAGATATCACGGTCGTGACCTTGGATGCTCTCTGTGTGATTTTGCACTTTCTCCCTGTGATTGCTTGGTTTTTCTCCAAGTGCTCCGCTCCTCCCACATCCCAAAGACGTGCTGGTTCGTAGGTTAATGGGCCTCTGTAAATTGCCCCCAGTGTGTGACGAGTGGATGAGAATCAATCAATTTTATTTGTATAGCACATTTAAAAACAACTTGCGTTGACCAAAGTGTTGTACATCAGTTCAGGTACTAATGTGCTACATACAATGGTACACAGACCTAACAATACATACATAAACTGTTTACAACACCCCCTCAGAGGGACTCAAAAATGCTAGGGAGTAGAAATAGGTTTTGAGCCTTGACTTAAAGGAGTCAATGGAGGGGGCAGTTCCGATGAGGAGAGGGATGCTGTTCCAGTCTAGGTGCTGCAACCCCAAATTCACGGTCACCCCTGAGCTTAAACCTAGACCACGGGATAGTCAGTAGCCCCAAGTCGGCTGACCTGAGGGACCTGCAGGTAGAATGGTGGGTTAGAAGATTTCTGATATGGGGGGGGGGGGGAAGCCCGTTAAGGACTTTGTATACGAATACGAGGAACTTGAAGTTGATTCTGTACCATACTGGGAGCCAGTGGAGAGAGGCCAGAATCGGGATGATGTGGTCCCTTTTACGGGTATCCATCAGAGGTCTTGCTGCGGCGTTTTGAACCAATTGCAGGCGGAACAGGGATGATATCGAGAAAGTGGGATAACATAGAACTAGTATGAATGGGTGATGCTTGGTTGGCATGGAGTGGGTGAGCTGAAGGGCATTTTTCCATGCTGTATCTCTAAACTAAAAACCACCTAGCCCATGTTCAGAGTCGTACAATACAGGATCATAGAGCCTTAGGCTCAGTGTGTCAGCATTATCTTTCAAGCACCCATTTTTTACTAATCTCATATTATTCTGTCCACGTTCCCATCAACTTCTCCCAGATTTTACTACTCCCTCTCAGACTATGGGCAATTTGCAGTCATCAATTAACCTGTTAATCAGTACATCTTTAGGGTGCGTTGCAGCAGCACCAAGGCATATGATGTTAATGGAAAATGCCTATCTAGAGGAACCACACAGGGTCACAAGGAGAATGTACAAACTCCACACTGACATCAAACTTTACAACTCTTCCCCCTCTGTTGTGGGGTTGACTGAGACTGACTCTCTCCCCCCCTCCCCCCCATTCTTTGCACATCCCCCAAGCCTTTCCACTCGTCACTTTAATGTCATATATTTTGTGTTTTTATGACTGTTGGCAGATCAATTTCCCTCTTGGGAGAAATAAAGTTCTATTGTATTGTAAAATTGGGGATCAGCATTAAAGCTGGCATTTGTCCCCAAACTAACCAGTTTCTCTCTCTTTGTTCCAGTACCATCTCTGAACATCATTACAATTCTTCCCTTATAATCGCTTTTCAACACACGATTATTCACAGCCCCAACTCTTACTTATTTTTACTTTCCTTCAATACACTAAAAAAAATGATTATAGAAAAACCTAAAGATTTTTTTTTAAATTCCCATTTAAGAATTCTTTAGTTAAATATCATTGCCCCACTGTGCTGTATATAAATAGACTACATTATGGCAGAGGGCGTAAGTTTGATGGGGTTTCAACACTAAACCAATTTTGAAAGATCAAAGCAAGTCCTTTCCATTTCGAGAGCCAATGATGAAATGGACTGGAACTTGATATAGATTTCACGCATCTCGAACAGCCTAGTCATCGTCACCAAGCAGACAGGAAACTGTTTCAGTGCACGTATCGCCCATCTCGCAAAAGCGCCAACAGTAAGAGCTAACGCAACATACAGAGCAGCGCTACCATATCGGTAGTCTAAACACGTCCACAAAAAAAAATGACGCGAGTTCCAGCCTACGAAAGCCCTTGCAACAATCGAGGAGCTTTTCCAAATCAAGCCAACCCGAGGATTGACCCTTGTACATCGAGGTGAAAGAGAATGGACTGCTCAATTTTTAAATATCTTGAATGCTACAACATAATTGTCATTAAATCAGATAAAAATCTCCTCCGTGGCACTTTCTAGAAACGATTCGGAAACGTTAAGACACACAGAAGAGCGGATTTCCAAATAGCACCCATTTCTGACGTTCTTGAATTAGGTTCCGGGCAAATCCACTGACGTCAGATCACCAGGACTAGGACGTCAGAGTGGAGTGGGGAGAGACTGCTCAAGTGTTGATGGAAGTAGACTCGATAATTACAATAGAAATAGATGTAATGGTGTGGGGAACTGTGATGCAATGACATACAGTGCCCTCCATAATGTTTGGGACAAAGACCCATCATTTATTCATTTGCCCTTGTACTCCACAATTTGAGATATGTAATAGAAAAAAAAAATCACACGTGGTTAAAGTGCACATTGTTAGATTTTAAGAAAGGCCATTTTTATACATTTTGGTTTCATCATGTAGAAATTACAGCTGTGTTTATACATAGTCCCCCCATTTCAGGGCACTATAATGTTTGGGACACGTTGCCTCCTCAATGCAGGTATAAGAGAGCTCTCAGTACCTAGTCTTTCCTCCAGTCTTTCCACCACATTTGGAAACTTTTATTGCTGTTTATCAACATAAGGATCAAAGTTGTGAAACATAGTAATGGGGGTGGTATGGCTGCATGAAGGTACTGGCTCACATCTTCATTGATGATACAACTGCTGATGGTAGTAGCATAATGAATTCTGAATATACAGACACATCCTATTAGCTCAAGTTCAAACAAATGTCTCAAAACTCATTGGCCAGGGATTCATTCTACAGCAAGCCAATGATTCCAAACATACTGCGAAAGCAATAAACGAGTTTTTCAAAGCTAAAAAAATGATAAATTCTTGAGTGGTCAAGTCACTCACCTGATCTGAACTCAATTGAGCATGCCTTTTATATGCTGAAGATAAAACTGGACTAGCCCCCAAAACAAGCATAAGTTAAAGATGGCTGCAATACAGGCCTGGCAGAGTATCACCAGAGAAGACACCCAGCAACTGGTGATGTCCATGAATCGCAGACTTCAAGCAGTCATTGTATGCAAAGGATATGTAACAAATACTAAACATGACTACTTTCATTTACAGGACACTACTGTGTCCCAAACATTATGGTGCCCTGAAATGGGGGGGGGGAGAGAGAGAGAAGCTATGAATAAACACTGCTGTAATTTCTACATGGTGAAACCAAAATGTGTAAAAATGGCCTTTAATAAAATCTGGCGATGTGAACTTTAACCACATGCGATTTTTTTTCTATTACAAATCTCAAATTGTGGAGTACAGAAGCAAATGAATAAATGATGGTTTTTTGTCCCAAACATTATGGAGAACACTGTAGCTCGGTTCCAAATAGCAAGGAAGGCAAGTTTGCTACCGGTCTTTAACAAGCCCAATCCAAGTTGGGCGGAGATACCAACATGATGGGACACAGGGTCAGAATTAATTGGATAGGATAAGGGAGGTGAGGTGGAATGAAAGGATTATCTCCCATTCGCCAAATTACCTTACCTCTAGCTTGTCGGTGAGTTCTCTCTGCATTATCTCGTACTGATTGCTAAGCTCCTGGTTCTTCTCCAGTAAGGCTTTGCCGAGCTTGGCCGCCAGAATGAGATCATTATCCTTTTGCCGAAGCTGAGAAAGCAGGTCCTCGATGCCGGGGTTATCGGCTACCTCTTCCTCGGTGTAAGCCTCCGGGCGGTTGGTCCCTAACGCTGGGAAGTGGTCGTCGAAGAGGTGGTTGGCGTTGGCAGCGCCGTGCGCCGGGGGAGTTAGGTGCGGAGGAAGGGAAGGTAGTCTCGGCTGATGGCGCTCGGCCTGCTCCACGCCAAACGAGTGCGGCTCGTCACCCTGCTGAAACTCCTGCAGCCAGAGAGCGGCCATAGCTCCACTTGCGCTGGGCAGCCTCGTACCTAATGTGATCGGCTCCGACCCCGGCTCAGCACACGGACCGCACCGAGTCCCATCGACGTGCCCCCCGCGCCCTGGCCGGGATGGGGATGGGGTGACCCGGCCCCCTTGCACGCTGCTCTCGGTGTCTGGTCGTATCCGACTGCAAGAAGCGACCGGTGGCGATCTCTCGTGTGATTGCGGCGGTGGGCAGCCGCTGTCCCGGGACTACGGTGCTGTTGACCGCCTTGCTGATCGCTCTCCTTCTGCAGCCCCGCTCCGCCGGGGACGATGAGCCCATTCTTTACAAAGATGCAGCGGGACACATGATGCTGCGGATCGCAAGCAGAGCTCAAACTGATCCCCAAATGCGCGTCCACACCCCTCTGACGGAATCTGACACCTGCACATTGCACGGCGCTCATTGGTACAACGCCAATGTCCCCATCCTTAGCAGACAGACCAAGAGGAGCAGGGGGAGGTGGATTAAACTGGATATCAAATAGAATGAGAGATGCATGCAGGAAGGATAGAAAATAAGTAAAGAGCCAATAAAATAGAATACTTGGAAAGGGAGGAAAAAAATTGAAGGTGGCGATAACGACGGGGAGAAAGTCTTAATAAAAACTCATGTAAGACAAACTGGAGTTTGAGACGAGTACAGGAAATATGCAAATGTAGAGACAGAAATACAGGGAAAAAATGGTAATAATTTGACTGGGCTAAATGCAATAATTTAAAGGATGAAGTGGAGTGCACCAATGGGAGAAATTGAGAGGTTGAGATGAATATAGAGAGGCGCTGACAGAGAATTACATACTTAAAGGGTAGAATAAAATGAGAAGAACTAACGCTCAGTTTCCTGCCCAGAGTAGAGGAATCACTAACCAGAGGACACCGGGGATTGGGATGGGGTGGGTTTAGGGGGATGGGGGGGAGATGAGAGAGCTTTAATAGAAATCCGAAGGGTAATTTTTGCACACAAAGGGTGGTGGGTGTATGGAACGAGCTGCTGGAGGAGGTAGTTGAGGGAGGTACTATCCCAACGTTCAAGAAACATATAGTTAGGTACATGGATAAGACAGGTTTGGAGTGATATGGGCCAAACGCAGGCAGGTGAGACTAGTGTAAATGGAACATGTTGGCCAGTGTGGGCAAGTTGGGCCGAAGGGCCTGTTTCCACACTATATGATTCTAATTCAGATGGTCTAGAGCAAGAAGTCGGCCACAGATGGAGTTAGAAAAGATTCACGAGAAATGGAAGATAAATAAAGGAAATATCTGTGTATAGGGATTGCCTCCTTGTTTAAACTGGGTTATTTTGTGCTCCCAGTGCAGAGAACCAAAGTTCTTAATACCCATCCAAATGCTCTTTCTGTGGACCTTCTACAAGAAAACTTTGACAACATCCTGATAATACCTTATAATCTCTTCCTTTGACAAAACAAGGAATACAGCATCTGTTTTGGGAGTTTGGCATAGGCATGCGTGGGATTGCCTGCCAAATGGAACCCATTAATGTAACTAGGGCCTCCTTGCTGAGTCTGTTAGCTGCCAATTAATGCTGACCTTAGTTTGTTTCTTGTATCAGTGGATTTGGAGGATTTTGTGGCAGTATTCTACCAGGGATTTGTGGTGCTTATATGCATTATTTCAAAGTCTCAGAACAATACAGAAGGCAGGGTTCATGGCTGCCTTGTACACAGTGAGCTTTGTGTTTGGTTAAGGTGTTTATCTTCAACTGCTCTTGTCTTCAGATGCCAACGAATGTGCTGATCCATTGAAGGCAATGTGAGTTTCATCAATGATGTTTGCCTTAGCTGCAAGGTGGCTCGTGGTCAACAAACATAAGAAATAGGAGCAGGAGGAGGCCAACAACCCCTAGACCCTACTCTGCTATTCACTAAGATCATTGTTAATTCATTTTCAGTCTCAAAATTAATTTGCTACCACATCCTCACAGCGCTTGATTCCCTTATGGTCAATATATGTCTTTAAGTCTCTCTGCATTCAAAGATTGTAGACCTCCAGGTATCTGAGTTTAGAGAACTTCAAAAAATCATGAATGAGAGAAATCCTTCCTCATCTCTGTCTGAAATATGTGACCACTTAACTTGAAACAATTTCTATTTCCATTTCTATTATGCCCCCACTAACATCTCCCCAGCAACCAGCTTGTCAATTCCTTCTAGGTACTTTATATTACAATAAGATTACTTTGCATTGTTCAATGAATATAGACCCAATCAGCTCTAGCTTGTTTCATGTCAACTCCTTTGTCTCACAAGTCAAAATTAACCTTCCCTGCACTTTCTACAATGCAAGAACAGTTTCCTTAAATACTGTATGGAGACCACACATGGGAAGAACTGTGTAGGAAGGGAATGCAGATGATTTACACTTAAGATACATACAAAATGCTGGAGAAACAGGTTGGGACCTTTCTTAAGTCTGAAGAAGAGTCCCAACCCGAAACGTCACCTATTCCGTTTCACCAGAGATGCTGCGTGACCTGCTGAGTTATTCCAGCATTTTGTGTCTATATATGGGAAGAACGCCTTGTTTTCCATGGTCTTGTCATGGACCTTTATTGTCAGAAGGGAGAAGATATAGAAGGGAAAGGTGATTATAAGGTTAACCATCTCAAATGTTTTGGTGTGCTTGTGGTTGATGACCTGGTGTTTGCCTCCCGACAAGTGGACATCTAAGTTTAATTGCAGCTTGATTATTGAAGTTGGGTTAACTTTATTTCCAGAGTGCAAACAACATGGTTTAGCAGTTTACCATTGGCCATGCAGCCATTGGACAACGTACCTTTGGCTCCATTCCATTGAGAAAGGTGTTGGAGACACAAGGAAATATTGCATTGAACACATAGAAACATAGAAATTAGGTGCAGGAGTAGGCCATTCGGCCCTTCGAGCCTGCACCGCCATTCAATATGATCATGGCTGATCATCCAACTCAGTATCCCATACCTGCCTTCTCTCCATACCCTCTGATCCCTTTAGCCACAAGGGCCGCATCTAACTCCCTCTTAAATATAGCCAATGAACTGGCCTCAACTACCCTCTGTGGCAGAGAATTCCAGAGATTCACCACTCTCTGTGTGAAAAAAGTTTTTCTCATCTCGGTTTTAAAGGATTTCCCCCTTATCCTTAAGCTGTGACCCCTTGTCCTGGACTTCCCCAACATCGGGTACAATCTTCCTGCATCTAGCCTGTCCAACACCTTAAGAATTTTGTAAGTTTCTATAAGATCCCCTCTCAATCTCCTAAATTCTAGAGAGTATAAACCAAGTCCATCCAGTCTTTCTTCATAAGATAGTCCTGACATCCCAGGAATCAGTCTGGTGAACCTTCTCTGCACTCCCTCTATGGCAATAATGTCCTTCCTCAGATTTGGAGACCAAAACTGTACACAATACTCCAGGTGTGGTCTCACCAAGACCCTGTACAACTGCAGTAGAACCTCCCTGCTCCTATACTCAAATCCTTTTGCTATGAAACACAAAGATCTTGAGTAACTCAACGGGTCAGACAGCATCTCTGAAGGACATGGATGCACGGTATTTCGGGTTGGGACCTTTCTTCAGACTGTTGGAGGTGAGTTCATAAGATCATAAGTGATAGGAGCAGAATTAGGTTATTTGGCCCACCAAGTCTACTCCGCCATTCAATCATGGCTGATTTATCCTTCCCTCCTAACTCCACTCTCCTGCCTTCTCCCCATAACCTCTCACATCCGTACTAATCAAGAATCTATCTATCTCTGCCTTAAATATATCCACTGACTTTGTCTCTACAGCCTTCTGTGGCAAAGAATTCCACAGATTCACCACCCTCTGACTAAAGAAATTAATTCTCAACTCCTTCCTAAAAGAACGTCCTTTAATTCTGAGGCTATGAGCTCGTCCTAGGCTCTCCCATTATAATATTGTTGCTACAATATGGCAAGATAGAATGAAGAACGATAAGGGTGTTATTGGAGCCTTGCTTGACATTCACACAGAAAGTGGTGAATCTCTGGAATTCTCTGCCACAGAAGGTAGTTGAGGCCAGTTCATTGGCTATATTTGAGAGGGAGTTAGATGTGGCCCTTGTGGCTAAAGGGATCAGGGGGATATGGAGAGAAGGCAGGTACAGGATACTGAGTTGGATGATCAGCCATGATCATATTGAATGGCGGTGCAGGCGCGAAGGGCCGAATGGCCTACTCCTGCACCTATTTTCTACCTTTCTATGTATCTATTAGTATGCACTGAGTTGTTCCATCGTGGACTTGTTTGGATAGGATTTTCATCCTAGGAAAAGGGTTCTGACTACCCTATCATTGCATCTTATAATTTTATATAGTTCTATCAGATCTCCTCAAACTCAGAGAAAACAATCTAAGCTTGTCCAACCTCTCCTTATAACCAATACTCTCTACTCTAAGCAGCATTCTCACAAACCTCTTCTGCCCTTCACCAAAGCCTCTACAACCTCCTTGTAATAGGGTAGCCAGAAATGCACACAATACTCCAAATGCAGCTAAAGCAAAGTCCTATAAAGCTATAATATAACTTAATGACCCTTGTATTCAATGTGCTTGGCTGATGAAGCCAAACATACCATATGCCTTCTTTACCATTCTGTTGACACTTCCATTGTCTATGAACTTGAACCACAAAGTTTCTCTGTACATCAATGCTGTTAAGGGTCTTGCTATTAACTATACACTTCTTCATTATATTCAACCTCCCAAAGTGAAACACCTCACACTTGCTCAAATTAAACTCCATCTGCCATTTCTATACCCTTTACTGCAACTGATCTAAATCCTGTTGGATCCTTTGACAGCAACTCCACCAATTTTGAAGTGTAGGAGGGAAATACAGACGTTGGTTTACTCTGAAGATAAACACAAAATGCTTGAATAACTCAGATGGTCAGGTTGCATTTTTTGAGAAAAGGAATAGATGACATTTCCTTGACCATCGTCTACTTTGATCTGTCGTTTTCACAACTTACGCCTCCAAATCTCTAAACTCCCTCTCCTCGGACTTGTCTAGGAACATCACCTATTCCTTCTCCCCAGATGCTGCCCAAAGATTATCTAGTATCTTTGATGCTGCCTGACCCGCTGAGTTACTCCAGCATTTTGTGTCTATCTTCGGTGTAAACCAGCATCTGCAGTTCATTCCTGCACATTTATTATTTCATTGTCGGCCTTTCTCCTATCCAGTGACCAGGGCTTTCACTCGATTGGATTTTATTGGAAAGAAAACGCAATCGTTAAAATAAAGTCCCACCTCTGTATCTCCTGATATTAATTACTGAAACTGAGTGCCTTTCAGTGTACTTTCGCCGTGGTCGAAACGGTAACATGAAGTAAATAAGATAGACACAAAATGCTGGAGTAATTCAGCGGGTCAGGCAGCGTCTCTGGAGAAAAGGAATAGGTGACGTTTCGGGTCAAGACCCTTCTTCAGACTGAAAGTTAGGGGAAAGGGAAACGAGAGATGTAGACAATGTCTGTAACTTGTTTTAATCTAGCCCACAGCTAACAATGGCCAGTTTCCCCCATCATCCCCATCTTTTGCATATCCTTCATTCATCAGCTCTATATATAGGAAATAACTACAGATTATGTTTTATAGTAATTCAGCGGATCTGGCAACATCTTTGGTGATAAAGGAATAGGTGACGTTTCGGGTTGAGAAGGGTCTGAAGCGTCTCGACCCGAAACGTCACCTATTCAAGACTCAAGTGTTTTATTGTCATATGTCCCAGATAGGACAATGACATTCTTACTTGCTGCAGCACATCAGAATATGTAAACATACTAGTACATAACGGGAGAAGAAAAAAGTATGTGTGTGTATGTGTGTATAAATACACACTGAACTTTTTTCTTTTTTTCTCCCGTTATATACGTTTACATATTCTGTTGTGCTGCAGCAAGTAAGAATGTCATTGCCCCATCTGGGACACACGACAATAAAACATTCTTGACTTTGTGACTAATCTTTGTGCAGGAAGGAACTGCGGATGCTGGTTTCAACCGAAGATAGGCACAAAAAGCTGGAGTAACTCAGCGGGACAGGCAGCACCCTGTGTCTATCTTTAGATCTAAACCAGCATCTGCAGTTCCTTGTTTCTCCATCCTGACTTTTCAGGGTAGTTTGGTCATGAAGGTGAAACGTTAACTGAGATTACATACCTACCCGCGGGGCCGTGCAATGGGCGCAACCTCCCAGCGAGTGGAGTGGTCTGTCTCCTCCCGCCCCCTCGGCCCCGCCCACTCTCCCCCCCCCCCCCCCCTCCCCCCTCAGCGCGCGCGAGCGAGCGAACGCGCCTCGGTCGCCATGGTTACCCTCAACCGCCAAGCGGCCCGCGCGCGCGCGCTCGCCACTCCGCCCATTCCCGCCGATCATCTGACGTCACGTGGGGGCGGGGAGAAGGGGGGGAGGGCGGGGAGAGGGGGGGAGGGCGGGGCCTCGCAGCTGCCCAATCGCCGGCGCGCGATGACTCGTCGGAGCGAAGTTTGAAGGGGAAGGGGAAGAAAACGTTGGCGACGGGCGGGAAGAAGAAGAAGAAGTAGGAGAAAGAGAAGGAAGACTTTGTGCGACCCACAGCCGAGATACGGCAACGTGGCGCTGCCAATACTGTTTGATCCGAAGCCAGAGTCCGTGACTGGTGACTGGAGCCGCCGCTGCCCGGGGGGGTCGTCAGGTAACGAGGTGGGGGTGCGGTGCGAGGCGAGGAATGCTGCCAGCAAATATACTAGTAGAGGAGCTCCTCTAGTATCTTTGGCTTCCAATGCTGGGAGCAGCTCTGTCCCATTTATAGTGGCATGCAGTGTTGAAACAGGCCCTTCGGCCCAACCTGCCCACATCTGCCAACATGCCCCATCTACACTTGTCCCACCTCCCTGTGCTTAGCCCATATCCCTCCAAACCTGTCAGATCCATGCACCTGTCCAGTTGCTTCTTAAACATTGCAATAGTACCTGCCTCAACTACCTCCTCAACAACTCTTTGTGTGAAATAGTTACCCCTCAGATTCCTATAAAAGCTTTTCCCCCTTCATCTTAAACCTATGCCCTCTGGTTCTCGATTCCCCCACTATTCCAGTCGATTCTGCCCGATCTGTGTAGGAAGGAACTGCAGATGCTGGTTTACACACAAAACGCTGAAGTAACTCAACGAGATGGGCAGCATCTGGAGGGAAGGAATAGGTGACAATAAACTGACCTTGAGGTGACGTTTTCTACCCAAGCAAATATGAGGTGTTGTTTCTCCAGTTTGCATGTGGCCTCCCTCTTGGATGAGGCCCAGGACAGAAACGTTAGTTTGTGAATGGGATGGCGGGTTTAAATGGTTAGCAACCGGGAGATCCGGTAGGTCTTGGTGGACCGAGCACAAAGTTCAAGTTCAAGTGAGTTTATTGTCATGTGTCCCTGATAGGACAATGACATTCTTGCTTTGCTTCAGCACAACAGAACATAGTAGGCATTGACTACAACACAAGAATAAATAAACTGATAAAATGTAAATAACAGATAATGGGTTATTAATGTTCAGAGTTTTGTCCGAGCCAGGTTTAATAGCCTGATGGCTGTGGGGAAGTAGCTATTCCTGAACCTGGTTGTTGCAGTCTTCAGGCTCCTGTACCTTCTACCTGGAGGTAGCAGGGAGATGAGTGTGTGGCCAGGATGGTGTGGGTCTTTGATGATACTGCCAGCCTTTTTGAGGCAGCGACAAAGAAAGAGAACATTTCGGAGGTGCTAGAATATAAAGCCTCATCTTGGGAGCAGATGTGATAGAGGTGAAGAAATTTAGAGTAGGGATTAGCGTCTTTGCAAGTGGCAGGTTGGGAGGAGGTGTAGTCCAGATAACTGGGAATTGGTGGGTTTACAGTAGATATCAGTTGATAGTCTATCCCTTGTTATGAAGGCAGACAAATAACGAAAGGGAAGAGAGCTGTCGGAGATAACCCAAGTCAATTTGAGAGCAGTGTGGAAGTTAGTGGTAAAGTCAATGAGTTCTGTGCCGGAGGCATCCCCGATGCAGTTATTGACATAGTGGAGAAAGAGGTGGGGGGAGATAGTGCCAGCTTGCATTTGGAACAAGGAAGGCACAGCTGGGACTGATGTCACTGTCCTTGGCTACTCCTTTAATTTGAAGAACGTGAGAGGAGTCAAAAGAGAAGTAGTTGTTTCCTACTAACACTCCTCTACCTGGCGGAACTTACCCTTTACCATCAACAATTTCTCGTTTGACTAACAGACTAAATTCAGCAAGTCAAAGGATACTGTTAATTTGAGCATAAATGTGGCAAATTAATTTAATGTAGGGATGTGTAGGAAAAAGCCAAAACATAAAGCAAGTAGCTCAATTTTAGGAAAAGAGACCTGGATGGAATTTCATGAAGATTGACCATGATTTTTTAAAGAAACGTGTTAAATGCTTGGCTTCATAAAGGGAGCATAGGGCTAGATTGTAACTTTCACACGCAGTAAGAACAGGTGTTTCCTATTGCAAGACTACATTTGTCAGTGCGTTTTTGAATGTAACCACTGCATTATCATGTTAATCAGGGTTTCTGATTCAATTGGCATGAGTGGGCATGATGATACTTCGGACTGATTACAGATTCAGTCTTTCAAGATATGTTCAAAATATGTAACTTGAAACAGTTTATGTTGCCATGGAGAGCCAAAGAACTGGTGCAAATGAATCAAGAAGAATCTCAACAATGCAGGCGTGGCTCAACACTATCAAGGATGCCAGTTGCAAGACAGTGATGTCACCCTTGTGGGATTCAATATCAAAAGCAGTTTTAATGACGTAACTAAAGAGACGCATTACCAACATCCACACATCATTTCATTACTGCAGATGCCATCTTAAGCCTACCCCAGATCATTTATTTTCATACTAATAAACTCTGAAAACAGATCCATTGCTCTTAGTCCAGCATTCTTTGCACCTCTATGTACGTCCTCCACAGATGCATGAAAATGAGTGCACAACCTTACCTACTAAATTGGACGTCACATGACTAAGAGCACATAGTGATGGAAATAATATTAATTCGTAATCGAGGGTGTAAAACATTTCAGACTGTTCAGCTGGTGCTGTTTCATGGGGGGGGGGGCAACTCAGTGAAGGGAAGAACATATGACATGTAGGAGTAGGCGCCAGAATAAGTAATGAGATCCTGAATTATGCTTTGCATTGGTATTCACCAAGGACTAGGACATGGATAATGGTGAGATTAGGGATGCATACTTAATGTTCTTTGGCATCTTGATATTAAGATGGTGAGTGCCCTGTAAAGCATTTAAGGTGGATAAGTTCCCAGAGCCTATTGGGATCTATCCCAGGACATTGACAGAATCAAAGGATGAGATTGCTAGGGTATTGAAGAGATCTTTGCATCATTTTAGCTATGTTAGGTTCCAGAAGACTGGAGAATAGCCAATGTTGTTTCTGTGTTTAAGATCGGCAATAAAGACAAACCAGCAAATTGCAGTCAGTCAGAACCTTTTTTCCAGGATGGATAAATCAAATACTAGAGGTGCATAGAATACATTGCTTTAAGGTGAAAGGGGAAAACTTTAAAGGAGATGTGCTGGGCAAGTTTTTTACACAGGAAATGGTGAGTGCCTGGAATGAGCTGACGAGGGGTGGAGGTTGCGGCAGATACAATACCTTTTGGATAGGCATTTTGATATGCTGGGAATGGAGGGATATGCATTATTTGCAGGCAGATAAGAGTTGGTCTTGGCATCATGGTTGGCACAAACCTTATGGGCCTATAGGGTCTGTTCTTTTGCTGTACTGTTTTAAGTAGGCTGGTGAGCTCTACATCAGTGGTAGAGAAATTATTGGAGAAGATTCTTGGGGTCAGGATTTGCACACATTTGGAAATGCATAGACATATTACAGATAATCAGCATAGCTCTATGTGGGGTGGGTGCTGTATCATACTTGATTGACTTTTTTGAGGAGACGATGAAGATGATTGCTGAGGTTAGAACAGTGTTTGGATTTTAGTACAGCATTTGACCAGGATGCTCAAGGTAGGTTGATCCTGAAGATTAAGTCACATAGGATCCATAGTGAGTTGGTAAATCGGATCCAAAATTGATTTAGTCATGGAAGGCTGAAGGTAATGGTAGAGGGTGGTTTCCTGATTCTGATCTTACAAAAGGATCGGTTCTTGGGACCCCTTTGTTTGTAATATATATCAATGATTTAGATGAAAACCTAGGTAGTCGGATTTGTAAATTTGAAAATGACTTGAAAGTTAATGGAATTGTGGGTAGTGAGGAAGATTGACAAATGATACAAGAAGATGTGGATCAATTGGACATTTGAGTGAAGCGGCAGATGGAGTTTCATCTGGACAAGGGTGGTATATGGAACAAGTTGCCAAAGGAGGTAGTTGTGGCAGATACTATAACCATTTAAAAGACACTTGGACAGGTAAATGGATTGTAAAGGTTTATAGAAATATGGGCTATACATGGGCTTATGTGACCAGCTTAGATGGCGTGCCTGGTTTGGCATTGATGTATTGGGCTGATGGGCCTGATTCTGTGCTGAATGATTCTATGTGTATTTGTGCCTGAGCGATACCAGACAGGTGTTAACCCAATTTCATACGTTATAGGGACACAGCTGTGAGATTCTTTAGGTCTCGTGCAGACCCCACAGTAAGATACAGGAGCAAATATTTTTAGGTTGGTGGCAACTTTTATTGCTACTGGCGCAACATAATTATTGGTGTACATGTTAGTGAGTATAGTTTCATCTGCAAAAGTGTCAACTTCTATGCCTCCACAAGCACTGGTGCTTTGACAGAACTAGGGCATTTATGCTCTGCCTATACACCTTGTGTGGCCTCCTATTAATGACAACTGTTGCTGATCAGCTCTGATTTTGAGCTGAAAATGTATGAGATGTAGCATATGGCAGTTCTTTTGTTCTTGCAATGTGTACATGGCTCCATGTTTGTGTTTCAAGAAAAAAGTGAAGCCCCTACGCTGATCCAATGGATCTGCATATCAAAGACGTTACCAGGCATACAGTTCTACCTTTGTGCACAAGTAGGAGGTTTCATTACTTAGTCATTCTTCTCTATTGTGTATTCCACCTCCTTAATTGCCATCGTGTTCCAAGCTTGATTTCCCTCGTGAGTTTCAAGAACTAGAAAAGCCATGTTAATATCATGCTTTTCCTGAGGTCATCTGTTGCTGCCCCCATGTTGTTCTGGCCTTCTCAATCTTGCAGTCTGAAGAAGAGTTCCGACCTAAAACGTCACCTATTCCTTTCCGAACTAGCATTGAGCTCTATTAGAATTGTGTGCAAGGACAGACAAACCTATTCTACTTGTAGGAACGCAGTGGAATGAGAGCATAAGTGCAGGATGCTGAAGATTCACTGTTGAGGGCCATGTGACCAATGGTGAAAAATAATTCGGGTTTAAAGCACTAGTATGGAAGGTGACATTTTCAGAAGAGATGTGATAATGACAGAAATTGGGAAATGGATGGAGTTCTTGCAAAAAGGAGGGTGAAAGGAAGAATGATGTAAGTAATTGTTTCAATCAAAACAACGGTTGTAGATACTGGTCATGGCTATTCCCTGAAGTGGAGATAGATAAATTGAGAAAGGGAAGAGTCAGAGAGCATGTGAGAGTGAGGGAAGAGTGAGAATTCAGGGGAAATGTGATGAAATCTTCTAGCACAATGAAAACAGGAAGCAGCACTGATGTTATCATTAATGTAGTGGAAAAAAGATGAGGGAAGGGACTTGAGAAGGACTAAAATAGAAAATTCTTCACACATCCCACAGAGAGACTTGCATAGTTTAGACTCATTCTGGTTCCCGTAGCAACATCTTTTAATTGGAGGAAGTAAATGTAGCCAACAGACACTGATGTCATGGTTGGGGACAAGTTAAACCAGCTGCAGGTGGTGGAGGGATGGGTTGGTCCCTTTAAGGAAGAAGTGAAGGACATGCAAGCAGTCTTGGAGAGGAAAAAAAAACTAGATGGGATGTGACCTTTGTGAATTGCGGAGGGTGGTGGTGGGGGGTGGGGGGGAATATGTCATTGGAAACCTAATGTTTGATGTTGAGATTGTTGTTCAGAGGACGACTTGAGGAGCTACTATGATCTGGCATTGAACCTCTGCAAGTTTGTGGTTAGTTTACCAAACCACAGCCGCCTCGATCTTGTTCACAAGTTTAGCACCAATGTTAATGTTGGTTCTTGGGCCATTATATTTCAGACGTCATTTTACCTAGTGATCCTTTCCTCATAGCCTGCAAATTCATAGCTGCTCATCATAAATGGCTTACATTGCCAATAATAAGTCAACACCAATACCTGTGGTATTATGCAATAATAGTGTAAGGCTGAGCAGAGGGGCACTAGGACCCTGTGTGCCAGAAGCCAGTCTCCAGTAACCGGATGTGACTGGAACCCAGGGTGTGGGCAGTTAGGGAGTTGCCTGGGCTTACACACGAGGCTGTCGCGTTATGCTTGTAATAAGGCTCGTACCACGACGTAAACAGAGTATATCTTTAATCTGTAAGGCTCGTCATCCCATCAGCCTTACAAGGTGATGTGCTGCAGAGACTACACGAAGGACACCTGGGGGTGACAAAGTGCAGGGGCCGGGCCAAACAGACGGTATGGTGGCCAGGGCTCAGCAGCCAGCTGAATGACATGGTGCTGAAATGTAGAACCTGCATCCAAGAGAGAAGGAACGTCAAAGAGCCGCTGATGCCAACGGAGATGCCAGACAGGCCTTGGCAAACCTTGGGAGCTGACCTATTCACGCTGAAAAACAAGACTTATCTATTAGTCGTAGATTATTTCTCAAGATCCACAAGGTCCACAGATGTGGTGGTGCACCTGAAATCCATATTTGCTCGTCATGGAATTTGTGAATTTCTTAAAAGTGACAATGGGCCCCAGTTCTCAGGTAGCCACTTTAAATCCTTTGCAGCAGAGTATGGCTTTATGCACATCACGAGCAGCCCCAGGTTTCCTCAGAGCAATGGGGAGGCGGAACGCGCTGTACAAACCGTGAAAAACCTGCTAACAAAGGCGTCAGCCCCATATCTTGCATTCAAAGCCTACCAGAGCAACCCCTTTCTACGGTACGGCTATAGCCCGGCCGAGCTGTTGATTGGTATTCCGCCTCCGCATTGCCACGTGTTCCTTGATTTCCCTTCCAACCCTGCTGAATCCATGCTTTTGCCTGACTGCCCCCAACGCACTGGCCTTCTCAAAGAAAGGGAGAAGAAGGGTTCCGAACTAAAACGCAAGATCCTTTTGACTAAGAGGCATTAGGAGCGAGAAATCTGGAGCCACTAATACCTGGGGAGGATGTGTGGGTCACCGATGCACGTGCCAGGGCAAAGTGCTATCTACACACAATACCCCTCGCTCTTATATTGTCCAGGTGCCTCAGGGCACACTGAGGAGGAACCAGCAGCACTTGGTGCCGCTGCACCAACAAAAAGTGAGGAAGTAGTCGACGCGGATGAGCCAACGGTGGGAGAAGAGCCAGCTCCACCAGAGCCAGCTCCACCAGACCCAGCTCCACCAGTGACAGCATCACCCAGCGGAGAGGGCCCCACCACAGAGACTGTGCGGACTAGGTGCGGGAGAGAGGTTAGAAAGCCGAAGAGACTTGATTTGTGATTTATTGATCTGTTTTCTACAATAAAGAAAAAGAGAGAGTGAAATGTGATGTGAAATTGATCTGTAAACCTGTTACATTTACCTGAAACCTGAAAGAATAGTTCACAGTATGGTAACGTGTAAGTTATTTTATTTCTATTTTGCATGCTTAGATCAGGGACAGGTCTTCTAGCAAAAGGGCAGAATAAACCCCTTAAGACCTGCAGAGACAAAGGTAGTCCACCCTTTGTTCTCAAAGAAAGGGAGATGTGGTATTATGCAATAATAGTGTAAGGCTGAGCAGAGGGGCACTAGGACCCTGTGTGCCAGAAGCCAGGCTCCAGTAACCGGATGTGACTGGAACCCAGGGTGTGGGCAGTTAGGGAGTTGCCTGGGCTTACACAGGAGGCTGTTGCTGTTGCTGTTGCTGCTGTTGTAAAGATTAAAGATATACTCTGTTTACGTCGTGGTACGAGCCTTATTACAAGCATAACGCGACAATACCTTGACCCTTAACATCCACAATTACGACTAGCCCAGGAGACTGATTGTTTCAGCCTGTACATGACCCGAAAAATCTTTTTAAACAGCTTTCTATAATGTCCTTTCCTTTTTTCCAATTTCAATTGCTGCTAGTTTTTTGAAGCAACCTTTCAGAAAACTACTGGTATACAATTTAACTTCCTTTTTCTTCATCCTGAGTGATAGTGCCCTAAACTGCGTCCATTCATGTGTTTGCATTTCTGCTCAAATTCCCGTCTTTGCGCACTCAGGGCTGTAGTTGATTTCCTTTTTTTGTAGCTCATCTCATCTTACCAACTCTTGAATTCAACAGATTATCAATTGCAATATATGACGTCACCAACATGATTCTATCACCAGATGCAGCTTCTCTTCCTCTTCCAGAATTCCAAATGGACGATTCCTCTAGGATACAATAGTTCATTCTTGCAACTCAGTTTCCCATGCGAATTCAGAGGAAACACTTGCCCTTTTACCTCATTTCTCCCTATTGTCCACGGTTCCAGACACCCATTCCACTTGAAACAGCTGTTTATTCATACTTCTTTCAGTTTAGTATAACTTTTTCAAAGTATGACTTTCCGAGCTATACAGCACGGAAAGAGACCCATTGGCCCAACTTATGTATACTGATCAAGTTGATCAAATGAGCTAGTCCCTTTTGCCTACACCTTGACCATATCCCTCCAAACCTTCCCCATCCATGTACCTGTCTTTTTCAGATGTGTTTTTCTGTGTTTTTCAGATGCCATAATTGTACTCTGCCCCCCACCACTTCCTCTGGCAGCTCCTTCTTTATTCACTCTACCATCTGTGTGGGAAAAGTTACCCCTCATTTTCATGAATCTTTTTCGCTCCCTTTCCAACTTATTGATAAATCTTCTGTAGAGGGGATATCGGAACTGTACCTAAGTGTGACAAAAGCCTTCTTCACCTCTTGTGTATTGAGGAGACCAAATGAAGATTAGGCGACTGATTTGCAGGATATCTATGTTTGCTCTGCAATTATACCCCTTTGCTTTATTTCTGATTTTTCCAGCACCTTCACTTTTTTGTTTTTGGGTTATAGTGCCTTTATTTGATCTAGATAATAATCCAGACTAGAATGATGAAAGATTTGTATGTGCCCTTAGTCTGTGGTGAGTTCAGAGATTTGCAATCCTGGTTCTGCAAGGATTTGTGTTTCCAACAGAAAGAGTGCAGCGATTTGGTAAATTGGGTCATAATGGACCTGTCTAGGGGGATGGACATGACATGTAACATTCCCAGTAACATTCCTAAACGATATTTAAATGGTAACAAGACTGGTTGTAAATTATATTAATTCGGATGAAAACAAAAAATATGTTTTTTTTAAGATTAGAGATTTAAATATAGCTTCTTGCAGTCATCTGTGGAGGGCACCTTTTGTACTCAATACCCACAGCACAACTAATTTGGAAATTCTCAGGGCTGTGCTCAGTATCCTGCTCTATTCTGTACCTATGACCCTTCTGCTAGACATAGCTACAACACCATCTTTAAATTCTCCGACAATACCACCATCATTGTACAAATAATGGGTAACGTCAAGTCAGAGTACAAGAGGGAGAGCGATAGTCTGGCTGAATTGTGCCACAACAACAATCTTGCTCTCAATGTCAAAAAGACCAAGGAGCTGATTGTTGAAGGGAAAGTCATGGGACCTGTCTTTATTGGCAGGACTGCGATAGAGAGAGTCAACAGCTTCAGCTTCCTGGACATGCACGTCTCTGATCTGTCCTGGGCCCAGCATTCACATTTATGAAATTACAAATAAAGCTCAACAGTGCTTCCACTTCCTCAGAAATGTGAGGAGATTTGGCGTGTTGCTGAATGCTCTCTAAAACATCGGCGAGTGTGCGGTGGAGAGCATACTGATTAGTTGCTCTGCAGGCCAATTCATAAATATGAATGCTCGGGAGCAAAGATGTTTGCAGAAAGTGGTGGACATTGGCTGATCCATCACTTGTGCTGACCCCCTGCTATGGAAGGTATCTTTGTGGAAGTGCTGTCTCAAGAAAGCAGCTGATATCATCAAAGATCCACACCGCCATGCTTTTTTATTGCTGGTACCATCAAGAACCTGAGAACCATTGCCCTCTGGTTCAAGAACAACTTGCTGCCATCAGCCTTCAGGTTCTTGAACAAACCTGTACAACCCTAACTCTACCTTAGCCTCAAAGCACTATTGTGATTGTGTAGGAAGGAACTGCAGATGCTGGTTTACACTGAAGATAGACACAAAGTCGGAGTAACCCAACAGGTCAGGCAGCATATCTGGAGAAAGGGAATAGGTGACGTTCGGGTCGAAATCCTTCAGAAGAACTTCAGAATCCGCACTATTGTGATTGCTGTGTACATTTTGTTTTTTGCACTGTGATGGTCTTGTTTACTTAGAATAATTGTTAATCATTGCATACTTTGTGTTGTTGTTGCGTACTTTGTGGAATGTGCGTGTAAAACTGTAACAGGTAAAGGGCCTGTCCCACTGTACGAGGTAATTCAAGAGCTCACCGGAGTAAAAAAAAAATCAAACTCGTGGTAGGTACGTAGCGGGTCGTAACGCTAACGGCAGGTACTCGGGAAACGGGTAAGCTCGTGAAGATTTTTCAACATGTTGAAAAAATGTCCACGAGAAAACCGAGTATCTACGAGCGGCTATTACTGTAATTCTCCGAGTTCGAATCAGGGGAATCTCGGGAGAACTCTTGAATTACCTCGTACAGTAGGACAGGCTCTTAAGAATATAATTGTTCCCGTGTATAACCGATACATATGACAAATAAATACTCATGACTTGATTTTCAAATTGCAGAGAAATGGAACACTTTTTTCCTCCTTATACTGTTAACTAGAAACAGATTAGAAAAAAAAAATATATCAATAACTGTACCAATAAAGTAGAATTGTTTTCTTTTTCCTCAGTGATACCAGAGTGATGTTGAAGTTTAAATATGGGGGCCGTGGTCTTGTCGACAATGGGGCAGGTGAACCAATCACCAATCGTTGTTCCAGACTGAACCTGTATTTCCAGGTTAGTGAATCTGCTGATTGATGCTTGAAAAGCGGGGGAACAAAACCACAGTGTTAAATATGCTAGAATTAGATATGAGTGAAAAGCTTATGAATGTGAAAGAATTAACACTTGCACTTGTGACAATGTTGCACTGGTTGGAATTGGCCTTGGGTATGAATGTATTGAATTTTAGTCAATGCATGTTGGTGTGGCACAATAGTTGCTTAGTTTTGTTTAGAGATCCAGTGTGGAAACAGGCCCTTCGGCCCACCGAGCCCACATTGACCAGTGATCCTCACACATTAACCCTAGGGACAATTTTACACTTATACCAATCCAATTAACCTACAAACCTGTACGTCTTTGGAATGTGGGAGGAAACCAAAGATCTCTGAGAAAAACCCACGCAGGTCACGGGGAGAACGCACAAACTGCACAGACACCACCCGTAGTCAGGTCCGAACCCGGGTCTCTGGCGCTGTATGGCAGCAACTCTATTGCTGCGCTACCTTGCTGGAGGAGTGATCAGGAGGCCTGGACCTGAAATCAATGTCTGGTCTAAAATTTAAATTAATTGATAATCTTAAATTAAAAAAAAAAGGTTTAGGTTTATTGTTGTCTGAAAGCTTTGTTTTGGATGCTCTTCAGAAAGGGTTCCTTGCAAAAAATCTTGATTTCTGTATTGCAATGTCTGTGCATCTGACCTCCTGGTCCACAGCTAGACTGCGCTTTGGGTCCAGAGTAGGAGCTAAATCTGAATATCAGAGCAGGCTTGAGAGGCCAGTTAACCTGCACTTCCTAGTTAATGCAATGTGTTTTGTAATGTTAAAAGTGCTATAAGAATGCATGTTATCACATTCATATGCCTTTGTCAAAATGGAAATTGTGTAGAATTCCCTGACATTAATTGTAATACATTTACAGGGAAAGATTTCGCGTCTGTGTCGAATACAAGAACAGTCTTCCTGTTTATTGACCAGAGAAGGACTTGTTGATGCGATTCTTGTTCTCTTTGATGAATGTACCAGCCCTGAGTTGATGAAAATCAAGCATGTTGCCAACTTTGTGAAAAAGTGTGAGTATTCTAATTTCCTTTCTCCAGGATTATTGTGCTTTTTAAATATGCAAGCTAAATTATTTCAGAATTTTAGTTGGTTGAGAACTACAGGCAGTAGCTGGTACTATAACTTAAAAAGTAGTGAAAATCAGGTATTGAAATGTTGCAGGAAATTGTAAATTGCCTGTGAAATGTGTAACTGTAATGAAACTTACATTTCAGTAAATGAAATCCCATTCCTAACTTGGTTGCAGCTATCCTGGAATGGAGTACTGCATGTATTGTATTATTTCCAGTTGATATCATACGGAGATGGGCTGTTTATTTCCTGTTCTGATTTATAAAAAGTTGATTGCAAAGGAAAATTGGAGATGCCAGTTATTGGAGAAATTCGGTAGATTATATTTTTCTAAACTGAATATGATGAAGTATCCACACAGTGATAACTGAGAATTAATATTACTCATCACCCAATTTCCACCCTTCTCAGATTTGTCTATTTGTTGCATGTGTGGAGTCAAGAATTACACAACGTACTGTATATGCTGCAGACCACATATGCCATTCAGTATAGCCACAATTGTGAGGCAGATTTTTGCCTTCGCCTACTCTTTTTTTTTGGTTGAAGAATTTCTCGACAGGATTTAACAGTGACTATTTTACTTTGGAGATACAGAGGAGAAGCGGGATTTTCGACCCACTAAGTCCGTGCAGACCAGCGATATCCCGTACACTAGCACTATCATACACACAATTTACAATTTTACCAAAGCCAATTAACCTACAAACCTGTGCGTCTTTGGAGTGTGGGAGGAAACCGGAGCCCCTGGAGAAAACCCACACAGTCACAGGGAGAACGTACAAACTCCATGCAGACAGCACCCGTAGTCAAGATTGAATGTGGGTCTCTGGTGCTGTAAAGCAGCAACTCTACCTCTGGTTTGGGAGTGCTTCAATTCAGTGAATCATTCAGACAGTATAATACCGACAGATTTTCGGTCCCTACTTATTGAAACCCTCTCTTTATTTAAATAAACTTATGTAAGATTACTTTTGCAGGAGAAAAGAGCACCAATTTCTGATTCCCCTGATAAGTGTATATGTCTGTTTTTGTTTTCTGTTCCTATTTCTAATGACTAATATGTTTGTTGAAATAACATGTTATGATTAGAATGACATATACTAAATACAAATTAATAAATGCAATTTAAATAGCTTAAAGGTTACTTATCAGTCAGTGCTGGGCAGAAAGGGAGTGGATAATCTGATAATATGTAGGGGAAAAAACAGGACACAACCTAACCAATGAGAGATCAAATGGAATGTGCTGGAAACTGGAAAGTGTGTGGGTGTTTTCTCTCTCTCACTCATCCACACAGGCAAGTGATCCAACAGCAACAGACTGTCTATGTGCTCGAGGGAGAGAAAGGGAGATCTTCCTCTTTCACACCCTGCTGTTCGTAAGCAGAGCAATTCTATCCAGTACTAATTCCCCAGGACCTTGTTTGCCCCACATGGAGTGTGCCAATCCAGTGAATCATTCAGACAGTATAATACCGACAGATTTTATGATGTTGAGCCCAGGTAACCTTTAGCATACATATGTTGTTAAATTGTATTTTTTTGTCAGTAGATTCAAACTGTCTTTTCTGTCTGTAGACAAAAATACCCTGAATGAAATTCGGGAGTTGCAACCTTGCGCTGGCGATTTTGAGGTGAAAAACGTGATTGGCCGCGGTGTTTTTGCGGAAGTACAGGTCGTCCGTGAGAGAGCCACCAACGATGTTTATGCGATGAAAGTGATGAATAAGCAGGCGCTGATTGGAGAGGATAATGTAAGATGTCATGTTATTAATCCAGATTTGATCTGAGATTCATTTTGTGTAAAGAGCTGTCATTACAGGTCCCAAGGATTGACTAGGCTGATGCTTATCCATTGGTGGCTTATTGATTATTGGGGGACAAATCCATGTTTTTAAAACATCAAATTCAATACAATTTGAAGTTATTGCAAATTTTTAATCAAATTATATTTTAAGGCTGAACAATCAATGTATGTGATACTATTTTTCCCACAGGGGGAGCTGGTTCGTTCATATTCTGGGGCGACACATCCACGGATGATTAATCTGTTGCTGCCTTTGCACGATGCATTCAGTGTTGGGTTTGTGCTTAACTGGATGGGATTTATGTGACAGGGAAAGGGTATGCTTTGTAGCTTAGGCACTCAGTGTTGGATGCAATGTAAGTCAGATGTGAGATAAAGTATCCTTCTGCCTTAACCTTGACCTCAGAATTGTTTTGTTTATCTTTCTCCATTCTCTTTTTCTATCCCATTCACTGTCCTCCCATTCCGAAGGATAAAATGGCTTTGTAATTTACTTCCCAGTGGTGAAAGAAATTTGGAGCTATTTTCCATAGCCACTGAGGTCAACAAATAGTCTTAAATATGAGGTTAATAGATTATTCATGTCTATGAGGATTCACTCAGACTACTATAGATGCCCAACAGGAAGTATTTTGATGGGATGCATCTCAACCTGGTAGGGCAACTGCTCTGACCTTGCCTGCCTGAATCTGCAGAAAGTGGTGAATAGTGCCCAGTCCATCACAGGCTCGCCACTTCCTTCCATCAAGTCCATCTGCACTGTGCATTGCATTAGGAAGGCTGGAAGTATCATGAAGGATAGTAGCTACGCTGGCCATTCCCTTTACTCTCTTCTACCTTTTGGGAGAAGATATAGGAGCTTGAGAAAACAGATGCCCAAACTTAACAGCTTCTTCCCTGCAGCTATCAGACTCCTGAACCAATCATCTTTTACGCATCCCTTTCATGGAGATGTAACCATATACTCTTACTCTTAACTCAACCTCATTTGGGTCATTCCATTATTACACATCAGGTTTGCTGTACTTTAGATTGCACTACAATCTTTGCAACATTCTGCTGCTCTGCATTTATTGTTCTATTTACTGTTGTATGTATCAATAGACAATTGGTGCAGGAGTAGGCCATTCGGCCCTTCAAGCCAGCACCACCATTCAATGTGATCTTGGCTGATCATCCACAATCAGTACCCCGTTTCTGCCTTCTCCCTTATCCCCTGACTCCGCTATTTTCAAGAGCCCTATCTAGCTCTCTCTTGAAAGTTTCCAGAGAACCGGCGTCTACTGCTTTCTGATGCAGAGAATTCCACACTCACAACTCTGTGTGAAAAAGTGTTTCCTCATCTCCATTCTAAATGGCTTACCCCTTGTTCTTAAAATGATTCAGTATCATTACCATGTATACAGTTTACACTGCATTTCGTACGAACGAGGAATTTCATTGCATCTTGATGGATATGACTATAAACTGATCTGACCTTTAGTTAAGCAAAGCTATTAATTATGTGGTGGTCTCACATGAGAAATTATTGATATGAGGCTTCTTTCCAGCATGTTTCTGGGGTTTGTAGTTGGGGATCATGTTGTGATATTCTCTTAAGCAAATTACCTGGATTCTCATTTAATTTCTAAGTTGTGGGTGCTCTTCCTGAATGCTAGTGACCCAGGGCAAGTAACGGCTTCTGATAAGGCTAAAGTGCTATCATATTTAGAGTACGACAGTGGAAAGACCTTGGAAGCCAGGAGGTAAATTTAGTCACCAGTGTGTTGGAGTTGCATATCATCGATATGGTGGTTAAATATGATAATTACCAGGCATCTATATGGCAGAAATGTTCCTGTCTATTGATTAAATATATATATATATATATTGCTTGAGTATTGCCTGGATCTTCCTGTGTCGAGATATAACTGCTATATTTCCCGAGGAAGGAATTGAATAATGTGGTGTTGTCAAACAACATTCCCTTTTCTGGAGACGCAAGAAACTAGAGATGCCAGCAAATGCTTCTGCAGAAGCAGCTTCAACCACCCCGGGCTGCGGTGTTTGAGCCGCGGGACGGATTTATAACGTCGCCCGGGGGGTATCGCCCCAGCGCAGAGGGAGAAGAGGAGGGAAGAGACTGCGGACCTAAGACTTTTGCCTCCATCACAGTGAGGAGATGCTGGGTGGACTCACTGTGGTGGATGTTAATATGTGTTTATTGTTGTTTATTGTTGTTTTATTGGGTTATACAGCTGACACTTCGGGACAATGAAAGGTTATCTATATCTATCTATTTCATCCTCCCACTATCTATCTATCTAATTCATGACAGAATTATTCTTCACATTATTCAGAATTTATACTCAATTCCCATTTGTATCAATATTATCAATATTTGGATGATCAGTTCAGTTCTTGGTTCAGAACGGTTTTGAAGAAGTATAATTTTTGTTCGGATCAGTTTTAAACAAAAGTGTAAACTATGACATTACAGCGAATGGGTCCTGACTGGAAATGTCGCCTGTCGATTTCCCTCCACAGATGCTGCCTGACTTACAGATTTTCTCCAGCAGTTTTTTTTTTTTTTGCGTAAGATTCCAGTATTTGCAGTTTCACAGTAAACTGTGATTATCGTAGAGGTATGATGGTATGGTGGGTGGGGAAATGTCTCACAACTCACTGTAGTTGTTAGATTGACTCAACAGATCACTCCGGAAATTGTACTGAGGAATAATTGGTTATCATACTGTTCGTGCTTCACTGTGGTTAAAATGTCATATTTTAGTTGGCTGCAATAAAGGGGGTAAAATTGGGAGGGGTGGACAAAAAGTGAAATAAAGGAGTTAAAAGCAGAGAAAATAAATTATTGAGCAACTACGTTGCTAAGTACAGTTGGTGAAGTGCCTATTGATTTATTGTGTGTGCGAATTTAACAGAAATCAGTAAATTATGATATACAATTTATGTAATTCAGAGTTGCCAGGCACTGCTTTATGGTTGTTTATAGTAACCTTGTGAGAAATGTATTTTAACTTTCACTTGGATTTTTTTGTTGTTTAGGTGGTGTTTTTTGAAGAGGAGTGTAGTATCCTATCACGCAGCACCAGCCCCTGGCTGCCTTCATTACAGTATGTGTTCCAGGACAAGACTTGTATCTATCTGGTGAGTAAATGGAAAAAGTACAGCAAGACATAAACTGGGGAAAAGTGTGGAAATGCTCTTATTGCCAACAGTTGTGCATGAAGCGGGTGGTTGGAAATTATCACACATGTATGCTCAGGAAGATGGCAAACCAAGAGGGAGTGCAAATTTGATTTTCTTTTCATGTTTTTCACACCAAACCTCAACCCCAAAATTCATAATGCGGTCACAGTTGGCTGAGTCACTTCAGCGTGAATGCTGTGTGGTCTCCCTTGCTGAATATCCAATTAAGCCTCCTTTCATGGGCCAAGGATCTTCCTCCAAATCCATGGTTGGCAGTATCAAAAAGTTATTTTATTTTCCTTGTGAAGGGTGTAGATTTGTATTTGTAGAAAATATACAAAACACAAAATTTCCTCTTTTCGTTTCTCCTAAACCCGGCTCCCTTGGGAGTAAGTACATTCTAATGGTCATACAAGATCATTTTACTCACCGCACACAACACAAGAGTTGGATGTTCCTACCTAATTTGTCACTTATCAACTAAGCTGGAGAAAACTCCAATAGGATGTGGAATCTCAAATCTATTGCCTCCATTCTCAGAAAATAATGGATTTCTCTTTTGCCCCTTCCCAAGAACACATTGTGCTGAACATCTGAAGTACGGCAAATTATTCAAAATCTCAGTGTAGATTTTCTTCTTTGTAATGCTTCTCAAGTATAGTCACAGAGATCAATCCAGCAAAATGATCAGGTTTCTTCAAAAGATCTGGATAACCTGGAAAGACGTTCTTTGTGGAAAGAACTGAGTTTTGTTTTCTATACGTAAAGTAAAAAATTGTTTTAATTTAATAATCTGCTCGGACTTTGTAGATGCCCTGATCTTTAAATGATATTTGATAAGGTTGTCCCACATGATAGATGATATTATTCATAATACATTAACTTAGATAGATTAATGGTATAACATAACCCACATCTACCCTGCTATTCACTTATAACATTTATTTCTGTTGAATATTTATTTTTATCCGCATTCAAAATATCCATTTGCGGCCTCCACAGCCTTCTGTGGCAATGAATTCCACAGATTAACCACCCTCTGACTACCGGAATTCCTACCCATCTCCTCAACTGGTCTGTAGACGCATATATTCTTCTCTCTCTCCCTCCCCCCCCCCCCCTTGCTTTAAAAGCAGTGTTATTTGGTTCCTTCCAATCTACCTGGTCCTTTCCAGAAATTGGAGAATTTTGGGAGATACACATTAATGTGTTCTTGTTCATCCACTTTGCTCAGAACACCAGATTTTAGGCTTTAAGATGCTAGGGATTTGTTATGGTTCAGTTCCCTTCATTAGGTTTTAAAATAAACAATGTTGTCAATGTGTTATCTTTTCGAAGTGTAGCTTCCCTATTGTACCATGGGGTGTCACTAGTGATCTTTTGAATTGCTGCATATTATTTCTATATAGCATTGCTTGATTCAAGTGACTAGATATTTGGAACTATTTTGGGGTGTGTACAGTAAGAAGGAGAGCTTCAGTTTTAATTTATTATTCTCACGTGTACCAAGGTGAAAAACATTTTGTTGCATGCTATCCAATCAGCGAAAAGACTATTCATGATTCCAATCAAGCCATCCACAGTGGATACACATACAGCATGAGGGAATAACGTTTAGTTCAAGATAAAGTCCAGTAAAGTCTGATTTAAGATAGTCCGAAAGTCTCCAATGAGGTGGATGGTAGGTCAGGACCGCACTCTAGTAGAAGACTATTATATGTAAACTTCAAAAGCATGATCTGTCAGTCAGCCTAAACAATACAAAGATTTCCTACCAGCATCTCCAGTCCTTTCTTACACAAATCAACAAATATTGATATTTTTGTGGATTGAGACTCTAATTTGTTTAGGATTCTCTCGCCAGGGTTCCTGAACCAGCTTATGTGTAGTTGAAGGGTTATTAATAGAAATTGTTGGGAGTATTAGTTGAGTAATAAATATAAATATTTTAAATCTATTTTGGTTTACTGACAATGGGCCTTGCTTGCAACAGAAACCATTTATTTTAGATTTTTCTACCCTGCTGTACAGCTGGATGTAGAGGATATGTTTGTAAGAGGTTTCATGTGGATCCTTTTTCCCGTCTTTAATTATCCTTTAACTACACTTATAAGCATGTGCAGGAGCCATGGCCAAAGGATTCAAGACAAACTGGAGTCGGAATCCACCCAATCTCCTTCCTGAAGTTGGGGGGTGCAGACCTGGCTTGGATGGGGAGTGGGCTGCTTCCAGCGAACACATTTTCTACTGCACTTTTGCTTAATCTTTCAGCTATCACCACCTGACCTACCTATGATGAGAAGGTGCTTAAGACATCACTGTCCCAGCATGGTCACTTATGCTTGCAGACTCCTGCTCTTGGCCAGAGTCTTCTGCTTTCATGCTTAGTTAAAGATCCCTTTGTTCACTTAAGGCTTTGTTACCACGATAATGCTACAAGGAACAGGCCAACTATCTCCAATTATCGAAGGCTTTCTGGTATTTCTTATCTCATCCTCTGTTGCACAGATCGGATCCGTCTGGCATGGTGATGTAGATATAATATGTTATGCAAGTTAAGCCTTAATCTTTGTCACCATGCCAGACAACTTTAGTACCCAGGCAGTAAAGTTGTATCCCTTTCCCTCCAGCACTGGCCTCTGAATGGTTAGGCCACATTAATATTGTTTAGAAGATGGAGATGTATTGCATTACTCGTAAAGCTAATACTCTCAGAACTTGTTTTTGTTTGGAATTGTAGAATATTTATTAGTATGGTTTTTGTTTCAACTAGGTCATGGAATACCAACCAGGAGGTGACCTGCTGGCGCTCCTGAATCGTTACGATGATCAGTTTGATGAGAGTATGGCTCAGTTTTATTTGGCTGAGTTAGTTTTGGCCATTCATAGCGTTCATCAGATGGGTTACGTTCACAGGTTAGCAACTGTACACAATACTGGAAGTTGATCAATGTTACTAATATGTACAGATTCTGAAGTGAAATGTAGCTGCTCAACCTTCCTCTGTGTGTTCCTTGCCTTTATAAATGGTCAGTTATCACCTTATCTCAGACTAACATTGGAATAGAAAAGCCAGTTTTTGAGAATGATTGATTAAATGGTAAAGAAAAGCAATTGCACAATTGGATATAGATTGATGAACTGCTTTCCATATTCCAAGGATGATGATCTGTGCTGTTTCCTGTTAAAGTCCTTTCCATTTGGAAATTGAATTGGCATTTCCTATTGCATTTTATTCTAATGCATGTTTTATCTCCCATTTGTACTTCTTGCTCTTCAATGTGCAGAGCTAATTTTAAATAATTAACCACCGAAGTTAGTGAAAGACCATGACTTGAGATCTTTGTAAATAATTTGTGCACGTCATGCTGAAATTAGGGACATGTGTGGGAATTAAAGCGGCATTGGCCCTCCCTCAGGATGTTGATTTTATATGTAAAACTAGACCAAGTGCAGACCCGTTGGGTCTGTTCCCCCAACATGCGGTTGTGGAGGGGGAGGCGGCATGCAGCGTCACACACACTAACTATCTTCCCCCCCCCCGCACTCATGCCAATTACCCCCCTTGATATTATATTAATATTATTAATTTGCTCCTTTACCCCATACCCACCCTATCTACTGACGTATAGCCCCCAACTTGCAGTCACATCTAGAGGGGGGGGGGGGGGGTGTTAGAGAGTGAAGGCAGAGGCAGAGTGAGAAGGGGCAGAGACAGAGAGACACACAGAGAGAGGGGCAAGAGAGAGAGGGGGGTGGAGAGGAGGGAGAAGAGGTAGGGTGGGTGAGGGGTAAAGGTGGGGGAGGAGAGAGAGGGTGAGAGTGAGAGGGGGGAGAGGGGGGGTGGGAGAGGTGGGGAGGGGGGGAAGGGGGAAGCGGGTAGGGGTGGGGGGGGAGAGAGAGGGGGGGAGGGAGGGGGTGATGGGGAGAGGGGGGGGGGGTGGCGAGAGGAGGGGGAGAGAGAGAGAGAGAGAGAAAGGGAGAGGGAGGAGAGAGAGAAAGGGAGAGAGACGGGGGAGAGAGAGAAAGAGAGAGGGTTAGGGAAAGAGAGGGATAGGGAGAGAGACAGGGAGAGGAGAGGGGGGGGAGAGGAGAGGGGGGGGGAGAGAGGGTGGGGGGGGAGAGAGGGGGGAGGTGAGGGGGGGGGGGGAGAGTATAGGGAGAGCAATGGAGAGAGAGAGAGTGGGGAGAGAGACAGCGGAGAGAGAGAGAAAGGGAGAGAGAGAGAGAGGGGGAGAGAGAGAGAGAGAGAAAGCGAGAGGGATAGGGAGAGAGAGATGTGGGGAGAGAGAGGAGGGGAGAGAGAGAGAGAGAGTGCCTTTTTACCCAAACCCCCCAAACAACCATTTGCAGGCAGTGCTTTTTTCCTCAAACTAACCATATTTTCATTTTCAAACCACATTATGGGTACTCACAGCTGTGGAGACATTTGTTCAATGTCATTCAGAGCTCTGATTGAGGCACACCACTTGCAGAGACTGATTGAGGCACACCACTTCCTGGTTTTATAGTCCCTCCCCCTCCCTCCAGCAGGGGCAGCAGAGAGAATGGGGAATTTTTTTAAAATATTAATATCTCTGTCATTTTTCATCGACGGGAAAAATCCTCGGCACACATGCGGCGGAGGGGGTGGGCTCTGAGCAAATGGCCAAAAATGACGGCCGTAGGTGGCGGCGTTCTCTCGGAAATCGCAGCACAGAAGGCCAAAACAGGTCAAGAACAGACTTTTAGTAATATAGATGAAAGCATCGCATTCTATTTTGAAATGGCTGTGGGGGTGGAGGGTAGACTATGCTTTGCCCCATTTCTTGCTGTTGCCTTCTCGTGAGAAAACCTATAGTTGAAATCCTGCCAAACTGTAAACCTGCAGTATGATTTGTGTTATTTAGTGCATTTACTTAAAAAAATCCACTACACATTGATTTAATGCTTTGTGGGGCAATTTCTACAATGTGGCCACTGAGCATGATGCAGGTGCCTCATAGTATTCAGGATGCATTTCTAGGAAGGAGAACACTAATATAATCAGCACACAGCAATACTGGGAATTTGTTTGAGGGCTCTCCTCCTGCTGGCACAATGAATGATCTCACTGGTGTCATTTTCCTGATCAAGTGTGCCAACAAGGTAATGTGCAGCGATTGCCATTATGGGTTGCAGTTTAGTTTAGTTTAGAGATACAGCGCGGAAACAGGCCCTTTGACCCACCGAGTCCGCGCCAAACCAGCGATCCCAGTATATGTTAGCTCTATCTTACACGCAAGAGCAATTTACAGTTTTTTTGTACCAAAGCCAAGTCAACCTATAAACCTGTACGTCTTTGCAGTGCGGGGGGAAAACGGGGCACCCGGGGAGAAATCCACATGGTCACTGGGAGAATATCAAGGAGCTAATGCTGTATTTCCAAAGGTACCTAGATACCTCCTCTTAGTGTTTTCCAGACTGTAGCATCACATCTATAGTTATCAATCTCTAGCACCTATCCTTCCTCGTACCAGCCAATCTTAATCCCACATCCCCCAGTCTCATTGATACTACACTTTGGTATTTTATTCTCACTGCTATTGCACAACAAACCTTAATCTTCCAGTTTTTCCAACCCAATGACTCAGTCCCCAGGCCCTTCCATCGTTCAGCTGATTCCACTAGAATTACTCAACTGTCTTCATGATTTATATGTTGTATTTATAAAAATAAAAGGACAATTGGGCATACATGGCTTCCCTTTCGTAAACCAATTGAAGCCAATGACAATCTGGTTAATGTGCATGACGTCGAATCCAGTTCTCTTGACAGATCATTTTCCGTTAAGTGAACACCATATCAGCTGAGCAGAAAATGCTGAATAGACAGCCTTGTCATAATTCTAATGGCTAAAGACAAACAGAGCTTTGAAGTTACAAATCATGGATGCCGCTTTATGTACCTAATGCAAGACTGCTTGGGGTTTCCAAAACTTCGAAGTGGTGGTATATTAGTTTTGTGATATATTTCACTTTGGTGTCTGCTGTTTGTTTAGTATGATTACCACGGTTAACTGTACAGGTATTATACTGTAGAAGGACAATGCAGATAATAGAAGAGCTCCTCTGTCTGCCAATTTATGTTGCTTTCCTGCTCTGTTGTTTTTATATGCTGATGTGCTCAATGCTGTAATGAGTCTTGTCTACATCCTGACTCGGATGAGAATGTTATTAATAACCTATCCTGACACTTTTACGTGTAACTCTAAAATCACCCATTAATAACACATTAAATAGCATTGTAGTTACATATATTGTCATTTGAAAGGATGCTTAAATGGTTTCTGTCTTATCCCAGGGACATCAAACCTGAGAATATTCTCATTGATCGAACAGGGCACATTAAATTGGCTGATTTTGGATCGGCAGCCAAACTGACAGCGAACAAAACGGTATGACAAAGACCCCCAGAACATTGAAGTTAGTCTGTACATTGATGTTGAAGTATGTTTAATCCTAGCAATACAATCTGACTGCTTGGTGCATTATGTTTTTGTGAAATCCTGTAAGTGGCTAGAGTTGACCACAAATTAAACATAGTTATAGAGTCATACGGCGAGGAAACAGACTCTTCAGCCCAACTTGCCCACCCTGATCAACATCTACACTAGTCCCATATGCCTGCATTTGGCCCATATCCCTCTAAACCTGTCCTATCCATGTACCTGTCTAAATGTTTCTTAAACTTTGCGATAGTACCTGCCTCAACTACCTTCTCCGGGAGCTCGTTCCACACACCCACCAACCCTTGTGTGAAAAAGTTACTCCTCGGGTTCCTATTAAATATTTCCCCCCTCTCCTCAAACCTATGTCTTTGGTTCTTGAGATGCTGTTCCTCAAGTCTGTGCTAGGCTTGGTTGGAACAGTGTAAGACAACAAAGGCAGAAGACTGGAAATGTGATGGCGATTTAAAGTGACGTAACTGGTAGCTCAGGCTTATCTTTGTATTCTGAGTGGAATCTGTGTTAAGATTCTCCAATGTTGAGACTACATTATGAATACTAAAATCTGGCACAAGTGTATCTTTACCTCCCCTTCCAACATTCCAATAGGACTATTTCCATCATGCTGCCTTTGCTGCTCTTCCATTTCAAACAATACTCACTTCCTTACTCGGGCACCTTTCCAGGCATCCCCAGGAACAACTATTCCTTTTGCCTCTTCCCTGCCCATCATTCAGGAACGCAAAACTCATTCCAAATGAAGCAGTGATTCACTTTTACCTCATCGCATTAACCTTTTAATTTTGGTTTTGCAAAGTGATTTCCAGCTTCCTTCCGTGTAGTATTCATATTTCAAAATTCTTAAAAATATTGCATGCTTCTCAAGGAGTGTAGATTGAGATTGCAAACATATTTGACGATTCTGAGTTTAAAATATGTTTATTTATGTTGACCATTTAAGAATGGCAAATCCAACTGTTATTAGAACTGCTAAAGTCTGCAGGGAGAATAGAAAACATTACGTAAGAAACAGCTTTTGGTACTCAAGTTTTCTTTTGCTTTTTAGATCAGTTGTTGCCCATGGATTGCAAATTAAATGGCTGTCTTAATTCATCACCTCCCAAAATTATTCCTATTTCACAATCATGTTTTTCAGATACCATATTTTTTTGAGGCTCTGTTAGGCTATATAGTCAGATGTAATGGCAAACACTGTAAAGCATTAAATAAGTGATCGGTATACATTGCAGGAAGGTTCTGTAAACCATCAAAAGAGCTGCACCCTAAAAGCACTTATATATTCATAAATTAAAAATATGTTTTTGTGATGTCTGGAGATTTCAGTATAACAATAAAACTCTCATCATATATTTTGGTTCTCAATCTTGGGAAAATACATTTTTCTCAAACAAGAAAAAGGGATATTAGGAGATCTGTAGTATATAGTTCTGTAGTATGTAGCAAGGCATCAACCTGGTGCTGTGACTATGAAACTTTATTAGGCTTTCAAAGTGTTGCTTTTATTGAGCACTTGCTGCTATACCCAGTATTGCTTGGGTTGTTCTGCTGCAAACACGATTTGCTTTTATTTCCATGCACTTGGATTTTATAATACTCCTTGTAAATGACATAAAATCTAAATTAAATACATCATTTTTCCACAAATAATATAATTTGGGGTTAAAATTATGTAGTTTAACTTGAGTCTGTTAATTTTATTGTTAGGTTTTAAATACACTAGATTTATTTTTTTGCAACTGGTGTAAAATGTATACATTTATATCCCATCTCTGGAAAAACCAACCTATTGGTGAACATGGGAGAAGCATTGGAATTTGCGCCTCCCACCAACTATTTCTGCTCCACTCCATTACTGCAGAAGGGTTCTAACCATTTCCCTCCACTGATGTTGCCAGATCTGCGTTCCTCCAGCAGTTTGTTTTTTGCCTGAGATTCCAGCATCTGTACTCTCTTTTTTCTCTCTCTAACTTCTAGTGAGTGTCCTTATGTCTTGTTAATGCTCATAGCAACACTAAGCTGAACCAAGAACTAAAGTCACTTGAATTGAAAAGGCAGATCAGATGGAATAATTGGTATCCAAGGGATGAAGACATTTCCCCCAAAAGTATTACCAGTCATGCTAGCCTTAATTGTACGTGTCTGTGAGTTTTGAACAGATAATTGTCTGCTGTTGCAGAGTATTGGAGGGTCCAAGCTTCTGAGTAGCAAGTTTGGAGCTCCTTTTAGTTCAAGCTTATGTGATGGCAAAGTGATGACAGAGATTTTACAAGTTCAGCAAGAAAATGTACAAATTCAGCAAAGCCTATCACACTGTCCTTAGATTTAAATTGTACAGGCAGTCTGGAAAGTGTTGAAAGAAATATTTTACTTGTGGCCCATGCTGTCATTTTTATTTTGAGTTAAAATTGGTCTTTCACAAAAGCCATTGGTAATTCGAATCGTGTTGAATGATAATAGTTTCAACAGATCATTAAATGATGCAACAATTTGACCCTAAGTATTTCATTGAAATCATTCCTGTTAAGTTTTCATGTTTAATTTACCTATTTCCTATTTCCTGATCTGAATCAACTCAAAACAAACTCTCTCGCATATGGGTTGTCTGTCAGATGCGCTTGCCTATTAATTTTCTTGCGCAATTGTTTCACTCTTTCCCAAATATGTGAAGCTTTAATGCAGACTTTCAATTCATCTGCTTTAATAACATTTGACAAAAATCTCCAGCTAGCACTAAAATAACACCTCCCATTAATTTATTATTGTGTCTAAGATCTTGCAGCATTTTGATCTGATGCTTCACTGCTCTTGTCCTAGATTCAAAATAAAACTCATTAATTTTATATGAGGAAAATTAAAATTAGGCCCCCTTTGACGGAGGGCCTCCTATGGGAGTTTAGCGCACATCCTTATGCTAAACCTAACTTACATGTCAGAATTTCAGATTTCAAAGTTGTTTTGTTACTGAGCTATGCACGGGCCACATGGGCATTCTGTTTTATTATATATATTTAACTTTCCAAGAACATACTCAGAAGGAATTGGGTAGGGCAATTGACTGAAATGCCAATGGGAGCACTTTGGGACCACAGTTCTATTAATTTTAAAATAGTTATGGATAAGGACAGGGCTGGTCCACAAGTTAAAGTTCTAAATTGGGACAAGGTCAACTTTGACGGTATTAGAGAGGAACTTACAACAGTTAATTGGAGTGGATTGTTTGCAGGCAAAGGGACGTCTAGAAATGGGATGCTTTTAAAAGTATGATAGTGAGAGGTTTGCAAATTCCTGTTAGAGTGAAGGTCAGGACAGATTGGCATAAGGAACCATTGATGATGAGAGAGTTGAGGCTCTTGTCAGGATAAGGAAGGAGGCATGAGTCAGGATTAAGCAGCGGGATCAAGTGTATCCTGAGTAGAATACAGGGGATTGAGGATCATAAGAAGAAATCATGAGGTCAATAAGGGGGCATGAACTAGCACTGGCAGATATTGCAGTTTTCAAAATTACTGTGCGTTGAGCTATTTAAGATAACTCTATTTACTGCAGTAATTATACTGTAGCCATTTAAATCTTGTCACTATGGAAGAAACAAGAATGGTGGAATGATGTTCAATGTTGATGTAGAGTTTTAAGTATTTAAAATAACTTGCCTGCCATTCAAATAAATTTGTCTTTCATTACTATGCGTTAAAACTGTAATTGCCTGTAAAAATAACAAATTAAAAAATTTTGGTGTAGTAATTTCCTGTTTTTAAAAGCGGAAAATACATTCTGATGTCACCCACCAAACTTATTATGTAATGTAAATTCAATCTCGTGTTATTTCACGTTTTCAGTTAACTATCTACAGTATAAAACCGACCATGTCTTGATAGTTTTTACAATAATGGAGAATGAAAGAAAATGCCTAACTAATTGTAGGATTACGATACGATAGAACTTTATTGATCCCAGGAGGGAAATTGGTCTGCCAACAGTCATAAAATACAACAAGATACATGAAACATTAAATTAAAGTGATGAGTGGAAAGTCCAGGATTGGGGATGTGCAAAGATTGGGCGGGGGGGGGGGGGGGGGAAGAAGGGGGGGTTAAGGGGAGTCAGTCTACCCCATGACAGAAGGGGGAGGAGTTGTACAGTTTGATAGCCACAGGGAAATAGGGTCTCATGTGGCATTCTGTAATGTATCTTGATGGAACAAGTCTTGCTGAAGGTACACCTCGGGTTGGCCAGTATGTCATGGAGGGGGTGAGCTGTATTGTCCAAGATGCTCCACAGTTTGAGGACCATCCTCCCCTCCAAGACCACCTCCAGTGAATCCAACTTCACCCCCAGGACGGCGCCAGGCTTCCTGATGAGCTGGTTAATTCTGCTGCCGTCCGCAGCCTTTACCCTGCTGCCCCAGCACACGACAGTGAAAAAGAACATCTGCAGCATCTTACTGCAGACGTCTCAGTCCTTTCTTATACGGTGCCTCAGCATTCCTGGACCAGTCCAGTTTACTGTCCAGGTAAACTACAAGGTACTTGCTCCAAGCATAATGTATATAGTTTTAATGTGTGTATTTTCCATTGCATCTCTAACAGGTGAGCACAAAGCTACCAATTGGCACACCAGATTTCATGGCTCCTGAAGTATTGACAGTGATGAATGGAGATGGATGTTCCTCATATGGGGTGGAGTGCGACTGGTGGTCCTTGGGAGTGATTGCTTATGAAATGATTTATGAAAGGTCTCCATTCGTTGAGGGAACTTCGGTCAAAACCTCCAGCAACATCAAGAACTTTCAGGTTTGTATTGTCGTTTGGTATTGTATTTAATGTATTTATGTTTGGTTTATCTTTTGACAATGGACCACGGTAGAGGAGGAACCGGGTGCGGCTGTAAGGGCTGCTTCTGCTGGTGTGGCGTCAGGCTTTTGCAGATGGCGCAGACTTCAGTTTTGTCACGTATGTACTTGGTCATACCAGGCCAGTAAAACATGCTCTGTGCCCGTTGTAAGGTTGCCTCCATGCTGGGGTGGCCCCAGTGGACGGCGTCAAAGTATTTGCCCCAGAGGACAGCTGGGACAGCTGCCTTGTGGCTCTTGACTATAATCACATCCTGTAACACCAGTTCGTTGCGAACCAGGAAGTATGGGCGGATCGTGAGCGGGGTGCAGTGTTGTTTATCCGGCCAGCCATGCCGGATGACTGCGGACAGCAATTGCAAAGTCTCGTCAGTAGCCGTGTGCTCTGCCAGGCTGCTTAAGCAATCAGTAGGAACATACGATACCTTCAGTACTGAGAACTGGTCTGGTTCAGAGAGTTGTTCGCTGGTTTTGAGTGCAGCCCTTGATAGCTTGTCAGCTATGTGGATGTCCTGCCTTTTTTAGACAATGTTGAAATCTCGTCAGCTGCCAGCTGCATGCATCATCCGGGGCAGGCGAGCCGGAGCACACGTGAATGGATGTATGGAAGAGTGACCAGAGGCTGGTGGTCTGTTTCTAGGTAGGGAAATTATTTGAATCGCAATGTTTAAGAAACAGTTGGACACTGGTATATGGATCAGACAGGTTGCGAGAGGCATATGAAACGGGGCAGTCATCAAGTGGTCTGTAGGCAAGCAGCACCAAGTCTATACTGGGACTCATCACACGTGAACTTTACGGGTAACTCCAAAGCAAAATAGGCGAGGGGAGGTGCACTACAAGCACTACAATTGGTTAGTAGGAAATAACCAATCTACATGGGGTAACTTTTTCACACATGGGGTGGTGGATGTATGGAACGAGCTTCTAGAGGAGGTAGTTGAGGTAGGGACTATCGCAATGTTTAAGAAACAGTTGGACAGGTATATGGATAAGACAGGTTTGGAGAGATATGGGCCAAACGATGACAGGTGGAACTAGTGTAGCTGGGATATGTTGGCCGGTGTGGGCAAGTTGGGCCGAAGGGCCTGTTTCCACGCTGTATGACCTCTACTCAAGAAATAAGATGAAAAGCAAGAAACTTTATGCCAGTTGGCCTCACACTTGTCATTGGAAAAATGCTGGAATCCATTGTTAAGTAAGACATTTAGAAAATGTCAATCATGCAGAATCAACGTATTTTATATTTTTCAAAAATAAATGATGTTTGATATATATATATATATATATGCGAGAATTCTTTGCTGATGTAACAGGTTGAATAATGGGAAACCGGGAGATGCAGTGTCTTTTCATGTTTTCAACAATTTGATGAAACTATTAGGCCGGGTCTGTTGTAGGGATGAAATTCGGGAACGTTTTATTTAGAGACATATCCTGCCTGTAAAGTGCGCATAAAATGGGTTTTTCGTGAGCCATTTAAAATAATTAAAGTTGCTAATGTTCCATGCAATGACATTCAGCTAAACTCTGTAAAGAATTAATGTCATTTTTGGGAATCAAAAAGGGATTAACTGGAGGGTTGTAAACATCAGGATGCTCATGTTATTAGGTTGGAGACACAGTTCTTTCAATTCATATAGGCTATTTATATTTAGAAATCCAAAGCAAATGAGTTACATTTTTAAATGATTTAAATAGTTGGCTAATAATATTTCTCCAGGGAATGGCTTTTCCTGAGGAAATTGAGGAATGGGTCAATATAAGGAAATAGTAAGACCCTCGGAACCATGATGCCTGCTCCACTATTTAATAAGATGATAGCTGATATTTTACTCCAATAATCCTATATGTCTTGATTTTTCGTAATGTATAAAATATATTTTCATGTGTCTCGAACAAACATGATAATGGATCGGACAATTAGAAAAAAAAATTAAAACGTCATAATTATTTTGACTAGAGATACTGGACTAGATCTGTGAGATCTTTATCCTGATCAATATGATCTAAAAAGAAGCTCACTATGCATGTTTCCTGGGTAGTGATTTCCCCTGGTCATGTGATGTTGATTCAGAGTTTTTAATTATATGTTAATATATACATGCTGTTCTCTTATTGTAGAGATCCCTGAAATTTCCAGATGAGCCAAAAACAAGTAAGGAGTTTCTAGATTTGGTGCAAAGTCTGCTGTGTGAAGCAAAGGAGCGTTTGAATTATGAGGGACTCATCTGCCATCCTTTCTTCACAAACATTAACTGGAACAACATCAGGCACAGTAAGTTATCTTTGTTGAATGTTGCAAGTATCCTAATATTTTGTTGCACTGCAGTACTGTATAAAGATCAAATTCCCTCCTGCACCGTGTATAAAAAGCCATAAAAGTGACTGGGCGATCCACATAATGATTTTGCTAATGTGCTGGCCAAGGAACAACGATAATGCTGTTACATTATAATAATGAGTCTAAAGAAGGGTTCCGACCCGAAATGTCACCTATTCCTTTTCTCCAGAGATATTGCCTGATCCGCTGAGTTAATCAAAGGCACCGTCAAAATTCAGATGCTTACCTGGATGAATTCAGCACCAAAAACTGTCAAGGAACTCAACATTCAGGACAAAGCAGCACTCTTGATTGATACCCCATCAACTACCCTAAACATTCATATCTTCTGCCATCACTGCACGGTGGCTGCAGCATGCCTGAATTACTATCCAGGCTACTCTAACGTCACCTCCCAAACCTGTGATTTATTCTGGCACTAAGGACAAGGCATCAGGGTGGTGGGAATACCACCACCTTTACTTTTCCTCTAAGTTGTGCATCAACTTGACCTGGAAATATTTTGCCAGTCCTTCATTGTTGCTGGATCTAAATCCTGAAACTTCCTCCCAACATCGCAGTGGGCGCAACTTTAACAGAAGGCCCGTCGTGATTTAGGAAGGCATTTCACTATCATCTTCTGCCGGGCAACTAGGGATGAACCATAAATATTGGCCTTGCCAGGAATTCTCAGAGATCCTGGAAATATCTTAAGATTTGGTAATGGAATTTTGTATGCTGTTTTATTGGGAAGGCATCCTGAAGAATTGCTTTTCTCCTTCTCTGTACAGGATAAATAGGCACTAATAAATTAGCCACTGTGAGCTGCTTGATTGCATTCTTTACCTGGTACCCATGACAACCACTATCTACTCGAAAGTGATGGTGGAATGGATATCAAGTACAGTGGCGTAACTGTTCTGACCTATATAGTATTGAACTGTAGGTAGATACAACCGTCCAGAGGAATCGTCTATATTTCTCTTACATTTGAACTTTGTTGAGATTTTGGTAGATTTTAAAGAGTGAGGAAGCGAATCAGATGTCCAATTAATCTGGTTTCTTGATGTTTTTATCATTTATCACTGCAATGCACCTCGTATGTCGCTTGAGTAACTTACAACACAGTAGTATGAACGTTGAATTCTCTAATTTTAGGTAACTTCTACAAATACCTCCCTTCCCCCAAATCAATAATTGTCCCTTCCCATGTAGTTCTTCCTGCGCCTCACTCAAACTTCTGGCTTCTCCCTAACTCAGAAATTTTTATTGTAAAACTTGAGAACTTACGCAAACAGAAACACACTTCATCTGGAGGGTAAATTTAGCCCTAATTACATAATCAAGTTTAGAAACATTAGGAAAATGACCTGAGCAATACTTGGTTAGTGTGATCATATTCCACCTTGTAATACAATACTAATTTCCACTTGTTAGGCAAGAGGATCTTGCTTCTGGTATTGGGGCAAATATTACTCGAGCAGCATAGTGGCATAGCTAGTAGAGCCATTACCTCTCAGTCCCAAAGGTTCAATCGTGATCGCAAGTGAGTTTCCTCTGGGTGCTCTGATTTTCTTCAATGTCCCAAGGATGTACAGGTTGCTAGGTTAACTGGCCACTGTAAATTGCCCCAAGTGTATAGGTGAATGGTAGAATCTAGGGGAAATTGAAGAGAATGTTGAAGGAAACGAGGGATTATTGTAGGATTAATGTTAAATGAGTAGTTGATGATAGGTGCTGACTTGATAGGCCAAACAACCTGTTTCTGCATTGCATGTTACTCTACTGTTGCAGCTTTTTGATTCTGGGGGAGGTTGGGATGCCATCTGCTAAATCCGCAGTTTATCTGACGCAGCAACTGTTTAGAACGTGGCAGAAGCTCAAGACATTCAGGTTCTAATTCAAAACCAGTTGAAATGTCTAAGGTGAACAACACTGAGGGATGTTTTAATATAGACGAATATCTGCTTTTGGGTTTTAAATAATAGCAATAGGAAGGGAGCACCAGTGGTCTTATCCTATGTAATGTTATTAGAGCATGCAGTGCAACATATAGATTAAAGTCATCCAAAACGTTTTAGTCCCCCATATACTAGTTATGAGCTTCAGTGTATGGTCCTAATTTATCCCATATATAACTTGCCACTATTTTGTATGAAGAGTTTCTCTGAATTGAAATAAATTGCATAATTTGTAGTGTTCAATAGCCCACTGTTCAATGAATTAATTGATTATTGTTGAAGCGGTCCTTTAGTTTCTACATTTGTTTTTGTTTACAATAAGAATCCTCGAAATTCTGTCGAAGACCTATTTTCCAAAAATAATTATTTTATACCCATGTTTTGGCAATATTTTTTACAGTCAATCTGCAATGGCTTTTAAAATGTGGATATTGCACACTGATCTCTGGCCACTCGCCATTGTTTGTGGATACTTCATATAATCCATTGACCAGTGATATGCTAGGGAAAACCCAGATTAGTGAAAATGCCGATGGCAATGACCAGCTTTGAATGTGCAGGCATTTTTATTGTTAATATCATTTGATAATAACTTAGTAGAAATAGGAAATTGATCCAATCGTCTAAAGTTTTTATTTGTAACTAAAAATTGATTTTGCTAAACATCGATAGTGGGGAAAAAAAACACTCCAGAACTGAACTGAAAATGAAAGCTAAAAAAAGCCTTTTTTTTTTGTAACAGTAGCCTTGGATTAAATGACCAATTTTTTTTCTGGAGCATAATGAGACTAATATTGATCCTCTTTTCAATGATCAAAAACGTGCAGATTTGTGTTAAAAGTTATTTGACATTTGGTGAGCGTTCTGCTTCTACATCTCTCCCACCACCTATTCTGTGGACGTAACAGGGACTTTAGAATGAGTCGCACATAGATGGTTATGCAATGAGGAAAAATCTACATGGCACAGCAGAACCAGTGAGCTCTTCCCTTCAGAAATGGGTAATGTGTACTGTTGCTCCAGTAATGTGACGAGTCAATATCTAATACAGTACTACTCAAATAAGATACATTTTACTGATATGTTAACCTGCTATGGACTCTGGTGACAAGAAAATAGCTGTTGGTCATTAGTCAACTTGGATTCATTTAGATTAATTAAATAACTGGATTGTGGATGATGGTTATTTGTTTTCTATAACAGGTTGATTTATATCTGATGTTGATCTTGTTCAGGAGGGATGGTATTGCATTGCAGAGATGTAAGCATGTTTTGGTTTATTTCATGAATCTATATAACGCAGCGTTAATGTCTGAATGGAATAGGATGCCATGGAAACGGGATTGCCAGTGTAAGCAGTGCTACAGTACATGAACAGTGTGTAGGTGTTCCATCCCTCTGAAGGATGGGTTCACATTGATCTACAGCATAATTACAGTCTCCAAGCTTTTAACCCCTTCAATGCCGTGGGTGAAGTGAAGCTGAGAACTGAACTCTAGCTAGTAATTTGTTTTATTACCTAATCTATTTTCGTAACAGCTCCAAATATTCTAGAATAAATTAATGAATTTCTGCTAATGAAATATTTTCGGTCATAATACTTTAATACTGATTCCACTTTGTAAATATGAAGTGAAAGCACTGAGACGTCCTTGTGTAATCCATTGCCTCACTGATTTGTTTTTTATTGGTCCCTTCTTTCGAAGCTAGTGACTTGTATATTCTGCTGTTTGACAATTGTTTACAGCCCTCCAGGGTGTAATCCAGAAGATCAATTTTATTCAAGACTTGGCAGCAAACATTTGAATGCTTTTCGACTGATTTGAGTTTTCTGAACAAGAACCGTGTAGTATTTGCTAATTTTACAGCATTCATCAGTAGATGGTTGCCAAGCAAGAATGTTCCAGATGATTGTTATTTACTCCCTCTAGACTAAAGGTTTTGAAATCAATTTTCATGTCCTTTTGGATGGAATATTTGTCTTCGACAATCAGGAGCTGAACCTCAAAACTTGGTGAAGCGCATCTGGAATGTTGTGTACACGTCTGGTCTCCCTACATAATAAAGGAGAGGGGAGCGTGGTCAAGGTGCAGCGAATTAATTCCTGGAATGACAGATTTGCTTTATGCAAAAATATTAGAATTGTAGGTTTATACTTTCTTGAGCGTAGATAAATGAGAGGCGATCTCATTGAAATGTACATTTTTAAGGACATGACCGGGAGATGTTACATAGATGTTTCCCCTATCCGGCGTGTCAGGGGTTATGTTCCTTAAAAAAAGGGGTCAATTATTCAATATAGAGATGAGAAATTTCTTCAACCAAATGGTGTGAATCTTTGGTATCTTACACCCAGACGTGTTAGAACACTCATACGCTAAATGGATGCAAAAAGAGAGGCCATTTTGGGCCATTTATGATATACGGGATTAGTGTAGAAAAGTGAGATTGGAAAAAAATGTTTAACCGTGATCTTATTGAATGGTTGACCTGGTACTAAATATTAAAATCCCTGTCCATTTCATCCTCTTGTATTCTTGTCTGACTGCCTCAGCGTTGCATCTTATGCATTTTTCTTTAGGGTAGGTTGAGCATATTTCACGGTCATGGAACAATTCATAACCTCTGTATTAAAACTATTTGAATGCTAAATAATGTGAAAACGAACATGGAATCCGAACCCAAAATGCCAACAGCCATTAGATTGCATATACTGGACTTTGAAATGCATATCATTGCAAAGTTATTGTAGATTATGAGTGAAATACATTGTTTTGGGTATGACTACATTTATGGAGCCAAATGCAGGTTTTTATTGTATTGGTAATGTCAGTGATTTCCAATCCAGAACATGGAAAATGTAGCAAGGAACTGCAGATGCTGTTTTACACTGAAAATAGACACTAAATGCTGGAGTGACTCAGTAGGTCAGGCAGTATCTCTGGAGAAAAGGAATGGGTGACATTTTGGGTCGGAACCCTGTCTCGACCCGAAACGTCACCTAGTCATTTTCTGGAGAGATGCTGCCTGATCCTCCAACATTTTGGAGTTACTCCAACATTTTGGATCTCTCTCCTGAAGATTGAAATGTCTGCAGGAAGAACGCTATATCTCCAAAGCTGCACTTGCATGCCATCTGGTGGTTAGTTGCAGTACAGCATTTACTGAAACCCGTCTCAGTTGGGAAATGGTGCATGGTGAGGGAAGGAAGGGAACCAAAAAGCGAGCGAAATAGGTTATGAGAGGAAAAAAACTGGAACTGCAAATACAGTAGCAATTGGCATTAAGCTTGTCACTGCTCATGTTGCTACAATTGCAAAATGACAATGATCAGAATGCAGAAAAAAAAATTGAATTAAGAAAAAGGAGGAGATGCCTGTTTGGTTTGGGCTGAACAAGCAACATTGGGCTAAGATGCAAGGAGGAGGCTAAAGAAGGGTCTCGACCCGAAACATCACCCTTTCCTTCTCTCCATAGATGCTGCTTGGCCCGCTGAGTTACTCTAGCTTATTGTGTCTATCTAAGGGGGAAATAGTTTGTTTTGGGCTGAACTCTTTTTGGTTTATTTATAGTAATCTTTTCTGAGTGCCAAACTTGTTTAGTGGGCTTTGCTAATTCCACTAATTTGTTTTTATTTCTCGGAACCACATACTGCGAAGTGTGGCACAGTGATGCAGCTGGTAGAGCTTCTGCCTCGCAGTGCCAGAGACCTGGGTTCAATCCCAATCTCGGGTGCTGTCTGTAAGGAGCTTGCACATTCACCCTGTGTCCTTGTGGGTTTCCTCCGGTTGCTCTGGTTTCCTCCCACATCCCAAAAACATGGAGAGTTGTAGGTTAATTGGCCCCTGTAAATTGGCTCAAGTGTGGAGAGAGTGGATGTGAGAGTGGGATAACATGGAACTATGTGAATGTTGGCATGGACTCACTGAGCCAAAAGAAATTTCAATGTTTAATCTTGAAACTAAACAATAATGAAACTGAGGAACTTGTTGGGTTGACTCCACAACCTACATTTTGATATCGTTTCGGCCCATCTATCTTAGTTGCCATGTTATGATTTCTGTAATGTCTAAAAGGAAAGGCAATCAATTAAGAGAAAAAAATAACCTCAGTTCTCTGTGGAAGTAAATCAAAGAAAAGTGGAACAGAGACATCGCCAAATTGCATATGTGTGAGAAATCAAATTCAGTTGGTTTTCTGAACATATCCGGCATTGTCTTTGTATTTCAAATTTCCCAAATCTGCTAATTCTTGCTGCTTAATGAAACTGAAAATGTGCCAGGAAGGCTTTAATGCCTTGTGTAACTATTTGATCTTCTGTAGTGTATTTGTCTCCTCTGATTTATGCAAGATTAATGTAATCATAGCATTTGTTATAGGCTATGTAGACTTTAAATATTCCCTTAATTTCCAGACTTCCTCATTAAACTTTTTAATCCTGGTCTGTAAACTGACCAAACCATGCATAGTTTTGGTAATGTTAGGAGACAATGTAGGTTGCTGATCAAATGGCCTGGCATCTGCTGTGGAATACTTTATAGAGGACAACGCTGTTTAGTTAGTGTAAAATATGGCCTGCCCACTCTCTTGTCATGAGTATTACTGCTCTGCCAAATGGTACAGTCCAACCAAAATTGTAAGGTTCAAAATCACAGTATTGAGTGGTTCAAATCGATTGTGTGCCTGAATGCTGTAGCATTCATTGATCTCTATGTTTACATCACAGCAGATTACCATTATATCCATTGAAAGGCTCCCATCGGCTAATTGCCAGTGCTGGTGTTGTAGGGAAGGTGTCAGCAATGTGATCCTGTGTGGAAGCTTTGCTGCAAGACTCTCCAGCTCAGAACTGCCATGGTTAAACCTGCAGTCTTTCAGAAGTAGATTGGCACAAGTACTGCAATGCTGACTGGATTTAGCTGCTGGCATATTCATTATCGAAAAATTGTACTTGCGGTGCAGAAAGAAAGTTTCTGCAGGCAGCAATCTGCCACCGTCAGTTGGCTTTGCAGCAGTATCCGATTAGTCATTTTCAGGGAGGAGTCTTGAGGAAGTGAGGATTACCAGAATAAATTGATGGTAACAGTGTTTTTCAGGATGCTATGTAAGTAATGATCTTTGGAGCCTGACTCTTCATTGCTGTGTTCTGGATTTTAATGAAAAGAAATCCATAATGTAACTATTTTAGCTCTTAATTATAACAATGTGTTGTACAAATATATGTGTATCATGAACTTATTTACTGTCAGAAATTCTTTGACATGGAATAAGGTATGTATTTTGTAAACATGGGAATGGGTAGAGTCCAGATTACTGTTTATCATGTTCCACCTGTATATGTGTCTTCATGTAAATACATTGAAAATATATTGCAAATTAGCTATTTAACGCAATTACAGGATTGTATTAGAACCAACCTTTATGGCTGTCAGGTTATCTGTGAGTAAGAACCACTTTTACCTCAAACTGATGTAATAAGCTGTGACAGCCTATTGAACCGACTGCTTCAATAGTGACTCACTTCCCATATTTATTGAAGCATACATGCCGACTGTTACTTCTTTGGTCTCCCCTCTATTGCTGAATTTCAACATATCTTGTGTTTCCCTCGCAGTTCCACCTCCTTTTGTACCCACCCTGGAAACTGATGATGATGTGTCCAATTTCGATGAGCCAGAGAAAATATCACGCCCCATGATAAAGGCACCGCAGCTGAACAAATCGGGTTTTACAGGGGAGGACTTGCCTTTCGTAGGATTGTCCTTTACCAAGACACTGGCTGTACTCTCTCGCTCAGAGTAAGTGTAATCACTAGTTAACTCTTTAACAGTAAGTGTAAGTAGAACAAGAAAGTGGCAGAGTGTTTCAATGTGCAGATTAAGTCAGGCAATTCTGTTTTGAAATCCCCATACAAGATAGTTACATGTTGACATTTTAACTTACCTGGAAATTATAAAGATTTCTTCACAGAAAAATCATTGACTTTCAAAGTGTCCCAACAGAGTTAACTCATTGAGAATTTTGCTATTTCAACATTTGTTAATTAGTCTTATGATTAAAAAATGCAGTACCACCACAGTTAGCATTTGAGCACAGTCTTATGGTGCAGCCTGTGCCTAGTTCTCTTATTGTGGGCCTTGTTGTTTGGCTCTCTGTTGGTTGTTCTAATGTATAGCTATATATTTAGTAGTAAAGCTATTAGCTATATCTTTTGATGATCGTACCCTAGAGTAACATCAAGCTACACACTTTGAAATCACAATTGACATTTTAACTTCATTAAAAAACTCTGGTGAGCCGGACTAAAGCAGCAATTGTATGTATCCTGATCCTACATAAGTAACACTCTACAATGCAAGTTGATATGGCCGTTTCTAAGAATATCAACCCAATTCTGGTAATTGTGATGATTTGTTCAGGTACATTTGAGGGCTAATTTGATGACAGAATTATCCATCCTATTTTTATTCAGTTGATAAATGTAGACAGATTACATTGCAATTACTTTAATGGATATATTAAAAATAACTTCAATAATGTGATAGCATCATACAGCTAATAACTGAATATATTGTGAGGAAATAGTAATCTGATAATATATTTCATGTTAGCTCAGTTATTATAACTGCATTGGAAGTATCTTGTCTGTTTTTTAAAAAACTGCCTATTTTTGCAGCACCTTGTTATGTCTTAGATATCTCAGTACTTTAAAATAACATTATTAACTGTGCAGCAATTGTTATGTAAAGAACAGTAGAAGAGAATTTGCATGCAGCATGACCCCACAAACATCAGTGGGACAAATGGCTGTAGTTTACCTTTGATTTGATGTGGAAAGAATATTCTCAAGGGCAGCAAGAAAACTCTGTGGATATACACAAAATGCTGGAGTAACTCAGTGGGACGGGCAGCATCTCTGGAGAGCAGGAATGGGTGACATTTCAGGTCGAGACCATTCTTCAGACACACCAACACTGAGTTACTCCAGCATTTTGTATCTCCCTGTATCTTCGGTGTAAACCAGCATCTGCAGTTCCTCCCTATGGGAAAACTCTAATCCACTTTGAAGTACTCCCCCAGTATGTTTGTTTGAATGAATGGAATGGACATATGTGGTTTTGGTTTAATATGGAATTGAAATTCTAGAAAAATACAGTAAAAATAAATTATTGGAAATGTTCACCAGGGATGGGAAGAGTGTACATGAATGTGAAGGATATGATTTGGTAAGCAGGGGTGTGTAAATAACTAACAGGGCACATGGTGCCAGAAAGCTATTAACTTTGACTTTGTCTCTCTTACTCTCATTCACCACCTAAGATAATGGAGAGTAGCTGGTTATTTACATACAAAGATATTTATAAAAGGTCTCACATTTTGTGAAGCAACACTTTTTTATTGTGTGCCCCCTACCGTGCATGGAGGGGGTCACTTCCTAGAGGCAGAGAATGGCAATTGTAGCAACCAGCCATTGTAGCAAAGAGCAGTTAGCCATGTGGCACACATTTCTTTAGAGAGCCATCACCCATGTATTATACTTGCCATATCTGCTCAAGACCTGTGAGGAGAGATGGGATACGATTGCCCAATGCTCCCTGGGGATTAGAAGTTTGATATGTGATCTGGGTGAAACACAAGATTCTGCGAGGATTACTATTTTGTTATTTATGGCATGATAAACTTTTTGGTGCCCGTTGCTAATTGCTCTTCAGACGGTGCAGATCTCCTTCTTGAACCACTTTGGGGGAAGTTCTTTTGGCACAATGCATTTGGGTAGAGTGCTCCAGAATATTAACCCTGTAATGATGAAGAAACACCAAAATAGTTCCAAATCAAGATGATTTGTCTCTTGAGGAATTTGCAGGGGGTTGACATTCTCATGTGGCTGCAATCCTGAGACTGCTGTCCTTGATTTTCTATGTGGTGCAGATTCTTGCACTGGAAGGTGTTATTGGAGTATTCCTGGCCAATAACTGCAGTGCATGTTGTAGATGGTACACACTGCAGCCACGATGCACTGGTGACAGGTTGCTTTGTCCTGCATTGTACGAACTTTAAGTATTTTGTAACTGCACTCATCTATACAAGTGGAAAATATTCCATGATTAATGCCTTATATATCTTGTAATCGTGGTATTTGAACGATTAGTCCATTTAATGTTCTGGTAAATGGTACCCCCCCCCCCCCCCCCCCCCCCCCCCCCCCCCCCCCCCCCCCCCCCCCCCCCCCCCCCCCCCCCCCCCCCCCCCCCCCCCCCCCCCCCCCCAAGTTGTGAATATTTAATGATGGTCATGCTATTAATGGAGAGTAGACCCTTTCTGTTGGGGATTGTTATTGCTGGGCACTTGTGTGACGCAATTCAATGGATCTTGCTGCATTTTTGTTTCCTGGGGTTGGATCTAATGAAGAGGGATTAGTGGAATAGTAGGAGTGTAGGTGGAAACTATGTTCCACGTGTCTCACAAAAGAGCAGGGATAAATAGGACATAATAATTTCAGCGGATAAACAAAAACATTCATGTGACAATGTCTATATGGATTCGTATGCAGCATCACAATGGGATGTAGCATGGAAGTATAGATTTCGTATTTTGTATAAAACACTAGGCAATATAAGTTCATAAATTATAGGAGCAGAATTAGGCCATTCGGCCCATCAAGTCTACTGCGTCATTCAAATCTGATCTATCTTGTTCTAAATAAACTCAGAAACTGATCCACCATCATTATCTTTGATAGAGAATCGCGAAGGTTGACTTCCCTCCTCATAAAGGCCTGTCTTCCCTGATCATTTATTTTGTGACTGTGATTCTTGGTTCCAGACACCACAGTCAGGGAAAATATCAGCTCTTCATCTGCCCTCTTAAGAATTTTAAATTAAATTTTAAACTTGTCTTTTTGAATTGTTGAATTGCATTTGCTGCTGGATCTCCTGGTTGCCAACAATTTTAGTTCACTTTCCCAGTCCAAATAATGACTTTTCTGTCCTTGTCCTCTTCCATTGCCAGAGCGAGGCCGCACACAATATGGCAGAATGGCACTTCATAGCCTGCTTGGGTACCTTACAACCCACTGGTATGAGCATTGAATTCTCCGATTTCAAGTTATACCCACCTACTCCAGTTGTTGAATATGTACAGTAGATTTTTGGCATAAAGAAAATTAAGGATTGTGAAGATGAGGTGGGAAAATGATGAAATAGGAGTGAGTCAGGAAGCTCAAGACATATGTACAGCCTTGTTTCTGCTTTTATGTGGCATGTGCTATAAATTTGGATTAAAAATGTACATAAAACATTAGATAGAATCTGTTTATAGTTATCATCACACCTCATCATATCAAAAAAGGACAGTTGCTTGTTTTAAAGGAGTAGTTGCTCCCATGGTATTGAACTTTTATTTTAATGGCAATACTCTTTATAACCATTTATGCACTGCAAACCTTTATATTTGCATCCGCAATATATTTTGAGCGTGAGCTGCAGTATATGTCTGTGGTGGGTGAATTATAATTGAATGTTATTTTTGGTTCTCACATTTTGTAAGCAGCCGCTACTTTTGACAAGATTTGAACTACTTCATGGTTCTACACATTTGTGATCGTAGATGTGTATGGCATAGGAGAAGTCCAATGTTCCATGCTGGCCAAGCAAAGCTATCCAGTTCTTGGTCCACACCAGCTCATCAAATGCTCATCAAATACTATTTAAATGTGATCGGTCTCTGCCATTTTTACAGGTTGTGAAATCCAAATTTCTCCTCATCTTTCAGAATTTTTTTTTTTCCTTCAATCCTATAATCACTTTACCTATTATAATAAGCCTTCGTCCACAGCCATTACTCTCCTGCTCGAGGAAGTTGATTCCTATTCCTTCTAGGCCTCTCGTTACATACCTCACTTAAGCCACTTTTCGGTACTGGGGCGGCACAGTGGCGCAGCGGTAGAATTGCTGCCTTATAGCACCAGACACCCAGGTTTGATCCTGACTATGGCTGCTGTCTGTACGGAGTTTGTTCGTTCTCCCTGTTACCACATGCGTTTTCTCCAGGTGCTCCGGTTTCCTTCCGAGCTCCAAAGACGTACACTAGGCAAAATTGTAAATTGTCCCTAGTGTTTAGAACAGTGCTAGTGTACGGGGTGATTACTGAACAGCGCAGACTTGGCGGGCCGAAGGGCCTGCTTCCGCACTTTATCTCTATCGTCTAAAGTTCTCAGTTTCCTTTTTTCTCAAATAATTGAACTGTACTTTAGCCAATATGTCATCATATCATAAAAGATCTCCAGTCAGAGTAATGACCCTTGTTTGTACACTGATGCTGTCACATCCATTCTGTTAAATGATGACATGAATCATACGCAGTACTTTAACTGTGACCCAACTAACTATTGTATTACATGCCTTGGAGGACATCGATTTGCCTTCTGAACCACCTTGCATATATACCTCTCTGCTGTCTGAGATTAATGGACAGGCACTCTAAGTACTCTCTATTCTCCTCTATTTCTCAGTGTTCCATTTATTATTAATTCCCATGCCTATTTTGTCGTCTTCAAGTGCACCATCATTATTTCTCTGGATTGAACTTAACTTGCTACTTTATGTCCGTTTGACTGGTCCATTGATACAGACTTGCTCAAGTCTAAATCTTTCTTGGGTCAGGCAGCATCTCTGGAGAAAAAGGATGGGTGATGTTTTGGGTAGCGAACCCTTACCTAGCTATGTTCGGTATAAACCAGTATCTGCAGTTCCTTTCGACACACTAAGAATCTTTCTTCCTCAATGTCTGCTACAACAGTCAATTTTTGAACTGTTTATTTAGCGAAAGCTAAATAAATTTTAATCACCAGCTTGTTTTTCTTCATTAATCCTTTTGCAGACAGCTCGGGCAAATCATTTGTATGCTGTAAAAATGTTTAATTCTGCAAAGCTCTCATTTTGTGTACTCTTTGTGATATTAAGCGCGTCAGAATGAAAGGAGTCATTAGATAACTGTCTCCCTCATGTCAACAGGGATGTTCTTTTCCCAGCGCTGTGCTTTGAACACGACTATTGCTCGGGGTCACGCAGCAGTTCCCTGAGTTGCATGCATCATGTGCAAGCTACTTTTAGCTCATAGATGCATGCACTTGAGTCTTATTACCAGTGTGATATTTGCCAGTTGGATGAGTGTGCTGATGAGCAGTTTTAGTGGTTCACAGCGCATGACTCAATCATATATTTTACTGATTGTTTTCATCTGCTGATTTTATCCGTTTGCATACCTGGGGCGCTCTAACCTCCAGAGATAAACACAGAGTGCTGGAGTAACATCAATGGGTCAGGCAGCACCTCTGGAGAAAAAGGATTTCAGGTGACGTTTCGGGTCGAGATCGTTCTTCAGACTGAGTTTCACTCTTCTCTCTGGCTTTTTCTGCAGAGATGATGCCTGACCTACTGAGTTACTCCAGCACTTTGTGTCTATCTTTGGTATATACCAGCATCAGCAATTCCTTTCTACACGCCCTCGAGCTGCTTTTTGGCTATTCTGAATAAGAGTTTCTCTATTATATTCAATTTGGCTTCTAGTATTGGTTTATTATTGTTAAATGCATCGAGAGGCGGTGCAGGCTCGAAGGGCCGAATGGCCTACTCCTGCACCTAATTTCTATGTTTTAATTTCTATGAGATGCAGTGAAAACTTTGTTTTGCATGTAATCCGGGCAGATCATACCATTTGACTGCAATCGTTCCACACATGGGTACAATGGATAGAACAAAGATTATAAACAGAGTACAGAATATAGTGTTACAGCTGCAAGAATAGTACAGATGGACAAAATGTGCAAGGGCCACGACAAGGTAGATTGAAAGATCATGAATACATCCTTATGCGAGGTCCTTCAAGACTCGGATGACAACTGGGAAGAAGTAATTCTTGGATCTGGTGGTATGTCCTTCCAAGCTTCTACCTGAGAGGAAAGGGGAGAAACGAAAATGACCGGTCCTTGATCCTTGTCGGTTGCTTTCCCAAGATACCGTGAAGTGTAGATGGAGTCAATAAGGGGGAGACTGGTATGTGTAATGGGCTGGGCTGGGTCCACATCTCTGTGTATTTTCTTGCACAGATCATTTACCATACAAAGCTGTGATGCATTCGGAAAGGATGCTTTCTATGATGCATCTGTAGAAATTAGTAAATGTTATGCCAAATTTCCCTCATCTTCTGAGGATGTAGAGGCATTGGTGTGCATTCTTGGCTGTATAATTGACATACATGGATACAAAGACAATAGGTGCAGGAGTAGACCATTCAGCCTTTCGAGCTAGCACCGCCATTCAATGTGAGCATGGCTGATCATCTGCAATCAGTACCCCGTTCCTGCCTTCTCCCCATATCCCTTGATTCCGCTACCCCTAAGAGCTCTATCCAACTCTCTTTTGAATCTATCCAGTGAATTGGCCTCCACTGCCTTCTGTGGCAGAGAATTCCACACATTCACAACTCTCTGTGTGGAAAAAGTCTTTACTCATCTCAATTCTAAATAGCCTACCCCATATTCTTAAACTGGCCCCTGGTTCTGGACTCCCCCAACATCGGGAACTCGTTTCCTACATCTATCGTGTCCAATCCTTTAATAATTGTATGTGTTTCCAGAAGATCCCCTCTCATCCTTCTAAATTCCAATGAATACAAGCCCAGCCGCTCCATTCTTTCATCATATGACAGTCCCACCATCCTGGCAATTAATGTAATTCCCCGATTTCTCTCTCGCTCCTTTCTTGAAAAGTGGGATAACATTAGCTATCCTCCAATCCACAGGAACTGATCCAGAATCTATAGAACACTGGAAAATGATCACCAATGCGTCCATGATTTCTAGAGCCACATCCTTGAGTACCCTAGGATGCAGACCATGCAGATATGGTTGGTCCCGGTCAAATTGTTGGTGATATTTACCCCTAGGAACTTGAAGCGCTCAACTATCTCCACTCCAGTACCATTGAAGCAGACTGGGACATGTACTCCAACCTGTTTCATGAGGTTCATGACCGACTCCTTCATTGTGCTGACATTGAGGGATATGTTATTGACTTGATATCATGCTATCTCCATCTATCTTTCCTGTTCTCCATCTCATCAATGTTTGCTGCCCAGCCCGCAACAGTGGTGTCATCTGCAAACTTGTAAATGGAATTAGAGCAAAATTTGGCCCCACGGTTGTGAGTGTAACGAGAGTATACAGGACCCTGCCTTGCAGGGGACCAGTGTTTAGAATTATTGTTGGGGATGTTTTGTCACCTAACCTTACTGATTGCAAACTATTTGTCAGGAATTGTCTCTGTTTGTCAGTTGCGGAGGTAAGTCTCTCTCAGGTTATTTGTTACAGCATCTCTAATTAAAACTTTTGGTCAGAATGATTTTGTACACTGCAGATATTCATACAGGTATGTAATGCACCAAGCAGTGCTTATTCTAGTTGTTTTGATTGCAACTATTTGGTTTCAGAATCAGATACTGTACAAACAAGGTATTAATCAATGCACAATTTTTTGTGGACAACACATCTATATGTAACAACTTATACTTAACAATGTCAGGTGGCCCCCCAGTCAGTGGCAGGCGGCTCTGTGTGCAGCATGGCTCGCAGTTTTCCCTTGGCACCACTTGCGACCCAGTTCGAAAGCAATGTCCCACAAGCTCATTCTTTATGTAACAAGCTTTTTTATACCAAAAAGCCTGAGCTTCTACCCTTATCTAAAATAAACAGTTGATACTTTGCTTTCAAATTAGCGATCCTCTTTAGTGTGGTACACAAGAGTTATTTCTCACACTAAACACCAAGCTAATCTTTGATGTTTCTGGGAAGACAGGAGTTTATCTTGGTGACCCTGCAGGTGGCCTCATGAACAAGTCCTTCCAAATTGGCCGAAGCATTCTTCCAAAACATATAATTGCTCTTCTAAGAAAGCTGCTTGCTTGAATGTGGTGCTGTTAATTTAGCAGAAAAGCATGCGTATGGCTGTTTGCTGACAACATTTTATCTGACACAGGTCTGTTTAACCCTTTCCATCCATGGTCATCATGACTCAACGTGTTACAAACTAACCTTCTCCTTGCGAGATAATAGAAAGATCAAATGATTAAGGAAAGAGGTTGATTGGTCCATCATAATCATGAGCTATCCCATTAATCACACCCATCTGCTTACTCTTCCCAAATAGTCTGACAAGTATTGTCCCCTCAAGCATGTTACCTTCTTAATGCTACAACAAAATCTGCTGGTGGGTGAACATGCAGTGGTTGAGATCCATATTGGTGCCAGTGGCATATGTAGAAAATGGGTTATTAAAGGGTTTAGAATGGGATTAAGAAACTGGACCTCAAATTAATTGGCTGATGACACCTTGTGCCTGTGGAGTGAATTAGATGGATTAGTACGGGTGTCAGAAGTTATGGGGAGAAGGCAGGAGAATGGAGTTAGGAGGGAGAGCTAGATCAGCCATGCTAAATGCATTTCGTTGTCTCTGTACTGTACACTGACAATGACAATTAAAATTGAATCTGAATCTGAATCTGAATCGGATCTGAATGGTGGAGTAGACTTGATAGGCCGAATGTCCTAATTCTACTCATATCGCTTATGATCTTATGAATTAGGAGGATAGTGTAGATAAATGATTGGCTGGAGAGATGGGTGCAGGAGAGTGGGCTTTAGATTCCTGAAACGCTGGGACCAATTCTGGGGGAGGTGGGACCCATATGGGCCCAATGGGTTACATTCCAACAGAGCTGGAACCAATGTCCTTACAGGGTCATTCACTCGCATTATAGGGGTTGCCCATCCTGATTTGGGAGAGATAAATGGAACAAAATAGATGAAACCAGGCTAAGAGTAAGTACACAAATGCCTGAGGTACTGACATTGCATGCCTATGAACTTTGAAACACAAGGTTGATTACATTATGTTGTTAATCACAAAAAATTATGATGCAATGGCAGTCAAATAACCTTAGCTTAAACAAAGAGAGAGGGGTTCTAAATATTCTTAGATATAAAGACACGAGGCTTTCTGGAAATATGGGAAAGTAAAGAAAGGTGGAGGTGGAGTGGCAGCTTAGGTGACAATAAATCAGACTTGCAATACCACCTGCAGCACCTGAACCAGTAATGAAGAGAATTTTGTGGTTTATTGCAATGCATCATTTAATCCTTTGTATCATGATCTACCCGAAGGGGATGGCCAATTATGTGACAATTTAATTATGATTGCCTTGGGATATGTATAAACTTTGAATCAGTGTTACTTTTTAACTGGAGTCCATTTGTACACAAATTGAATTGAGGAATTATATTACCTTGATGTATTAATACTTACCACAATGCAACAAATCCCATTCACCCCAACACAGCTCATTGAGCTGGTCCCCCACTCCTCATGTTACTCCAGCCCCACAACTAATTCTCAGTGATATGTCTATCCAACCTATCTACCCCCTACACACAGTGGAAGTTGTATACCATATTGCCACCTATCTATGTTAAGGGTAATGTTCAGTAACCAATTGATCTACCAGCACATATATGGGATGTGGAAATGTATTGGAGCAGCCAGTTGAAGCCCACATGGCCACAGGGATAAGGTGCATTTTCCACACAAACGGCAACCAAGGTCAGCATTGAATCCGAGTCCATAGAACCGTGATGAATTGCTGCATGCTATCTGGTACTTTGTATTTTTCCTAGTTTTTGTTCATGTGACCAGGTTTTGTACTTCTGATGAAGTTTCAGAATACTCCAGTACAAGAGTGCAATGTTTAGGAGTTACACTTTTGCTGAGTGCTAAGATAAACATATCTTCTAACGGGACAAAATATGCCCTTTCTCATTCAGTAACGACACAATCACCATGGGCTGAAAATACGGTTGGACCAACCACGTAAATAATTGTGCCTGTGAATCCAGAATGTATGCTGTATATATTGCACCAAATGATTCACCTTGTTCTATGTGACATCCTCTCTACCATCTTCAGGACTTTAACAAGGACTGTGGTGGAATGCGCTTTTACTTGCCCAGCTGAGTGCAGACACAACAATGCTCAAACACAGCTCTATAATCCAGGACAAAGTTGACCGGCCTACCCAGTCTGTTACCTTAAACGTTTATTGTATCTACCCCCTACACACAGTGGAAGTTGTATACCATATTAAAAAAGTGCACACTAGTTACCTGCCTAGGCCACTCTAACAGCAACAGACTGCTGATGGCCCCATAGTGTGTTCATAGTGGGGGACTTAGCAATAATAATGCCATTTATGAATAGGGAATGGTGACTGGATCCTGTCTTGTTGTTCATGGTCATTGTCTGTAAAAGCCCGTTGGATCATATAGATCATATAGATAATGTATTGTATCTAAAGGACTAATACACTAATTGCAACTAATTTACAGAACAACCTTTTAACTAACAGATAATCTGGTTGTACCTAGGTTTATGTTCATGCTTTAATTTTGAAATCCTCTATATCTCATACATGATGAGGCATCCTAAATAATTTAGTGTTTTGTTTTTTTGGAAAGAAAATTTCTATGGACAATAAAAAAGTATTGTGGTTCAACTCACTTATATGTGAATAATTTGATATAACATCACAAAATAAGTGAATTTGGCAACTACTCTGGTTTCATCCAGTCTCTCCCCCTCCCACTCCGTCTCCGACCTCTCTGTCCTGGGTCTCCTCCATGGCCACAGCGAGCAGCACCGGAAATTGGAGGAACAGCACCTCATATTCCGTTTGGGGAGTCTGCACCCCGGGGGGCATGAACATCGAATTCTCCCAATTTTGTTAGTCCTTGCTGTCTCCTCCCCTCCCTCAGCCCCCCTGCTGTCTCCTCCCATCCCCCAGCCTTCGGGCTACTCCTCCTTTTCCCTTTCTTGTCCCCACCCACCCCCGCCCCCGATCAGTCTGAAGAAGGGTTTCGGCCCGAAACGTTGCCTATTTCCTTCGCTCCATAGATGCTGCTGCACCCGCTGAGTTTTTCCAGCTTTTTTGTATAACCTGGTTTCATTCAAGGTGTGTGATAATAATAAAATAATCTAAATATTTTTGCAGATCTGTAACTTCATTGATGGACTCACCAGCCAAGACTAACTCTCTGGAAAAAAAACTTATGTTAAAGAATAAGGAATTGTTGGAGACTCAGGACACATGTCATAAGGTATATGATGGACAAAGTCTGCAAGGAATTTCTTGATGTTGTATTCCTATAAATAATGTAGTATGTTTCAAATTCATTATTATTAATCTTTCACATTAACAACATTACATAGTTTTAATTTGCAGAGATTGTATACAAAATTGGTAACCAGTATCTTTGTACGATTTCACAGCAAATCTTACGTTGAATCTTATTATAAAAATAGTTTGATCTATTTGTCGGAAATGTTGTAGATCTCGTTCTCTCAGATATTACTCCACAATGAACAAAATTTCTGTGCAAATATTCCAATGGTTTCTATGCCTGAACTTCTGCTAGAACTTGTTTAGTTTAGAGATACTGTGTGGAGACAGGCCCTTCGGCCCATCGAGTCCATGCTGACCAGTGATCTAGTTACACTAGTTCTATTCTACACACTAGGGATAATTTACAGAAGCCAATTAACCTACAAACCTGCATGCCTTTGGAGTGTGGGAGGAAACCAGAGCACCTAGAGAAAACCCACATGGTCCCAGGGAGAACGTACAAAATCTGTACAAACTTAGAAAATCAATAAAGTTGAAATTTTACTTCACCGTATGTTTCTTAAAAAATGTAAAACCAGTAATACATGCTCTCTTATTTGAAGAACACAACTAATGAGGAAAACTTGTATGCTAATTTTTAGAAACAGAACGTAAATAGTAACGGCAGCTGGATTGTAATTGTTCAGCACAGTCAGATTTTATAATTATATTGTTGAATACTGGCATTTATTTATTTATTTATTTTTTAAATTGCAAAATCTCATTTGCCCAATCTTATGACCACTACCTTGGCCAATTATGTAATGACAAGAATAGATAAATGATTCTGAGAACTGCAGGGAAAGAACTGGAAATGCTGGAAATAATTAACAGGTCAGGCGACATCAATGAACAAAAATGATTTTTGACTGTCACCCTACAGAAATGTTTTAATGAAAGAACATTGACCTGAATCTCCCCACATATACAATCTGACCTACTGAGTATATCTAGCAATTTCTGCTTTTTATTTCAGATTCTTAGTATCTGTAGTATTTTAATTATTTTTCTAAGAACTCTTTTTGTTGCTATTTAGCTACTTTAAGAGTAGTATTTATCTTCACGTTCACTGATATTTATAAATGATGTGCCCTCCTGCATTTCTACAGGAAATAGTTTTGTACAATTAATTGTCATGATAAAGAAGATTTTAGAAATATCTATCGCTATTTCTCTAGAATTTTTTTTTGCTATTTTTTATGCCTTGGTTGGTTATGAATTATTATTGTCACATGTGCAATGAAAATCTCTGTTTTGCATGTTATCCAGTCAAATCATATCATGCATTTTGCATGTTATCCAGTCAAATCATATCATGCATGAGTACGATCACAGGTATAACCAGTAGTGCAGAGAAAAAGAGTTCAAAATATAGTGTGACAGTAGGAAAAAGTACAAGGTTGGCTGGGTTATCAAACTATATATACCCTTAGCCCTTAGTAATTTCTAACCTTTGTGTCTTTTGCCCAATGGGAGAGAGGAACAGAGGGCGAGTGGTCATTCATTATTTTGGCTCCTTTCCCAAAGCTGCATGAAATGCAAAGAGAGTTGATTGGTAGGGAAAGCTGGTTTGCATGTTGGTCTAGGCTGCATCTACAACTCTCTGCAATTTCATGCGGTCTTGGGCAGAGCAGTTGCCAAACCAAGATGTGATGCATTGGGATAGGATGCTGGCCATGTGAACTTGGTATAACTTTCAGGGAATGTAAAAACGGACAATGATGGGTTTGGCTCTGTCCCTGTTTGTTGTGCTGTGTAAACGCGTTGGAAAATTAACTAAAAAGACATATGACTTGCTTTGCTTTGTAAACAGAGGCATTGTGCACAAATGTACAAGAGTTATGGTCATCCCTTTTTATAAAACACTGATCTGGCCTAAGCTGGAAAACTGGTTAGACTTTAGGAAAGAATGTTAAGGCCATTAAGAAGACACAAATATAATTTAGTAGAAGAGTGACAGAAAGAAAAACGTTACCTGTAGAATGGAAAAACTTTGGTCGGTCTGCTGAGAGTAGAGAATGTCAAGCGAAGGTGATCATGAATAAACATGGTTTTTTGTAGAATAAATAAGGAAAAACTGTTTCTGGCGACAAATCAACTTTTTCCCCATATCCTGCTTTTTCCCCCATATCCGTTGATTCTGTTAGCCCTAAGAGCTAAATCTAACTCTATCTTGAAAATATCCAGAACATTCTCTTCTGTGGGGGAGAATTCCACTCTTTGCTTTGGTGAAAGATCATAGCTCTTTCAAAAGAACTGGACATACATAACAGGCTGAATGGTCTGTTGGACTCTCCTATTCTATAATACAAATAATTTTTTGGTGAGCTGCAGGGATGCTTGGAAAAAAAAGTATTTGACTATCTAGGGCATAAATAGCACATTCGATATGATGGCTAAAATTGTTCATAATAGAAAAAGTATAAAGTATAGTCATAAAAACCTCAGCAATTCTAAAATAATCTGTTTCTTACTTGGTTTCACATTTGAAATCGTAGTTATCACGTGTCTAAACTAGAAACTTAGCAGATTCGGGTTTTTGTGTGAGTGCAAAACGATGTAAAGGATTGAGACCCGAATAAAGGATTGACGTAGGTTGCAGTGAAAATATCACTGATTTACATGATCAGTGGCAATACTTTGGTAAAAACAGATATATGAGATTGTTTGAAACTGTAAAGAAGGAGGTCGAAAGGCTTTATTTTCAATCAGTTTTTTTCCTCTGCAGTTGTCTTTTAACTTTTACATGAAATGACCAGTTTCTATTGAGCCTGAAATGTTATTTAACCAGAGGTTTTGGACGCATCTGTGTTAATTACACTAAATGATAGCTTTATTTGATTTTTTAAAGATCTTTTTTTCAGATGGATCAAGAAGTCACCCATTTACAACGTAAAGTCTGTGAGCTGGAAACCGTGCTTGACCAAAAGGACATGGAACTTCAGGCTTCTGAAAACCAGAAATCAATCCTGGAGCAAGATTTGGCAACGTACATTACAGAATGTAGTGTAAGTAGATGTTCCATTATTGGATCATGAATGCAACTGATGGACACACTGGCAAGAAAGTATTCAAAACATACTGTCAGAGGATATGCTTTTGACCTCTCAATTGCCCTTTCATTGACCAAAATCATGATTGATTGAACTACATTCTGCATAACTGCCTTTTCCCTGTGTTGGTTAAAAATCTTTACAGAAGGGTTTTGTAACTTTGCTGATGAAAGGTTTGACATTATTCTTGCATGATGTCTTTGATTTCCTGATCAGCAGAAATTTCTGATGTCTCGCCTTTTTATCAATTCCTTTGAAAACCATGAAAACTTTGATCAGAGTTTACATTCACTTTCTACCAATATATACATTTAAATTAATGCTTAGTGTGTAGGAAGGAACTGCATTTACAGGTTTATACTAAAGATAGACTCAAAATGCCAGGGTAACTCAGAGTGGCAGGCAGCATCTCTGGAGAAAAGGAATGGGTAACGTTTCGGGTCAGAACCCTTCCTCACACTACTTTTCAGAGGGGGTGAGGTTAGAGTAGGTAGATGAGTCGAAAAGTTAAGGCGGTTGATATCCTGCCGGCATTTAGAAATGAAAAGTAATGAAAAGAGAGGGTATAAAATAAAATAAAAGCAGTCTGAAGAAGGGTTCTGACCTAAAATGTCACCTATTTTTTTTCTCCAGAGATGCTGCCTAACTGGCTGAGTTACTCCAGCATTTTGTGTCTATCTTTAATTTAATGCTGCCACTTGCGCTGCTTCCAATTAAGTGTCCTCAGCAAGCTTGCATACTTGCAATCTATCATCTGAGACATTTATTAAAACTCAGATGCATATGGATCATCATTTCTCACCCCCTCCTCTCTTCCACATGATGTTCAGCTTTATGCAATCGTCCCATGTTGGTGCGTGGCAGAGTTTACCAGCCCTCCCTGGAAGCTGTCAGAGCACCAAATGGTGTATTTTGTGCTTTGGCTGCTCCTTAATGAGGCTGCATCCCTTTTTGTGGCCATCCAGAAGTGTGGGTTTCAGTGAGTACCATTATTGTGTTTGCAGCCTCATTTAGTGCTGCTGACAACAATGTAAATGATAATTTCGTCTGTTCGCTTTCATTCCCCCCCTAAAAAGTAAATGATCATATTTGAAACGCATGAAACGGTTGCTATGGTAAACAGCCCATGTGTTGCAATGTGAATAAATTCACAGGTACATAATGTTGTGCAAAACTTCAAAATTCATGTTCTTTATATGAGCCATCTCACTTTATGCATTGGAGAAAATATTTCCTGTTTTTTAGTAAAGGCCAATTAATGTTCCTGACGTGCATTTTTGGTGATTATTAATCTAGTTTTCATAAGAGTCTCACCACTCTTCAAATACCCGTGCAATTATGTCTCCTTTGATGTCAAGAGTGTTTTATTGTCATATGTCCCGGATGGGACAATGAAATTCTTACTTGCTGCAGCACAACAGAATATGTGAATTTGTAAACATTGTATATAACGGGGGGAAAAAAAGAAAAAGTTCAATAAATAACAAATATAGTGCAAATAACAAATAATAATATAGTCTTTTGCTGTTCAGAGCTCAAAGATTATTCATTGTGTTTAATAGCCTGATGGCTGTGGGGAAGTAACTGGTCCTGAACCTGGATGTTACAGTTTTCAGGCTCCTGTACTTTCTTCCTGATGGCAATGGTGAGATAAGTGTGTGGCCAGGATGATGTGGGTCCTTGATGATTTTGACTGCCTTTGAGGCAGCGACTATGATAGATCCCTTCGACAGTGGGGAGGTCAAAGCCGGTGATGGACTGGGCAGTGGTCACAACTTTTTATAGTTTTTTTTGCTCCTGGACATTCAAGTTGCCGAACCAGGCCACGATGCAATCAGTCAGAATGCTCTCTACCATGCACCTGTAGATGTTTAGGAGAATCCTCTTCGACATGCCGAATCTCCATAATCTTCTCAGGAAGTAGAGTCGCTGATGTGCCTCCTTTACAATTGCTGGGTCCAAGAAAGGTCTTCTGATATATGCACGCCCAGGAATTTGAAGTTATTGACCCTCTCCATCGTCCCATTGATATAAACAGGATTGTGGGTCCTCATCCTTCTCCTACTAAAGTCCCCAATCAAATCCTTGGTCTTACTATAAACAGGATTGTGGGTCATCATCCTTCTCCTACTAAAGTCCCCCATCAAACCCAACCAGTGGTGTCATCAGCGAACGTGATGATGGAGTTTGCACTATGACCGGCTGCGCAGTCATGGGTATACAGTGAGTAAAGCAGGGAGCTGAGCACGCAGCCTTGAGGTTCTCCCGTACTAATTGTTGCTGAGGATGAAGTGGTTCCTCCAATTCGAACAGACTGTGGTCTGTGGATGAGGGAGTCGAGGATCCAATTGTATCTGCTTAGGCACGATTAGATTGCGTTTGGATGCCAGAGGGTTAACGTAATTAATGTGATGTAATATATAACTGCTGGTTGAACTCAGTGGGTTGAGCAGCTTCTGGGATGAGGGGAGGAGGGATGAAGTGTCTTGATTCGGGTCACAATCCTGCAGGACAACATAGTGGAGAGGGAAGATAGAAGTGGTGAAGCAGGAGTCAGTAGACAATGAGCGAAGGAGAGGAAGGGCTGGAGTTGGGAGAGGCAGGTGAGTGAGAGGTGCAAGTAGACAAAGAGAAAAACTCGACAGATCTTTTATGTTTATGCATCTCTGCTTACCTCGTCAAGAGGTCTATTTTTTTTTTGGCCAGCTGTTGACAGGTATTTCAACCCAAATATCTCTGCACTTTCAGTCTTTCCAGCATTATTGAGTAACTTCACAATTAATTATCATTTATTTCATTGTAATATTCAGCTCCACACTTTGGGATTAACTGCATGTTTGATTTGTCAAAACAGCTCAACAATTTCTACCTGCTCCCAACAAGATTCCACCTCAGACACTTGTACCTCTTCCACCCCTATTCAGGATGGATTCATGTAGCAGTTAGAAGCAGATTGTGCATTATTGTCTCTGTTAGATGTTGGTAAAAGAAGGGCTGTGGAAAGTGTCCAACAGGTCAGCCGGTACTAATGGAGAGAAAAAAACGGAGTCAATATGCCACATGGATGACTTACAAAATAGCTGTTTTTAATAGACAATAGGTGCAGGAGTAGGCCATTCTACCCTTCAAGCCATTCAATGTGATCATGGCTGATCATCCACAATCAGTACCTCGTTCCTGTCTTCTCCCCATATCCCCTGACTCTGCTATCTTTAAGAGCCCTATCTAGCTCTCTCTTGAAAGTATCCAGAGAACCGGCCTCCAGCACCCTCTGAGACAGAGAATTCCACAGACTCACAACTCTCTGTGTGAAAAAGTGTTTCCTCATCTCCGTTCTATATGGCTTACCCCTTAGTCTTTAACTGTGGCCCCTGGTTCTGGACTCCCCCAACATCAGGAACATGTTTCTGCCTCTTGCATGTCCAAATCCTTAATAATCTTATAGAAACCTAGAAAATATGCGCAGGTTTATATGTTTCAATAAGATCCCCTCTCTTCCTTCTAAATTCCAGAGTATACAAGCCCAGCCGCTCCATTCTCTCAGCATATGACAGTCCCGGCCATCCCGGGAATTAACCTTGTGAATCTACGCTGCACTCCCTCAATACTAGATTGTCCTTCGTCAAATATGGAGACCAAAACTGCACACAATACTCTAGATGTGGTCTCACTAGGGCCGTGTACAACTGCAGAAGGACCTCTTTGCTCCTATACTCAACTCCTTTTGCTATGAAGGCCAAAATGCCATTTGTTTTCTTCACTGCCTGCTGTACCTACATGCTTACTTTCATTGACTGATGAACAAGGACCGCAGATCCCGTTGTACATCCCCTTTTACCAACTTGACACCATTTAGATAATAATAATCTGCCTTCTTATTTTTGCTACCAAAGCGGATAACCTCCCATTTATCCACATTAAACCGCATCTGCCCACTCAACCAACCTGTCCAAGTCACCCTGCATTCTCATAGCATCCCCCTCACAGTTCACACTGCCACCCAGCTTTGTGTCATCTGCAAATTTGCTGATGTTACTTGTAATCCCTTCATTTAAATCATTAATATATATTGTAAATAGCTGCAGTCCCAGCATCGAGCCTAGCAGTACCCCACTAGTCACTGCCTGTGAAAGGGACCCGTTAATCCCTACTCTTTACTGTCTGCCAACCAATTTTCTATCCATGTCAGCACTCTACCCCCAATACCATGCGCCCTAATTTTGCCCACTAATCTCCGATGTGGGACTTTATCAAATGCTTTCCAAAAGTGTGTTTGATACAGACAGAAATAAAGAACGGTTACCAAATGTTGGAAATGTCATATTGGCTCCAAAAGGTTGCAACTTGTGATGAAGAAGATGAAGTATTCTTCATGCTTGTGTTGAACCCTATTGTAATAGTACAAGGGGCTACAGACGGATTGGTCAGAGTATGGGTGGATGGAGAATTAAAGTGGCAGGAAACTGGAAACTCGAGGTTTCACTGAAAGACTGGTCTTTAAACTTTTACACAATCTGCAGAAGACCGCATTGTGGACACTGTATGAAGTACACTAGATTTGGCAAAGTGCAAATGAATAGCTGCTTCATTTTTGAGGAATATCTGGCTCCTTGGATGGCGGGAAAGGAAGACATGAAAGGGCAGGTCATAACCCCTTTGATTTCCTGAGTAAGTGCCTTGAGATAGGAAGCAGCCAAAAATGCTGGAGAAACTCAGCGGGTGAAGCTGCATCTATGGAAGGGAGGAATAGGTGAGGTTTTGGGTCGAGACCCTTCTTCAAACTGAAAAAGGGTCTCGACCAGAAACATCACCCATTCCTTCTCTGCAGAGATGCTGCCTGTCCCGCTGAGTTACTCCAGCATTTTGTGTCTATATTATGATTGGGAACAGATCTCACCAAGTTCAATGAGTTGTATGCACTCTCACCATTAGTTCAATGAGTTGTATGCACTCTCACTACTATTTTGGATGGTTTGACAGGGAAATGGAAGAGATGCCTTCGGACTACATTTTTGTTCTGCCATAGACACTTGCAGGCTGGAAATTATAGCAGGATCAAGTATTCTATATATAAATATCAAAGGCAGTGGATATTTGTGTCAACAACAGAGATGCTTGTAGGATCCTGCTAGTTGTACCATGCCAATATGAGTCGCTGTCTTTTATCTCTGTTTTCTCCCTGCCTCAGCCAATTTCCTTGAGGCCTTCAATTTTCTTGAACTTGCCCAACAATCTCTGTGACGAATTTTTACTGTGTTTGAATGCAGATGTCTGTATAAATAATTTATGTAGAATTGTCCCTAGCCAGGATTTTAGTCATCTCTTCAGAGAAATGTATTGAGTTGCATGATCTATTCTTAACAAATCCCTGCTACATTTCTCTGATCATTGATAGTTCCAAAGCATTCAGTAATTCAATCCCCATTTATAATCTACCATTCCCTCGATTTTAATACTAGTTTCTAAATACCTGGCTGCTTTATCTTGCATTGCTTGGAATATTATGCAAGCAGTCATGATGTTTATATCTATGCAAGGGTTTTGTAATGCTCCTGCAAATGAAATAAAATCTAATCTATATATATATATATAATTATTCCATGAATAATATAATTAGGGAGATAAATAAGTAGTTTAACTTAAGAGTAGTCTGATAATAAAACATCCACTCTGAAAATAAGTATATACATTAAAATTGCATGTAATGTTGTTCCCTTTAAGTAGGTACCTGTAGGGCCTGTCCCACTTACGCGATTTTTTCCAGCCACATGCCAGCACCCGTCGTAGTTGCAGCAGGTTGCCGAAAATTTTCAACATGTTGAAAATCCAGCGGCGACCAGAAAAAGGTACAACTCTTTGGGCGACTACTCACCACCAAACAGGTGTCCCCTCGCGACATGTTGCGTAAGTGGGACCAGCCCTTACCTGCGCTCAATATGCAAATGTACTTGGATTCAATGTTGAAGTGCTTCATAATACACTGTTTCTTTCCTTCGAAATTGTTGGAAAAATGTATTAATTATTTTTATTTCCAACTTTGGAACAAACAAACATATAACTGACCATGTAAAAAGGTTTTTAGATTTCGGCCAACAACTTTATGCGATTATCCTGGTGCCTTGAAACATAAATCTGTCCAGTTATTATTTCTGTGCGTTTATAATGAAATGTTGTCTTTGTTTGCTTTTTCTTTTCTCTTGTTTTTATTGGGTATGAGTATTTTTTGGGGGGGGAAGTGGGTAAAATTATGGCCTCGTACCTCATTTCAGAGATCTTTCTCATGTCTGAATCGGGAGAATAACTATGGTCTACGTAAAAGCGGGAGCGATCACAGCAACTGCCTTTTTATTTTGCAATAGAATTCTCCCAGAATCCACTGATATTTTTCCATTGGGAGCAGTAATGTGGTTCTGCCTTTTTGTATTTTTTATAATGTTAGCATGTTAAGTCCAGATGGCGTTCTGTTGGGATTAACTGTGGATAGACAATAGACAATAGGAGTAGGCTATTCGGCCCTTCGAGCCAGCACCGCCATTCAATGTGATCATGGTTGATCATCCCCAATCAGTATCCCGTTCCTGCCTTTTCCCCATATCCCCTGACTCTGCTATCTTTAAGAGCCCTATCCAGCTCTCTCTTGAAAGCATCCAGAGAACCTGCCTCCACCGCTGTCTGAGGCAGAGAATTCCACAGACTCACAACTCTCCGTGAGAAAAAGTTGTTTCCTCGTCTCCGTTCTAAATGGCTTACCCCTTATTCTTAAACTGTGGCCCCAGGTTCTGGAGGGACCTAAGAATTGAACCAGGAAAGTTTTGACTGCATTATTCTATTGAATGCAATGTGGTAAATTTATGAACATTTTCTTTAAGAACCTTTGGTAATATCATCAGTTGTTTTTCATATTTAAGAGAACTGCCATAAATGATCCCCGGGCATCAGCAACATCTATTGTGCTGACTTGGTGTCTCAAACTGAAATGTTATTTCAAATTTCCCCTGGTGATTGCTGTCATTGGTGGAATAATCAAACTATAAACTCCAGCTCGGGGAATGATCTCTCAAATGTTTATGAAGTATACACTGGGTCAGTACTCAATGTGTGTATATGTTGAGTTCTAGGGTACTGTTTGGCTATGTGACCCTAGCTTTGTCAAACCTAGTGTGTGACCCTAGCTTTGTCGAGACAGTCAATGCATACAAGATTTGAGTCAGATCAGGCATCAAAATACTTATGTTTCTCTGGCTTTGCATTAATCTTGTTAGTTTGGGTTTTACTTTGGTACCCAAGCAGACCACTGTTCCAGATTCTGTATGCTTATGCTCTCTCAGTTTGAGTCAGAGTTAACCCAGACCCAGGAATGTAAAGCCATTCTGGCAACCAGCAGAATAAAGCATATACAATTAAATTGTGAAGCTTCAAATGTCCCCACATTACTGAGTTCCATCATTATGCTTGAATGTACTCTTCATGATGAGAGTGTTACTGATGATCGAGATGGGATTCGTGCAAGTTCCCAAGTGGCTGTTGCCTCCAACGTTAGCAACCACCATGGAAATTTGAAATAGTATTTCAGTTCTGACTGTCAGTACAACATAGGATAGTATTCTTTCCATCGGAATAATAATTTAATCCATTAGTCACATAACTCCTGGATCCCTAAATTTAACAAACCTGCTAAGCCTCATAACTGCGTAACCATCTGCATTTATATGAATATTACATTCTTCGAGGAGGAAAATTCCTTGGAGAGCCAGCCAATCACCATATATTTATATATGGATGCTGGCTGGAATTCATTTGATGCCATCCTGGAGGAAACCAACATATATTTGCGGGAAGTCAACATGTAAATGGGAAGAGTGCAGAAAGTAGGTCTCAACTCTGGCACCCAAATTCCAGACCTAGTCTGACGTAGATCAGTGAATAACTTCCTCAGGAAATGGCTCAAATATATATATATTTTTTTTAATTTTATTTTTTTTAGAAGTACAATAAGTTACAGTAATACACACCACATATATCTTATATATATATATATGGCTCAAATATTAACATTGCTTTATATTGTTCTGTTTAGTTAGGAATCTCGCTGGTCGCACTAATCATCATATTTGTTAGTTTTAAGGCCACCAGGGTTCAGAAGAACATTAATTTTGAGCTAAAAAATGGATAGATTCTACTTATCAGGATCTGACTGAAATCTATTACAACTTTGTTTGGTTTTCTTATGTTAAACGTTCTCCATGAATGCTCATTTTAATTGTCATTTCATCCTTCACATACAAGCCATTGGAATTAGTTTTTGACAACTTTTCTCTGAAAACATCTAAAAAGTTCTGGTTATGAAATACATCAGAAACGCTTCCTTGTGGCTTTGGCCCAGCTTTAAGACAAATTGTGTGAGGTAGAGCTATTGTAAAGGTTTGTAGCTCAGTAAAGTGTGCACAATTTCCATTCATGTTATCCCTTTGCCTTTGCATGAAAACCTGGGTTAAATAGTTAATAAGGAGCAAACCTTTTATATAACACTGTTTTTCAACATCAAGCTGTTGGTACATCCTACTGAGACCTATTATGGTGACAGCAGATGCCTGTTTAATAGCTGATGTGGAAATGTTGAGGTTTAGTCTGCAGCTAGATTAAAGAAAGGAGACTCCTTCACATATTTTCTGCTCAGTTTGGCTGAAAGACAATGAGATGAGCAAGTGCTGCTGCAGAACTTTAGTTCTTTGGATAATTGAAGGCACAATTGTTGTGGGGTTTGGTAGGTGGGTGTGTAATTGTGTACGATTGCGCTGATCTTGTAATGGTTTATCCGACAAATGCGAATGAATGTCTGCAGACACGAGAAGCAGCAGATGATGGAATCTTGATCAAAACACAAAGTATGCGGAGGGGAAAGGGGACACGAGGATGGTAGTTAAGTGTACGGAGGAGGGGAATGGAGCAGGAGGACTGAGAGGGGGAACAGTTTTGGGAACTGGTGGAACAATAGAAGTGCACTAGGGTGGGGTATGGGCATGGGAGAGAAAGGGGGTAGAGGATGATGTTACATGTTGCTGAAGAATTCAATGTTCATATCATTGCGTTGTAAGCTATCCTAGTGGAATATGAGATGTTGTTCCTCCAGTTTGCATATGACCAACTATGACAATGGAGGAGGCCTAAGACAAAGATTGGTGTATAAATGGCAAATGGTGCATTGATGGAAGTGAGAGATGTGGTGTAAGGACGGTTATATCTCCAACAGTTGCAGGGGAAAGGTCCTGGGTTGGGGGGGGGGGATGGTTTAGTTGGAAGGGATGCGTGAATATCTGCAATCACCTTAATAATTAGTGAAAGCCGGAGACCATGTTTATTAGTTATCCAAAGAATGCCCGTCTATCATTAGAAGTTGGGTAAAAACGATCTGTTCTGATTTTCAACATGGTAATGGATATCAGGGGCTAATCTTATCACTGTGGCTAATTAGGTTTTCTACTTGAACCAGGTCTGTTATTCCCTTGTGCCTTGAATCGACCAGCTCAGACTTGTTACAGAGTTTATCATTGTCTACACGGTGCGTTGTATCACTGAAATGTAACAGTTAAGAGTAGGAAAGGATAGAGTGTAATAAAAGGACTGGACAAGCTAGATGCAGGAAAAATTTTCCCAATGTTGGGCGAATCCAGAACCCGGGGCAACAGTCTTAGAATAAAGGGGAGGTCATTTAAGACTGAGGTGAGAAAAACATTTTCACCCAGAGAGGTGTGAATTTATGGAATTCCCTGCCACAGAGGGCAGTGGAGGCCAAGTCACTGGATGGATTTAAGAGAGAATTAGATAGAACTTTAGGGGCTAGTGGAGTCAAGGGATATGGGGAGAAGGCAGGCATGGGTTATTGATAGGGGACGATCAGCCATGATCACAATGAATGGCCGTGCTGGCTCGAAGGGCCGAATGGCCTCCTTCTGCACCTATTTTCTATGTTTCTAAAGTCTGCTTGAAACCTGCTAGTCATCTCAGCTGGTGAGGTGGGTAGATGAACAGTATTTAGCAGTTACTGTTTATCTGAGGAAATGTGAACTTTAGGGCCTGTCTCACTGACGTGACTTTTCAACGACTGTCTTAGACCTACAAGCTCGAAGGCACTCGCCTGAAAAACCTCGAGCTGGATCGACCGTCAGCGATGAAACCGCGAGCCGGATTGACCATCTGCACACACCCACACACCATACACCACACACACAAAGCAAAGCGGGGGAGCGCTGTCTGAAATTCACACCCGCGATGAATAGGAAGGAAAAAGATGGCTGGCACAGTTACGGTAAGTCCTTTAGAGAGTGTGGGGGTGGGGGGGGGGGGGGGAGAAGGAGTGGAGACACTTTTAAGAAGCCAGACAATGTTTCATAAGTTTAGCGGGCATTTAACATTAGCGTCCGGTTTACTTACCTTTTTTTTCTCAACGAGCTTTACCTTCAACTACCCTCGATTGCCCTGGATTACTTCAGAAAGCATGCCGACCTACTATAACCTACCTCGTCTAAACCTACAAGTAAAAAAATATTGATTTTTTTTCCATAGCGAACTCTTTTACTCGCGGGCATTTTTCAGCATATTGAAAACAAAGGTGCGACCTAGCTGAGGCCTCGAGTATGCGGGGACTACTCTCGAGCATCAAGGAGAATTACAAAGTCCTCCTAAGACCTCGTGTCGACCATGCTGCGAGTATGAGTCAAGGGCAAACTCTTCTAAACTCGCAAATTAGGTCGCCGCAGTGGGACAGGCCCTTTTGGTTCCAGCCAAACTTAATTTTCTGGAGCTAGGTAATTAGGACATGAGTCCTTTTGAACTGTATGGATGCACTCCATGCCAAGCAAATGCGAACCACATAAACAGATTGCAAAGTAATTTGATTTAGTGGCTTGGATAGCAGGATTCCGTACAATGTCAGATGTTGCCTGATTTCATCTTCCTAGCACCCTAACTTATATATCAACATTTACATTTGGTTACAGTTACATTTTTCTTCCTAGATTTCTTGACTGTCTGAATATAATGGCTAGAGGTTTGACTCTGTGGTGGTATTTATTTCAGCATGACTTGTTTAAAATTTGACTTTTGTGGAGCACAACACGGTAACAAACAGGTCATCAGAAAGCTAGTGCGCGGGTTTGTAAGTTAATTGGACTCTGTAAATTGCCCCTCTATCGGGAGTGGGTAAGTGCAATAACATTGAATTAATGTGAATGGGTGATTGATGGTCAGCACGGACTAGATGGGCCAAAGGGGCCCGTTTCCATGCTCTATTTCTAAACTAAGCCAGACTACCTCTTCCTGGTGTCTTTAGAATATAATAGAATGCCTTTTATTGTCATTTAAACAGACAAGGTTTGAACAAAATTTCATTCCTACAGTCTTGACATGCTTATGTAGTGCAATTTCTGCATAAAGATGTCAATGACCTCTCCGATTCTATCCAATGTTCCATTTGGATCATTGCAGAGGAAATTAATCAGTTTTATTTTGGGCATTGTACTGCTCCAGGAGGGACTCCAGTAATATAAAGATAACAATTTAGGCTCAACCCCTGGCCAACCCCCAACTCACTGATCTCGCTGACCCAGTATAATTCCCTTCACTTCCTTATACTGACCTAGTATAATTCCTTCCTCCACCGTACCTCCCATGTTTTGCTGATTGAGGCCCAGATGTCCAACACCACCTACACAACTCACGTTGGAACCCTGATGTGGAAACAACGCCTACCGAATCATAGTTGCTCGCCCAACATGATCTTTTGACCATAACCCGCCCCTTGGACCGAGTTAAGATACCCCTTCACTCCTCGATCCCCAACTATCAAATCTACAACTCCCCACAGAGTATTTATCAAACCCTCTAAGTTGCCTCCAGGTACCGAGCAGGCCTCAGACTGGTGGTATGTTTTTTTTCCCTCTTCCCCTGACACTGACCTCTCTGGACTTGCCTGAGAACTGAATGCCATATTTTCCTTTACACACAAAGGAAAATATTTGTAATTCAGTGACAGTCAAGCCCCAGGCACAATGTTTGTGAGTATTTAGGCACTAAAGGACAAAAGATAAGTATGGGACTTTTGAATAAATTGTTAATTTCTTAGCCTATTTATACACATTTTAATTATTTTATTAATTATACATATTGTGGATTTCATTCTTGCTTGCAAAATATAATTTGAAATGTGGATCATTGGTGATTTTTTTTCATGGAGCTATTGAAGATAATGACTGATGAGAGCTTAGATTAGACTGATTGGAGATCGAGTGCAGATGTACACATTTTTGAATTGATTGAAGGATAGAAAGATACAGCATGGCAACCGGCCCTTCGGCTCACTGAATCTACACCTACTATCGATCACCCATTGGTTCTACATTATCCCACTTCCCTACACACCAGGGTCACAGGGGAAATGTACAAAATCCACACAGACAACACCTGAGGTCAGGATTGAACCCAGGTCACCAGCACCTGTGAGGCAGCTGTTCTACCAGATGCGCAACGGTTCTGCTCATTTTGAATAAACAAAGCAACCACCATTCCTCCTATTTTATCCCTTATTGTCTAATTTGTCCTTGCTTTCGCAAAGTTCATAAGCTGTTCATGATGCATGGTTTCCATCACTTGATGCACTGATAACAGTCAGTGATAACATGAAAATGAAGAGACAAGTTGGTAGATTGAAATTATTCAATTTTGCGTAGGCAGATGTCATTCAAAATGTCTGCTATCAGATCACTGTTGATGGTGTGTATGGGAGTTTAATTTTGAAGGAGCATTACTAAATATATTAAGTTGTCTCAAAGTATTCAGAATGTGTATCCATCTCTGACTGTAAAGTAGCAGTAATGTGGATGGGTTTCCCAGTTGTCTAATGCTCTGCTTTATCTCTTCAGAGCCTGAAGCGTAGCCTTGAGCAGGCACGTGTAGAAGTATCTCAGGAGGATGACAAAGCACTCCAACTGCTGCAGGAAATTCAGGAGCAGAGTCAGAGAATGCAGGAAATCAAAGAACAGGTAACTGGTGTATATAAATGGGATTGAAGGAAGTTATATTAGAGCACTTTGATTCAGTAAGGTGTTCTCTCGGTCCTATTAAATATGATGGAATTTTAAGCATTGATAAGACTGTAATCTTCAGCAATCCTGGAGGTATGAGTGCAAACAATTTTATTTTGGTATTCAGACTTGCACTTTATCAGCACGGTTTCACTGCTGTCTTATTTTTAGTCGAGCATGATGGTATCAATAAATAATTGCTTGTTGCCATTCTTGAATTCTTGTGCTTACTCTCTTATTTTTCAACAATTGAAATGACAATTTGTCTGAAAGCTTTCCCATTTCACAAAGAGTTTGCATTTGGGTAAAAATGGAAAAAGGCAGTCTAAAGCACTAAAGGCAGTCATTTGCTTCAGTAGCTGACATTCTACCCAGCTTTTTTTTTGGATTATTGCTATCTGACTTGTACGTGTATGTGCAAATTACAACAGCTTTCCTCTGCAAAATCCACCCGTTTTGAAAAGGATATAGAAGTGTTACAAGATCTTGGTTATTTGAGCATTCCCTTCCTCCATTCTTATTACCCTGTGAAATATTTATGCTACTTCAAATCCTGATTTTTAATTAATCCATTATTGGCAACTCCCAACGCTGAGTTCCGGAATACCTTCCCTAATCTATCCATGCCTGTATATATCAATTATTTTAAGGCATTCCCTATAAGCCCTGTAGCTTTTTTACCAGCAGATTCATCAACTTAAATTACTTCTTGCGTGTCTCACAAATTTGACAACTTGCGTGTTTTGGGCCTCGGGTCATCTTGTTACATTATTTCATGAATGTACACCTTCATCATTGTTTGTAGCAGTATTATAAAGTTCATCTCATGACTGACAGAAATTGCACAATGTAAATATACCTCTATTAGAAGAGGTCAATAAAATGTTAGATTAGGTTTATTATTGTCACATGTACCAAGGTAGAGTGAAAAGCTTTGCATGATATCCAACAGTTCAAACTCAAGTTTTTTTTAACCTTTTTCTATGGTATGGAAACTTATTATCTATATTATGTAAAGCACTTTGGTGTCAATGCGAGTTGACTTAAAACGTGCTATATAAATAAAACTTACTTACTTACTTACTAAGTGTCATAGATAGAGCAAATGGGAAGATATAGAGTGCAGAATATAGTTCCCAGCATTGTTGTGCACTAAATGTTCTCAATGGGATAGAGGTGAATTGAATAGTACCCTAGCTTACGGAATGACTGTTCAGATGCCTGATAACGGAGGGGAAGAAATTGTACCTGGCGGTGTGCGCTTTTAATTTCTGTACCTTCTGTCAGATCGGAGTAGGGAAAAGGAATGACCAAGTCCTTGATTATGTTGGCTGCTTTTCTGAGGCAGTGTGGATAACAGTCAATGGTAGGAAACCTGGTCTGCGATGGACTAGGCTACATCTACAACTCTGCAATTTTTTGCTGATTCCTTGGTCCAGGAGTTTGGAGATGAGATTGAATGGGATTATGGCTTTGAAGGCAGATTTTTGTTTAGGTGTTCTAGAGATGGGTTTAGGGCCAGGGAGATCTGTTGACCTCCACCATCACCAGTCTCTCGAAACACTTCATGATGGTGGAGGTCAGAGTCACTGGATGGTTGCCATTAAGTTACATCAAGTTCAAGTTTACATTTATTGTCACATGCACCAATTGGTACAGTGAAATTTGGGTTACCATACAGCCATACGAATAATAAAAGAACACAACACACGATAGAATTTAACATAAACATCCCCACACAGCGGAATCAACGTTTCCCACTGCGAGGGAAGGCAACACAGTTCAGTCATCCTCCTCTTTGTTCACCCGTGGTCTGGGTCTCCCGAGCCCTCTGCAGTTGCCGCTATGGCGGCCCGACGTTTTAGGCCCTCTCGCCGGGATGATCGGAACTCTGACGTCGGAACGGAAGTGACTGAGAAATGGTTTTCCCCCTTACCCTCCCCACCTCCCCCGCATACAAAGACTAAGAAACCTCCAAAACATACTTTTTAAACAGACTAAGAATAACAAAAAGATGAAAAAACAGACAGACTGTAGGCAGAGGCTGCCATCATACGGCGCCCCTGTTGGATCATTACCTTACTTTTCTTCAGCACTGGAATGATAGGAGCCTTTGTGAAGTAGGTAGGGACCTCCGAATGTAGTAGTGAGAGGTTAAAGATATCCGAATGCCTCTGCCAGCTGATCCGCACGGATCCTGAAGACGCGGCAAGAGACTCAATCCAGACCAGTTGTTTTCCATGGACCCGCTCTCAGGAAGGCTGATCTTGCGTCTGCCTCCGTAACCGTTAGTACAGGTGGTCTGGAGACTGGCGGGCAGATGGCACTCCACCAACAACCTTCTGTACAAAGTGGGCATATAACCCATTGAGTTCATCAGGGAGGGACCCATTTTTGCCAGCAATTCTGCCTACCTTCACCTTGTAGACTGTTATAGCGTGCAAGACTTGCCACAATCTACGGGTATCCGCGTCATTGCCTCAAGACTCCGTCTCAGCTTGGAATTCCCTCTTGGCATTCTTAATGGCTCTGAGAAGGTCGGAGATAGATTTCTTGTGCCATTCGGGATCGTTTGACTTGAATGCGGAAAACGTCGACTTCACCTGGGAGTGGAACGTGGTTCATCCATGGCTTCCAGTTGGGTAATACACGTATCGTTGTCTTTGGTGCATAATCCTCTACACAATTGGTGATAAAGTCTGTGACTGCAGTGGCATGTTCATCTAGGATAGGCGCAGATTGCTTGAATATAGACCAGTCCACTGACTCAAAGCAGTCGCGAGGGATGTCATCTGTTTCTTTGGACCAGCACTACACGATTTTCTGTACCGGATGCTCCTTCTTCAGTTTCTGATTGTAAGCAAGGAGTAGAAGGACAGCAGGTGATCAGTTGACAGATGAACATTGACTTCTCCAATTTCAGGTAGTCCTTGCTTTCTTCCTTCTTCTCCTCCCCTTCCCAGCTCTCCTACAGCCCACTGTCTCCGCCTCTTCCTATCTTCTTCCCCCCCCCCCCTCCCCCCCACCCCCACATCAGTCTGAAGAAGGGTCTCGACCCAAAACGTCACATATTCCTTCGCTCCATAGATGCTGCCTCACTCGCTGAGTTTCTCCAGCATTTTTGTCTACCTTCGATTTTTCTAGCATCTGCAGTTCTTTCTTAAACATTTTTGTCTCCCAACCATTGAAGGGATTTATCAGAGCCGCTGCCTCAAAAAGGCAGCCAACATCATCAGGGACCCACACCATCCTGGCCACACACTCATTTCACTACTGCCATCAGGAAGAAGGTACAGGAGCCTGAAAACTGTAACGTCCAGGTTCAGGAACAGCTTCTTCCTCACAGCCATCAGGCTACTAACACAACAACCTCATATAAGCTCATATATTTAAATATATATGTATTGTGTATGTGTGTGTGTATGTATACACACTGGACTTTTCTTTTCTCTCTCGTTTATCATATCATATACTATGTTTACATATTCTGTGGTGCTGCAGCAAATAAGAATTTCATTGTTCTATATGGGACATATGACAATAAAACACTCTTGAACCAAATTATGTCATGAAGTTGGACTGATTGGAGAATAGTGAAATGGAAAAATCGCAGTTCTTTTAAAATTGCAGTAAAAATTAAAAGCACACAAAGGAAAGAGATTGAGGAACTGAAGTCACCAAGCACACCCTTGTAAGCAGAGAGATTTGGAATTATAATCCTTTGGTTATAAATTATAATGGTAGTTAAGGCCTTTTCCAATTACTCTAGTCATTTTCTCTATCGTGTTACCTCCCAGAGTTTGCATAATTTGTTTTTCTTTATATCTCCCACCCCCAATCTCTTGGTTATAGAATGCTTATTTATTTTATGTACCTTTTGTTTTTTGTCAACTTCACAACTGAGTGGTTAATTGTGGAATAATGATCACGTAGCTCTTGATATGAGCTTGGAGGTTCTCATTTGCAGGAACAGCAAGTAAAGAAGAAGGAAAAGGGAACAGGGTGCAAAAGTAGGGGAGGTTTAGAACTGCACAGGTTTGGTGAGACTACACTCAAGTTCTGAGTACATTTGTCATTTTTTAGGGAACCTTGTGGCACTGCAGGTAAGTCGCACTCGAATGATTCGTGGGGTTAAAGTGTTTCGATAATGAGGAAAGATTGTTTAAATTAGGCCTGCAATAGCCTGGAACTTAGGAGAGTGAGTTGCGATCTTACTGAAGCACATGAGACTCCAAAGTGGCTTCACAGGATTAATGATGTAAGAATGTGTCTCTTGGTGGACAAGTCTGGAGGTAGGACACATCTTCTAATTTTGGATGAAAATGAGGAGACGTTTTTGCTTTTCAAAGATTGTGAATCTTTGGAAATCTCTATTCTAAAGAGCAATGAATATTATGTCATTCAGGATATTGACAGGTGAGAGAGATTTTTTTGACGACCCAGAATCTAGGGTTATGGGATTAGATGGAGAAATGGAAATGAGACTAATAGTTAGAGCAATTATATGAATATAAGGAATGATGGAGCAAGATTGAGGGTGTATAAATATGAGCAACTGCTTGTATTTCTTGAGCTCTGATTATCATTCTGAATCTGGTCAATATATTTTAAATATTTGGGCAGAAAAGGTATATTGTGTTTGCTGGGCAATACTGTTTCCAGGTTAAACTGAAAACAAAGATGTGGTATCATTTTATTAGTCATGGCAGATAATTTGTGCAGTTTTGCAGGGGTTTAATTATATTTTCAAGTAGCGGTTACTATAGTAACATACTTGTGAACCAGTAGCCATGGCAACATCAAAGTTGGCACTTGAACCTCCGATATAAATGATTGTAAAATTGTGTTATAAAACAATATCTTAAAAATATTCAGCGTTTCATTGATTAACTATTTTTAACATTTGCAAGTTAGCCTGAGCTTCTGAATGATTTGGGAACTTGAATTTTGATGGTCCAACTAGAATACAAGTGGAAAGCCCGGTGAAGAATTAAAAGCATACTCGGGATCTGACAGTAATAGGAACATTAAAAAAGATTTTTGTTTATTTAACTATAGCACAATATGTTTATAGTGAGTACAAGAACGTCCCTTCCCTTTCCTCGCACAAACTCTGCATTAAATCCTTTGGTTGCTTTGTAACCAGGATATCCGGTGCATCAAAATTTAATTATTTTTATTTGTGTTCCCGATTCTCGTGCAATGCACTTAACATGCTTTCTATTTTTTTTGCATCTTCTATCTGCAATATTTCTGGTGACCCATCTCTGTTTATCTCCATGTCAAGTAGGTTTAACAGTTAAGCATATTGTACAATATATCCAGCTGATTCTGTTAATGACAGGATTATGCTATTTTCAGGTGAAACTTTGTTTTGCAAGACAATGATTATAGTTGGTGGATGGAATGTATTCTCTGGGAGTGGCTTATATCCTTCCTGTGGAACAATAAGCTTTCTGCATTGGCTTAACAATTAACTGCCTATCTTTTTTTTTTAAAGGTAGTAAGTTCTTCTGGTAACACATTTCCTGGATTTCTGGTTACAATCCAACAACAGCAGCTTGTATTTTTATAATAACTTTAATGACAAAAATTAACTTTAATGAAAATAAAGCTTGCATAACTGTATTCGAAAAGTAGATCTTAGAGGATTATCTATACTGGTAATAGGGTCATACAGCATGGAAACAGGCCCTTCTGGCCAACCTGCCCACATCGACCAACATGTCCCATGTACACTAGTCGCATTAACCTGCATTTGGCCCAGATCCCTCTGATCCTGTCCAGTCCACATTACTATATAATTGCTTCTTAAATGTTGCGAGAATCCTTGCCTCAACTACCTCCTCCAGCATCTCGTTCCATAGACCCACCACCCTTTGCGTGAAAAAGTTACCCCTCCTATAAATTTCTGTGTAAAAAATATTCGGGGAGATGCAGACAAATTGAGTAATTTAGCAAAGGAATTTTAGGTGCCCAGCTGAAGGTATGGTCTGCAATTATGAGATGTATTGAAGTGGTTGGATATGTGGTCAGAATCATGCAATGGAGAGATGAATGAGATGGTATTAGACCTGAAAGAGTTTAGTGATGGGGAAGATCAAACGCTCCAGTGGGTGGAATCTCATAAATCTACAGCGTATGATGGATGACTAGGATGGTATGATATAGTTTACAGCCAGTATAAATTTAGCTGAGCTGAAGTTAATGCACACATATAATCTTTCCAATGTTTCAATACTTGCATCCTCTTGTCCAGACACAATTCTGTTTTGTTTTGGGTTTTTTTTGAGAATCTGGTACAATTTATCTTTGTTCATATAGATTGTGTTCTTGCAGTTCTTTTAGACGGTTCTTTGCCCTATAGATTATACACTATAGGGGCGGCATGGTGGCGCAGCAGTAGAGTTGCTGCCTTACAGTGCCAGAGATTTGGGTTCGATCCTGACTAAGAGTACTTCTCTGTACGGAGTTTGTACATTCTCACCGTGACATGCGTGGGTTTCCTCCGAAAACTTCAGTTTCCTCCCGCACTCCAAAGACGTACAGGTTTGTAGGTTAATTGGCTTGCTATAAACTGTAAAATTGTCCCTCTTGTGCGTAGGGTAGTATTAATGTGCGGGGATCGCTGGTCGGCGCAGACTCAGTGGGCTGAAGGGCCTGTTTCCGCACTGTATTTCCAAACCTAAAATTTCTGTGGAGATTGGAGAGGCGTAGTGGAGAAGAATAGTGGTAGTTAGGAGATAATTGAAAATAGTATCCCACTGTGGTGTTTATAGGGAATGATTAGCAGCTATGACTTTATGTGCAATCATACTTCAAAGGTATCTGGCAAACCTCTTGACCTGATACCAAATATGATGTCAATGAAGACTCCTATTAGAAATGAAACACCATTATTGCCTGTCTGAGAGGATAATACAGTTGAGCCATTCATCTCTCTACCACAAATTTTGTGCTGTATTTGAGCTGTATTTTCTAAGTACAAGGACAATTGATGGAAGACTCTTTTCTATTCTGCTTCTAAATATTTCAACGGCTGAGTGACTTGCTTAAGACTGAATATCATTTTGAGATTCTATTCTTAAACATGGTTCATCCATGAATGAGCTGATTGTTTAAGCACCCTGGTTCACAAAGGGAAATACAAGAACTTGAAAAATGACTGCTGCTAGTTTACATATCTGCATCCTTGCACAAAATATTATCAGGAAAGCGTGGTTATTTCTGATTGGGGTATGTGCTTACAAGATTAAAATAATTTCCATGATTGTTAAAAATACATCTTTGGCTTGAGGGTCCCAAAAGGTTTCTGCTCAGGTAATTGGTCAAGACAATGAGCTATTCCTAAAACAACTTAGTAACAATTTAAAAATAATCTGTTTTGTATTCTGATATTTCTCTAAACGAGGAGTAATTGTCTGTGGGATTTGAATGCTTAGGTGATAAATTGATCAAAATTGGCGCCAGGAAGAGGCAACATTTTGCATGCCGCATGCAGGTAAACGCCTGTACACTTGAGCTTTGACTTTTTTAAGTTTTAACTCTGCAGGCAGAGTTACAGCCGTAAGGAACAGGCTTTTAAGCCATTTAAATACACTTGCAAACTTCTAATCATCCGGCAGACACGACCCACAGAACACAAGCTCAGCACCTGGCACTGTGGGGGAGGCCTCCATTTTGTCCATGTGAAGGAGCAAAATTAAGCTATTCGGCCCATCAAGTCTACTCTGCCATTCAATCACGGCTGATCTATCTCTCCCTCCTCATCCCATTCTTCTGTCTTCACCCCATAACCCCTGACACCTGTACTAATCAAGAATCTATCTCTGCCTTAACACGATCGCTGGAGAGGACTTGGGATAAGAATGAGGTGTTGGTGTATGCAAACTCCCGCCCATCCCACATGGTCGCTGAAGAACAAGAACGAAGACCTAGGAGCAAGACTGCTCTATCAGACGGACATGAGAGATTGCTGTGTATTCCTGTTTCACAGATACACGTCTCGCCCCCAACTTTCCGGGCATTGTGTTCCAGCCTGAGGGGTTTTCCATCTGCTGCACGGATCAGGGGGTGGTGTCTTCGTGCAATGCCACATCACTTCCACATGAGGTCAATGCCCCTTATGAATGCTTTTAAAAGAGTGAATAAAAACAACACCAACATGAGCCACCACAGTTCCTGATACCACCCTTCTCAGTCTCTGAAGCCAACATCATGAGTAGCCTTCAAGAGAGTGACGGCACACAAAGCATTGAGCCCAAATGGCGCACCTGGCCAAGTGCGGACGATCCGTGGAAACCAACAGGCTGGAATATTCCTGGATATCTTTGACCACACACTCTGCAGCCTTAGCTTCCCAACTGCATCAAAAGGGCATCTATTGTACCGGTGCCCAAGAAGAGCAAGGTGACATGCTTCAATGATGGCTGTATGGTAGAGCTTACATCCACCATAATGAAGTACTTTGAGAGATTGGATATATCGTGAATCAACTCTTCAGAAACTTTCTTTGAAGTTTAAGAAGATTCAGCATGTCACTGAATACTCTAACAAACCACTGCAGATGCACTTCAGAAAGTGCTGTCTGGTTACATCATGCCCTGACATGCAAATTCTAATGCACAGGAACACCGAGGGAGTGGTGGTCTCAGCCCAGTCCGTCACAAGCACAGCCCACCCCACTATCAAAGGCATCTACATCAGATGCCACCTCAAAAGGTGGCCTCTATTATCATCAAGGGTGCCCAACCTTCAGGCTGTGCCCCCTTTCATGTCATGAATTGTGTTTTTGCACAAATCTCTTATTTTGTACACATTTTCTTTTCCCCATCTTGTACAATTTACGCAGTGTGTTGTCTGAGTCTTTATGCCTGTGCCTGTGAAGCTTTTCAGAGCACTTGTTCCTCACCGTACTTGCACATGTGACAACAAACTCCGTACTGTTCATCTTTTTATCAAACTTTCTGTAAGTAGTAGAATAAAATGAATAAATATAATCTTGTGTAAGATTTAATTAATTTATATAACTATCTATTTATACATCTATTTATTAATCTATATACAGTTAATGTTCTGTCTCCTCTACACCCACTTTGTGATATTTGTTTCCCCCTCACTTGTAAACAGGAGTTTCAGGCTCAGATGGAGGAGATGCAAGTGACGGTGCGACAACTGGAAGAGGACCTTGCTGCAGCACGCCGCCGGGCTGATCTTTACGAGTCCGAACTGAAGGATACCCGAATTACGGCCGATGAATACAGACGGAAAGCAGCCGACTCACAGCAGAAACTACAGAAGGTTGGTTTGAACATGTGTTCCAATTGTGTGGAGGGAAGGACAGTGAAGAATAGGCAGTAAGGTGATGGAAATGAATTGTTGTGCATCAAGATGTTCTGCATGTGGTGATTTTTATACGGCTTCATAACTTCATAGGTGATAGGAGTAGAATTAGCTCCACCGTCTACTCCATCTAATCCCGTTCTCCTGCCTTCTCCCCATAACCCCTGACACCCCTACTACTCAAGAATCCGTCCATATCTGCCTTAAAAATATCCATTGACTTGGCCTCCACAGCCATCTGTGGCAATGAATTCCACTCTCTGACTAAAGAAATTCCTCCTCATCTCCATCCTAAAGGAACGTCCTTTAATTCTGAGGCTAGGACCTCTGGTCCTAGACTCTCGCACTAGTGGAAACATCCTCTCCACATTCACTCTGTCCACATCTTTTGCTATTCGGTAAGTTTCAATGAGGTTCCACCTCATCCTTCTAAACTCCAGCGAGTAGAGGCCTCGGGATTATTTTAAGGAGTAGTCACATTGGGCCTGAAGAAGGGTTTCGGCCCGAAATGTTGCCTATTTCCTTCGCTCCATGGATGCTGCTGCACCCGCTGAGTTTCTCCAGCATTTTTGTGTACCTTCGATTTTCCAGCATCTGCAGTTCCTCCTTAAACACATTGGGCCTAACTATCTTTGACTGACCAATTGAGCAGAGTTTAATAAAGCTACCAACTGAAATCTTGACCTTTTAAATTTCCTGCTTCACGATCTGACTGATATCTTGGCCATGCTCGGGTCAAATAAACATTTCCATGATGGAAATTTGAGGCTAAGCAGATCCACAGAGTTACATCTCTAAGAAATCTCTCCAAAATTCTCCTTTGGGCGTTTATTAAGGACAGTGAAGGGTGCCCATCATGTACTGCATTTTTTTTACAATTGTGACTGCTTGCCTTAGTTTTGCCGACAGTTTTTTGTTTTTTTTTCTTGATGGTCAGACATTATTTATTGATTGAATTAACATTGCTATTTGATATTTCTGGCACAGTCTCTACATATGTTAAGACTAGATTCAGCACAATGTGTCAGCAGTGTTGAAGCTAAGCCATGATCTGAACCGAGTTTTTGACATAAAATCTGATTTTCCATTCACAGACCAGAGACCAGGGAAAAGCTGAGGTTGGAGAGATATACAGCAAACTGGAAAAGGTTTTTAATTTTTCATTAACATTCCTTCACTGAATTGTAGTTTAAATTGAGGATAGGCACAAAATGCTGGAGTAAATCCGTGGGTCTGGCAGCATCTCTGGAGAAAAGGAACAGGTGACGATTTGGGTCAGTTCCCTTCGCCAGTCTGAAAGACCTTCTCTAAAATCAGAACAAAACAGGGCCGGCAACAGATGACCTCAGGAAGGATGGAGTCCATAATGGCCCGTTGTTGGCTGTGAAAGATGTGCTATTCTTTGTAGCCTAATTGGCCTCTGTAAATTGTCCCTAGTGTGTAGGAAGTGGATGTGAATGTGGGATAACATAGAACTTGTATGAATGGGTGATCGATGATCGGGGTGGGCTCGGTGGGTTGAAGAGCCTGTTGTTATGCTGTATCTCTAAACTAAACGCAGTGCAAAGGGAAAAATAAAATATAATGAATGCAGAACATTACAGTTACAGTTTCTGAGAAATTATAGATTTTTTTAAATTGCAAGGGTTTCAGTGGTTATTAGTTATTGATTTACTATTGCCATGTGTACTGAGATATAGTGAAAAGCTTTATTTGCGAGGTGTCATACACAACATAAACAGGTAGAGCCAAGAGAAAAATACTCGTGCAGAATATAACTTTATAACATTACAGTTACAGAGAAAGTGCAAATATTTAAAAAAACGGCAAGGTCAGTAATGAGCTAGGTTGGAAGATCACAACCACATCCTATGTTATTGAGAACTATTCAATAGTCTGATAATAGTGGGGAAGATGTTGTTCCTGAATCTGGTGGTATATGCTTTCAAGTTGTATCTTCTGCCTGTCAAGAGAGGGGAGAATAGGGATGACCAGATTATATTGGTCGCTCTCAGAGGCAGTGTGAAGTATTCATGGAGTCATTCATTGGTGGGTGGAGTGGGGAAGGCTTGTTTGTGTGAAGGACTCGGCCACGTGCAGAACTCTCCAATTTCTTGTGGTCTTTGGCAAAATCGTTGCCAGACCTTGTTGTGATACTTCTCGATGGGATGTGTCCACTGGTGCTTGTGCAGAAGTTGGTCCGACACATTGGAGACATGTGTGAACTCCTTTAGTCTTCTGAGAAAGTAGAGGTGTCGGAATGCTTACGTGGAGCAGAATTTCCACTTATAGTGCGGTGCTTTTGCTCTTTAGCAAGTGTTTTATTCATTGGGTTGGCATCGTATTTTTAGTTATTGTTAATGCTGCTTTTGCCAGGCTCCTGCACATCATTCTTTGTTGAACAAGAATTGATCCCCCGGCTTCATGGTAATAATGTAATGAATTAGATGTGGTTTATGAGATTACACATTGCAGAGAAATCTCTTACGATGGCCTGTTATGGTCAGGCCCCTTCTTTAGATTGCTCCCTTCCTGGTTGTGTGTTACCATCAGCATGTTAAATTCAATAGATTTAGGACAGAAAAAAGGACAAAGTCCTTTTTTCTGTCCTAAATCTATTGAATTTAACATGCTGATGGTAACACACAACTAGATAGGCAGCAATCTGAAGAAGGGCCTTGACCATAACGTCATCCATCCATTTTCTCCTGATATGCTGCTGCCTGACCTGTTAAGTTATTCCAGCACTTCAGTCTATCTTCAGTATCTGTTATTGCTTCAGTAGGTTCTGTGGTGTGGTGTGGTGTTGTGTGGTGAGTTCCAAAAGTATGGTTGTGGATAGATGCATCGGCAACAGGTAAATTAACAAGAATCAAACATGCTTATCCCTGGCATTGATGCAGCTGCTGTAAGCCTACTTTGGCGGCTATGGTCTTTGGGATTTAGCCAGGTCCTTCAGAGAGGGTGCTTCAGAACATTTCTTGGCCAATTAATTGATCGTAGGTGAAAGTCAAGCTTTGTGAAGTCAAAATAAATCTTTCTGGGGTTTAGTACTTTTACCTCTAATATATTTGGACTGAGTCATGACTGATGTGTGTGTTTCAGATGAACACAGAGCAGCAGAAAAAAATCCAGGAATTGCAGGAGAAGCTTGTTAAGGTAAGATATCCACGGTTAAATGTTAGCAATGCCCAGTGTTAGGGGAGTGGAGTTGATTTAATGATAAAACAACAGGAGTGGGATGAAAATATTTAACATGACACGAATAATTGTTTTTATTTTGGATGGTGAAAATTCTACACCTCCATTGACTGAGATAGTATGTAGGTTGGAACTTGTCAAAGGGTTATACAAGGGGTGATGCAGAGGCTGGCAGGCAAAGGGTAGAGCCACGTAAGGAGGGAGATGATGGCCAAATTGAGCCAGGTGGGGCTGATCCCCTTTGCATGCATTTGGCCCATATCCCTCTTAACATTTTGGATACTTCTCTGGCAGTTTGTACCACATACTCACTACCTCTGAGTGAGGGGAAAAAACTCAGATCCCTCTGATGTCCCTTAAAATCTTTGCCATCTTACCTTAAACCCATGCCCTCAAATATAGATTCCCGTACCCTGGGAAAAAGGTTGTGACTGTCTCTCCTATCTACCCCCTTCATAATTCTACACACTTCTGTAAGGTCAGCCTCCTTCGTGTCAGGGAATACAGCCATACAGACAAGAACCCATAGTCAGGATCGAACCCGGGTCTCCGGCGCTGTAAGGTAGCAACTCTGCCGCTGTGCTGCCCCAAATTGTGAGCAATTTTGGGCACCATATCTGAGGAAGGATGTGCTGGCTCTGGAGAGGGTGCAGAGGAGGTTTACAAGAATGATCCCAGGAATGCGTAGGATAACCTATGATGAGCGTTTTCGGCACTGAGCCAGTACTCGCTGGAGTTTAGAAGAATGAAGGGGGCCTCATTGAAACATACAGAATAGTGAAAGGCATGGATAGAGTGGATGTGGAGAGGATGTTTCCACTAGTGGGAGAGTCTCGGACTACATGTCATAGCGTCAGAATTAAAGGACATTCGTTTAGGAAGGAGATGAGAAATTTCTTTAGTCCGAGGGTGGTGAATCTGTTGAATTCTTTGCCACACAGGGCTGTGGAGGTCAAGTCAGTGGATATTTGTAAGGCAGAGATAGATTCTTGATTAGTACTAGTGTCATTTCCAAACTCTTCTTGTAACTTCAGCCCTCCAGTAACTGAAAGCACGTTATACTTGTGAGATGTGGAACACTGCCGTTGTTGGAAATCTGAAATGAAAGAGAATGCTGGAAATGCCCAAAAAGCTCAGACAGCTTTTGTGGGGAGATAAAAACTGAGTTAACGTTACAGGTTGATGACCTTTATCGGGGCTGGTCATTGCTAACAAAAAATGGAATGGTTGGTTATTTGACATTGTTGAATTCAAAGCCAAGTCCTGACACGTATGATGTGCAGAGTCAGAAGTGAGATTTTTCTCCTCAAGCTGACATTGGATGTTGTTCAACTAGTTAAAGGTTAGAGTGGGAGAGAGATGAAGAATTACAGCTCAGGCAAACAAACTTCCGTACAGACTCTGTTATTAATCCTTTACTATCACTTTGTTGGAGGATGCCAATCTAAGCTGGAAATGTAATTCTGTAAAATGTGGAGGAAGCCAGCCTTTCACCCACGTGCCAAAAGCACCAGATTCAAATGATAAAATTCAAATAAGCTGTTTGAAATTTCCATAAAGCTTCACTTCTGATTTTTTGGGTCTGAATTTATGGCTGATCCCAGCAACAAATCCCGGTTAATTATAAAAGCAAATTTCAAGAAAATGTCTCATTTCAAAGGCGGCATGATGGCGCAGCGGTAGCGGTAAACCGGGATCTCCGGTTTCCTCCCACACTCCAAAGACGTACAGGTGTGTAGGCTAATTGGCTTGGTAATAAATGTAAATTGTCCCTAGTGTGTGTAGGATAATGTTAGTGTGCTGGAATCGCTGGTTGGCACGGACTTGGTGGGCCGAAGGGCCTGTTTCCTCACTATATCTATCTCAAATTAAACTAAACCTGTGTTTGTTGCAGGCGGTGAAAGCCAGTTCTGAAGCCACAGATCTCTTGCAGAATGTTCGGCAGGCTAAAGAACGCGCGGAGCGGGACCTTGAGAAGCTACAGGGCCGCGAGAACTCCAGTGAAAGCTTCAGGAAGAAACTGGTGGAATCAGAGGTATGATGAAAATTCAGCTGGTGAACACAATTAACTATTCTTAATATTTCTTTCTCATTACACAATGCGTAACCTAGGATGACATTCCGCTTAATTGGATGTCCGAGGATAATTACAGTAAATGGTATGGCACTAAAAATGGTGATAAACGGAGAGAATTGAGGCTCGAATTCATAGTTCCCCGAAAAGTGGCAACACTGGTAGCTGTGATGGTGAAGAAGATGTATCACATGCTTGCCTCAACGTTGAGAGCAGAGAATGTAAAAGTCAGGATGTTATGTGTCACCTTTCCAAAACATTGTTTAGACCGGATTTAATGTATGTATTTCTGGTTGCCGTACTGTAGGAATGATGTGCATATGCTGGAGAAAGTGCGAAGAAAATTCACCAGAATGCTGTCTTGATAGGGGAAAGATTACATAGGCTTGGTTTGTTTACCCTGGAGTGAACAATGCTGAGAGGTGACCTGAGAGAGGTATATACAATTATTAGGTGGCATGGATAGGGTAGAAAGTCAGAATCTTTGCACTGAGAGCAGTTGACATCTGGAAATCTTTGCCGGAGACGGAGGAATTGTATAATGTCACTATGTTCAAGACGTGTTTGGACAGGGACTTAAATAGGTAAAGCATGGAAGGATATGGACCTAGTGTGGGCAAATATGCTTAATGTAGATGGATATAAAGTCCATCAGTATGAATATTATGGGTTTAAGAACCCATTTCTGCTCAATACACCTCTAATGTATCGGTGCAGAAAATCAACTTGCATACAATCCAGCGGTTCCTCCTTCACCATATTATTGCTATTTGGTTTAGTCCCACCTTAGCCAATCTATATGTGTAGATCAAGGGCACATACAGTAGCCATGGAAGTGGCGAGTCTTGCATGATTTAAAGTGTCATAGCTTAGCCAATGTTATATTTTATAAATTACCCACTTTCTTCTGTAAATTGTATACCATTAAAAATATCTGCAATCCATGCTCACTAGCTCATCCTGATCGCCATTGAGCACTTGCTTCCACAAACCAAATGCAATATTTGTACCTTCCACACACTCGCACCCTGGCCGACGCAAGCTGCATCAGACCACAGATGGACCATGCACAATTAGAACCCTTCCCACCCATTATCAGTAACACCCTCCTGCCTTTGTAAATGTCTTCCCTTCTCCAATCCCCATTTTCTTTCAACAGATCTTGAAACTGTTGCCTCCTGTGTTATTTCATAATTCTTACTATTAAAAAAAAATCTTAACAAGCAGGCTTCTGACTTGGCATAGAAAGAACTCAAGCCAAAGTCACAAATGGCCAATCAATACATCACCAAATCTGTAATCACTGCAGTCATTAATACGTTTACCACATTCTTTTCTTCCAGTGTTTTTATTATCTAAATCTATGGAATTATCATTTATCTACTCTTCTTGCACCTAATCGATTTGATGTTGGGGTGTGTTAGGAAATAGCTTCTCTTGTTATACCATGTCTTTGAAGTATCCATCATTGACTCCTTCCTCTTTCCACAGCCCCTCCCCACATGACTTTTGCCTTTATGAAAGTACCCTATACTGATCTCTCTCATTCTCTTCAGGATTATAATCACATCTGAGTTCTCCATCTAATAGTCCAGTTCCTTGTGCATCTTCACATTTATTCATCCTTTAGGGCCTGTGCTCTAGATTTCCTTTCCTAAAGCACACTAATCCACAACACCACACCACACCCCACATATTCTAAACCAGTAAGGATGACATGTTGGACATTTCTGATTGAGCAAGACCATTTTCAATGTGACAACAATATCTACATTTCAAATGTATTTTGCTGGCTACACAAAACACTTTCTTTTTTTGTAAGGTTAACAAGCAGGCTCTGGCTTTGCATAGAAATAACGCGAGCCAAAGTCCCAAATGACCTGCCAATATATCACCAAATCTTTCATCACTTAATATGTTTAGTATATTCTTTTCCTTCAGTCTAAATCTATGGAATTATATTTTATCAACTCCACTTGCACCTAATTGGTTTGATATTGGGGTATGCGTTGGAAATAGCAAGGTATTATAATGTAACCTATAAATGCAATGTGTTGCTTCTTTCAATCCTTGTATTGGGTTGTTCTTATGAAAGGAAAATTAACCGATTAAGTATCTCTATGTTAAAACTTATATCATCCATTATAATTTTTCTGTTAAGTGCAGAGTTCTTCAGAAACATCGATGGGTTTTTTTCTGTTAAAAATCTTTCTGTTGTAAGCTGGCAATCGCTATAAGTATATTTTCTATTTAAAATCATAGAGAATTTGTTAAGGCATAGCAATATAATCAAACCACTTTACATAAGTGATGTGTGGGCACTTCCTTAATGGTTTTGAGGTGTTTGAGGTAATGGTATTCATAACATTTTGAAATATCCATGTTATTGTTGTTGTCTATCATATGTATTTAAACCAGTTTTGATACGAGCCAAAAGGGCTGGCAAGTGGCCACTTATCTTGGTATATAAGGTACTAGGGTCTTAATACCCCAAATAATCATCACTCGAGAACCAGTATAAATTTCTGATGTGTTGATAATTGAAGGAACGTCGCAAGTCTCTGGAGAATCAAGTGAAGCGGCTTGAGATGGTGGAGCGCAGAGAAAACAAGCTCAAGGAGGATTTGCAAACAAAATCTCAGCAGATGCAGCAAATGGCTCAGAAAATGCTGGTACGTATAATTAGTTTATGTTGTTAGATTCTGAACAATTGTTGAAATTTTTTTTCTACCATCAGTCACAATAGCTTTACAGGGTCACCCACCTTGTCTGTCCGGGCAGCCAGATGGCTGGATCTCTTCCTCACGTGATATGGTAGTGTCACTTAGATGGCAAGACATATGACAGTGGTCTGGTAATAATTAATTCCTATATCTCAAAGGCTTGAGGGGGTGGTGGGTGGTGAGGGTGAAGTTATGCTGTTGGGGATATTTTGAGAGGATGGGTGAGTGATATTGAATTGAGGTTAAATAACTGATTTTACCACTGGTGGTTCATGTAATGCTAACTGAGCCTGGGATGCAGCTTAATGGTGTAGAATATGATGGATATGTGCCAAGTGCAAAATGTTGAATTACTATTTTATTTTTCTGCTGTGGAAACTTGGTTTCTAGAGCCAACTTGAGACATTGTCTGCCTTACAATGGAGTTAGTTCGTACTCTAAATATCAGACACATTCCTAAATGAAGAGGTGTAAATAGGAATAAATGGGGGGGAAAAATGACAAGTGTCCACCTTGAAACATATAAAAGACCTAGATCTCCTAAATGAATTTTATTGACTCCCATGTTGCAATTGCAAAAAGCAACATCCTGTTCTTTAATCTGTTTCGGGGGGTCCCATTGTGATTAAATGCAGCAATTTAATTTTGTTACCCTCTACTGAGCAGATAAAGTTGCCTCACACTGGGTTTGGTTGTTCAACTTGAAGCTATATTCTGCCTGAGGAGATGAGAGAACATGTTATCTGGGGAGATTAAAGCCTTCACTGATTAGTTTAGATGTTAATGCAGAATACAAACAGATTTCTGGGTAAGATTTGATGGTTGGTGTTTTCTTTGCACAGACTGGGTAATCGCTGCATTTTAGTTCCACCAAAATTCTGAAAAAGATGTAACTGATATGAGATGTGAGCTTATGAACAAATATATTAGTTATTATTTATTACGCCATTTACAATTATTCTGATTTCCTTTCCAAACCAGGAGTTGGAAGAAAGTTGGTGTGAGGCCCAAGCAACAGCACAACGTATGGAAACCAACCTTCACCAGAAAGAACAACTCTATGAGGACAAAATGAAGGTAAACGTCTGCTATTCCAGTTTTTTGTGTCTATCTTTGGTGTAAACCAGCATCTGCAGTTCCTGATTGCAGGTTTGAAGTAGGGTCTCGATCCAAAACGTCACCTATTCCTTTTCTCCAGAGATGCTGTCTGACCCGCTGAGTTACTCCAGCGTTTTCTGCCTATCTGCAGTTCCTTCCTACGCAATAAATAAGGGAGGTTGGATTTTCAAATAATATCAGGCTGATGCGGCCATCAGACTTACTTAGAACATTTTAGTGCATGAGGAGTAATTATTCCATAATTTCTCCTAGTTATCCTCAGTATCTTTCATCTGACTTTCAGTCAATATACTAATCTTAAATGTAGAGTATGCACACGAGTTGAAAATGACCATGAATATGTTTGTTTATAAGTTACAATGAAGAAACAAATGGGTGTAAAGAAAAGAGGGACAAAGGAATTTCTTGAATAGTAGACATTCGGCTTTAGACTTTGGAGATGCAGTGCGGAAACAGGCCCTTCGGCCCATCTAGTCATCACCGACCAGCAATCACCCCATACCCTAACATTATCCCGTATTCTAGTGACAATTTACAATTTTTACCAAAGCCAATTAACGTACAAACGTGCATCTTTGGAGTGTGGGAGGAAACCGGAGCATCTGGAGAAAATCCATGTGGTCACAGGGAGAACGTGCAGACTCCATACAGATAGCACCCTCAGTCAGGAACAAATCTGGGTCTCTAGCGCTGTAAGGAAGCAGCTCTACCGCTACGCCACTGTGTGCCGCCCTTTTACCAACATATATAAACGTTTCACCCCAAGTCCTGTTTTGCCCAAGTATTATTTTCAGAAGGCTACTCACCTTTTATTCTTCTTTGATTTGTTCTCTCTCAGGTTATGGAAGCAGAAGTGAAGATGGGCATTGCAATGAAGGAATCACTGGAAGATTGTCGTCTCAAGCATGAAGAAGATTTACGTAAAAAGTCCAAATTGATAAATGATCAGAAAGCGGTAAGTGAAAATCTATCTTAAGTAGGGCATTGTAGGACTGAAATACTTAGCTATGATTTAAAAAAAAATCCAAATTGTTTTTATCAGTGACGCCGATGTTATGGTCATTCAGATGTTGGAAATTCGCCCTCGAGCAAATTCACAAATCATGATTCAAAAATTTGAGATATGGAATAAAATTTGCTCTTGGAATTTATGAGAAAAATTGTTAATCAGCACAATTTTATTTTCAACGTTTTTAGATGCAAGTGCAGAAAATGCAGCTTCTCATTATGGAATGCAGCAATATAAAATGTTTTGTAGTGACAGTGGAGGGGGTCATCAATATTATAAAAATTCAGTTTCAGCATAAAGTTTACAGCATTTTTATGGCAAAAGACCTATTAAAAGGCTGCTTGTATAATTTGTTTTTTTGGCTGGAACCCTCCTCTTTGATTTGTTTTTGCCTATGCTGCTTTTAATCTGATTTAATTAAATTCTTATTTCAGACGATAAATGCTATGGATTCCAAAATTAAATCTCTGGAGCAGAGGGTAGCAGAACTCTCTGAAGCAAACAAACTTGCAGCAAACAGCAGTATTTTTACTCAACGAAGCATGTGAGTGCTGGACCCCATTAAATGCATGGATCTAGAGTTGAATAGATTAATTCACGTATTTAACTTCCTGGGACATTGTTCTTAGTTTGTTTTAGTTTTTAGTTTTATAGATACAGTGCGGAAACCCCCTTCAACCCGCCGAGTCCTCACCGACCAGCGATCCCCGCATATTAACACTATCCTGCACACGAGGGACAATATTTACATTTACCAAGCCAATTTACTTAAGTACCTGTTTGTCTTCGGGGTGAGGGAGGAAACTGAAGATCTCGGAAAAAACCCACGCAGGCCACGGGGAGAACATATAAACTGCGTACAGAAGTCGGGATCAAACCTGGATCTCCGGTGCTGCTAGCGCTGTAATGCCCCGGTCCCACTTAGGAAACCTGAACGGAAACCTCTGGAGACTTTGCGCCCACCCAAGGTTTCCGTGCGGTTCCCGGAGGTTTTTGTCAGTCTCCCTACCTGCTTCCACTACCTGCAACCTCCGGCAACCACCTGCAACCTCCGGGAACCGCACGGAAACCTTGGGTGGGGCGGAAAGTCTCCAGAGGCTTCCGTTCAGGTTTCCTAAGTGGGACAGGGGCATAAGGCAGCAACCCTACAGCCTCGCCACCGTGCCGCTTTATACATGTTGTTTCCTAAAACTATACTTAGGATAACTTATAATCCATATATGTATGGATAAACCTGCCAAGAAAATAGGAGAATGATGATCAAATTAATTATGATATAAAAAATGGGCAGAGGAAGATAATGAAATAAGAGGTTGATTTGTTAGGTGAGAGGGACTAGTACCCTATAGCTCTCACCAGCTGGATTTGTCTGGTCTAAATCAAGGTGATGAGTATAATTTTGGTAAGAACATTGCATGCAATGAGTTTGATGTGCTCTCAACCCATTTTTTTTTAATAATTGAAGCAGCTAATGTTTGTATCTCTAATGCTTTTATAAAAAAATGGACAGGATCATTGCATGTGATTGCTAAAGAACCCGTAGAGATGCCCAAGCAAGGCGACCCTCTGCGTGCTGGTCCCAGACGTGGATCTGCAATCACTTATTACAATCGCTCCACTCTTTTAAACCTCTACTCCAAACCGCAGTATTTCTATCTGTACACCGTGGATGGCTCGATTGTAATCAAGTATAATCTTTCCGCTGATGGGTTAGCATGCAACAAAAAGCTTTGCACTGTACCTCGGTACACATGACAATGAACTAAACTAAGAACTAAGAAATCACAGGAAGTAATGTAATGATATGCTTTTGGTTTAATTAAATGAGTTTAATGATTTTAATGGTTAAATGATTTTAATTATCACCGGTAATGGACCTAATAAAAAATGAACAAAATTGCAGAAATTACTGTTAAAAGCGCAGAAATCCCATGCTGCAAGATATTTGCATTTTTGAGATTTATGTTGTTTTCAAACAGTAAATGGTTACTGCCTGACGACAACAACCCATTTAAAATTCACAACTTTGCAGTAATCATTATGTGACAAGTGATGAAAATAAGAATAGTATTAGACTGTTGCATTTTATCAACTTTGCTAAAATTGTAACTAAGTTAGAACACTGGGTTACGTGGGCGATAAATCACAATGCTGGGAGGAGCTGTGGATGTCTATGAATTTAAAATGGATTTAGACATTCTGAGTCTTGATTATGCTTCCCCCTAGACATCCATCTTCACTGACTATCTTTTCTGAAGTATTTTCATGGCATCCAGTTTCATTGCCACCAACCAACCACTAAAGCTTTTACCTCCTTCCCATAATAGAATGCAGAAATATTTTCTGTTTGTTCTTGTCCATGGATCGTGTCTCTACTACTTTCTCCCTCCCTTGTCTTGCCATCGAACTTTCACAACAAACCAGTGTCTTCTTAAACTTTAAAAGTTTTCAGTTCCTTGTCCTAGCCATTCCTATTTCACTATTGACATTCAATGCATGTACACCTTCATTCTCACCAAGATGGTAGGAGAAATCACACTTTTACCGTGAACATCCAAACTAATCCTTGTACACCTCCATCCTCCTGGTTGAACATTCCCAATGAAACATCTTTAACTTTGACTCCTTTCACTTCATCAAAATGAGAAAATATTGTCATTGATCCTCATGGGAATTGATGAACCAAAGGCTCTAAGGCGCACCTTCAACCCTTTGCTTCCTCAATTTCTCTACCTCAATTTCAGTGGATAAACTAGTATCTGATATTCACCAGGTACACATTCTCTCCCATCCTACTTCCTGTTGGATTTTCTTTCTAATCTCGCAGTTTCTCTATTTCCATCATGTCTGTTCTGACAATGTTACCTTCCATGTCAGTACTTCTGATGTACTTTTCTCCAGATGAGGATCCACCAAGACCGTAGCTGATAGGATCTTTAATCCATGTTCCATTTTCCATGTCACTCTCCCCCCAAGAACAACTGTTAAGTTCCTGTGATGGTTTCCTTCTACCCCATCAGCCTCAACATTCAATAATTCACGCTCTTCCCTTTCTTGCACCTAGTGAACACGTCTTTACTTCTCTCCAGCATACGGAAAAGGCCATTCCCTGTGCAACATTCTGATACATTGCTCAATCACCCATGATAATCTACCTTTCCCTGCACCTGTGCATGCAACTGCAGGAAATGTAATAACAGGCCTTTTTTTTTAAATCCATCTCTCGTCCCAGTTTAGGTTTCCAAACTTGCTTTGCACTTAAAATGGTGAATTTCATATAATTTTTCAAATGTAGCAGACTGTACTTGCAGCTCACCGAGTGATCTGCTCCATACTGGGGAAACCAAATGCAGAATGGGGGATCACTATGTGAAATATCTTTATTCAATCTGCTACGGCGTGACCCTATTCTTCTGGTTGCCTATTAATTTTCCTCCCACTCCCATTCTCGATCAGATCTCTATCCTATCTCCTACACTATTCCAGTGAAGTTCAACCCACGCATTCTCCGAGGCATTATTCCAGGATTAATAATGAGTTAAACAATTTCGGAACAGTTTCATAAAAGGGCCTCCGGTGTTTCTACTTGCAGTTTCTTTTAGATCCAGTTTTTGTTTCTTGTCATTTGCCTTGCACTATCATCCCGTCAGCCTGTGGCAATATGTATTTTTGTTTTCTTTCTTGCCTTCCCTCTTTGGCATCTCATTTTCAGATTAGATGAAAGACCTTCAATGCAAAACATTAAATATATTTCTCCCTCTAGAGATATCACCTGCAGACTACTTGTGGCATGTCTCAGTAAGAGAATCATTTATTTAATGGAAGTTGGTACCATGACTGAAAGAAGGGAATAGGAATTCTACAAAGAAATAGAGTGGCACAATTGCAAAGGCGTCTTGAGGAACGAGTTTAAAGATTGGGAGTGGAGCAGCTAAAGATTGTTCTAATAGTGACAAGATGGTGTTATGTTGTTTTGAATATGTTGAGTCAATGGACAGCCACTGTAGCCTGATGAGAACGATTTGAGGGATGAACTGAGATCATGTGCTCCAGCATACCTGGCGTAGTGTCTTGAGCAGGTTGAAGTTAATGGACAGGGAAGGATGGGAAATCTTGTTATGAGGGGTGCAGTTTGGAAATGATAAAGATACATTTTAGTCCCTACATCCCCCAACCTGCTGAACATGCAATTTGCCAAAATATAATATAGCAGAATTTTCTATTTATCCTTTATCTTTAAGTAGCCAAATTTTACAATAGGAGAACATGGCTGTCAAAAAGAAGTCTACAAAATAATTAAACAAAATGCAGTTTGACTAATTCATAAGCAAGTCTTTTGCCTAGTGCTCTCTTGGGCATCCACTGCCACTTGGCCTGACTAGTAGCCTTAAGCAGCGTTGCGTACAGCCATAAATGTAATATCTAAATTTCATGACAGGAAGGCACAGGAAGAGATGATTGCGGAACTCAGGCAGCAGAAGTTTTACTTGGAGACACAGGCGGGGAAGCTGGATGCTCACAACCAAAAACTGGAGGAACAAATGGATAAAATCAGCCAGGATGAACAGAGCAGCAAAAACAGGCTACCGGAGCTGGAGACTAAACTCAGGGAGGTGAGAACATTAAAACGATGGAAGCAAATTGTAAAATGTGTACATTCTCCCCAACTGGTGGTGCTTCCGTTATTCCCCCCAGGTTCTTTGCCATGCTCCATATCAATGGTATCCTTGGCTGCATCACTGAAAGTATAGCATCAAGTCTTTGTGACTACAAAAGATGCTCAATTTTGCCCTAGCCATCAACTCTTGCACATTCTCTGCTGCCTCTAAATTGTTAAACTGTTTGCCAAATGTACAATTTTCGAGAACAATACGCCTGCAACTAAAGTTTGAGAATTTATGGTAAGAAGGGAAAGATTTAATAGGAAACTGAGGGGCAACTTTTTCCACACAGTGGGTGGAGGGTGTATGGAATGTGCCGCCAGTGGAGGTAGTTGAGACGGGTACTATAACAACATTTAAAAAAAACCTTTGGACAGGTATACGGATAGGAAAGGTTTAGAGGTAAATGGGCCAAATGTGGACAGGAGGGACTAATTTAGATGGGGCATCTTGGTCAGCATGGGGAAGTTGGGCTGAAGGGGCTGTTCTCATGCTATATGACTCTATGACTCCAATACTGAAACGACTGTCAAATTAAAATACTGAAATGTTTTCAATAGTTTTAGTCCTACTGAATACTGTAACCTCCTCTGGCCTTGCAATTCTCCAAGAGGACTTTTCCAATTCTACTGATTTTTCGCTGCTTCATCATAGGCAGAAGTTGCTCTGACCCATTAGGTTTGGAATTCTCGACCTCTCTTCAGAATATTCCTGAGAAGACAGTCTTATCGATGAATGCATGAACAATTCCTCATGTGCCTCAGTGTGAAGTTCCTTTGATAATTCTGCAGTGAGGTATTCTGCAGTGTTAAAAGCATTGCATGAATACAATTTGAGGTTGTTAATAACGTTGAATAACGAGTCTGAATTGTTGGTTATGGTGATTTTGGAAACTGACCCAATGCTCATGCAAAACCATTAATTTCTTAACCAGTTCAAAGAAAAGGTGTATGAAACGGAAAATTTAAAACAATATACCATCTGGTAGTGACATAAATAAACTCATTCAACTTGTTTGACCTTGCAGTACAAATGTAGTAGGTTTGAAATCAGTGCCGCAAAATGTGCTTGACAGATGATTTTCTTTTGGTGCATTCTGTAGGCCAGCCTGGAGCACGAGCAACAAAAATTGGAGTTGAAGAAACAGGGGAATGAGTTGCAGCTGGTTCTGCAAGAGAAGGAGGCTCAGATTAGAAGTCTGCAAAGTACAAAAACTGCCCTGGAAAACCAACTGCAAACGGCCAAGGCAGAGTTGGAGGAGACCACAGCCGAGGCAGAGGAAGAGATTCAGTCCTTGAGGGTCAGTAACACCATCGTGCCTAGTCTAAGTGGAGTTGGCATGTTTAGTTTTAGAAGTCATTTTGGACTATGTTTTTTTGAGCTCTCCAAGAGCGACTGTATGTAGTGGGAGGAAAAGTACACTTTGTCATCGTTTGTGATGTAACCAAGGAAACAATGTCTGAGCAATTTATTTACAGACGGATGGGGGCATGACGTGGCATGAAGTGTACATTAACAAGAAATGTCTTTAGAACTACACAATGACGGAAATTATCGCCTGCATTTGAGGGAGATTTTGACTAAATTGCTACATTGTCCTAAAAATAAATAGGAAACGCTGCATTTTTGCATGAAAGAGTCATCCTTTTTTGTACCTCGATTTTATGCTTTTATCAGTATATGAATATTGCCTACAGATGAGCATTTCAATTATAGTCGCTGGAGTGCAGCGACATATTAGCAAATTGGAGGAAAGGCTAAAGTGTCTGCCTCCATCCAGTGAATTTAATGCATAAACATATGGAAAACCAGTATAGACTTTTCAATGTTAAAGTTGTTTTGCTTTAACATGTGTACATTATGTCCTTGGTATTCATGCATTTGCTATCCACATCTCATGAAGTCAGCCATCTATTGCTGTGTGTGTGGGCCGGAAAGCTGAAACTTGCCTAGTTGTTGTCAACTGCTCCAGAGATATATCATTGCAACCTTCATGTCATTGTCAATAGCCTGAGAGGTATCCGCGATTTCCTGTTAACTGCGGAAAGTCCATGTCTTCATCATTTTGTGAATCTATTCAGAAACATTATCCACAGAATCTGCTTGGTTTTATCATTATTTTGTCTCACTTTCTCTCTCTTTCTGCAGGCTCACCGTGATGAAATTCACAACAAGTTTGAAACCCTTCGAGAAAGTTGCACAGTATGTACTGAGGTCATGAAACAATTACCTTTGAAAGCATTTAAAATACAAACTATTAATGTTATTTTGCTGAATTATTGGATCAATCTTGAAAGCTATAGATGGAGAAGGGTTCCGACCCAAAACGTCGCCTCTTTTCTCCAAAGATGCTGCCTGACCTGCTGAGTTACTCCAGCATTTTGTGTCTATCTTTGGTATAAACCAGCACCTGGAATTCCTTCCTACAAATCCTAAAGGCTGACTATTCCATAGAATGGAATAAATGTGGATAAATGTGAGGTTATCCATTTTGGTGGCAAAAACGGGAAAGCAGACTATTATCTAAATGGTGGTCGATTGGGAAAGGGGGAGATGCAGCGAGACCTGGGTGTCATGGTACACCAGTCATTGAAGGTAGGCATGCAGGTGCAGCAGGCAGTAAAGAAAGCGAATGGTATGTTAGCTTTCATTGCTAAAGGATGTGAGTATAGGAGCAGCGAGGTTCTACTGCAGTTGTACAGGGTCTTGGTGAGACCAGAACCTGGAATATTGTACAGTGCTCTCGTAAATTGGAGAAGTGTAAAATTATCCATTTCAGCAGAGAGAAGTGCAGAGAAATTCACCTTTAGGAAGGTGGATGTCAGAAGGTGTCTCATGAAGAAAGAAGAATTTGGTGTCTTTGTAATTTAGGAATTGAAAGTTACCTTCCAGAAACTTACAAATTCCCTGTAGGTTGGACAGGCCCATGGCAGAATATTGCCCCCGATGTTAGGGAAGTCCAGGATATAGGGGTCACAGCTTAAGAAATAAGCTGTGGTAGTCCTAAATGTTGAGTTGAGAAGAAAATGTTACACACAGAGTGGTGAACGTGTGCAAGGAAACTGCCACAGAGGGTAGTTGAGGCCAGCCTCATTTGATCATATTGAAGAGGGAGTTAGGTGGCACTGTGGCTAAGGGGATCAGGGGGTATTAGAGAAGAGGTACGGGATACTGAGTTCCTCGATCAGCCATGATCATGGGCAAGTGGCGGTGCAGGCGAGGAAGGGCCGAATGGAGCTACTAATGCATATAATGTAAGGTGTTTGCATGTCTATAAAGAAGTCAGTCTAGTTTAGCTTAGTTTAGAGATACAGCGTGGAAACAGGCCCTTTGGCCCACCGGGTCCGCAACGACCAGCGACCCCCGCATATTAACACACGAGGGACAATTTTTATATCCTACGCATGCTTTGGACAATTTTTATATTTACCAAGTCAATTAACATACATAGCTGTATGTCTTTGGAGTGTGGGAGGAAACCAAAGATCTCGGAGAAAACCCACGCAGGTCACAGGGAGAACGTACAAACTCCGTACAGACAGCATCCGTAGTCAGGATCGAACCCTGATCTCCTGCGCTGCATGGAGAAGTGTAAGGCAGCAATTTCAGCAGAGAGCTGAGCCACCGAAATGCATCTTTAGGAAGGTGGGCAAGAAGGTGTGTTCACTTTCAAAAGAATTTGAGTGTCTTTGTAATCGGAATACAGAAAGTTACCTTCCAGACTTCAGCACATTCCCTGTAGATGCCCTGTCCCACTGGCAGAATAGTCCCACCAACATAGTGGTGATATAGGGCTGGGAGAAATTAGCTGTGGTAGTCCTCTATGTTGAATTCAGACTCTCAAATGTTACATAGCGTCAGGGTCAACGTGTGCAAGGAAACCTCCACCTGGTTACCGCCTCTGTTGATCAACTGAAGTAGCTTTAGGGTAACACTGTGACGGTGAAATTTATTATCAAGAATTACAGATGTTCCTCGATCATCTGGGCAAGTGGACCGACGAATGGTAAATGGAGCTTAATTCATATAGGTGTAAGGTGTTGCATTTAGGGAAGTCATAGTTTAGCTTAGTTTAAAGATACAGCGTGGAAACAGGCCCTTTGGCCCACCGGGTCCGCACCGACCAGCGATCCCCGCATATTAACACACGAGGGACAATTTTTAAATCCTATGCACGCTTGGGACAATTTTATATTTACCAAGCCGAAGGGCGCTGTATTTCTAAACTAAGCTAAACTCTGACTTCCCTAAATGCAACACCTTACACCTGTATGAATTAAGATCCATTTACCATTCCTCGGTCCACTTGCCCAGATGATCGAGGAACCACTGTAATTCTTGATAATAATTTTCATATTGCTGTATGCACAGATGTAAAACATCCTTATGCATTGGTTAAGAACTTACATTTTTTAAAAAGCAATTGAGCAGCTGAAATATATATACCGTGTGTTTGAGTATATAGCGTGTCAGTTCCCACTAATATTGAACATTTTCACAGAGATGGAAAGCATTATCTGATCCAATTTCATAATGTATGTGCTGAGGCACTGGGAGCGATTGTTTAGGTATTGTATGCAACAAACAACAGATTTGGATTGTGTATTCTTATTGCCCTTGCACAGGTTATCTCTGACCTGGAGGACCAGTTAAACCAGCTGGGTCAGGAAAATGCAGAGATGAACAGCCAAAACTATTTCCTGACTAAGCAGGTCGAAGAGTTGTCTTGCATCGGCGATGAACGAGCCCATCTTCGCCAGGAAATGGGGAGAATGCGCCAGGAACTATCTGACCAAGAGCTTCAGCTTAGTAACCAAAAACAGGTAAGTACAATCCTGTCAGTCAACAATTAGCCTCAAACTCGTCTTCAAATCATCTAATGTTTACATTGTCCACCAAAGTTTTAATTTCCGTTTATACATATATTTTTGAAATGTGGTCCAGTAATATATTTTAATCCGATTTGGGCAGACCCAGAGTTCTTCTGCGCAAGTATTGAGGAGCTCTTGGCAATGATGCAGAGCAACTGGAGATATTTATGAAGTTGAACAATTAATGAATTCTAACTAATATATTTAGTCAGATGGTGGTGAATCTGTGGAATCCATTGCCACAGACTGCTGTAAAGATCAAGTCATTGGGTATTTTTAAAGGCGGAGATTGACAGATACCTGACTGGTAAGGTATACAAAGGTTATTGGACAAAGGCAGGAGAATGGGGTTGAGAGGGAAAGATAGATCAGCTATCAGTTCGATAGATTGAATGGCGAAGTGGACTCAATGGGCCGAATGGCCCACCTCTGCTCCTAAGACTTATGAATTCCCTGCCAATCAATCTGGTTTTCTTTAGTGTTGTATGAATTCTCACTGAAGTGTGGGAATTGGAAGTATTGAAACATTTTAAAGGCTGATATCCTGAAATACTCGAGCGTTGAATAGTGTTACACTCTGTGTCTCCTTTACTGTAGCCTGTACTTGTAGCCTCATTTGATCAGGATGCTTAACCTTTTCTTTTGTAACTCATTCCTATTTCAGACAATAGAGACATTAAAGACAACTTGTTCAATGCTGGAAGAGCAGGTAATGGATCTGGAGACGCTGAACGATGAACTCCTAGAGAAAGAACGCCAATGGGAAAACTGGAGATCAGAATTTGAAGAAGAGAAAGCGCAACATGAGCGGCGAGTCCAAGAAATGAAGAGGCTGCTAGATATAGAAAAGCAGAGCAGGTACTGAACTGCAGGAAAAAGTGTTGACTGATAGTGCAGGGCGTTGAATAACTAAGTACTAAAGTGGGAAGTGAATATGCCGGTACCGCACCAAGGAACCAGTACTATGTTTATATCAATTAATACAATAGATTCTGTGATAATTATTAGCCATCAGAACCAGGTAAGTGAAATTCATGTCACAGAATATAATTCACAGGATGACACCATCGATCAGAAAGCCATCTATCCTGACAAGTGGAAGAATGCTGTTTTGTCCAGTCATACAAAGCAGAGCAAATCAGCGAGGTGTCATTTATAACACTTAAACGCCACTTACATGCTCACCATACTCATTTTGAATTCCAGGGTTACACAAAAAAGCTGGAGAAACTCAGCGGGTGCAGCAGCATCTATGGAGCGAAGGAATTCCACTTGGTTCCAGGCAGCATTATGTCCTTAGGCCAAATATAGGAAAGAAGAAATGTGTTCTACAGGAGAGGGTGAAAGATGAAGACATCAGTGTAGAGTTAGCAGGGAAAACGCTCCACAGAATAGTGTCGTAGCTGATACAAATTAGGATGCTTTTAGTGATTTTTTTCCCCCGAAGAACCGGCAGTGTATTTGCTGCCGATATGGGGGACTAAATTCACCGCACCTGAACGTTCCAAGTGGTCCAGTTCCAGAAAATCCCAAATGTTAATCTATTCTTAAGAAATGGATAGATGTTTAGATCTAGTAATTGAATTTTGTAATTAGCTACAATTAGGTAACTAACTAATTATATGCTTTAATTTCAATTTCAAGTAAGATTGTTTAATATTTGTTTCAGAATGCTTCAATCTATAATAACTGAAAATTTCTTTCAGTTCTCTTAAATTTTAAGAAAGTTATCGGCTTTTAAATATTCTCGATCACAGCTTTTGTGTTAAGTCAATGAAAAAGCAATAGGGAACAAGATGCCAATTTCCAAGTATGACAATGGCCATAACATTTTTAATACTGAAGATATGAAAGTGAATTAGGTGTCAAATTAAACTTCTTTTTATGCTTTATCTGATGGGATAAATTAAAAATTAAAGACTTGATTTTTGAAATCTCTAAATTTTGTAACATTGCTAGGGATTGATCTTGAATGGCTAGATAAGCTGGTTAAGCTCTCTCCCATTGGAGATGGTTGGTCCCTGGTATTTAAAAAAAAGTCCGTGGGCAGCTGATTTGAGTGGCGTAGTTGCTTCTTTGATATTGGCTGGGAAGGAGATCCAGGTTTTTGTTTTTTGTTCCCTTGCAACAGTAACACAAAACAGAACATAGAAAACATCGCAGGTACCGGGGGGACTTCAGCTCACAATGTCTATGCCAAGGAACATGAGTCCGGGCTTAGATGCCAAGGAGGGGGTGCAGTTTGTCCTTGGCAATTCTCTGTGCTTTCTCATCAGCGGCTCTCAGTTCTTGTACCGAGGGTAGGGAGACGCCACACTATGCTCCCCCATATTTCTGCCATACAGACTCACGTTCATATTTCTCGTTCATGTCCATATGCCTTTCTAAAACCCTTTTAAATGCCGTTATTGTATTTAACTCCATCACCATCATCCCTGTCACTTAATCAACCATAACTTTGCAGGACACCGATGAGCACAGACTTAATTAGATGAGTCATAGTAACTCTGGCTACAAGGCCAGATCAGGAGATAACTATTCTACCTTGTGTGATTTGCAGGCTGATTTCCCCCAAAGCTTTCCCATCACCTGTAAAGAAAGTCTAGAGTGTGAAGGATTGTTTTCCATCTACCTGTCTCCAACAATACTTTTGAACTTCACTCCATTGAGGCCAAACATCTTGCATGAATGGCACATCACCAGAATCTAAAACACATGAGGCTGCAATTTGTACTATGTAGAAAATGCATTGTAGGAACTTGCCAGGTCTTCTTCAGCTGCAACTTCTAAACCGATGACTTCTACCAGCTAGACAAATAAGCACAACAGGCACATTGGAGCATTGCCACCTGCTCTTTATTTTAACTTCCCATATTGCCCTGAGTTGAAAATATATATCATTATTCCTTCACATGCATTAAGTAGTATATCATTGTTCCTAAGTCCACATTAGGCAGAAATCCTCTCACACCCTAATTAGCTTTAAAACGGGGATTGCTTTCTTCAGGGCATTTAGCAATAGACATTTACAAAGCTAAACTCCAATCAGTTTAGTTCGGTGTTAGGAGTACTTTCAAAACAATAATCAAGGAAAAAGAGTATTGGACATATGGAGTATGTCCTGCAGGTGTTGCTCCAAACTGCACACCCCGCTGATGTGAAAGTATATTGTTGGGTCTAAATCTTGGAACAAACTCTCCACTGGCATCGTGCAAGCTCCCTCGCCAGAAGAATTGCTCACCACCACCTTCTCGAGAGCAATTATTGATGGACTATTACTGTTGACCTTGTCAACAACACCCAGATTGTGAGAAATGAATTTAAAAGCTGGTGGGGCTGACAATGACATCTCTTGAATGATTCAACTGATTGTTTTCAACTCAAAAATGCAAGAGCAATAATTTACTATTATTATTTTCAAATCAAATTCTGATCGTACTGTTAGAAATAGATTACATCGTGTCTGGTCGTGATTCATGAATAAATCTCTGCTCATGAGTTTTCCTTTATGTTGAAATTGCATAAAGGTCTCGGTCACAATGACAGTCATTGTTGGTTGCTGAAGTACAGCTTTTGGAGCTGAAATAATTAAATACATTTATCCTCTGGAATCATAAAAACATGATGGCACAGAAGGGGGCTATTCGGCTTATCACATTGATGCAAGCCATCTGTAAAGCAATCCACTGAATCAAATGCTGCTGATCTGAGTTGAGTTTGAGTTTAGTTTATTGTCACGTGTACCGAGGTACAGTGAAAACCTTTTGTTGCGCGCTAACCAGTCAGCAGAAAGACAATATGTGGACAATATGGACGCAGCCCAAACCATCACACAAACCAACCTCCCTTCCATTGACTCCATTTATACCTCATGCTGCCCTGGCAAGGCCATCAGCATAATCAAGGACGAGTCGCACCCTGGCCACTTCCTCTTTTCCTTTTTCCCATCGGGCAAAAGGTATAGAAGTGTGAAAACACACACCTCCAGATTCAGGGACAATTTCTTCCCAGCTGTTATTAGGCAATTGAACCATCCTACCACAATTAGAGAGCAGTGCTGAACTATTGACTACCTCATTGGATACCCTCGGACTATCTTTGATCGGATTTTACTGGCTTTAATATGCACTGAATGTTATTCACGTCATTCCCTTTATCATGTAGCTGTGCACGGTGAATGGCTCGGTTGTAATCATGTATTCTTTTAACTGACAGGTTAGCACGCAACAAAAGCTTTTCACTGTAATATGACACTAAGCTAAACTCAACTCAACAAATGATTCCAATCAAGCCATCCACCTTCGCCCATTGTCTAGTTCCTGAATCCAGAATTGAGTGGGTTCCAGAACCCTGAGAGGCAGCAAGGCATGGGTTGGATAAAAAGTAAAATCTTTCTCGGTGAGCATGTTTCTGACTTGGGTCTGAAGAAGGGTCCTGATCTAAAACGCCACTTATCCATGTTCTCCGGAGAAGCTGCCTGACCCACTGAGTTACTCCAGCATCTTGTTTGTTTCTGTCACAGGCTGCTTCTTTTAAGTTGTTGTGGCTATACTGTTGGCAGGTCTACGTCAACATCGTAGGGGTATGTCAATGGCCAGATAGGATAATAAGAGCTCACAAACAAGAATCTATGCTTTTTGCTGGATCTGATCCATGAGCCATATGCATGCACAACAAACCTCGGTTTTTTTCTGACAAATATCATTACCTTTCTATTGAATTACACTTCTCTCCATTAAATTTCATCCGCCCATTGACACTCACTCTACTGGGATATTGATATCTGTTGCAGTCTATTACTATACCTCTCATTATTTATAATAACTCCATGTTTAACGTGGCTTTGCTATGTCTATAATAAAATAGCCACACTTTTTACTGAAATAACTTCTCTTAATTTCACAGAATGCGTGCGGACCAGCGTGGAAATGAATCCCGCCAGGCTGTGGAATTGGCTGTGAAGGAACATAAGTCTGAAATTCAATCCTTACAACACTGTTTAAAGGAACAGAAACTGAAGGCAGAGAGCCTTTCTGATACGGTTAGTGTGTGCCTGAAAATTCCACTTCTCTTTACTTCAAGGTTACACAGAAACAAAGTGTACTCAAGTCTAGTGAATGGCAGTAAAAGGATCAGTAACAAATGAAATAAGCAGAATAGTATGCGACTTGTTGGGTCTTCACTGATACGAGCAGCTGGTAGCAACGAGCCTCACTCATTTCTTTTGCATACTGCGGACTCCTTAACAGCGGTCTGGCGTAGAGAACACGAGCCTGGCACAGCTCCAGATCCCGTTCCCAGGAGAAGTCCCGAGATCTCGCTCGCAACATGCATTCATATATTCAACAACCTCACACTTCTTCCCTCACCTACAAACAAATTAGTCCACAACTTTTCTCCTTAGTGATGGGAACCGGGGTTATTTCTTATGTCAGGATTAAGTTAATCTCAGATTATGAGAGGCAAAGTTTGACTTGCCTTACTACAACGAATCAGGTTAGTTTCAGCTGCGAATGAGCAGCTGAGGGGAGAAGCAACGTGAGAGATTTAAAAAGCCACCATTAGTGTCCCAGAGTGACTGTTCCTGGTGGTGTATAAAAGGAAGCCAAGCACCAGCAGATCAGCCTGTGTGTAGAGATGGTGCTGTGTTTGAGGGTAAGTGTAGAGGCTTCGACTCCTGAGGATGACGGCAAGATAAGGTAAAGTCTGTTTTTCTTTTTTTTACTCTACCTTGGTCTTAGATAGGGAGAATACAGGGAGTGAGGCAACATATTAAAGAGCAGATGAGTTGCATGCAAGGACTAGTGTAGATGGGGCATGTTGGTGGGCCAAAAGGCCTGTTGGCATGCTGTATAACTCTTTGATGATTACAGTGAATACTGCACTTGTAATACAACTTGTTGCAGGTTATTTTAATTTCTCTTATTTGTAGTGTAATATTTCAGTTCATTATAAAGGTTATGCTGAATTTACCCCATTGGCTGTTCTTCCTTGGTTGAATCTAATCTCTGAAATGGAAACAGTGAGACAGGAAATTGAATATTGTAACACGGTGCCCTTTGACAGCAAATGGTTAGTAGAAATTAGATCAAAAATGTATGTAATTGAATGGCAAATGCTGTGGTGGAATTATACAAGACTGTTCAAATGATTATGCAACTTACAGATGGCTTATTTTGTAATAATCAATACCATGCATTCATTGTTCCTCTTTGACTATGGCTAATAACACGGCTATAACAGGAAGAAACATTAAATACTATCATTAATAGCAACAGCAAAACCCCAATAATCCAGCACCTTGAAGACCGGTGCTAGTCTGACAGATGTACAGGACTGTGTAGAAAGGAACCGCAGATGCTGGTGCAGCTGGACTATTGGTATATTTACTGGACTGTTGGACGTTATTTTTATTCATCCCCGAACACACTTTTTTTAGATGTAACACAGTATTTTTGATAAATTTTCCAGTGAGCCAGCTGGGTTCATTATAAATTTATTATTGGTTTATTATTATCCTGCATGAGTACAATCAAACCATACATAAGTAGACCAGATCACACCATGAGAAAAATAAACAGAGTGCATAATATAGCGTTACATACAGAGAAAGTGCAGATTTTAAAAAAAGTACATGGGCTACAAGTAGATTGTGATCACACCCTTAGATTAAGGAGAATATTGTTAGAAATCATGATAGATCTAGACTTGGATGAGAGATGTAAAAGAGCTGAGCGATTGTAATGGATGATAGTAGATCCTCTTCTGGGAGTCAGCACACAATAGTTGCTGTGCTCTGGCACCAACTTGCTGGAAGGAAGTGGCAAGGAAATGCAAGAGTCCCAGGGAGTTGAAAGGGAACAGAGGAGCCAGGGCCCCAATGAGTGGAAACAGAACAGAGAAACTGGAGCCTCAGGGATTGAAGAGTCTGGAACTCCGATGAGCAGAAAGGGAGAGTGGCAAGTATCACCTCAGGAGGCAGATATCTTGATTTCTGAGTAATCTGATAATTAATTATTAAAATGTTACTGTATATAGAATGTGCAGCGCAGAAGCAGGATGTTCATCCCAACTGACTCTTATCATTGTGCTTCAGTTGAGCAGATTAATAAAGAGCCTAATTTGCGCAATAATTGTGTGATACGAGTCATTCTTCTCATAATCTATCCATTAGATAGGTGATTATAAGATGTGATCTCTTAAAATTGAATATTATTTTTTGGTGGTGACAGGTTCATTTAAAGATATTCCACATAGCGAATTACTTGATTGTTACAGTAGCAGTATCACTATTACGGTGATCGTTGATAAAACTATCAACTATTACTGTGATAGTTGATCAAGTAATCAACTATTACTTGATCAAGTAAAAAAAAACTATTACTTGATAGATACAAAATGCTGGAGTAACTCAGCAGGACAGGCAGCATCTCTGGAGAGAAGGAATGGGTGACGTTTCTGGTCGAGACCCTTCTTCAGACTGGACCAGTTACTGCAGCATTTTGTGTCTATCTTCGATTTAAACCAGCATCTGCAGTTCTTTCGTACACATTTCTTGATAGTTACTGTGAAAAGTAACTTTTCGCAACTACCCTGTACTGTGAAAATCGTACCCTGCAAATTATTAAGGCAAGATAATTTGCCTTCTCTAGGCAAATAACAGCAGGAAGTTGCATGTGTTGGTTAACTGCAAGTTGGGTCCACTCAAACATCTAGTTACAAAGCAGTCCTATAACTTAAAATATTTATTGTGCAATATTATACATAATACATATTTTATTAAAAAACATTAAAAATGTCTGGTCTGATAAAAACATTTTTAGTCTGTAGTATATGAAAAGAAATGATTGTGCAAAATGAATAAATGCAAATAAGCTAATATTTGCCAACAAAAATTCCTTCAGGAATATAAATATATGCTTCTTGTAACTTCATGAAAAATAATTGTTCGTAAATTGTGATCTCAAAGGGGAGCATAAACCCAATGGATCACCAAATGAAATTATAAATCCATTATGCTTTTATAAAAACAATTTTTCAAAATAAAATGACTGTAAATGTGTATCTAGAATATAACCATATAACAATTACAGCACGGAAACAGGCCATCTCGGCCGTACAAGTCCGTGCCGAACAACTTTTTTCCCTTAGTCCCACCTGCCTGCACTCATACCATAACCCTCCATTCCCTTCTCATCCATATGCCTATCCAATTTATTTTTAAATGATACCAACGAACCTGCCTCCACCACTTCCACTGGAAGCTCATTCCACACCGCTACCACTCTCTGAGTAAAGAAGTTCCCCCTATAATATAAACAGAAAATGAAAGATTATCAACCAAAACATGAACTCTTACGCTCCGCACCGATCTCCATGACTTGCTATATTTTCCTGTTTCTGCTTCGTCATTGCCACTTGCCTTTTTGAGTTGCTTTCTACCCCCAGAATGATTCTGGTGAATATCCTGGCCAGAGGAGACTTGTCCTACAGAAACTCCTACAGAGCATTTTAATGATAGTTAGGCAGCATGGGAGGCAAATGTGTACATGGAGCAGCAAAGATAAAGAGCCAGTGTTGTAGCATATCATTTCAGTCTTACCGTGGAAGGACTCTAATGACTTGAAATTATTTGATTTGTTAACCTAATATCTAATTCGCCAGCAAAACTGCTAAAGTGACTGTTGTTGTTCTCTTATACAATAACAATAACTACACTTCAGAATACCACATTGGCAGTGTGGCCCTTTTTGGATGCTGTAAGGTCATGAAAATAACAAGTGGGAGCTGTGTAATTGAAACATAGAAACATAGAAAATAGGTGCAGGAGGAGGCCATTCGGCCCTTCGAGCCAGCACCGCCATTCATTGTGATCATGGTTGATCGTTCCCAATCAATAACCCGTGCCTGCCTTATCTTAAAACCTTTTTTGCATGAATTACAAGATTATGCATTCAATCAGATGCACTGCAAAAGTGCAGCAGTACAGCACTGTACAATGCAATTGCATCCGTTTTTATTTTTGTTTATTCTTGCTCACAGCTTAGTGACCTGGAGAAAAAACACACAATGCTGGAGATGAATGCACGTGGTCTACAGCAGAAACTGGAGACAGAGCGAGAGCTAAAACACAGACTAATTGAAGAGGTAAACAAATATTAGAGATCATTCCTCGAAACACTGGAAATTTTTCTTATGTAAAATACTTGGCTGTTAGGTTAAATGTTTGTTAGAATAAAATCAAATGAAATGTCATTAGTTCTTTGGTGAAAATTGCCAACTTCTATGTTGAAGTTAATGTCACTAACAGTTGTCATGAAGCGCCTAGTTTTATAAAAAAAAATAATCGGGATCAGGAAAGAAATCTACTTGTGAGTAACACATATGGTTGAATCCAATTTGCTTAATTCTTGTCTCTGAAATGGCCTAATAAGTCAGTCCATTCAAAGGACAATAAATACAGCCCGTGTCAGTAATGCTTTGATCCTGTAAGCAATTATTTTTCAAAAATGGAAGTCTGATGGAACACATCATATATCAGCATTAACAATTCCATGTTAAAAGAGATTATGTCAAGTTAAAAACCAAAGTGAAGAATGTTGTTCCTGGAGAAATATATCAGGTGATCATTTGTTGCACTCCTAAATTGAACCGAGATTTAGCATTTTGACAGTGTTAGTCAAAGTTGTTGTTCCCAATCAGTTGGGAGCATTGAATGAAATTAATAACCAACTGAACTTACATCATTCATTTTTATTCTTTTGGTCTGTCTCTAAATTTGAATGTGTTTGTGATTATTCACCTAACTCAGCAAACAAAGCTGCAGCAGCAGTTGGACATGCACAAGACACACATCTTCCGTCTAACTCAAGGACTACAAGAAGCCCTGGACCAGGCTGATCTGTTAAAGACAGAGCAGAGTGATTTGGAGTATCAGATTGCAAACATGCAGGTGAGCATTAAGTACAAAGAAAATCAGATCCGATTTTCATGTTGCATTTAAACTCCGATAATAGGGCACGTTTGTGACTCTGATGGTGATGAACCAGCAGATTTTCTGGATTATTGGATGATGCTTCTATACACTGAACCCCTGACACTTGTTTGGGTTCAGGTTTATTACATGTTAAATGAATTTTTAAATGGTCATTGGACTCAGGCTCCCTTCGATCTAATACTATCTTTAACTTCTCCTTGTTAATGACCTGTCTTGTCAAGAGAGAGTTAGATTTAGCTCTTAGGGCTACGGAAATCAAGGGATATGGGGAAAAAGCCAGGGGATACTGATTTTGGATGATCAACCATGATCATATTGAATGGCGGTGCTGGCTCGAAGAGCCGAATGCCCTACTCCTGCACCTATTTGCTATGTTTCTATGACCTGTTTGTTTTTATTTATCTCTTAAAATGAATCATACATTTGTTTTAAATGTTTATTGATTCTTTAAACATTAGCTATTAGTCATTTATTGTCATGTCTTTTAATATAGTATCCACCATCACCAGCTTATGCCTCCTTCCTTCATAATTATCATTGTTTATAGGTCCCTGGCTTTGTGAATTGACATAATTTTTTTTTGTATCCTAACTAATCATCCTGAAGAACTGCTTAACCACAAGATTATTAATTAACCATTTGAATGGTGGACAACTAGACTTGGTTTCTCACCATATTATCTAGAAAACCATCTAATGTTTACATGATCAATTATCCTCTCTGGCATTGGTAATCAGGTTTTTTTCTGGTCTACATGCAAATTAAAGCCTGCCATGATTCTGTATTTTCTTCATTACATGTGATTCTCAGGCCCTCAATTATATAGTGCCCTGTATTAACACCAATGAAAACCTAGATCACTTCCCACCCCAGACCCAATTATCTTATTACACTCCCTTTCCCTCCCACTGCCTTGACAAGTCCACCAGCATATCGATGACCACTCCCTCTTCTCCCCTCTCGCATCAGGCAAGAGGTGGAGAAGTTTGAAATCTCATACCTCCAGTTTCTTCCCAGCTGTTATCAAGCAACTGAACTGTCCTCTCACCAGGTGGAGTGCGATCCCAACCTACTATCTACCTAATTGGAGATCTTTGAACTATTTAAACGGACTTTATTTGACTTTATCTTGCACTAAATAATAAATCCTTTATCCTGTATCTGTACACTGTGGATGGCTTGATTGGAATCATGTATAGTCTTCTCGTTAATTGGGTAACACGCAACAATAAAGCTTTTCACTGTACCTCGGTACATGTGACAATAATAAACTAAATTAAACCCAGCCAAAGGGCGCAAATGGACCAATGTCCAGTCCTCCCATCAACCACTCCAGGTTCAGCTTCATTTCTAAATGTCATATTTTGTTCAATAACGCCCATTCAATTGCACGCAGATCTTATACCACCAGTCCCACAGGTTTGTAGCATAAGGTCCAAAACGTGGCCTTTTTTGCATGATTTGCAATTACCAGCTATGTATTATAGTTTCTACACCAATGCTTCTCACTGGCGGAGTTGTTTCGGGAAGGAAAATGACTCGGCCAATTTGGTATTACTGACAATTACTATTATTATTATAGTAATTTTACAAAGGGAGCAATCTAAAAATGATCTGACAAATAAACATGTGTATTTGTCTGAAGAAAAATTAGGTGGTTCTAAGCCAAAACACATGAAAGTATTCTTGGAAGATCAAAGAAAAAATATTCTTTCAAAACAGGTGAAATATTTCTTGATGAAATAACATTTGATTGGGGTTTGTATTGAGACAAGTTGATGAAGAACCCGATGTGCTTTCATTCTTTCCATTCACAGATGGTGTTCTCTCATGATCGAGTGAAGCTGGAAGGTACTATCTCTCAACAGTCTAAATTGATCGATTTCCTCCAATCAAAGATGGACCAGTCAATTAAAAAGAAGAAGGTAGTTAAATGTGAATGCAAACTCTAGCTGGTTGTTCGCATCATGCAAACAAAGTATCTGTTTAACATTTTTTTAGCAGGCCATAAGAATAAAAAACTATAAAAATAAAACGGGTCATAGCTCCTTCACTCCTTCACCTTTCTTTCAACTTTAGACTAGAGATACAGCGCGGAAACGGGCCCTTCGGCCCACCAAGTCCGCGCCAACCAGCGATCACTCTATCCTCCACACTAGGGACAAGTTCATAAATAGTACGTCATCTATTAACATTCCAGAGCTGTTTCAAAGGCCCTGTTGTGCAACTGCGTGCGTCCACATAATTGTGTTTTGCTGATACATTTTGTCGTGTATTTCTGTTTTATAATGCTGTCTTTGATTTGGCAGATTTATAAACATACAATCAAATTGGGTTTATTACCAAATGCACAAGTAGGGTGAGGTACAGTTACAATGAAAAACACCCAAATTCATGGTTCCTTTTCAACTCCTTTATCCTATCATCTCCCAAGACTCCTTTCCCCCAACCCATCCTCTCCCCAATCATAACTGTACCACAACCTCATCGATCTTTTCCATTCTGCATATATAAAATTATTCTCCCATGCCTTGGCCATCTTCTGAATTGGAGTTATAGATAATTCATTCCACTAATAAAATTAATGACTGGAATTTATTGGTTACCAATTATCACTCCTCAGCAAAGGAGTTGATTGTTTATATTCCGTATGGAAATTATTTTGTTTCCAATCGATTACTCCTTCACACTATGTATTCTTTTGTAAATGGTCTTCGGCTGTTGTTGATTTCAGTGCCAGAAATCCGTCTGAGGATTACAATTTATTACAGAGACTGCCACGGTTTGATTTCATCAGTTTTGCATTTCCTTTGATCTCTGCATATTTAATGTGGTGTTCAGCTGCTGAGCAGGTTGTTCTGATCAAGAAGCCATTCCTTGCACGCAGAGTTTATTTGGACGTCGGCGTGAGGACCCTACTCTTCCTGCCCAGATTCCCCTGCAGTATAATGACTTGAAAGTGGCCTTGGATAAAGAGAAATGTCGAAATATGGAGCTCGAGGATGCATTACAGAAAATCCGTGTCGAGCTGAAATGTGTACGCGAAGAAGGTAGGGGCAAAGAAATGGTAGATGGTCACGGTTGATATACTGAAGGAAATTATTGAAAATGTGTAGAGTCGTATTTGTCCGCAGCAGGAAACCCCATCACAAGTCATTGGGCTGTAAGAAAAAATGAAAAAGAAGCAGCTTAATTAGTCTGAGGGACAATCTTTCAACTGTAGGCACAAAAAGCTGAAGTAATTCAGCGGGACAGGCAGCATCCTGGGTAACGAGCAGGAATGGATAACGTTTTGGGTCGAGACCCTTCTTCAACTGACTACTTTTCTAAACATGAGACCATCTTAACTTTCATATGAAGAAAGACTGGATAGACTGACTTTCATATGAAGAAAGACTGGATAGACTCGGCTTGTACTCGCTAGAATTTAGAAGATTGAGGGGGGATCTTATAGAAACTTACAAAATTCTTAAGGCGTTGGACAGGCTAGACGCAGGAAGATTGTTCCCGATGTTGGGGAAGTCCAGAACAAGGGGTCACAGTTTAAGGATAAGGGGGAAATCTTTTAGGACCGAGATGAGAAAAACATTTTTCACACAGAGAGTGGTGAATCTCTGGAATTCTCTGCCACAGAAGGTAGTTGAGGCCAGTTCATTGGCTATATTTAAGCGGGAGTTAGATGTGGCCCTTGTGGCTAAAGGGATCAGGGGGTATGGAGAGAAGGCAGGTACAGGATACTGAGTTGGATGATCAGCCATGACCATATTGAATGGCGGTGCAGGCTTGAAGGGCCGAATGGCCTACTCCTGCACCTATTTTCTATGTTTAGTTTATTGTTATGTGCACCGGGGTACAGTGAAAAGCCCCATACAGTGAGATCTGTCAGTGTGATTAATTGCTAAGCAGGGAGACCAGGATGGAAATCTTTTGTAGATGATGAGGCTAATTTAGACATCAACAGAACAGGATGAAAAGCTTCCCTATTGCTGGTTTTGTACCACAAGGTCCGGTAATGGTTTCAGATCTGTCTTTGTCTATATTTTCAACCAAACGTGAGAAATAATGGGTGGTAGAACTGCAGGGAAATAAGAGAAAAAATATTGAATTGTATAATGGAATTGGTACTGGGAAGCAAAAGAAAGAATCGCTGAAGGATCTCAGCAAGTCAGGCAGCATCTGTGGAGGGAATTGAACAGTTGACATTTCAGGTCGAGATCGTTCATTTAGGCGAAGCTGGCCTACGCACGATGGACTGAATGGTCTCCTTTATTGTGGGATTGAGCGACAGTGGGAATGGAATTTGTGATGTGGTTTGATTTTGTTCAGTTTTCTCAAACTTTCTGCTTATCCTATACTGAATGCTACACAGATTGACAATTGATACACAGCTTAGGAATCAAGAGAGGAGAAGATACAGTAAATCTGCATGACATTATTTTGTATTTGAAACTGATGCCATGTGTCTGAATGAATGGATTTTTCACTTCTGTTTAATTGCTGTGCTGCTATAAGGTCATTGTGATGACCTTGAGAGATAAATTTGTATCGTTGCTTATAACAAATAATAAACAAACCAATGTGAGGCTATCAGGAACATATATTTGAGTCTAGGATCATCTCTATTTCTTGTAGAATATTATTAAAGATTTATCTTTGACTTTACTTGCAAGATGCTTTGAAGACCCTCATGCTTTCACTGATCTTTACTGGTTAACGTGTTATGGTTAATGGCTTCAGTTGGGGCAAGAAGTAATGCCCCTATCCCACTTAGGAAACCTGAACGGAAACCTATGGAGACTTTGCGCCCCACCCAAGGTTTCCGTGCGGTTCCCGGAGATTGCAGGTGGTTGCCGGAGGTTGCCAGGTAGAGGAAGCAGGTAGAGGAAGCAGGTAGAGGAAGCAGGTAGGGAGACTGGGAAGCACGGAAACTTTGGGTGGGGCGCAAAGACTGACAAAGGTTTCCTAAGTGGGACATGGGGCTTATGTTGCTGGTAATAAAATTCTGTATTTCAAGCAATGTCTATTGCACTACGTTGATACTGACTCGGGTGCTAATAGCCCCCCTTAGCTAATCATCCTCCTGAAACTCTCAGCAATTAATTCTCTCCTTTCTTCTTGAAGCTGCTCATTTAAAAACCGTGGATCACCAGCCACAATCAACGCCAGCTACAGCCAGGCACCAGATTCTCATGTCTGCAATAGTTCGCTCCCCAGAGCACCAACCAAATCCTATTAGCCTGCTCGCTGCGCCCTCCAGCAACCGGAAGGAATCTTCTACTCCTGAGGGTAAAGAAGTGGTGACTAATATAATTGTGTAATTGTAACCACCTTTCAAATATAAGCTCTAAGAAAGGTTACAGTATTACCAGAAAGAGTGAGTTAAATGTATATTTAGCATATGATATTGAAAGCCAAATTGAGTGAAAATTAATACTTTTGACAGTAGTTTTCAGAATAAGTGACTTTCAAACCCTGGAGTATGAAAAAGCTACATTATTTGAAATCTTGGCTGTTTCAACGATCTTACTTGGATGAGGCCATTCGGCCAATCAAATTTACTCCGCCATTCAATCACGGTTGATCAATCTCGCTCTCCTCACCCCATGTTGCTTGGAACTGGATTGATTTAACAATATGATTGCTTTCATAGGTCTGGGCATTGAGTATAAGAGTCGAGAAGTCATAAAGAAGCTTTAATAGACTTTGGTTAGGCTGCATTTGAAGCATCAGTGCAGTCTTGGTCGCCTCACTACAGGAATGATCAGAGGCTTTGGAAAGTGTGATATCAGAATACCTGTAGTTCCTGGATTAGAGGGTGTTAGCTACAAGGAGAGTTTGGACCGACTTGGATAGTTCTCTCTGGAATGACAGGTTGCGGGGAGACTTGATAGATGTGTGTAAAATTATGAGAGGCATTGATTAGGTAGATGGCCAGATTCTTTTTTCTACGATAGAAACATCAAAAATACTAGACGGCGCAGCTTTAAGGTGAGGGATGCAACGTTTCACAGAGATGTGTGGGGCAAGTTTTTTTACACAGAGGGTGATGAGTGCCTGGAACGTGCGACTGGGGGTGGTGGTTGAAACAGACCAGCTATGTGGAACTGAAAGGATGGTTAATTGTGAGGTGGGATGATAGTATGCTGGGGAATTTATCTGTGTCTCCAGTGATAATGGACACAGCAGTAAATAGCCATGGTCACATTTCCGTCTTCCGTTTTCTCCCCCAGAATTTGGTCGGCAGTTGAAGGAACGCATGCATCATAATATTCCACATCGTTTCACCGTGGGCCTGAACATGAGGGCTATAAAATGTGCCGTTTGTCTGGACACGGTACATTTTGGTCGCCAAGCAGCAAAGTGTGCAGGTGAGCTGTGCTGGCCAATATGCTTTTAAGCTGATGCCTTAATTTTGTAGAATACATTTTAAATGGAACAATTGTTTTTTTAAATGCCAAAGTATGTACAGCATCATAATCAAGTAGAGCTGTACAAGTAAATGTCCTAACTCCCTAATCCATATTGCGACCTCATCATGAATTCACCATCTTGAGTTACCAGCACAGTCAAAAAGTCATCATAGCCGTTCATCAGCAGATTTTTCATTCTGGTACATTTTTGTGTTAGAAATGCAGGCTCATCTAGTTTGCCCTCAATACTCTGTATTAGCTCCATTTAGGTTCTGGATGATTTATCTGAGATTATTAAATATTTTATATTTTCTCTACCTAGAATGCCAAGTGATCTGCCATCCTAAATGCTCTTCGTGTCTACCAGCAACATGTGGGCTCCCTGCAGAATATGCTACACACTTCACAAAAGCATTTTGTCGCGACAAAATGAACTCGCCTGGCTTGCAACTAAAGGATCCCACATCAAACGTGCGGCTGGAAGGCTGGATGAAAGTTCCCAGGTGAACGTTCTTCAATGGACTAGTGCAGAACCATAGAGTTGTTCAGCCTGGCGACAGGCCCTCAAGAAGTTAAAGTTCTTGACCATCTCCACTTCAGCACCATCGATGTTCATTGGGGCGTGTTATCCACCTCTCCTCCTGAAGTCAGTAACCTAGTTCCTTCGTCTTGCTGACATTGGGGGGGTGCTGGTGTTTTGATACCATGTTACTGAGCTCTCTTTCTCCTTCCTTTACTTTGTCTTCTCATTGTTCGAGGAAGAATAGAGGAATAAGCTATTCTACCTGGAAATGCCGCGGTCTCAAAATGCTGAATGGCCACCTCCTTTGCCATTACAATCCTTCAATTCTAATTTCAAACATCACTACATTACTCGCCGTTTGCCCCCCCCCAAACCCCCCTCTTCTTTAGAGATCACTCATGGGTCCTTCGCACAGTCACTTATTCTTTCTGACAATGCGGCTGTCTCCAGGAGATGGTTAACTATTGAGCCACGTACATTTTGGCTCTCAAATGGTTTATTAATATGTCATCTCTAAATAATGTCTTATGTCTGTGGCTGTTCTCCGTATTCTGTCATCTTATAGTTTTATCCTTTGGTAGAAATGGGAAACGAGGGCAACAGGGATGGGAACGGAAGTATATCGTCCTGGAAGGATCTAAAGTTCTCCTTTATGAGAATGATTCAATAGATGGTAAGTAATAAACATTGTGAGTAATGTTCTAGGCATATTAATATACAACCTGGGTTATACTTCATCCTGTAGCTGTTACTAATTGCTGATGGGATTTCTGGGGAAGAGCAATCTAATCTATTTATTTATGTGTTATGAGCTGCAGATGCTGGAAAATCAAAGGTACACAAAAATGCTGCAGAAACTCAGCGGATGCAGCAGCATCTATGGAGTGAAGGAAATAGGCAACGTTTTGGGCCCGAAACGTTGCCTATTTCCTTCGCTCCATAGATGCTGCTGCACCCGTTGAGTTTCTCCAGCATTTTTGTATACCAACAATCTAATCTAATTCGTTAAGTCACTGTAATGCATTTAGAGGGTACTGAAGGAAAAAAAGACATGCTATTTTTACCTAATTCAGGCAAAATCTGTCCTCAGATTGAGGGGAGGCCAAAACTTTGTGATTTATTGTATTATACTATATGTTAAATTTTAATGTCTGGAAATTCATTCCTGATCAATAATACTAAATTCACTCATAGCAGCACCGATACTTAATATGTTGCCTTTAAAAGCATTCTTATTCTTTTAAGTACCTGGATTCCTCCCACACTCAAACTGCAAGTTTATAGGTTAATTGGCTTCGGTAAAGTTTGTAAATTGTCCCCAGTGTGTAGGACAGTACTAGTGTACGGGCATCGCTTGCTGACGTGGACACGGTGGGCCGAAGGCCCTGTTTCACCACTGTACCTCTAAACTAAACTGATAGACACAAAAATGCTGGAGTAACTCAGCAGGACGGGCAGCATCTCTGGAGAAAAGGAATGGGTGACTTTCCGGGTTGAGACCCTTCTTCAGACTTATGTCAAGGAAGAGGAAAATCCAGAGATAAGGAAGTGTGAAAACAGTCAGAGACGGTCAGACTGGTCAGAGAACTGGGAAGGGGGAGAGATGGGGAGAGAGGGTTACTTGAAGTTAGAGAAGTCAATGTTCATACCGCTGGGTTGTAAGCTGCCCAAGCGAAATATGAGGTGCTGTTCCTCCAATTTAAGTTGTGTCTCACTCTGACAATGGAGGAGGCTCAGGACGGAAAGGTCAGTGTGGGTATGGGAGGGAGGTGGAGTTAAAGTGTTTAGCAACCGGGAGATCAGGGAGGTTTAGGTGGTCCGAGCGGAGTTGTTCAGCGAAATGATCGCCGTCGTTCATTCCTTCCTACACTAAACAAATGATTTTGTTTTTCATTTTTGACAGGGCAAAGACCGATTGATGAGTTTGAACTGTGCCTGCCTGATGGGGATGTGACTGTGCATGGGGCTGTTGGAGCCTCTGAACTTGCAAACACTGCAAAGACAGGTAGAACTGACTTGTGATGGTTGAGCAAAATCATAAAACTCAATTTTATATCAACCCTGTAATAATATTAACTGATTAAAATATTTTGTAAATTTACCGGAGAGGGAGTCTAACAAAACATATGTATGAGGGCGCGGCTTATATTTTACCAACCGGCTCAAAATATATTGACATTTTCTTCAAAGTGGGTCTCTAGTTTCAGAAAGAATTTTGAAGGAATCAGACAGAAACTTGCAAAGGTTGATTAAGAGATACTCTATGCAGGTGAAGAGAGGTCTGGCAAGTGGGAAGCTTAAACAGGAAGGTTCAGGGACTGTAAATTTCTGTTCAGGTGAAGGGCAAGGCTGGTAGGAGTAGGGAACCCCGATTGATGAGGGATATTCAGTCACTGGTTAAGATAAAGGGGGAAGTATATGCAACTGGGATCAAGGAGTATAAGGGATGTGAAAAGGGAAATCAGAAGGGCAGAAAGAGAACATGGGATAGCGTGACAAATTAGATGAAGGAGTATCTTAAGAAATTCTACGGGTACATTCAGAGTAAGTGAGTAACGGGGGAAAGAATAGCCTCTTAATGATCAACGTGGTTGTCTTTGTGAGGAGCCACGGGAGATGGGTATGATATTAAATGACTATTTCCCATCTGTATTTACTTTGGAGAAGATCATGGAAGCTAAGAAATTAAGGAAAACAAATAGTGATGTGTGGGAGCATGTTCACATTAGAAAAAAGTACAGTAGGTGCTGGCGATCTTAAGGCATGTTAAGGTGGATAAATCCCTGGAGCCTGATCAAGTTTATCCTAAGACATTGCGGGAAGCTGGGACTTATCTCCCAGTAGCATGATAGGAGGATGAGGGGTAACCTTATTGAGCTATCTAAAATGAAGATAAAGTCGGTCTTTTTCCCCTAGATAGGGGAGTGTAAAGCTAGAGGCCGCATATTTAGGATGAGAGGGGAAAGATTTAAAAGAGAACTATGGGACAACAATTCCATACAGTAGTAATGGGAATATGGAACAAGCTTCCAGATGAAGCTGCAGAGATGGGTGCAATTACAATGTTTAAAAGATATTTGGGTGGGTACATGTATGGAAAATGTTCAGAGTGATATGGACCAGATGCAGGCAAATGGGGCAAGGTCAGGTGGACACCTTGATCAGCATGGGCAAGCTGTGCCAAACCTGTGTAACTCTATGACTGCGAGTAAAATACTAGATGTTGGCAAATGATCTTATTACACATCCATATTTAGTGGCCAGCTGGAGAGGCCTGCAAGGTGATCACTGCCGTATCTGTTTTGTTTTAAAATAGTTTGTGCCAAGTCCTATGTAATAGACTATTCTGTCAGTATTAGCTATGGAATCAAAAGCAAAGTTCAAGCAGGATCCAAAACTGGCTTAGTGACAGAGTATAAAGAGAATGGTCAACAAGTGTTTTATCGGCAAAGCTGTTTACATTGGGCTTCTGTGCGGCTCAGTGCCAGACCACGTGTTTATTCCATATAGTGCATATTATTAAACATAAATGTAGGTGGTTAATAGTGAGGAATACATTTTTTTTCAAAGATATTAATTAGCAAATTGGTTGGAAAGAGAAATACTGCAGATACAATTCAAAGTGGGCAAATATGAACGGGTGCATTTGGAAAGGGGAAACAAGTGGGGTGAGTTTGAAATAAGATGAAAACAAATCATGGAGGAACTCAGTGGGTCAGGCAGCATCTCTGGAGGGAATGAACAGGCAATGTTTTGGGTCAGGATTCTTTCAGACTGATTGTAGTGGGGGTGGGGGAGCTGGAAAAGAGGGGCAGAGGTGGGGCAAAGCCTGGCAAATAATGAGTGGTTACAGGGAGGTGGGGTAATTGGCAGAGGGTGGAATATGTAACAAATAAGCGCCTCCAAGGTTGCGGGCGGTGAGCCCCCAGCCCACGTACTGGCACCAGTTCTCTCCCTTGTTGCCGGCATCTTGAATATGTGACCCACATCTGAAGCAGAGTTAGCAGCAGTCCCTCAATCCCTTAAGGTAGGTGAATTTTCGCTTAGGGGAGGGGGCGGGGTGGAGTTGGGGTGGTGGTGTGGGGATGTGAGGTTGGCCATTCCGTATAGACGTTGTCAATACCATGAATGAACTCTCTGATTGTCGAGTCTAGAAGGCTGCAGCGTGCCGCAATGGAAGCGTTTGAGGAAGATGCTTTTCATGGGCCTTGTCATGCAGGGTTAGAGCATTGACTAATCCACCCTGGAATCTGACTTGCCATTATCAACATCTTTGCTGACCATTATTCTCTGTAAGGAAAAAGCTTTTGGCACAAATTTGATTTTTTGGATTTAATCCTCAGCATTTAGCATGAAGTGAACATTGATTGTAAGTTATTTCAAAAACAGAACATCTTAGGAGCGGGGTCATTAGTAATGCACTCCAGCAGGGTGCAACTGTGATTTTATCTGAAATTTCTGCAATTAGTTCTAGATTCCAGACAACCCAACCAAATGAGGTAAGGAGGTTACCAAAAATATTAAAAGGAAAAGAGAAACAGTCGATATTTTATCAATCTAAGCAGGCATTAGCTACTTTAATGATCAAGACATACCACAGAAGAGCAAAGGGATTTTAAGCTTGTTGTACAAAGCAAATGGGACCACAGCTAGAGTTCCTTCTCTCCAGGGATGCTGCCTGTCCCACTGAGTAACTCCAGCATTTTGTGTCTACCTTCGATTTAAACCAGCATCTGCAGTTCTTTCCCACACGTAATGATAGATAGGATGGGGTAGTTCTGGCAAGGGCACAGAGGAGATTTAAAAGGATATTGCCAGAATTTTAGCTGTATCTGATAAGCTGCCGTTCATTTCCTTGGGGCAGAGGAGGCCAAGTGGGAATGTAATTGAAATATATAAAATTGTGAAGGGCCTGAGCAAAGTAGATAGAAAGATCTATTTCCCTTAGGGAAATAGATTTAAAGTAAAAACGTGAAAGGATTGTGAAATGTTGAGAATTTGAAAATTACCACCTGAGTGAAAGATCATAGCAGAAATCCTCATCGCTGTTAAAGGCACAGTGGCGCAACGGTAGAGTTGCTGCCTCAGTGCCAGAGACCCGGGTTCGAACCTGACTATGGGTGCTATCTGTACAGAGTTTGTACGTTCTCCCTGTGGCCGCGTCGGTTTCCTCCGGGTGCTCCGGTTTCCTCCCACATCCCAAAGACGCACTGGTTTGTAGGTTAATTGGTTTTGGTAGGTTGTAAAATTGGTGCTAGTATGTAGGATAGTGTTAGTGTATGAGGTGATCGTTGGTCGGCATGGACACGGTGGGCCGAAGGGCCTGTTTCCGCACTGTATCTCAAAAGTCTCTAAGTATGTCCAAATACACTAGGTGCTATAAACTGCAAGACCGTGAATTTTGAACTGGGAAGTTGCTTTACTCTTAGTCTGCACCGTCACAATGGCTTGGATGACCTTCTCCTTTGACCTAAATCTTTAAGATCCTAATTGTCAAAGGTTTTATAAAGTTGCATCTTCTAATAAATCAACTCTTGATCAATGGAGGCACTATTGATCAATACACATGTCAAGGCACAAACAAACTAGACTGGTATCTATGACCTTTCTCACTGCTGATATGTGAAGGATGATTATTTTCATAAGAGGTGGGTAACTATAAGATGTAGAGTATAAATGTTTCACTTTTTGGGGGGAAATGGTCTAAAGAGGGGATCCCATACATCATGATTTTATCAGCATTTTTGTTCCCTCGTAATGGCTTGGTAGTATTTTAAAGCTGATGGCCATAATTTTGACATTACAGTGGTCTGTGATTTTTCTCATATTCCACTGTTGATCTCTTTCCTCTCCTCATAGATGTGCCTTATGTGTTGAAGTTGGAATCACAGCCGCACACAACCTGCTGGCCTGGCCAGACACTCTACATGCTTGCTCCAAGCTTCCCAGACAAACAGCGCTGGGTCAATGTGCTGGAGACCGTGGCAGCTTGTGGGCGAAAATCGTGTGAAAAAGCAGAGACAGCTGCCGTAAGTGCCAGTATTTAGATGACACAACGTCCACTTTTAGTTTTATCCAAAATACCCTGAGATACAGTTTGTCCTTTGTGATCTGTGTAACTTGACTTGTTTGCCATTGGTAGTTCATATTTCTAACTAAGCATGTGCTATAGCCTGAAATGACTCCTCTTGTCAACATATGATAGGCTGAAGTGGCCCAGAGCGATAATCTTGCCCTGTTGGTGAAGGTAAAACATTTACACAATTAACTATGTTTGTCCTGCGCTTGAGCTGCATGCTACTGCAGAGCGTGTTTTTCAGACTTGCTTTTCATCTTTTGGGCCTTATTAACACACAAGCTTTCACGATGGCAAAACCTAAAATTCCTGCCTAGCAAAATGTTCAGAAATAAATCGTTTGTTTTCAAGTGTTTCACGAGGCACATTTAACATTAATGATTGTAGTAACTTCAATGAAACATCCAGGTCCTCTAACCATCCCAAATTAATGGATGGAATAAAATACCCATTCTTGAGCTTTACCCAAGCACATATATATATATATGCTTTACACATCTGGAAAAAGCTTCATCTTTCTAAGAAACCATGTGCAAACTCCAGACTGTGCCTGGGCATCTAGGATCCAGGACTTTGAGCCGGTGCAGCTGTAGAATTGCTGCCTTGCAGCAGTGGAGTTCCTGCCTTGCAGCACAAAAGACCCAGGTTCGAACCTGACTATGGGTGCTGTCTGTACGGAATTTGTACGTTCTCCCTGTGACCCCGTGGGTTCACTCCGGGCGTTCCAGTTTCCTCCCACACTCCAAAGACGTACAGGTTTGCCGGTTAATTGGCTTTGGTAAAATTGTAAATTGTCCCTAGTGTGTAAGATATTGCGAGTGAATGGAGTGATCGCTGGACATCGCGGACTCAGTGGGCCGAAGGGTCCGTTTCCGTGCTGTATCTTCCTAAAGTCTAAAGAATCTTCTAAAGAAAGTAGTGGGGTTTCTTTCTCTTAATTTATGCTGCAGATGATTTGAGGCATTGCCAAACACCAATCACTTTTGTTTGCAAATGTTTGCCATATTCTCATTTGTTTGTGAATGCTATGCCAACTACACACTAAACCACAAAGCTGAAGGTTATCCAAGCAGAATAACCAGCAAATGGTGGTAAATGGTTTCCATTTCTACAAGTAGAAATGCAAAACAGGCTCATTTACAATTCATTCTTAATGCTCTGCTCTGGATGGTGTTGAACCTTTTGAGTGTTGTTGTATGCGCACTATTCCAGGCAAGTGGAGAGAGTTCTGTCACACTTGTGTCTCGTAGCTGGTGGAAAGATTTTGGGGTGCTAGGAAGTGAGTCATCCATGACGATTCTCGGCCACTGATCCGCTCTTGTAGTCAGTCACAAGACCAATGTGTCCAATCTGTTTAGGTTCTCATTAATGGTAACTCTCATGATGTTGATAAAGAGTGACTCAGTCATGATGATGTTATTGAACATCAAGAGTAGAGAGAATCAGAGAGACATACCGCACAGAAACAGACCTTTCGTCCAAAATCATCTCTGGCGACCAAGTTTGCATTCTGGGCTAGTCCCATTTGCCTGCATTTGACCCATACCACTAAACCATCCACCTATCTATACAAATGTATTTTAAAAGTTGTGATAGTATCCACTTCTATAGCTTCCTCTTGCAGCTCGTTCCAGATAAGAACTACCCTCTGAGCGAAATGGTTGCTTCTGCAATCCCATTTAAATGTATCATTCCTCTCACCTTAGTTTATGTCCTGTAGTTTTAGAATCCTCCACTCTGGGGAAAAGATGGCGAATGTTCACTTTATCCAAGTCACTCATGATGTTGTAAACTTCAGTAAGGTCTCCCTTCAGCCTCATATGTTCCAAAGAAAAAAGTGTATCCAGCATCTCCCTATAAACTCAAGCCTGGTTCATGTCCTGGTGAATCTCTCTACATTCCTTCCAACTTAATGACATTCTTCCTATATCTGGGCAATCAGAACTACATCTAGTACTCCAAGAGTGGTCTCACCAATGACTTGGACAACTGTATCATGATGTCCCAATTTTTGTATCAATACTTTTCCTAATGAAGGCAAGCCTGCCAAACTCCGTCTACCCGCACTGCTGATTTCAGGTAACCATGCACCTATACTCATTCCTTCAGCTTTTTGTGTCACCTATACTCCTAGATTTACCATTTACTGAGCAAGTCCGGCCTTCATTTGACATATCAATGCAACATTTCATACCTGTCAGAGTTAAATTCAATTTTCAATTCCTTGATCCGCCCACGCAACTAATCTAGATCCTATTATAAGCTTAGATATTCTTCCACACCATCCAGTATACACCAATTTAGGTGTCATGTACAAATGTACCCACAATGTTAACCATGTTGTCATTGCCATCTGTTAATGTAGATAACAAACGACAGTGGACCCAGCACCAATCCTTGTGGCACACCACTGGTCACAGGCCTCCAATCGACCTTCCATAACTGCCCTCTGAATTTTTCATCTAAGCCAGTTTTGAATCTAATTTGCAAGCTCACCTTGGATTCTGTGTGATCTAATTGTTCATACCAGCCCATGGCACGCAACCTAGCTAAAGTCCTTGTCGAGAATGTTCACTGCCCTACCCTCATCAGCCTTCAAAAAGATACTGTCAGATTTGTGTGACACGATTTCCTGTGTACAGAGTCATGCTGATTTCCTCTAATCAGCTCCTACCTATCCAAATGCCGGTAGAACCGTTCCCTCAAAATTCCCACAACTGACGTCAGCCTCGCAGGTCTTGTCCTTGATTCCCTTCGTAAATGACAGTACAGGTGCACAACCTTTTATCCGAAGATCCAAATAACGAAAACCTCCGAATAGCGGACATTTTTTTCGGTCCTTGAAGAAAGTTCCTTGAAAACGTTCACCGAGTGCGGCCCGCAGAGGTGACAGCGTAACCTCCGGTCGGTCCTCGAAGAAAGGGGAACTAAATCCCCATTCATAAAAGAGAAGGTGAGGGTATATTGCGCGGGAGGGTCAATAATTGACAATATGCTGCTACAGGTGCACAACCTTTTATCCGGTGTTCCAGAAACCGAAAAGCTCCGAAAACCGGCCATTTTTTCCAAATGTCGTCTGCGCACCAAAGCTCGCGTTTGGCGCCAAACTTGACCCAAAACGACCCACGGTCAACCCAGGTCTGTACTACTGTAGCGGCTGCCTCCTCCCTGGAGACCGGGAGACGCTTAAACATCTGTAAATCATTGCTTAAATGTTAGTCAGTTAGTTTGGAGGGCTTTTATGTGAAGGGGGGGTGAAGGGGTAAACTTTAATTCTTAGTCCCCTACCTGGTCGGAGAGGCGGGGATACCATCAAATCCAGCGACGCTCCGCGATGTTGTGTGTCGGCGGCCACAGCGTTCCGGAGCTTGCCGCACGGCGACCCGGTAAGGCATTGCCCGCTCCCCGCTGGTATCCCAGCGCGACGCCGCCGACTCCCGACATTCCCGGAGCTGGGACGTCCGACCGCGGGCGGCGCTGGATTTGGAGCGCCTCGCAGCCAGGGGTAGAGTTGCTGGGGTCGGAGCTACAACCGGCGCCGCCCGCGGCCGGACGGAGCCTCCAGCTCCGCGAGGTTGGGAGTCGCCGACCAGGTAGGGGACTAAGAATTAAAGTTTTCCCCCTTCACCCCGACTCCACCACCACCACATAAAATCCCTCCAAACTAACTGACTAACATTTATGCAATGATTCTCCCGGTCACCGGGGAGGAGGCAGCAGCTCCAGACTTTTCAAGCCGCCCGCGCTACCTACCTAATCTACGCTAAAAATCTTCCATTCTGAAATCCGAAAATGTCCGAAATCCGACAAGTGTCTGGTCCCAAGGCTTTCGGATAAAAGGTTGTGCACCTGTACCTACCCGCTCAGTTAAAAAGTTCCCACGGTAGACTAACGATACACAGTGTATCGTGAGTCTTGCGTGGGAACTTTTTAACTCAGCGTGCAGGCAGCAGCAGATTGTCGCTCCCTTCAGTTTCACCCCACCTACATCCCTCTGCTTCCCGGCCCCTTGTGACCCCTTCCCTCCCCTCTCCAGCTCCCCGCTCATTGCACCGGCGCGGGGGCTTTGTACTGTCTTCACGTCGGCGATGGCAGCAGGTCAGTGCAGTCACCGGAGACGTCAGGACCAATTGGACGTCGACCACCAGGCCCACCTCAAGCACGGAGAACCCAGAGACCCACAGCCAACAGCAGCCCAGCCCAGCCCCGCTCCAACTACAGAGGAACCTGGGTTGCGGATGACAGGGCGCAGCTCGGGGCGTCGTGGGGGCCCATCGGGGAGCGGGTTCCTGTTGGTCCTGACGTCTCCGGCCACCTGCTATCCTCCGGGAACTGTACCGCCCTTGCAGGAGAGTGGGGTTGTTTGCAGTTGCAGAAGGAGGGGGCAAGGGCGGTACAGTTCCCAGTCTCAGCTCCAGTCCAGGGGGGTGGCCGGAGACGTCAGGACCAACGGGACAGCGACCCCCAGGCCCACTGCAAGCACGGAGATCCCAGAGACCCACAGCCAGCAGCAACACCAGCCCAGCCCCGCTCCAACTCCAGAGGAACACGTAGGGGCAGAAGCTGATGGTGTGCAAGGTACTTCTTGTTCTTGGGGTGGCGCAGCTCGGGCTGTGGGCGAACTGCCACTTGTCGCAGTAGCGGCCCATCGGGGAGAGGATTCCTCTGGAGTTGGAGGGGGAGGGGGGGTATTGTGCTGTTTGATCGCCCCCTGCTATCCCAGGGACAGGGAGACACAGCGGCTTTTTAGACTGGTGGGCAATCACTTCCAAAGTTCTGCCCACACAGTCAGTACACCTCTCCTACACTGCATTTCATACAAACATTTATTCTGCAAGAAAAAACTACATTGAAGACTCAAACTCCCGACCGAGTAACTGCCAGGATCGAGGCGCAAACTCGCGACCTAGCTCGGGGATTCAATAATCCCCGAGCTAGGCCGCCGCCAGCCATTAAAATCTACGCTAAAAAATTTCCATTCCGAAGACCGACAAATTCTGAATTATGAAAAGTGTCTGGTTCCAAGGCTTTCGGATAAAAGGTTGTGCACCTGTACAACGTTAGCAATAAGCAATAACTTAGTGCCTGCTTTTCAGGAATTGTCCCATCTGGGACATATGACAATAAAACACTCTTGACTCTTGCCTAATGTAATGTAGAAACAGTTTTCCAATTAATAACTGGTAACAATTAGTGTTTGGAACTCTTTCGAGGAAATAATTACGGCAGGCCAGTTGTCAATTTAAAATTGTGTATTGATGTTTGTTAATGAAAGGATATGAATCTGAAGTCATAGTCCAACCACGATCTTCTTGAGGAGTGGAACAGGCTTGAGGAACTAAATGACAACACTTATTTCTATGTATCTATCTGAAATTCCTGTTCACTGACTAATGACTCTCCTGTCCGTAAAAATAACGTAAATTCCTATCCTTTCCATCAAAACTCTTCATGATGTTGGACACTGCCATAAAATCCCTGTAACCTTCACAGTTTAAAGTAGAATGATTCTAGATTGTCTAGTCCTAAAGGCTACAATGTTCGTACTTAGATGCTTTCCACATTTGTAGTGACACATGCATCGGAAAGCTTGCTAACCATTGCTTGCCATCAAACTCAAAATTAACTATTTTACATTTAATAGTCCTATAATGTTGAATATGTGTAGTCTTGTTGTCAATGTTGGAATGAATGATTAATTAAGAAGAAAATCCATAACTAAAATTGTAAGCTGAGTTTGCGCAAATTCATTGTATGCAGTAAGAAGCATTTCACTGTGTCCACACACTAATATGACTTCAATTCTGCAGAAATTACTGGGAAATTCATTGCTGAAGCTGGAGGGAGATGACCGTTTGGATATAAACTGCACATTACCACTCACTGAGCAGGTATGTTGGCAAATGAAATGAGTGGAATTTCCCTCATTGATCAGTGGCGCACTTGCTAAGCAATGGTGTGCCTTCCTGGAATTGTGGAGAGATGGTGTGTTTTTGGGGCAGTGCAGTGGCGATGCGGTAGATTTGCTGCCATGCAGTGCCAGAGATCCAGGTTCATCCTGACTACGGGTACTTGTCTGTATGAATCAAAGCGTGTGGATAAATGTGTTTCTGGGATCTTGTGTGAGCATTGCATGAGTCTCTGGACTGCCAACAATGGCCTTCTCCAGCACAACGTACTCCAAGTGTTCCTGCAAATGTTTAAAAAGAACACTCCGTGTGTAATCAGGGCCGGATTTAGATGCTGAGAGGCCCTAAGCTATTTCACTTGTGAGGCCCCCCCCTCCCAATCCATCACCCCCACGACTAAATGACCATGACTACCCCTCACAAGTGAAATAGCTTAGGGCCTCTCTTCATCTAAATCCGGCCCTGCCCAGTGGAGTGGGAATCTGCAGCGTGGAAGCTTCAGGCCCAGTGCTGAGTCCAGGCTGCAGGTAAGGCGGCGGCTGCGGGCTGCTGGATGGCTGTGGAGTGGCCAGGTCAGCAGGCTAAGAGTAGGAGGTCCCGGTGGGCGGATGGTCAGTGGGGCGGTGAGGTTCGACAGGTCCGGTGAGGCAGCGAGGTGAGTAGGCCCCCCTAGATCTCGAGGCCCTAAGCTTAAGCTTACATATTGCCTAGCTTATATGTAAATCCGGACTTGTGTGTAATTATATTATCTCATAATCCTTGACTTAGTTACTTTACCAAGATTGTAAAGGGAACTAAGGACAAGAAGTACCCTGTCAAATTTTCCAAGTAACATCAAATGACAGGGAAGTGGTTGGTATCAGGTTTTGCTCATGGAAAAAATCAATTCTCAATTGCACAATGCTGACATAATCAACATTTTAATTGAACTCACAGACATGGATTATAGAGTGTGAGGTTTTCGATAATTAAGACGGTGGAAATCAATGCTTTTATTATTTATTCATAATTTGCAATGTTCACATCACAGGCAAGGTCACCACTTACTTGGGCGACTCTAATTACCCTCATGAGATTGTGGTCACCTCAATTGGAACCATTGCAGGCACTTCAGGTGAAGGTACTCCAACTAAGCTGTTGAGGGTGTTCCAGGTTTTCTAACCAAGGAAAACAGAGGAATTGAAATGTATTTCAAAGTGGTGGTAGTGTAACATTTTAACATAAACATCCACCACAGTGACTCCTCCACATTCCTCACTGTGATGGAAGGCGGGAAAAAAGTTAAATCTCTTCCCTTCTTTGTTCTCCCGCGGTCGGGGGCCTCGAGCCTTCCATTGACGGGGCGATCTTGGCTCCGGTAGCCAGTGGTCGGGCCCTCCGGTTCGGGGTGATCAAGCTCCCGCATCGGGGGGAGGGGATCTCAGCTCCCCCACGCCGGGCGATCGGACCCCGACTCGGGACTGGGCAAACCTCTTGCGACTTTGGAGCTTCCCGACATCAGTCTCTATCCGAGCCTGCAAGCTCAGACAGACAGACCGTTGGCAAAGCTGACATCGCCACCCGGTGGAATGTGTTGCACCAGTGTTGAAGAGAATGAGCATTTATGGTGTTGAATGCTGTGTCATTCTGTGTTTTTTGTATTATTTAACACAATTTCATTCTCCCCCTTTATAAATCTTTTTTTTAACCTCTTGCTGGTATCCAAAAATATTTCCAATCCTCTGGCCAAAAGCACTGTCTGACCAAGACCAGCAACAAAGCTCCTTGTGGTTCCTCAGCCTCAAAATACCACAGGCAGATATAAAAGGCTCTGAGCAGGACATGGGAAATGTAGCCAGTTAATGCTCAACTGGAGAATCAAATCCTCCTCTGCACATGAATGCAGTAACCCAGATCAATCAATGGACTGCACTCTCACATCCTGACCGTACAGTTTCAATGGCAATATTGTTCAAATGAAACCTCTCCAGAATGATTGTACAATGGCTTGGGGACCCCAAACTCAATTTATAAATATTACCTTGGTCATATGCCGAGAAGATAGAAGGACAATTTGAAAGCACTACAATGATATGGTTGTCTCAATTGAATTAGCGAGTGTTTATGTTTGAAGGAAGAGCTGCCGTAATTTTAATTCTCACATTGATAGGTTTTTATTCATCGCATGGGACAAAGGCTGATATATTGCTTTAGATTGTCAATCGGCTATTATTTCACACTGTATTGAAAAAGGTGTGAGGGATTTTATATATTATTGTATGTATTATCCCATTGTGGATGCACGCATGTAGCTTGTGTCCATAAACATGGTTTTCTATTGGGGGAGGGGGGGTGTTGATGCATCTGAAGCACACAAAGTTTTGTACACATTCTTGTCAATGATGTGATTATACCTGTGCAGGACACATTAAATTATCAGAGTATCTATTTATAATATTATTATATCTGAGGAGAGCTCACTTTTATGCATCTACAGATTGTGCTGGTTGGGACAGAGGAAGGCCTATATGCATTAAATGTCGTGAAGAACTCCCTTGTGCACATCCCAGGTGTGGGATCGGTGTTCCAGCTTCATATCCTAAAGGAGCTTGATCGACTCGTCATGATTGCAGGTTATTATGGACTTGCTGAAATGTATTTACCAGCAATAACATTGCACCATAACATCTTTCATTTGAAGGGTCTAATTTTATAGCTTCCTTTGGAAGTGATTGAAATGTAGATTTATTTTTTGCTACAGACGTTCACATTGTTGTGCTTTCTGGGGACGCTTCATGTCAGAGTCTTTGTGAATGGCATTTCATTATCTATTTGACAGGAGAAGAGCGAGCCTTCTGTTATGTGGATATTAAGAAGGTGAAGCTGTCATTAGCTCAATCCCACCTGCCTGGCCAACCAGACCTTGTACCTACAGTTTTCGACAACTTGAAAGGATGTCACCTGTTTGCAACGGGGAAAGTGAGCACAACAACAGTCTTTAATCAGTGTTAGCTCTCTGTGTTAAATGTTCACTGTTTGAGGATGTGAATTTTACCACAATCTGTAGCATTGGAATCTTCTTGTATTATTCCACTTAGTTCAAAATCCAGAGCCACGATATACAATGGTAAATCAAATAACATCAAGTTATCCTTTTTGTCGATAATTATGTTTTCCCTCATGTTCAAATAAGGAAGAGAAAATTTAAATAGAGAATTAGTCTCAGCACTTCATGTGTCTTTTGCAGTTTTTAAGGCAAGGGTGGCAAGCAACAGATGTATGACTCACTTGATAATTGAGGACCAGATTTATATTTTTTAATTATCAGCATGGGGGAAAGCTCGGCAGCAATATAGGGTGGCACAGTGGCACAGAGGTAGAGTTGCTGCCTTACAGTGCCAGGGACCCTGATTCGATCCTGACTGGTGCTGTCTGTACAGAGTTTGTGTGTTCTCCATGTGACCGCATGGGCTTTCTCCAGTTGCTCTGGCTTCCTCCCACACTCCAAAGACATGCAGGTTTATACGTTAATTGGCTTCTGTAAATTGTAAATTATCCCTAGTGTGTAGGATAGTGCTACTTTACGGGGTGATCGATGGATGCACGGACCCGGGTGGGCCGAAGGGCCTGTTTACGCACTGTATGTCTAAATCAAAAGGAAGGGAGGAGCTTCCAAAGTAAGTGCCATATCATTGCAAGGGAGAAGGGTGAGCAGATGCCCTCAAAATCATCATCATATTCCCTTTTGCCAATCATGGCCACCGCCATCAATAACCCACAATACCGATCTGACCACCTCCCTTCTGTGATCAGCAAACTCCCCGGTCAAATCCTAGCCGTTTCATTTCTTCCTCCCCCTGGCTGGCAACTTTCCAAAGGATCCCTGGCTGTAGCCTCCTGATGCTAAATTCCCCAAATTGGCAGTTAGCCAGCTTTACAAGTTGGTTGATCGAGTAGAGAATGGAAAAATAATCATACTGAGGTCAGTTATTAAACATGAAAGAAGCATTGAATTCCTCCATCTGCTCCCAAACTCTGTGTGCCCTACCTCGTGAACATCAGGCCCAGTGCATGCCAAATCATAGGATATTTTATGTATTTCTAATTGCGTCTTGCTTGTCATACTCATTTAACAAATGCCTTTTGTACGCGAGTACTGTAATTCTATAAGATAGTTTTACGTTTGATTCCATGTTTCATAACAAACTGCACAGTGAAATAAGACTTTCCCTTCATATCTTCAATACTTGCTGTCATAATAATAATGGCAAAATCGATTGTTAGTTACAATATGTACTGAAACTATTAAATTATTAGCCTTTCATGGTTTAACCTGGACATCAATTTGGACAGACTAGATTTAGAGGGATTGTTTCTATATTTTTTAATTGCTCCTTTATGAAAATGAACAAATTGAAATCAAATTTTAATTTAAACTGTGATGTTGCTACTGTTGGACACTAAGGTTAGCCCAGTCGTAACTCTTCAAAGACGAGACATTGCTTCTCAGTGTTTACAGTGCCCTCCATAATGTTTGGGACAAAGACCCATCATTTATTTATTTGCCTCTGTACTCCACAATTTGAGATTTGTAATAGAAAAAAATCAGATGTGGTTAAAGTGCACAGTCAGATTTTAATAAAGGCCATTTTTATACATTTTGGTCATATACATTTATACAAATGATGGGTCTTTGTCCCAAACATCATGGAGGTCACTGTACATGTTCCAAGCTTCTTATATTTAAAGATTGACCTGCCAGTTTGTGGTTTGGATTCTCTGCAGCAGTGTTTTGAGAATGGAAATCGTTGTTACCTAATTTAATAAGTTCCCCAGAATATAACAGACTGGGTTTTCCTGGTAATATTGCCTGTTCACATATCATTCTCAGTTCCGTGATAAAATTTGCCAACTTCCTGACACTATTCTTTGGGGAAACAAGGAACAACAGAGTGTGAAGGTATGCCACTTCCACATCATTCATCTGTGTACTTAAACCACAGTAAACCTTTGTGCTCGGACAGCATCTCCACCCATTCATATGGCGAAGGAACCAAGACCAGGTTTAGATAATTGGCGTTTTTGCAAACTCTTTAAATTAAATGTTATGTTATTTTCAAGCACATTTAAACGTGTTTATGATTTGTGACCTTGAAAAATTTCAGTATTTGAGCTTTTGTATTTTTAGATGTTTTGCGAGTCAGAAGCATCTGACCAAACAATAGGATGTAATTTAGGCTTGCTGTCAAAAAATGTAAGCATTTATATATCCTGCACATCCCTCCTTAAAACATAGAAACATAGAGAATAGATGCAGGTGTAGGCCATTCGGTCCTTCGAGCCAGCACCGCCATTCAATATGATCATGGCTGATCATCCACAATCAGTGCCTCGTTCCTGCTTTCTCCCCATATCCCTTGATTCCTAGCTCTAAGTTATATCTAACTCTCTTGAAAACATGCAGTGAATTGGCCTCCCCTGCCTTCTGTGGCAGAGAATTCCACAGATTCGCAACTCTCTGGGTGAAAACATTTTTCTTCATCTCAGTCTGAAATGGCCTACCCCATATTGTTAAATTGTGGCCCCTGGTTCTGGACTCCCCCAGCATCGAGAACATTTTTCCTGCATCTGGCCTGTCCAATCCCTTATGATTTTTAGGTACCCAAAAATGCTGGAGAAACTCAGCGGGTGCAGCAGCATCTATGGAGCGAAGGAAATAGGCAATGTTGCGGGCCGAAACCCTTCTTCAGACATTCTTAAACACCTTAAGAATTTTATATGTTTCAAAAATATACCCTCACATCCTTCTAAATTCCAGTGAATATAGGGGTTTGCAAACTGAAGGTCTTGTCATGACAAAGGGCCTCCCACCACCTTGAACCACCTTTGAATTGGCCTCAGGAAATCCACACAAGGTTAACAAAGATTTCCTATGGGTCAGTAGTGAGCACGGGTGACACAAGATCAACCACAAAATCCACGATGTCAATTTACGACACTAACAGTTGTGGTATTTTTTTCATAGATTGAGGGTATACCTTGTACCTGTGCAGCAATGTCAAATAAAGTCTGCATCCTCCGTTATAATGATGGGCTTGACAGCTTTGGCATACGCAAGGTGAGTGTGATCATGCAGTGCACACAAACACCTGTTTAGAATAGAACTGATTACTTCATTTACCTCGCCTTTCGCTACCTACTATTCTTTAGTGTTTTCCTGTAATACAATGGCTGATTTATGCTATGGTGTATGATTTAGAATATCTGTATTACATAGAATTATCAAAATTGGCCCGTGCTATACACTTGAGGTAAGTCTAACAAAATACAGGTAGTTCTGCTATAATGCAATAGTTACATTGAACCTTTGCATGATAGAAAGTCTCATTACAGCAAGATGGGCTGTATTTACCTTCAATAGGTGTCCTCTGATCTACACCAATCTGTGTAATGGCAAAACCACCAGCATTTTATTTGTGGGTGTGTGTGTGTGTGTGTGTGTGTGTAATCTGTCACAGTGAATTGGGCCATTAACATCATCCGCTTCAATATCTCCCACAGGAAATTGACACATCAGAGCCCTGTAGCTGTATACAGTTTACGACATACAGTATCATCATAGGTACCAACAAGTTCTATGAGATAGAAATGAAAAACTACACACTGGACGGTAAGAACAGTCGTTGGAAAACAGGAGCATTGAATAGTTTTGGAGATACAGCGTGGAACCAGGTCCTTCAGCCCACCAATTCCACACCGACCAGCGATCACCTGTACACTGTATAGAAGTTGGGAGGCCATGTTGCAGTAGTATAAGACGTTTGTGAGACCGCATTTAGAATATTGTGTTCAGTTCTGGTCACCGTGTTATAGGAAAGATATTGTCAAGCTTGAAAGGGTTCAGAAAAGATTTACGAGGATGTTGCCAGGGCTAGAGGGTGTGAGCTATAGGGCGAGGTTGAGTAGGCTGGGTCTCTATTCCATGGAGCACAGGAGGATGAGGGGTGATCTTATAGAAATGTACAAAATCATGAGAGGAATAGATCGGGTAGATGCACAGAGTCTCTTGCCCACAGTAAGGGAATTGAGGACCAGAGGACATAGGTTCAAGATGAAGGGGAAAGATTTAATAGGAATCCGAGGGGTAACTTTTTCACACAAATGGTGGCGGGTGTATGGAACAAGCTGCCAGAGGAGGTAGTTGAAGCTGGGACTATCCCATTGTTTAAGAAACAAGTACATGGATAGGACAGGTTTGGAGGGATATGGACCAAGCGCAGGCAAGTGGGACTAGTGTTGATGGGAGATTGTTGGCCGGTGTGGGCCAGTTGGGCCTGTTTCCGCACTGTGTCACTCTGTGACTCGTTCTATCATACACACGAAAGACAATTTACAGAAGCCAATTAACCTACAAACCTGCACGTCTTTTAAGTGTGGGAGGAAAGTGGAGCACCTGGAGAAAACCCAAGTGGTCACAGACATCAACCGAGGTCGGGATCGAACCCGGGTCTCTAGCGCTGCACAGCGGCAATTCTACCACTGCGCCACCGTGCCGCCCATCATGGTGGTCTCAGTTACATCTTGCCTGTATGATGCCCGACTACGGAGTGATTGATACTGACATGAATACTTAATGTACTGAAATATTATTTTTATTTTGTTATCTATCTCCCATTCTTTGTACATTTTTGATGAAAAGTATCAAGCCTTACATTTGCCTGCCTTCTCACATGCAACTGCAAATTACTTCTACAATGCAGGACTTGAGCACCAGAAACACATCTGTGACATGTGGCCGCTGTCAGGTTTCGACTATGACTACTGGCAGACTATTTCCCCTTATGGAACATCATAGTCAAAGCTGACAGCTGCTTTCCACAGGGCATGCAAGAAATGCTATCAAGAGGATTCCTGCCTGCATTTCTTTCTGTTTATTTCCCAACCTCAGGAAATCATGTGGAAGCTCCCACAGCTGAGAAAAAAATTACATGGAGTGAGAAGAAAAGGATTAACTCAAGTGGATAAAAGTACCACAGATAGGTTGATAGACACAAAAGTGCTGGAGTAACTCAGCGGGTTAGGAAACATCTCAGGAGACAAGGAATAGGTGACGTTTTGGGTCAGAACCCTTCTTCAGACTAAAAGTAGAGGGTGGGGGTTGGGCGAGGAGGGGGGGGGGGGGGGGGGGGGGGGGGGGGGGGGGGGGGGGGGGGGGGAATCAGGAGGAGGGAAAAGACCAGAACAAACAGGGCCAGCAACAGATGACTGAGGACAGGTAGAGCCCAGAATGGCCCATTTTTCACTGGGGAAGAGATTACCACTGATGGGTTGTAAATTCTGGACTGTAAGCTAATTATTTAAACATTTTGAGTTTAAAGTAAACCCTTGTGTACTTGAGTAATATTTAAAAGTAAACTAGTGGATGTTTATATTAGCAAACTACCAAATGTTCTGACTTGAGACCATTGATAAGCTTGTATATATTGTTGAACCTGCTCACTGTTAACCTAATGTAATTGGCAATATGACCGTATCATTGAAAGTTACCAATCTCAGGTGCCTCTGTCTCTCGCACTGCAGAATTTCTGGATAAGAACGATATGACGTTGGCTTCTGCTATTTTTGCTGCTTCATCCTACAGTTTCCCAATTGCCATTGCCCAGGTGAATAGCAGTGGGCAAACGGATGAGTTTCTGCTCTGCTTCCATGGTAAGTAACGAGCTTGTAATATAGCCATTGCCTGCGTGTAATGATGGCTGCCTTTAATATTTTATGACATGGTTTATATTTATATTCCTGAAGTTGTTTTCCTTTTATGTGACAAGTCCAACCAGCTTCCAAACAAATAGATTAATTAAACATTTCTTCTGAAGCAAAACTATAGGTGTTCATCCTTGGGAAGCAAATATTTCCTTAAATGCTGTAGTAATTTAATGCACCTGGCCCATATCTCACACACCAGTGAAGCTGATGTGTGGCTTATTGAATGTACAATTTACTACTGACATGACCGTTCAACATGGGGACACAAGGATCTGCAGATGCTGGTTTACAAAAATATAATGCAAAGTGCTGGAAAAACTCAGCAATTCAGGCAGCATCTGGAGAACAAGGGTAGGTTCACCTATCCATGTTCTCCAAATACGCTCCTTGGCCCGCTGAGTTACTGGAGCACTTTGTGTCTTCTGTTGACTTTCCAAGATGTCAGTTTACTTGGTGATACATCTGAATAATCAACATTTGTTAAGGCTATAGATAGACATGAACATAATGTGATATTCTGTTTCATCTGAGGTCTAATGTTTCTTATATTCTACTGCCTGCCTTTAACAGCATCACGGGACAATTTCATCATTTTTGACGTTATTTTTTTAAATCTTTGGCTGCAACAGAATTTGGAGTTATTGTTGATTCGTACGGAAGACGTAGTCGCACTGACGACCTGAAGTGGAAACGTTTGCCCTTGGCATTTGGTAAGTACAGCCTACAGCATCTTTTTGCATTTCTGCATTCAATTTTGTTGGAACAGATTTCCATAAATTGGAGGCATTCAAAGGTTAGTCTGATTTTACTATAATGATTTTGACTTGAAAATTGGATGTACGCATCCTTTTAAAATTTGCTTCCAATTTAAAATTGCGATAATTATAAATTATAAAGAAGATTGTAATACAATTCAAGTTAATAAATATGCAGAACAGGCTAATAATTACAGTGCATTGAACCACAGGCTGAACCACACATAGAGTTCTGTGCATCTTACAGCTCTCCATATTATGAAAGGATTCAGAACCACTGGTATAAATTCACAAGAAATCTGTAATATAACTGAACTCTGAAGCTAAAAGGCTCAGGAAAAACAACAGGATGAAGCTTTATTTCATAGGGTAGGCGTAAAGGAGATGGCACCGATTGTCAAGGAGACCAAAATTAGGAATCACTGGGAAATGATTGGTGTTAATAATAGAAAAGGAATCCAGCTGAAATGTCTTTGCTGAGAGTGGTTTGTGGAATTGCTGCGTGGGAATAATACAAATTTGTTTATTTAGCTTCCTCGTAAACACATGAAGGATATACTGACAGGATTGATTACAGAGCAATTAGAGCATAAAACATGGAACTACCATTGGCCAAATGACCTGTTTCTGGGCTTCAGACTGCATGACCCAGATATTTACAAGGATGGAGGGAAGGCCCAGTGGCTACAAATGCAGGCATCCTGCACAATCTGATATCCTATTTCCTCCTTATAGTTGTCAGATTAAAGAAAGAGTTACACTTTTTAAAATCCTTTCAAGGTTTCAAGACATCTCAAAATACATTACACCTAGTGAAGTACTTCTGAAGTTTATTCATAAGCTATAGGAGCAGAATTAGGCAATTCGGCCCAAAAGATCTACTCCATCATTCAATCATGGCTGATCTATCTTTCCCTCTCAACCCCATTATTTTCCCCATAAACGCTGACACCCATAGTAATCAAGAATCTGTCAATCTCCGCCTTAAAAATGTTGCTGACTGGCCCGCTCCAGACTGCAGGGGTACGTGCTGAGGGGAGCACTGAAGCTCAGTGCAGCCAACGCCGAGGCTTTGTGGGGATGACCACAGTCTGGGGAACTTTTGTTGCTGGACATTGAGGGACAGGGCGCGGTGGAGACGCCCCTCAAACAAGGGAAGGGATATCATCCCTGGGGGCCACATGAGTGGCAAGGGTGCCAGGTATAATGATATTTCTGTGAAAACTACCATATAAAACGCTACTGAATGTATGTATTGCTGCTGAGAATGTCGGAAGAATTTTTGCACAGTTCTTGTTTTGAATATATTTTTGATTCTGAATAAAGTTTATTTTGCTTAAAAATAAATCTGATCCAGAACAATTAAAGGGCTGAAATACTGGGTATCATAGTTTTATTAATTTATTATAAATCACCACCCCATATTTCTGGAGTAGGTTACTTGTTTGACCTCAAACATGTAATTAAAATAGAAGCAGGTCTGTTATAGTTTTAGAGATAAAACTTCCCCACCCAAAGAGTTGTGGATCTGGAATTCTCTGCCACAGAAGGCCATGGAGGCCAATTCACTGGATGTATTCAAGAGAGAGTTGGATACAGCTCTTGGGGCTAACGGAATCAAGGGATATGGGGAGAAAGCAAGAATGGGGTACTGATTCTGGATGATCAGCCATGATCATATTGAATGGCGGTGCTGGCACGAAGGGCTGAATGGCCTACTGCACCTATTTTCTATGGTTCTATTTCTACCCGTTGATGATGGTTGGTTGGCATCCATGCATCTGCGAGAGATGATGGTGCGGCTTTGAAGTTGCCCTGCCTGGAGAGGGGATTGTTTCATCTGTGATTGTTCCTACTGTGGCTGCCCAGGCCTATCCTTGTCGGGCAGAGCCTCCCACAGACTCCACAGGTAAAGTTGGCTTTGGCCATTGGATACTGTTGCCATTGACCATTTTGTGGCATTGGCGCCTGACCTCCAGGGTCTTGAATCACATGCTATCCTGTTACTTCATACCCGCATGAAGGCCCTTTCTCTACCTCCACCGATCCTAAGCAGCAGCTTCCCAGTTGTCAAAGCCAATGTTAAAACTCATTTTAGTCGTATCCTTGAGGCAAAGCTTTGCTCTTCCTCTTATCTTCCAATATAAAGGGAGATTGCATTGGCGATCTCCCCTTGCGCACATCTTTCGGGATGCATCCATTTTTCATCTTGTGTACATGTCCAAGCCAGCAGTGATGCTCCTGCTTGAGGATCGCAAGGATGCTGGGCATGTTGGTCAGGAAGAGTACGGATTCATTGGTGATTTTGTCCTGTCCCCAGACTCCTAGGATGCGATGAAGACAGCGGCAATGAAAATAATTCAATTTCTGTTCCTGATGTAGATAAGTCATCCAAGCTTCACTGCTGTACAGTAACGTGCTCAAGATGCCACGCTTTGTAGCCAGATTTAAATATTTGCTATGTAAATAGGTAGTCAAGTTATAAAGTAAAAATAATTGTTATATGAAGATATATAACTATCAGTTTTACCCCATAGTTAATAGTAATTGCATGCACTGTTGTATAAACATCGCAGTCTGTATCCAATAAGCATTCAAAGCTAGACACAATATGCTGGAGTAACTCAACAGGACAGGCAGCATCTCTGGAGAGAAGGAATTCAAAGCTATTGGATGCAAATTTATATATAGATTGATAGTTGTCAGAAATTGGTTATGTAATGGTGATAATCCAAAATTTCACACCAAAATACATGTGATTTCAGGATCATCATTCTGCTAACCTGCTTGTGAGCTTAATTTTCAATTTGTGTTTTATTTGTGATTGTTTCAGTTTATAGAGAGCCGTACCTATTTGTAACTCACTTCAACTCTCTGGAGGTTATTGAAATCCAGGGTCATAACACAGTCAGGTAAGTCTTGGATCTACTAGTTTCCCATGCACGGAGTTATTATGACAAGATAAACATGAGCATACAGTTCGAAGGAATGTGAAGAAGAAAAGTGAGGCAGAGATATTTAAGAAGGGAATGTTAGTGAGGGAATTCGACTGTGAAAGGACACAAATTGCTGGAGTTACTTTGTGTGTTAGGTAGCACCTCTGGAGAATCTGGATTGGTGACGTTTCAGTTCGAGTCCTCTTCAGACTGACTTTGGATGGTGCAGTTATGGCCGCTCTTGTTGGAGTATTTGTCAGGGGGAGTAGTTAAACTAATGGGAGAGTCTAGAACCAGAGGGAACAGCCTCATAATAAAAAGAAGTACCTTTAGAAAGATGATAAGGAGGAATTTATTTAGTCAGAGAGCAGTGAATCTGTGGCATTCATTGCTGTGGAGGCCAAGACACTGGGTATTTTTAAAGTGATGATTGACAGAAAGAGGTTCTTTATTAGTACGGGTGTCAGGGTTGTGGGACGAAGGCAGGAGAATGGGGTCGAGAGGGAAAGATAGATCAGCCATGATTGAATGACAGAGTAGACTCGATGGGTCGAGTGACCTAATTCTGCTCCTATGACTTATGAACTTATGAAATTGTACTGGCACTGTGGTGGAGGAATGGAATGAGGAGAAACTGAGGCAGAGGGGTTGACTAGGCGGGGCTCACAGACACAATTCCAATGAACATGGCTAGCTCTTAGTGCACTCAGGAAAGGACTTAAACAATTCAATTAATGGGTAGCACAATTAATGCATAGTTACTGTCTCCACAATCTTCACACAAAGAAATTAAAAATAATTTAGTGGGTTGGGAAACATAGGTATTGCATGCAATCTTTATGCTGAGTTTTGCATGATCAGACTAACAATTCATTGGAATAGCAGATCAGACTTTTGGCAGGCTCTCTAATTACAAATTCTGAATCTAATTACCAATCTATTTCTTCGGTGACCTTCGGACTACTCTTGTTCGGACTTTGCTGGCTTTACGTTGCACTAAACGTTATTCCCTTATCATGTATCTATTCACTGTAAATGGCTCGGTTGTAACCATGTATTGTCTCTCCACTGACTGGAAAGCAACAAAAACTTTTCATTGTACCTCGTTACACGTGCCAATAACCTAAACTGAACGGCACATTTCCATGAAACCATGTTCAACAAGTTAACATTCATCTAATCCTTTATTGGCAGCGTTTTGAGTCATGCTCACCTGGACATCCCGAATCCCAGGTATCTCGGCCCTGCAATGTCATCTGGAGCCATTTACTTAGCCTCGTCCTATCAGAATAAACAGCGAATCATCTGCTGTAAAGGCAACTTGGTGAAGGAGGCGAGCAATGATGTGCAAAGTGCAATCTCCAGCCGCAGGTAAATAAGCCGTTAATCCGTCTGCTTAGTTTGTCCTCTTTTGAGTTGCTAAATGTGTACTGGGTTAAGCATCAACAGCTTTTCAGTGGTGTTAATGGTCTTTTGCACACCATTTCACACACTCCAGTGGGACCTGTGCCATTCCTGTTTGGAGCTGCATGCTGAAATCTTGGTTTGGAATTGGATATTAAATGTGGCATGGTGGCACAGTGGAAGAGTTGCTGCCTTACAAAGCCAGAGACCCGGCTTCAATCCAGACTACGGTTGTCGCCTATACGGAGTTTGTATGTTCTCCCCTTGACCATGTGGGTTTTCTCCAGGATCTCCGATTTCCTCCCAACTCCAAAGACGTACAGATTTGTAGATTAATTGCATTCTGCACTTTGCCCCTAGTGTGTAGGATGCGAAACTGGGATAACATTGAACTAGTGCACAAAGGATCTGTTTCCATGTCGTGTCTCTAAACTAAACTAAAATCACAACATTTGTGATAAACTCTTAGTTTATCTCCTTTAATCGTCCTGTACTAAAATAGATGCAATTTGGCTGTCCGTTCCTCCAATTCCAGGTCAGGTGCAATCTATCCACCTTTCCTAGTGTACCAGAAAACTGAAGCAAACAAGAAAACTCAAGCAATCTTCCTTGGTTTATGTCGTTGATTTATGGTTGACCTTGGCTGCTAATTAATCAAATATTCACTGTGCATATTCAGTGTGAAGGTACAAAATCACACGCTTTGCTTGTCAGAAAGATAAATAATAAGTAATAATGCTGATGTGCATTTTTATCTACAGTGCCCTCCATAATGTTTGGAACAAAGACCCACCATTTATTTATTTGCCTCTGTACTCCACAATTTGAGATTTGTAATAGAAAAAAATCACATGTGGTTAAAGTGCACATTGTCAGATTTTAATAAAGGGTATTTTTATAATTTTTGGTTTCACAATTTGTCGAAATTACAGCAGTGTTTATACATAGTCCCCCCATTTCAGGACAAAATAATATTTGGGACACAGCAACGTCATGCAAATGAAAGTAGTCATGTTTAGTATTTTGTTGCATATCCTTTTCATGTAATGACTGCTTGAAGTCTGTGATTCATGGACATCAACAGTTGCTGGGTGTCTTCTCCGATGATACTCTGCCAAGCCAGTATTGCAGCCATCTTTAGCTTACACTTGTTTTGGGTGCTAGTCCCCGTCAGTTTTCTCTTCAGCATATAAAAGGCATGCTCAATTGGGTTCAGATCGGGTGATTGACTCAAGAATTGACCATTTTTTAGCTTTGAAAAACTAGTTTGTTGCTTTAGCAGTATGTTTGGGGTCATTGTCTTGCTGTAGAATGAACTGCCGGCCAATTGAGGCATTTGTTTGAACTTGAGCAGATAGGATGTGTCTATAGACTTCAGAATTCAATATGCTACTACCATCAGCAGTTGTATCACCAGCCATCAGCCCTTCAGCCTAGCGAGTCCGCGCCGACCAGCAATCCCCGCACACTATCACTATCTTGCACACACTACGGACAATTTGCAACTATGCCAAGCCAAATAGCCTACAAACCTTTACGTCTTTGGAGTGGGAGGAAACTTGGGGTTGTGAGTTTTCCTGCCTTTCTTCCGTTCGGGCCGGGGCTGTGATCAGTTTCTGAGACCGAGTTGACTTTGCTAGGCTGATCCAATTACTGCAAAAAGATCCCGAGCATGTTCTTTCTCTATCTCTATCTATCTCTAATGACTGTAGCAGTATCTGAGATATGTGCAGCGCATATTCTCTTTCTCTTCTAGGTCCCCGTCTCACAACATGGATCCCGTTCAACAAGCAGCAAATGCAACGTGAGTGCACAAGGCAGTAACTGCTTCTTTGTGTGAAAGCGTGTCCTTGGCATACATGTGCCTGCAATTGTCTCGCACCATCCGCCATCATAATGTGTGCGTTAGTGCGAATCCCACTGACATGTGGCGCTCAGTGTTTTCTTCATTGTACTCTACTTTGCTTATTTGTTTGTATAATGATGGGTTCCGAGGGCTGATTTCCCAGTCAAACTTTTTTCTCCCCACCTCTAATTTGTTTACATTTGAGACTACAAGATCTATGTTTGCATCACAATGTGAGATCTTCTCTGCAAAAGATGTGGATTCAAGCCTTTCCACAGGAATTGACCAGAGTCTAAACTGTACAATTGATGTAGTGCCACACTGTTGGAGGTGTTGTCTGTCAGAGTATAATGTTCTGTGTTTCCATTTGAATGTAATTCAATGGTTCAACGGTGCTTTCCTTGTCACATTCAACTGCTCAGTGAAATATGTTTTGCATATTTACACATGCAGGCGCCGACATTCTGTACCAAGAGGAGCATGGTATTACAGGGTCATAAGTGATAGGAGCAGAATTAGGCCATTCAGCCCATCAAGCCTGCTCTGCCATTCAATCATGGCTGATATCTCTCCCTCCTAACCCAATTCTCCTACCTTCCCCTTCTCCCCATAACCCCTGACATCTGTACGAATCAAGAATCTATCTATCACTGCCGTAAAAAATATCCATTGACTTGGCCTCCACAGCCTTCCGTGGCAAAGAATTCCACAGATTTTCCACTCTCAGACTAAAGAAACTCCTCTTCATCTCCTTCCTAAAGGAACATCCTTTAATTCTGCAGCTACGACCTCTAGTCCTAGATTCTCCCACTAGTGGAAACATCCTTTCCACATCCGCTCTATCCAAGCCTTTCACTATTCGTTAGTGAATTTGTTCGTATTCTGTTAATGTTCTGACATTTTCAACTTCCATAGAGCCCTGAAACATTAGTTTGGCATCATTCAACCAACAGATTGATTAACAAACAATAATGACTTTATTTCCCAGTATTTGATTCACTCTAATTCTTTGGAATCCCATGAGGATGTGAATAATATGTAGAATATATGTAGCATTTACATATATATGTATAATAGCATATATGTTCTGTACAGACAAGCAACGTCTGTGCAAATGGCTGGTGTTGTTGATTGTTGTTTCGTGCCACTGTGATTTTTCTTTAAAGAATAGTGAAGGCTTCACAGGCTAATTAATATTGCGTTAAGCGCCACATTAATTCTCCTCACCTTCGTTGTCTCAGATCAACAGAAGTTTTAGTTTTATGTACGCCCACAATCCATATGATGTGGTTGAGTGTCACCCACATCCATCAGATACAGGTTACAACAGCATGACAATGCAGGATTCAGAAATGGAGATCCTTTTGCAAAGATTGTCTGGTGGGGCTTTGAACTGTGCACCTTCAAGAATGCTGCCTCTAAACCAGAGGCTTGTCTGTCTCTAAATGTTAAATATTGTTATTACATCTGCAATAAACGTAATGTGTAGGAAGGAACAGCTGATGCTGGAGTACACCAAAGATAGACACAAAATGCTAGAGTAACTCAGCGGGTCAGACAGCATCACTGGTGCAAAGCCATAGGTGACATGTCGGGTCAAAACCCGTCTTCAGAAAGTTTGTTAATATAAAGTCTTCCTCGTTCTTTGAGTAAAATGGTTAAATGGAACCTTTTTCAAGCGCATGTCAAGAGTTCCTGCAGAGAACAATGATCACTACATTAGAACACTGTACTGAAGGTCAATTGCTTGCCCCCCCTGCAGCACTCAATATTGATCAGTGCATGGGGGAAGTGATTTGCCCAACTCGCACATGTACTGATTATATCACTTTGTTTCCAAGGGAATCAATACCATGGATAAAATGTCAGAGACCTCCCACTATTCAGCTGTCCCGTTTTACCCCAAACAAAATCAACAGGATCGCTAAGTGATGGAGGCTGCCCGCCAACGTAAAATAAAGAGTTTGCAGTGGTCTGGTGGCGGGGCACGAGACTGTGCTCATCAGCAAGCCAAAGCTGTCCAACTCGGCCATTGGCAAGCCCCGCCACCAATCTGTACACCAAAGGTAGACCTCAGCAGTTCTCCTAGGCACTGCAGGAACGAGGGTTGGATTATCCAGCCCAACATTCCCAACTGCTCAGTGTCCTGGCATCATCCATCTAACTTCACCAAGGAATGGAAGATCCTGCTCACAACTTCCTCCATAATCACAGATAAATCTAGTGCAGGCGATACTTCTGCATGAAGGCTGTCAATTCTTCAAAAGCCATCTCTTGATCTAATTTTATTCTATTTGTTATTGCCATTGCGGCATTCTTTGTTGATATACTCATACCATCGTCTCCACCAGCCCTCTGCTTCCATAGTTTCTTTTTTAGTTCCTGATCAGGCTTCCCCTTCATGTGTTAAAACCCTCTGTGTTTAAAAAATACCTGTCCCGCACATCACATGAAAGCTATGCCCTCGTGCTTTTGATTATTCCATCCTGGGAATCAGGTCTGACTGCCTACTCTATCTGTGCCTTTCATCATTTTATATAGTTCTATCAGGTCTCCCCACAACCTCCAGCGTTCCAGAGAAAACAATCCAAGTCTGTCCGACCTCTCCCTGTGGTTAATACCCTCTAATCCAGGCATCACTCTGATAAACCACCTCTGCGTCTTTTCCGAAGCCTCAACACCCTTCCCGTAATTGCAACCTTCCTGCAACGAGCACTGCACGCATTACTCCAATGTGGCTTATCAAAATCATATGAAGCTGCATCAAGACTCCCTACAATGTGCTGGAGTAACTTATTTGCTCAGGCAGCATCTCATGACGAGTCTCAACATTGATGCCATTGATCATGAAAGTGAAGTGACAGTTTTACTGAAATTGATTTGGGCTTTAGTCACCTTTTCTTCTAGCTGTGGGGTCGCAGAGAAGTCAAAGGCTTGAAAAGGGGGATCTAATGGTGTAAATACTCTCAATGTCATGTTGTTAAAACAAACTAGTTTAAACGCCTGAGCAATTCTCTTTTCCCTTCCATGTGGCCAGCAGCAGTCCGAACAAGCGAGGACTTCCCTCCTACAATGAGCACATGTCAAAGAAGTTGGCGCCTTGCCCAAGAGAAAATTCGCCACAGGATTTGAACAGGTCGGTGAGGTACAGAGAAGGGAGGCAAGAGACGAGAAGGGACAAATCGCCACGGCGAGCCTTGGAGAGGGAGAAGTCTCCAGGCAGACCTCTGGACAGCGGTAGGGAGAGGTCACCAGGAAGAATGTTGGACGAGGGCAGAGGAGGTGGCATGCGGTTACCAGCAGGGTCCACAAGAGCTCCAGTTACAAAGGTACCATCCAAATCATTGGTTGTAATTTAAGATTACCTAATCATATCCATATATTAATTCTTCTTAGTCTTACCTACATTGTGATTGGCATTAACTCCCATTCTCATACTGACAACTCCCCTTCCCATTCCCATATTGACATCTCCCAGTTGCCAACCATTTTAACTCCCCTTCACATTCCCACACTGACTTTTCTGTCCCAGGCCTTCCTCCAGGGCCACATGCAAATTGGAGGAACAACATCTCATATTTTGCTTGGGTTAAGCGGTATGATTTGAATTCTCTTATTTTAAATAACTGCCACAAACACTCCCCTCCCCTCCACCCTTCAACCAAGTAGTTTAACCAGTTCCATAATTCACCACATTGTAACCCTCTTGAGATCACATCTCCCCTAGCCAACTATTGGCAAACCTAGAGAAATAGGTGAGGTTTCAGGTTGGAACCTTTCTTAGACTCAAGACTGGAGTTAGGGGCGGGGACGGAGGGATGGGGAAGTGTTGGTAGAAGTTACTTAAAATTAGAGAATTCAATGTTCATTGGGTTGTGAGCTACCCAAGCAAAATACAAGGTGCTGTGTCTCCAATTTGTGTGTGCCCTCATTCTGACAATGGAGGAGGCCCAGGACAGAAAGGTCCTTTTCCTCCAGAGGTGCTGCCTGATCGGCTGAGTTACTCCAGCACTGTGTGTCTATCCTTGGGCATTAACACTAAACTGTTTGTATTTAACAGCCCTGGGACCAGTCTGCTGTGTGAGCCACTGATGTCTTCCAGATGAAGAGGCATGTGCATCCACTTTTCCAACGGAAGGAAGATGCCTCTGGCTAAGGAAATTAAAACGTCGCACATTTATTTGCTTTCGTCACAAAGGGAATGGGAGGGTGGGGCATTAATTATAATCTAAATGCTGCTCGCAATCTAAGATTGACGAAAGGGAATGTGATTTGTGCATTCATTTGTGGGGGTAAGATTTGTGGGTGCAAAAATAATTGTACAAAACTGGAGGAAATTCATTGCATTTTTCAAGATTGTTCATCTTGCAGATTCTTTTAATTTTTTCCCAGTGAAGATTGTGTAGATAGTCAAAGGATATGCTAGTTTGAACCAGAGATGTATTGGTTATTAACTGCGCCCAGTTCGTTACTTAAATTTTATACAAAGGTTATGAAGAGAAACTGAACATGGAATTGCAGCAGAACTTTATATATTTTGTAACAATCTATAGCCCGTGGCGATTTAATCTTTATTCTCTGCTGTCTTGCACTGCTGCTTTGCCCTAATGTACAGACCTTCATTCAAACACAGTTTACGGCAGATTTTTGTATATTGTTTCACTGACCTGCGTCGAACATCGCCAGTTTTGAAGTGTTCCTACTTTTGTGATATTCCTGTATTTTTCTCTTTGTACCGCTTTCTGTGAATATGCGACTCACGAGAATAAAATTTGAGTCGCGTTTCTGGTGACTCATTTTCCATGAAAATGCTTAAATAAATTTAACATCAATTTACATATCTTTACATAGAAATTGTCTGGTTTTATTTTATCCTCACGACAGACATGCAAATAGCATAAGTTACTGTCTGAACCCAGCTCTGTTCATAATCTGAGATCCTAGGGTGCCTTCCATAATGTTTGGACAAAGACCCATCGTTTATTTCTTTGCCTCTGTACTCCACAATTTGTAATAGAAAAAAAAAATCACATGTGGATCACATTGGCCGATTTTAATAAAGGTCATTTTTATACATTTTGGTTTCACCATGTAGAAATTACAGCTGTGTTTATACACAGTCCCCTCAATTTAGGGCACCATAATATTTGGGGCACAGCAATGTAATGTAAATGAAAGTAGTCATGTTTAGTATTTTGTTGCATATCCTTTGCATGCAATGACTGCTTGAAGTCTGCAATTCATGGACATCACCAGTTGCTGGGTGTCTTCTCCAATGATGCTCTGCCAAGCCTGTATTACAGCCATCTTTAGCTTATGCTTGTTTTGGGTGCTAATCCCCTTCAGTTTTCTCTTCAGCATTTAAAAGGTATGCTCAATTGGGTTCAGATTGGGTGATTGACTTAGCCACTCAAGAATTGACCATTTTTTAGCTTTGACAAACTGTAATCTGGCCATCCTATTTTTGCAGCTTACCAGTGGTTTGCATCTTGCAGTGTAGCCTCTGTATTTCTGTTCATGAAGTCTTCTGTGGACAGTGGTCATTGACAATCCACACCCGACTCCTGAAGAGTGTTTCTGATCTATCGGACAGGTGTTTGGGGATTTTTCTTTATTACAGAGAGAATTCCTCTGTCATCAGTTGTGGAGGTCTTCCTTGGACTGCCTGTCCCTTTGCTATTAGTAAGCTCACCAGTGCTCTCTTTCTTCTTAATGATGTTCCAAACAGTTGATTTTGGTATGCCTAAGGTTTGGCTGATGTCTCTAACAGTTTTATTCTTGTTTCTCAGTCTCATAATGGCTTCTTTGACTTTCATTGGCACAACTTTGGTCCTCATGTTGATAAACAGCAATAAAAGTTTCCAAAAGTGATGGAAAGACTAAGTGCTGAGAGCTCTCTTATACCTGCATTAAGGAGGCAATTAAACACACCTGAGCAATTACAAACACCTGTGAAGCCATTTGTCCAAAACATTATGGTGCCATGAAATGGGGGGAACTATGTATAAACCCTGCTGTAATTTCTACATGGTGAAACCAAAATGTATAAACATGGCATTTAATAAAATCTGACAATGTGCACTTTAACCATATGTGCTTTTATTCTATTACAAATCTCAAATTATGGAGTACAGAGGCAAATAAATAAATGATGGGCCTTTGTTAGGCACTATACAAAACTTACCTTCCGCGGCGCTACAGTTCTGCCACTGCCCGTGTGCGTGACTTTGGCGACTTTGAGAGGGGGGCGGGTTTAAAATGCGCTTTTTTGCCAGCCTGATGAAATCGATTTATGTCAGGCTGTTTAGCTGCTGAAGAATAATCGCTCCAACATCGGTTTTATTACGTTTGTTTAAACTGCACTGGATACTTTAATTGCTGGAGTAATTTAAAAATCAACTTCTAAAGCCGTCATCACCGACAATGGGGACGGATCTCACGTACGGGACAGATAAAGGAAAGCCATTTATTTTACATATAAACGTTCTTCTTAGGATGCCTTTAATCAAAATTTTACGTTGCGATAAGGTGACTTAGGACCCATACGAACCGGCAGTATTTTTCCTGCCGATATGGAGTTTAAATTCACCGCAACCGCAACGTTCCAAACGATTGCATTCCACAAAATCCCACTCGCAAGATGATTTAAATGGCCATTAATTTACGTGAATTAAACACAATTGGCGTATAAATTAATGACAATGAGATTTAAAAATCATGTTATATTGTGAATTCTTATGTGAATGTTATTTGGATACTTAGGCTATTTAAAAATGTTAACCTTTTCTTAAGAAATTGATAGATGTTTAGATCCAGTAATTGAATTATGTAATTAGCTACAATTAGGTAAATTATATGCTTTAATTTCAGGTCATACAAGTAAGATTGTTTCATATTTGTTTCAGAGTGCTTCAATCTATAATAACTGAATATGTCATTCAGTTCCCATAATTTTTAAGAAAGTTATGGGCTTTTGACTGTCCTTGATCACAGCTTTTGAGTTAAGTCAATGGAAAAGCAATTGCTAATTTCTGAGTATGAAAATGGCCTAACTTTTTTAATACTGAAGATATGAAAGTGAATTAGGTGTCAAATTAAACTTATTTTTATGCTTTATCTGATGGGATAAAATACAGGCTTGATTTTTTAAATCTCAAAATGTTGTAACATTGCTACCTTTGTCCAAACTATGATGGAGTGCACTATAGATCGAACTGTTCTCCGTGGCCGTAAGGCATGACCAGTATAGCGCGCACCCTGCTGTGAAAAAGCTTTTTGTTAACGGGAGCTTTATCCAACAGAGAGCACACGATATGGTAATTTTTCCCCCCCAAAAAAATTCCAGTCGAGGACTGAGAGTTGATTCTTAATCGCTATCTATTATTATGTGGCAAACGTCAGCTTCCGCCAATCAGTGGAACCCAGGGTGGTTTTTTTCGCGGCCAAGTTCAGAACAAAAGTTCAGGAGCATCAATGTAAACCGGTTACGCTCCTGATGTACAAAACATTCTCTTCGGAAATGGACTCTCCAGAAAGTGCTGAGAATCTCCGCGACAAAAAGGTATGTGGGGGAGGGAAGCGGCCAAGATATTTGTACCAGTGCATTCACATAGAGAGAGCAACTGGCCACGGTAGCTGGTGGTCAATGTCTAATTGCACTAACAATCAAAGCCCGTTAAACGTGCAGGAAGCAACTACAGATAGATGCTGGTTTACACCTAAGATAGACACAAAAATACTGGACAGTTAAAGCCCAGGAAGTGGTTGGCAGTAGGACAGAAATTTTAATATTTCATCCGAGTCTCCCAGTTCCTGATGAAATTAAGTGTCCTTGCGTAGAGTAATGAATGGCGCGATTCTTTCCCTTAAAAAAAGGTCCCGGACGCGAATAAATTTTTGTTTTCCCGTCCGATAAAGATCAAAGTTAGATCGCTTCGTGATATCGGGCGCCTGATAAAATGAAGAAGCGCAGGGGCGGATTGCAGCAGCTGCAGGAATGGAAGGACAGAGTCTCTTGCCGCGGTGTAAAGAGCAGCGGTGCAAGGTAGGTAGGCGCTGGCTGAGGTCAGGGTCGAACCCGGGACTCTGGCGCTATAAGGCTGCGCCACTTTGAGGGGATTATACTCTAGACCTCCCCAATAGTTAGCAGAAATTAGAGGAGAAAATATTATAAAGAAAGCACAGCTTGGTGCAGGAATTATGGAGTTGTGATCATAAGGCATTTGAATGACCTGAACATTGACTTGAGAATGCCTTTGTGCTAATGGGATTAAATGGGACAGGATTTAAGTTTATCCAGGTATCTAAGAAAGTTTTTTGAAACCACATGTAGATCTACTCAGCGGCTGTGGAAAGCATCTTGTCTGGAAATATTACCATCTGGTTTGGGAATTGCTCTGCCCATGACAAGAGGGCTCTGCAGAGAGTAGTGCGTTCGGCCGAACACACTATGGAAACTTCACTCGCCCCCCTGCAGGAACTATACATCAAGAGGTGCAACTCCAGAGCCAATAAAATCATGGGAGACCCCTTCCACCCCAGCAACGGACTGTTCCAGCTGCTACGGTCAGGCAAACGCCTCCGTTGCCATGCTGTGAGAACGGAGAGGTTGAGAAGGAGTTTCTTCCCAGAGGCAATTCGGACTGTAAACTCCTATCTCACCAGGGACTAACTTTACTGAACGTTTTTCCTTCCGCCCACAATATTTAAAATGTAAAAGAATATGTGATTGTGTTTATAGTTTGTTTGGTTGTTTGTTTGTTTGTCTTTTTGCACAAATGTCCGCAAGCATTGCCACTTTTCATTTCACTGCACATCTCGTATGTGTATGTGACGAATAATCTTGACTTGACTTGACTAGATAGTCTTAGTTTTTTTTTAAAGTTTAGTTTATTGTCACGTGTACTAAGGTACAGTGAAAAGCTTTTTGGTATATGTTACCCAGTCAGCGTAAAGACCAGACATGATCACAATCAAGCAGTCCGCAGTGTGCAAATGTATGATAAAGGGAATAATGTAATGCAAGTAATGGAATAGTGCAAGATAAAGTCCGGTCAGGTGTGCATTTTCACACATCTACACCTCTTGCCTGATGGGAGAGGGGTGAAGAGGGATGTGCCTGGGGTGAGACTCTTCCTTGATTATGCTGGTGGCCGTTCCGGGGCAACATGGTGTGTAACGAGTCAACAGAAGGGAGGTTGGTTTGCGTGATGGTCTGGGCTGCGTCCACAATTCTCTGCATTTTCTCTTTTTTCTTGGAGTCCAGTGCAAACCTGATTTTCCCAGTCTACCTGCATGCTGAAATCTTCCATAACAACCGTGGCATTACCTTTTTAACTCCTGATTCAACTTGCATCCTATATTCAGGCTACTGTTTGGGGGCCTGTAGATAAGTCCCATTAGGGTCTTTTTACCCTTACAATTCCTTAGTTCTATCCATACTGACTCCACATCTCCTGTTTCAATGTCACCCCTTGCAAGGGACTGAATTTCATTCCTCACCAACAGAGCTACCCCACCCCCTCTGCCCACCTGTCTGTCTTTTCGATAGGAGGTATACCCTTGAATATTCAGTTCCCAGCCCTGGCCCTCTTGCAGCCATGTCTCTGTAATTCCCACAACATCATACTTGCCAATTTCTAACTGAGCCTCAAGCTCGTCCACTTTATTTCTTATACTTCGCGCATTCATATACAACACTTTGACCTCGGTATTCACCTCCCCTCTCACACCGCTCGCAATTGGCCCTGACTTTACTCTCTTATCCCTTCTCGAACTTTCCTTCCCATTAATTCTGGAATCTTTTGTAACTTTTCCTGTACTCACTTCCCCTTCAACTCCATCTTTAGACTCCCAATTTGTCAATCCCTTCCCCCCCCACTATTTAGTTTCAACCCACACGTGTAGCCCTAGCAAACCTACCTGCCAGAATGTGGGTCCCCCTCCAGTTAAGGTGTAACCCGTCCCTTTTGTACAGGTCACCCCTACCCCAGAAGAGATCCTAGTGGTCTATAAATCTAAATCCTTGCTCCCTGCACCAGCCTCTCAGCCACACATTCATATCCCCCATCTCCCTGTTCCTGTCCTCACTAGCACAAGGTACTGGAAGCAATCCAGAGATAACCTCCTTAGAAGTCCTGCTTTTCAGTCTTCCTAACTCTCTGAATTTACATTGCAGAACCTTCTTCTTCCCAATGTCATTTGTGCCTACGTGCAAACGATGTAGAGAGGATGTTTCCACTGGTGGGAGAGTCTAGGATTAGAGGTCACAGCCTCAGAATTAAGGGGCGCTCTTTTAGAACGGAGGTGAAGAGGAACTTCTTTAGTCAGCGGATAGTTAATCTGTGGAACTCATTGCCACAGAGGGCTGTGGAGGCCAAGTCGGTGAATATTTTTTTAAGGCAGAGATAGATGCATTCTTGATTAGAATGGGTGTTGAGGTGTTATGGGGAGAGGCAGGAAAATGGAGATCAGCCATAATTGAATGGACGAGTAAATGCGATGGGCCGAATTCTACTCCTATAACTTGTGAACTTGTAAATGTGTTGGAAGGAACTGTCGATGCTGGTTTAAACCAAAGATAGGCACAAAACGCTGGAGTAACTCAGCGGGTCAGGCAGCATCTCTGGAGCACGTTTCCGGTCGAGACCATTTCTTCAGACTGAGTCAGGGGAAAGGGAAACGTCAGAACGTGTGATATAGACGGTGATATAAAGATTTCACCTCGCTTGGCCAGCTTACAACCCAGTGATATGAGTATTGGTTTCTCTAATGTCAGGTAGCCCCCTCTCTCCATCCCTCACCAACCCTAGTCATTCTGCTAGTTTCGCTGTCGTCCTGTTGAGTTTCACTGTCTGCATAATTCGTTATCTCCTACCCCACAGCCAACAATGGACCATTGTGGGCTCCACCTTTCCTTTATCATCGTTATGTTTTTGCACATCCTTCCTTCATTTGTTCTATATCACTCTACAATGATCGTCAGTGTATCCTCGCTTCCCTCTCCCCGACTCTCAGTCTGCAGAAGGGTCTCGACCCGAAACGTCACCTAGTCCTTTTCCCCAGAGGTGCTGCATTGCTCCAGCTTTTTGTGTCTATCTTTAGTGTCTATCTAACTTTGGAACCTGTGAACAGTTTCATCCATGTAGAAACATAGAAACATAGAAATTAGGTGCAGGAGTAGGCCATTTGGTCCTTCGAGCCTGCACCGCCATTCAATATGATCATAGCTGATCATCCAACTCAGTATCCTGTACCTGCCTTCTCTCCATACCCCGTGATCCCTTTAGCCACAAGGGCCACATCTAACTCCCTCTTAAATATAGCCAATGAACTGGCCTCAACTACCTTCTGTGGCAGAGAATTCCAGAGATTCACCACACTCTGTGTGAAAAATGTTTTTCTCATCTTGTTCTTAAAAGATTTCCCCCTTATCCTTAAACTGTGACCCTTTGTCCTGGACTTCCCCAACATCGGAACAATCTTCCTGCATCTAGCCTGTCCAACCCCTTAAGAATTTTGTAAGTTTCTATAAGATCCCCCCTCAACCTTCTAAATTCTAGCGACGACGAGCCGAGTCTTTCCAGCCTTTCTTCATATGAAAGTCCTGACATCCCAGGAATCAGTCTGGTGAACCTCTATGTGGTATCCCTCTATGTGGTGTGGTGTCTTGTGGTATTCCTGACGGACGGCCTATGTGGTGTCTTGTGGTATTCCTGACGGACGGCATGCACAGTTTGAATGTACAAACTGACAAAAATATCTTCTAATGTTATGGTCACGGGGAGAACGTACAAACTCCCTACAGACAGCGCCCGTAGTAGGGATCGAACCCGGGTCTCTGGCGCTGTTGGGGAGCAATCTATCGCTGCGCCACCGTGCCACCCAACTCGTTACAACATTGGAAGCTACTGTATGTAATCTCAGTACTATCCGTGCTAGCTACTGAGTGGCACGGTGGCACAGCAGTAAAGCTGCTGCCTGACAGCACCAGAGACCCGGGTTCCATCCTGATTACGGGTGCTGTCTGTACGGAGTTTGTACGTTCTCCCTGTGACCACACGGGTTTTCTCCGGGTGCTCCAGTTTCCTCCTGCACTCCAAAGACATGCGGCTTTGTGGGTTAATTAGCTCCTGTAAATTGTCCTGAGTGTGTAGGATAGAACTAGCGTAAGGTGATTGTTGGTCAGTGGGGACTCAGATTCAGATTCAATTTTAATTGTCATTGTCAGTGTACAGTACAGAGACAACGAAATGCACTCGGTGGGCCGAAGGGCCTGTTTCCATGCTGTATCTCTGTGTCTAAACTGTGATGTCTTGGTAGGTTATGTAATAAATGTAATATGTAAATACAAGTGCCTGTAAAGTCTTTAAAGTAAAGAGGGGGATGTGATGTCTTTGTAATGTGTTATATGTAACAGAAACTCGTGCATGAGCCTCGTGACTGAGGTCAAGTGACCTTCAAGATAAAAGGCAGTGACTGCAGAATAAACGGGCTCTTGAACTCTAACTCGGTGTGGATGTGTCGTCTTGTGCTAGTCACAACGGAGCCTTGCCACAAACAGAATACATTACATAAACTGCTCGGGGAAGCATCATAGCTTCATCTATTAAAGAAGCAAGTCTACACAGCACAAATCATGGTTACCTGGTCAATGTGGCGATGTAGAGAGCTGCCTTCTCTCCGATGATGCAGTGGTGATTGAGCTTTGCAATGCTTCAATGGGTGTGAATTGTGTGCTGGGAAGTCTAGAGGCTGTGAAAGGAGATACATAAATGCAGACCTCTTTTTTCAAAGTATAATGATGCTCTGGTTGAAACAACTCCTTGATTGAATAGTGGAGTCAGAAGAAGGGTCCCGTACTGAAATGACACCTATTCCTTTCCTTCAGAGATGCTGCCTGACCCGCTGAATTACTCCGGCTTTCTGTGTCTATCAACAGAGTAGACTTGATGGGCCAAGCGGGCTAATGCTGCTCCTATCACATATGAACTAGGTTTTTTTTAAACACCAAGTGCTGGAGTAACTCAGCAGGTCGGGCACCATCTCTGGCGATCATTGATAAGTGACGTTACGGGTCTACAGAATGAAGAAGGGTCCCGACCGGAAACATCAACTATCCACGTTCTCCAGTGAAGCTGCCTGACTCCAGCACTTTTTTTGTAAACCAACATCTGCATGTTCTTTGTTTCTACAATGAATCACTATTGATTTACAAGGATGTTGCCAGGATTGGAGGGTGTGAGCTTTAGTGGCCTGTCCCACGAGCATGCGACTCCATGGGGCAAGCGCGACCTAACATGGCAGAGCCGGTCCCACTTCGATCGCCGGAGTTGTGCGGAGCTGGTCCCGACATCGCGCGGGGCTCTGAAAAACGGACCTTGTTCAAAAATTCCACGAGGCAACGGCCTGCCAGCCCGCAGCCGCCTCCACGCCGTACGCACCGTCTCGCGGGCGTGCGCAGTGTCTTGACGCCGTACGTCACGCGCGAACTTCCCGCGGAATTCGCTCGAACTTCACATCACTCACTCGACCTCCGCGTGGCCCCTGGTTCCAGTTTGGTCGCGCTTGCCACATGCAGTTCGCATTCTCGTGGGACAGAGGTTGAGTGGGCTAGGTCTCTTTCGAAGAGGGCCCTGACCCAATTGGTCCAGTCCCCTCAACCTTCCGCTGTGAGGCTGGAGTCTCAACCATGGTAACGCTGAAAGCGAAGGCACGTAATAGGCTTGTGATTGACGCTGACGTGAGGTGTGGCCTGTCGAGCATGCGTCCTCATTTTGATCGCCTGATGGCTGCAAAGCAATTTCAGCCGTTCCATTGATTGTGTATTGGCAGACATGTTTTAATAAATCGGGCTGGTTTTGTTTCGGGGGTCATGATACTGACCAAGAATGTCTGATGGGGTCATGGGGCCAAAAAGGTTCAGAACCACTAGTTTAAACTGAAAGGGAAAAATAGAATCTGAGGGGTAACTTTTTCACACAAAGGGTGGTGGGTCCATGGAACAAGGTGCCAGAGGCTGGGACTATCCCATCGTTTAAGAAACAGTGCATGGATAGGACAGGTTTGGAGGGCTATGGACCAAGCGCAGGCAAGTGAGACTAGGGTAGCCGGGACATTGTTGGCTGGTGTGGGCGGGTTGGGCCGAAGGGCCTGCTTCCACATTGTATCACTCTATGTTTCTCTCTGATGTTTCTATGTTTTCAAGAGAGAATTCGATTTAGCTCTTGGGGCTAACGGAATCAAGGGATATGGGGAGAAAGCAGGAACGGGGCACTGATTTTGGATGATCAGCCATGATCATATTGAATGGCGATGCTGGCTCGAAGGGCCGAACGGCCTACTCCTGCACCTGTTTTCTATGTTTCGATAATCACTGGAAGCAGGGGTGGAGCAAGGGGCAGAGGGCAAGGGGCAGAGGGCAAGGAGACATCTCCATTTACAGCCACTGTCGCTAAGAAACCATTGGGCTGGATAGTGCAGACTCTGACACTGTAGGCAGCCACAGTGCATGGCTACATTCCCACCCCACCAGAGAACAGTGCTGAAGTACTCTCTAGCTCATTGGTGACTCTCGGACTATCTGTGATCGGACTTTGCTGGCTTTACCCTGCACTAAACGTTATTCCTTTATCACGCTGTAAGCGGCTCGATTATAATCGAATATTGTCTTTCCGCTGACTGGATAGCCCGCCTCAAATGGCTATTCACTGTACCTCGCTACAGGTGACAATAAACTAAACTGAACTAGACTTCCCGTGACCCAGGGACAAAGTCCAAGCTTGGAGCTGGTTAAATGTTAAACAGGAGATGACCATGTTCTTCTCCAGCTCGCTGACCTCCAGCTGACTCGCCTTCCACCCAGCGGTCTTGAACCCGGGTCCAACATGAAAACTTCAAGTTCCTTTGAGGTGATACTCGTACAACTTTGCAGCGGTCGACTCCCTTGTCTGAGCGACGTCTGTAAGCATCTGTACAGAGCTTGACCAGCTCAGTCACTGCACTGGCCCGGAGCATTGAGACAGCCTAGAGGCATTAGTTTGTTAATGGTGGCACGGTGGCGCAGCTGTAGAGTAATGCCCCTGTCCCACTTGGGAAACCTGAACGGAAACCTCTGGAGACTTTGCGCCCCACCCAAGGTTTCCGTATGGTTGCAGGTGGTTGCCGGAGGTTGCGGGTAGTGGAAGCAGGTAGGGAGACTGACAAAAATTGTCAGTGGTGCGGAGTTTGTATGTTCTCCCCGTGACCGTGTGGGTTTTCTCCGGGCGCTCTGGTATCCTCCCACGTTGTAGGATAGTGTTAGTGAGATCCCTGGTCGGCGCGGACACGATGGGCCGAAGGGCCTGTTTCTGCGCTGTATCTCCAAATTGAACTAAACCCCTATATCTATAGTTTCCCTCTCCCCTGACTCAATCTGAAGAAGAGTCTCGACTGGAAATGTCACCCATTCCTTGTCTCCAGAGATGTTGCCTGTCCCACTGAGTTTCTTAAGCATTTTGTGTCTGTCTTAGGTGTAAGATCGTAGGTTGTTTGAGAACCATTTTGAGAATGTTCTTGGAACATAGAGAGGTTGATCCAGGACATCACCTTGCATGGATGTTGGAAATAGCCAGACCGGTGTTTGTTTTACAGCTGCCCTCCATGACCATTGTGATAGCCGTGTTTTCTGCAGGGATTGGAGGATCGTTTCAGACTGGATATAACCTGTCCATCATTAATGCTCCCACCATGGTGAGTGCTGCCTTTCCATTCACTTCACTCGGACATGTTGAAGATGCCTCAGTGTCAGGCTGCTGATGCTTGAGTTACCCAGGTCAGGGCACCAGATCAGGAGATGCTCCATAGCTGTTGTCCACGAGTGGGGTGGGGTGGGGTGGGGTAGGGTGGCACAGGATAGGGTGGGGGTGGGTGGGTGGGGTGGGGGGGATGGGGTGGAGTGGGAAGGGGTGGGGTGGGTGGGATGGGCAATAGGTCTAGCCAACACTGCCTTCACTGGTTGTCACACGACCATTAGGTCAGCGAGTTTGAATTTGGACATTGCCGTACTTACAGTGTGAAGGAGAGGGGCCCGACTGCCAGCATGAAGTTATGGAATGACAGAACAATAAATTAGAAGGTTACGGTTGCTGTCTGTACGGAGTTTGTACATTCTCCCCGTGACCGTATAGGTGTTCTCCGGGAACTTTGGTTTCCTCCCACACTCCAAAGACGTACAGGTATGTAGGTTAATTGGCTTGGTATAAGTGTAAATTGTCCCTAGTGTGCGCTGGATAGTGCTGGGATCGCTGGTCGGCACGGACTTGGTGGGCAGAAGGGCCTGTTTCCGCGCTGTATGTCTAAACTAAACTAATGGTTCCCGGTGTGGAATTTGCACGTTCGCCCTTGATGTATACCATCGCCTCCCATCACCTTGTGCATCCAATGGCATCAAGTGACACTATTGTCCCATTTCCTTGGTCAGCTGGAGATTCCTAGATGCCAACTGGTCACCCTCCAGTGCCTGGTCAACGTGGCATTCATTTCCCAAGTGTTGAGCTGTTTAGTCAGCATGAGTTTCACTTGGCGACCGACATGCTTGGCACAGACATTATAGGCTGGAAGCCAAGACAAAAAACCAGGACAATCAGTGCTGGCAGTAGATGACCTGGGGTGAGGAGGTTCCCTGATGGTCCGATTGTTGGCTAGAGACAGGTGTGAGTCCGGGGGGGGACTGGACTCCAGACGGACTCCAGCTACTAATTTGCCTCCATAGTTTGTGGGCAATTTTGTCGGTTTGCTGCTTTTTGATCTTGTTCTCAATTGCTGCTTCATGTCAACTCGGCAGGAGGTGCAGGCGTTCATTAATGAAACGTGGACCATTCGGAACGGCACCAATCTGCAAAGCGAGCTGCTCACGCTCCTGTGGTCTGTCATCGTTTCCGTTTTCACCTTCGGTGGATTCCTGGGGACGTGGTTAGGAGGATACATGGCTGGCAAATTTGGTCGGTAAGTCTCCACAATTTTGCTGTGTCAGTCTTACAGTCATAAAGTCACAGGGTCATGCAGTGGGGAAACGGGCCCTTCGGCCCAACATGTCCCACCTACAATAGTCCCACTTACCTGCCTTTGACCCATATCCTTCTAAACCTGTCCTATCCATGTACCTAAGATAGACACAAAATGCTGTAGTAACTCAGTGGGACGGTCAGCATCTCGGGAGAGGAATAGGTGATGTTTCGGGTCGAGACCCATGTAAAGCTTTGTTTTCACTTCAAACATAACAACACATAAATTTTTAAAAACGCATTAAAATCTTTATTTTGCCCAGGTGTGTGTGGCAGTAAACTTTTACAGTGTGTAATATACAGACTATAGATTCACTCTATCTCCACACAAAGAGGTACTGTTCAATCAGATATATTTATACCCCAATAATCAGCAATTCAGCAATACTTTATCTGACGGTGTTGTGCAGCCTCTTGCCTGTTAGGATTGACAGGTTCTTCCGATAGAGGAAAGGTTAGCCCACATATGGTTACGCTGAAGAAGCTGATTTTTTTTTTTTGCAGATTCAATTTGTAGAGCAGAGGGAAAGAACTGTTGTCTGAGCATTCTTCAGATTGTTTATCATAGACAAAAACATGAATGCATGAATGTATTTGTGCTGTTATCTCGCTAGTGTTATGGAAGAAGGGCAAAAATATTTTTATGATGATACTGTAGCCTTTCTAGTGTAATAGGTGAAAGCATTCATTTCATTGCTTCTAAATCTACAGCTGAATCCATTTTGATAACTTTTAAATCTTTAAACTTTCTCACCCATCTTCAGGCAGAGAGTCAGGGGAGAGGGAATCTAGAGATATGGAAGGGTCAGGTGTGAAAACGACAGATCAAGGCAGATGTAGACAAGGAAACGTGGAATGGTTTCTTGTTAGCTGAGAGGAAGGTGACAACATGGCATTCAATCAGCCATGTACCTGTCTAATAGTTTTGTAATTGTTGCGGTAGTCCCCGCCTCGACTATCTCCTCCGCTAGCTCATTCCACATTCCCACCACCTGTGCTGGCGATTATTCCATCGAGTGGACCTGCATCCTGTGCGTTAGCGTGTGAACCACACAGGCAATGCTGTGACAGTAGCTGCAAGACTTCCTCCAGCAATTAGTTTTTCTGCTCAAGACTCCAACACCTGCAGTCCCGTTTAGTTTTGTTTGGTTTAGAGATACAAAGGCATGACAAGGTGGCGTGGCCGTAGAGTGACTGCCTCACAGCGCCAGAGACCCGAGTTAGTTCCTGACCACGGGTGCTGTCTGTACGGAGTTTGTACATTGTCCCCGTGACTCGCGTGGATTTTCTCTGAGATCTTCAGTTTCCACGCACACTCTGAAGACCTCCAGCTTTGTTGGTTAATTGGCTTGGTATAAGTGTAAATTGTCCCCAGTGTGTGTAGGGGGTGGAAGATTGCAACCTTCACGTGGTCCGCCCTGTTTCGACTAATGCAATCAACTCGACGTGCACAAACGGAAGATCAAATAGAACAAGTTGTCCAACAACTTTAGGCTGTGCACGCCACACGAAAGAAGAAGAAGTGTGTGTAGGAAAGTGTTGGTGTGAATGAACTGCTAATCGGTGCCGACTCGGAGGGCTGAAGGGCCTGTTTCCGCGCTGTTTCTCTAAACTAAACGAGACCGCAGATGTTGGTGTCTTGATGCAATTTGTTTCTGTGTTTCAGGAAAGGGACCCTCTTGCTTGTCAACGTCTTTACCCTGGCTGGATCTGTCTTCAATGGAGCGAGCAAACCGGCCGGCATCTTTGAGCTTCTAATAGTGGGCAGGTTTCTTGTGGGACTCCATGCAGGTACGGGGAAAACTGCGATACTCCCTCCATGGATTCTGAACTATTTGCCCCCTGTGTGGTGTTTGAGTCGGGTTTTTATTTTGTTTGAATCAATTTCACGGTTTTTCAAAGCTTTAAATTATCTGCTGTCGACAAATTCCTGCGTTTCAGTGACTTTGTGGTTTCAAGGTTTTCTTGTAGTTTAGTTCAGTTCAGGTTAGTTTAATTTAGTTTAGTTTAGTTTTTCTTCTTCTTGCGTAAGGCGACACAGCCTAAAGTTGTAGGACAACTTGTTCTATTTGATCTTATTTGATTGTACCCGCCAGGTTGATTTGCATTCGTCGAAACAGGGCGGACCACGAGAAGGTTGCAATCTCCCACCCTGTTTCGTTCAGTTTAGTTTAGTTTATTGTCACATGTACAATTGCATTGTATTGTATTGAAATTTATTGTCATTGTCTCAATTTGAGACAACGAAATGAATTTCCCTTACAGGCAGTATCATTAAAAAAAATCATTTAAAAATAAAATAAAAAAATAAATAAATAAATAAATAAATGAATGGATGAGTAATAAATAAATAATAAAACATATTAAAAATAAGATTGAAATTGAATTTTTTTTAAAAAGCATAAACACAGAAAGTCCACGACACAACATAACATAAATGGCACCAGGGTGAGGATGGCACCATAGTCCAGCCAGCTTCCCCTCCGTGTTCATCCGTGGTCGGGGCCTTCCGGATAAAGCTGCAGTGAGAAGCATTTTTGTAGCGTGTTCTCCAGTCAGCACAAAGACAATACATGATTACAACCAAGCCACACCCCAGTGTATAGATACAGGATAAAGGGAATAGCGTTTAGTGCAAGATGAATTCCAGCGAAGCCCGATCAAGGATGACTCCGAGGGCCTCAAATGTGGTGGACGGTAAGTCAGGGCCGCTCTCCACTTGGTGATGGGACGGTTCAGTTGCCTGATAACTGCCGGGAAGAAACTCTCCCTGAATCTGGAGGTGTGCGTTTTCACACGTAGATACTGGAATTTACATTGGGGGGTGTCGTCCAGGATCTCAACGGAGCCCCAAACATAAGTTTGCGGTCAGGGAGTTGAATCGTTCCAGATTGCGAGCGGTGAAATTGGCGCCGCGGTGCGGTTTTCGCATTGATTTCCCCCGCTTTGCTTATCAATCATCCGCGTGCTTGCGTTGGGGATCCCGACAAGATAAGAGAATAGTAGTCTGGCAAACTCTGGTTTAGTGAAGGTTCGAATCTCTGGGGAGGGTTGATTAGCTGTCCGTGTATATGTCAGCTGGTTTGAGTCTCTGGGGACGGTATTCAGGTCAATTATGAAGGTATTACTGGGGGTCAATATATGAGAGCTGGGTCAATAGATGAGGGCTGAGTTTGCCGTTGCAGCTCCTAGACTGGAACAGCATCCCCCTTCCCGTCAGAACTGCCCCCTCCATCGACTCCTTTAAGTCAAGACTAAAATCTTATCTATACTCCCAAGCCTTTCCTGACGTTCACTGAGTGAGGGCTACATGTATATATGTATGTAGTTTGTTTGTTTATACTATTCTTATAACAAATGTAAAGCACTTTGGCCAATGAGAGTTGTTTTTTTAAATGTGCTATATAAATAAATGTGACTTGACTTGACTTGACTTGACTGAGTATTGGGGTAAGCCATTGGCAACTTACTTTAAAGTACAATACTGACAGGTTATTAAGTCACTGAACCGTGATCTAACTTTTTTGAAATTTCTCTAAATTTGAGGTGTTCACATTGAATATCCGTTTTGATCTAGGTCTTGTTAAAAATGTAAAATAGCTCCGTAATTGTATAGAGGGGTTGCACCTAAGGTCACCGGGTCATAGGGCTTGACGCACGGAGCCGCTCAATCCATCTGGAGGACATCGCAGCTTCCGGTATATGTTGTTAATACACAAAACGCGTACTTTCCCACCTGTTAAAAAAACGCCAAAATGGTGAATTTTTGCGTTGTAACCGTGAGAGTCGATCTATCCTACTTCAGAATTCCGAAAGTGAAGCGAAATGAAGGTAAAGAGAAGCGAGTGCTGAAGGGTCAACAACAGCGAAAGTGCTTGGCGAACATTTTGCGTTTGCTCACTGCATTTCATCAACAGTAAGGCATTATTTGTGTTTTTTCTTGATTCCTTTGGTATCTAAAAAGTTTCACAAGTGATAAATCTGGCTGTAAAATTTTAAAATCACCCATGGATCTGAAGTGGGTTTTACATGCAAAAAGAAAACGCTTCTGAAGCTAAATTTTATCATTAAAAAAATCTCCAGACTTGGGAGTGGTGTGTGGAAAAGTAAGTTTTCTATCATTATGCTATTGAGATGTATATTTTGACAAATAATAAAATGTCCTGACAGCTTAAACACCCACTCCCTTTCAATAGGATATTGACAATTTGCTGAGGTTGATTATGTCCAATTAACAGCTAACAATGATGCCATTCCTTGGCTTGCATCTGAGTAAAATGTAATTCAAAACCCACGTATGGTTTGCGATTTTTATTTTAAATTTTTTATTTTATGTTTTTCTTATGATCAATTTTGCTTCGGAGGCGTTTTCTTTTTGTATGTGAAAACCCACTTGAGAACCATGGGCGATTTTACAATTTTACAGCCAGATTTATCACTTCTGAAACTTTTTAGATGCCAAAGGAATCAAGAAAAACCGCAAATAATGCCTTTCTGTTGATGAAATGCAGTGAGCAAACGCGATAATTCCCAATAATTTCAATTGGATATCTGCATGGCCAATATTCGCCAAGCACTTTGGCTGTTGTCCCTTCAATTCTCGCTTCAATCTACCGTCATTTCACCTCACTTTTGGAATTCTGAAGTAGGATAAATGTCTCTCACGCTTATCCTGATTTCCATAATTATTTACAGCGCAAAAATTGACCATTTCGGCGGGTTTTAACGGGCCCGCTACGCTGGAAACAATGGTGAGTGCTTACCTGCAATTCATCGCGTGTACTCCACTTGGCTTGGCGTAGCGTAGCAACAGTACGGGTCATGGGTCGTGACCCGACTGCCGTGAAACCTCCCTATATAACTGTGTAATAACGACTTGCTTAGAATTGTGTAAATACTTTTCTTTAAAAAAACTGTTTGCTTAAATTGTACTTCTCTGCCTTATTTGAGTTGTGATATTCTGTTCTTGCAATGTAACTGATTTTGTTCTGGTAATGTATGTACATACTTGCAATGTAACTGATTTTGTTCTGGTAATGTAACTAATTCGGCTCCTGTATTGTTAGAACTGTTTGCTTGAATTGTGTGATCTAGTATTTACCTTAGAATTGTATTTTACTTGGATGCTTATATTTCATATTACAGTGTGTTTATGCATTATAACTATTAGCCTTATTATCTCTAGTTTGAGTGTGATGTTGCCCTTGTGTTCTTGTTTGAATCCAAATGTATAAGTGCTGCTGTATTGTGTTTGCTTGTACTTTTGTGAAGGTGGTCCCACCTGAATTCAAGTGTTTAAGAAGGAACTGCAGATGCTGCAAAATCGATGGTACACTCAATGCTGGAGAAACTCAGCAGGTGCAGCAGCATCTATGGAGCGAAGGGTCCGAAACGTTGCCTATTTCCTTCACTCCATAGATGCTGCTGCACCTGCTGAGTTTCTCCAGCTTTTTTGTGTACCCACCTGGATTCAAAGTGTGTTACTGCTTTAAAAAGCCTGTGTGGATCTCTGTGTATGTAGGATTTGTGTGACTGGTTCTTGTGTACCCGTTTGAAAGAAGATAGACTTGTATGGGAGACTTGCTAGTTGTTAGGAATCTTGCCATTATTTTGTGAACAAACTTGGTAAGTCCTAGGAGTTTTTGATAATGGGGAAACTCATTGATCCGTGGAGACAACATTGGAAGAGGTTAAAACTGCCCTTGCAAGTTTTCTTCAGAAGTCGATACTGAGCCAGAATCCTAGATATAAGACCAATGAAGAGAGAGGAAGCAGATGAATTCTTAGAACGATTTTCAGAATTATATATGGACCATTCGGGTGATCTAAATTATCGAAACGCAGTACATTCCCCACAATTTCTGAAGAAGGGTTTCGGCCCAAAAAGTTGCCTATTTCCTTCGCTCCATAGATGCTGCTGCACCCGCTGAGTTTCTCCAGCTTTTTTGTGTACCTTCGATTTTCCAGCATCTGCAGTTCCTTCTTAAACACATTCTCCACAATATTATGCCATCTTACTGAATTTACTTCCCACTAGTGTGGCTGAATCCATTAAAACGAGTAGCATGGACTGGACTGAAAATAGTGCCAGTCAGATAACTCGGGCAGTGAGGAGGTATCACTGGAGGGATATTGGAGAACAAGAGAAGCAGCCAATAGTGGTGATGAAGACTGAATATGTCGCACGGAAGGAGGTACCGAGAGGTGCCCCAGAACCCAGAACCATGGAGCAATTACAGCCAACTCTATGTCTCCCCCAAACCACCTTTTAAAGTCAGCAGAATAGTAACGTTGGATGCTTGCTTTAATTGTGGCCAGCAAGGTGACTGGAGCAAGGAATGCCCAGCAAGAAGACAAAGTAGAGCACAGTGTAAGAGAAATCAAGGAGTAATAACGGAACTGGATGGGAATATGAATTTGGCACTAGTTGAGAGAGACGAGGGAGCTGTCGGATTCACTGAGGTACCAGTAAGAACCAGGAGAGGAAGGCGACTATAGCGGAGACGGGCAATTATTGTGGCAGACCCGAACAATTAGAGCAAATATATCCAATTGAAATGTTGTTAAGTTTTATCAGGCCTCCAGGACAGTGTTACCTATCAACGACATCATCTGGGGAGTGAGGTAAAGAATAAACAGACCCCTAGAGAACGGGCTAAAGACATCAAAGTTAACGTAGCTTTGTTTCAATGAGAGGGGATCACATTGAAACATATAAGATTGTTAAGGGCTTGGACACGCTAGAGGCAGGAAACATGTTCCCGATGTTGGGGGAGTCCAGAACCAGGGGCCACAGTTTAAGAATAAGGGGGTAAGCCATTTAGAATGGAGACGAGGAAACACTCGTTCTCTCAGAGAGTGGTGAGTCTGTGGAATTCTCTGCCTCAGAGGGTGGTGGAGGCCGGTTCTCTGGATGCTTTCAAGAGAAAGCATCTTTCTTTCATTCATTTGTTCATTTGAGTGGTGAATCTCTGGAACTCTCTGCCACAGAAGGTAGTTGAGGCCAGTTCATTGACTATATTTAAGAGGGAGTTAGATGTGGCCCTTGTGGCTAAGGGGATCAGGGGGTATGGAGAGAAGGCAGGTACGGGATACTGAGTTGGATGATCAGCCATGATCATATTGAATGGCGGTGCAGGCTCGAAGGGCCTAATGGCCTACTCCTGCACCTAATTTCTATGTTTTCTATGTTTTCTAAGGCTAGATAGGGCTCTTAAAAATAGTGGTCAGGGGATATGCAGAGAAGGCAGGAACGGGGTACTGATTGGGGATGATCAGCCATGATCACATTGAATGGCGGTGCTGGCTCAAAGGGCCAAATGGCCTACTCCTGCACCTATTGTCTAATTGTATGGGGAAAGCTTGGGTGCATGATGGTAACTTGCTTTGTCCCAAGTTTTTCAGGAATTTTAGGTTATAGGTTCGACAATGAAAAGGGATGGAAGAATGGGCAACAACACTGATGGAGGGAATTTGCACCCTCGAAAACTCGGGAGGTGGTGAAGACTCATCAGACGGAAATTGTGAAGCTGCGCCCCCGAAAACGCGGGAAGCTTGATAAGATTCTGGGATATCTTGTGTTGCTGATAGATGGGAAATGTAATGGACACACTTATGTATATCTGGTTAGCTGATTATTGGACTATATGGTTATCATAAATGATGGGTTATCATATATGATAAAAAGGAAGGAATGGTAATCCTGGCCAGTTTAGAGGGGATAAGACTCTAAAATTTGGAAAGGCTTCAGGGCTGCTGAGATATTTGGATCAATTTGAAAGTGCTCTCTGTGGAACTGCGACAAGCTGCAGAGTGATGCCAGTTTGTCTACAGCCTAGATCCAAGCTGCAGGAAGGGCATGGGAACTTCTGCAGACCCTGTCAATTAGGTGCAAAATGCATAGAAAGGATTGAATGAATGCAAACCAGACATACACTTTGTAAATAATTGTAAATAATGTTGCAAGGTGGTCATCCTGTTAATCGATGATTGGTCGAACTGTTGAGCCTTGGAGAAACTTTGAATCTCAGGGCACATGTTTCAACATTTGTTCTCGTTTGCTTCCTTCTGGAGCTTTCTTTCTTATACAATGTATTAGCCACTGTATTATTGGGTTAGGAACTCAATATTGTACTGTTATAATTAATATGTGTGATTGGTTTGTTGGGGTTGCCACCCCCAAGTAATGTCACGCCCTTAGTTTGGAGGGGTAAGAGGGTGTGTCATTCTTTGGGGTGTGTCGGTTGAATGTGACCTGTTCTGTTTGCACGAGTTATTGTTGTCTTGCGTGGGTGGATCGGCAACCGTCCCTGCAGTTTGTTCTTCAATAAAATGAGGTTTTGGAACCAGAGTTTGACTGAACCACACTAAGGGGGTTAAGTGTAGATATCCGGAATTTACATGGTCAGGATTGAATCTGAGTCTCTGGCGCTGTGAGGCAGTAGCTCTGCACCACTTCACCAACTGGCCGGCAAGACTTGTGGTAGTGGGGGACTGCATTCATGCTCAATAGGGGCGGTACGGTGGTGCAGCGTTAGAGTCGCTGCCTTACAGCGCCAGAGACCCGGGTTCTATCCTGACTACGGGTGTTGTCTGTACAGAGTTTGTACGTTCTCCCTGTGTCCTGCTTGGGTTTTCTCCGAGTGCATCGGTTTCCTCCCGCACTCCAAAGCCGTGCGCCGGTTTGTAGGTTAAAATGACTTAGTAAAATTGTCCCTAATGTGAAGGATAGTGCTTGTGCATGGGTTAATCGCTGGTCTGTGCAGATCCGGTGAGCCAAAGGGCCTGTTTCAACGCTGTATCTCTAAACTGAACTAAACATGAATTGATAGTAAACCTGCAGTCAGTGAAGAAAGCTAATGGCAAGTTGGCCATCATAACCAGAGGATTTGAGTATAGGTGTAAAGAGGTCCTTTTGCAGTTGTACAGGGCCCTGGTGAGACCACTAATGTCCTTCCTAATTTGAGGAAGGACATCCTTGCTAGTAATGAAGTGCAGCGTAGGTTCACGAGGATAATCCCCGGGATGGCGGGACTGTCATATGAGGAAAAATTGGAAAGACTGGGCTTGTATTCACTGGAATTTAGAAGGATGAGAGGGAATCTCGTATGTTGCAAAACATGCTTGGCTGCACGGAGTTTGTATGTTCTCCCCGTGATCCACCTGGGCTTTTTTCCGAGATCTTCGGCTTCCTCCCACACTCACAAGACATACAGGTATGTAAGTTAATTGGTATAAATGTAAAATAGTCCCTCGTGTGTGTGTGTGTGGGATAGTGTTAATGTGCGGTTGGTGCAGACTTGGTGGGCCAAAGGGCCTGTTTCCGTGCTGTATCTCTAAACGAAAGCTAAACTGATACAGCTTTGGACTGGGCAGCGTTTCCGGAGAATAATAATAGATACAGCAGCTTCTGAGAAAGACCCATTCACTGATCAAACACTAACAGTTACTTTTTCCTGGGCTTGTGTGCAGGTGCCAGTCTGTGTGTGCAGCCCATGTACCTGGGAGAGATCGCACCCAAGGTCTGGAGAGGAGCCATCTCCGCGGGAACCCCCCTGTCCCTTACTTTAGGAATCCTCGTTGGACAGATAGTGGGACTGAGGTAAGACCCTGTCATCATATATTTTAATGGCAAGATCATTTTCAGGTAACTAGTTTAGTTTACAGATGCCGCGTGGCAACAGGCCCTTCGGCCCACCGAGTCCGTGTCGAACAGCGAAACCCGCACATTATCCTACACTCACTAGGGACAATTCACAACTATACCCAAGCCAATTCGATTGCAAGCTGTACGTCTTTGGAATGTGGGAGGAAACCGGAGCACCCAGAGAAAACTCACGCGGGTCACGGGGTGAGTGTACAAACCCTGTACAGACGGCACCCGGAGTCGGCATCGAAACGGGGTCTCTGGTGCTGTAAGGCAGCAACTCTACTGCTGCGCCACCGTGCCGTTCTAAATATATTAGTAAATCTCAGAATCTGACGTGAGATTCCTACCTATTCCACATACTCATTGATCAAAACACAAAGTACTGTCTTTGTGCAGTTTGCACGTTTAGTTTAGTTTAGTTTAGATAGTCTAATTTAGTTTATTGTTACGTGTACCGAGGTACAGTGAAAAGCTTTTTTGTTGTGTGCTATCCAGTTAGCAGAAAGACCATACATTATTAAACTCAAGTCCCCCACAGTGTATAGATGCAGGATAAAGGGTACAAGGTTTAGTGCAAGGTAAAGTCTGATTAAAGATTGTCTTTGGGTCTCCAATGAGGTGGATGGTAGGTTAGGACTGCTCTCTAGTTGGTGATGGAACAGTTTGGTTGCCTGATAACAGCTGGGATCTGGCCTTGAATCTGGAGGTGGGCGTTCTACCTGTGACCACGTGGGTTTCCTCCGGGTGCCCTGGTTTCCTCCCACGTCCCAAAGACTCATTACCAATGAATATCTCATTACTGATCTCACCCCGCACCTCCCCACCTCCACCTCCCTGCACCTTGAAATACACTTAATGATGAAGTAGACATAGGAACTGCAGAAGCTGGAATCTTGGGCAGAAAAAGACCCCAAAGTGCTGGAGGAACTCAGCAGGTCGGGCAGCATCTCTGGAAAACATGGATAGGCAATGTTTCATGTCAAGACCTGAAACGTCACGTATTCATATTCTCCAGAGATGCTGTCTGACTTGCTGAGTTACTGCGGCACTTTGATTTTGTTATAATGGAGGGTCCCAGACCTTTTAGTAAGGCACGGTGGCACAGTGGTAGAGTTACTGCCTTATTGAGTCTGAGACCCAGGTTCGATCCTGACTACAGGTGGTGCCTGTACCAAGTTTGCACATCCTCCCCGTGACTTGCGTGGGTTTTCTCCAGGTGCCCCGGTTTCCTCCCACACTCCAAAGGCGTACAGGTTAGTAGGTTAATTGGCTTTGGTAAAATTGTAAATTGCCCCTGGTGTGTAGGATAGTGTTAGTGTATGAGGATTGCTGGTCGGTGCGGGCTCAGTGGGCCAAATGGGCTGTTACTGCGCTGAATCTTTCAACTAAACTAAACTAAAACCTCTGTCAACAGACGATGCCTGACATGATGAGTGTTTCTGAGTCCCCTATTACATTTATTGTAAGTTTATTATAAGTGCGGCAAATGCCGTGATGATGTTCACATTGAAATTAGCTCAACAAAAATGTCTACCCTTCAAGTTAGGCGCAAAAAGCTGAAGTAACTCAGCAGTTCAAGCAGCATCCTTGGAGTAGTGACATTTCAAGTCGGAACCCTTCCTCAGATTTCTTGCAAGACTCGTTACAGTCGCTAGAATTCCCGATTTCTTGATAGTCATCTTAGATTAATGGCCGAAGATAGACACAAAATGCTGGAGTAACTCAGCGGGACAGGCGGCATCTCAGGAGAGAAGGAATGGGTGAGGTTTCGGGTCGAGACCCTTCTTGGAAAAAGTCAGACTAGAAAAAGTCTGAAGAAGGGTCTCGACCCAAAACTTTGCCCATTCCTTTTCTCCAGAGATGCTGCCTGACCCGCTGAGTTACTCCAACTTTTTGTGGCTATCTTCGGCCATCTTAGGCATTTGTGCCTATCTTCAGTTTAAACCAGCATCTGCAGTTCCTTCCTACACATATTAGATGAATGGCCTCCAGGTTTATTCTTCTTCTGTGGGTTTAAATAACCGCCTCAAGTCAACTTCTTAAAAGACTCTGTCCGGTCACCCTTCAACCATTTGCAATTCATGTTCTACCCGTATATCACATTTTATGGAACATTTTGTTAATTTACGTTAAGACCAAAACCTGGTATTGACTTTGAAAGTACACATTCTATTAATCTGCCAGACTGTTTAGGAAGATGAGTCGAGACCTTTTAGTTTAATCCTCCCAGATATTGACTTGGAAAAGCCGTGGAGGTGCTAGGGAATTCAAGTTCAAGTGAGTTTATTGTCATGTGTCCCTGTATAGGACAATGCAATTCTTGCTTTGCTTAAGCACACAGAAAAAAATAGTAGGCATTTACTACAAAACAGATAAATGTGTCCATATACCATGATATAAATATATACACACATGAATAAATAAACTGGTAAAGTGCAAATAACAGAAAGTGGTTATTAATAATCAGAGTTTTGTCCGAGCCAGGTTTAATAGCCTGATGGCTGAGGGGAAGTAGCTATTCCTGAACCTGGTTGTTGCAGTCTTCAGGCTCGTGTACCTTCTACCTGAAGGTAGCAGGGAGATGAGTGTGTGGCCAGGATGGTGTGGGTCTTTGATGATGCTGCCAGCCTTTTTGAGGCAGCGACTGCGATAAATCCCCTCGATGGAAGGAAGGTCAGAGCAGATGATGGACTGGGCAGTGTTTACTACTTTTTGTAGTCTTTTCCTCTCCAGGGCGCTCAAATTGCCGAACCAAGCCACGATGCACCGGTCAGTATGCTCTCGACTGTGCACCTGTAGAAGTTAGAGAGAGTCTTCCTTGACAATCCGACTCTCCGTAATCTTCTCAGGAAGTAGAGGCGCTGATGAGCTTTTTTGATAATTGCGCTAGTGTTCTCGAACCAGGAAAGACCTTCAGAGATGTGCAGGTCAAGCAGCATCCTTGGAGTTGTTTAAAGTTCTTGACCCTTTCAACCATCGGCCCATTGATATAAATGGGGCTGTGGGTCCACAATCAGTTCCTTGGTTTTGCTGGTGTTGAGGGCCAGGTTATTGCGCTGGCACCATATGGACAGTTGCTCGATCTCTCTTCTATATTCTGACTCATCCCCATCAGTGATACGCCCCACAATAGTGGTGTCGTCAGCGAACTTGATGATGGAGTTCGCACTGTGGTTTGCTACGCAGTCATGGGTATAGAGTGAGTACAGCAGGGGGCTGAGCACGCAACCTTGAGGTGCTCCCGTGCTGATTGTTATTGAGGCTGACACATTTCCACCAATACGAACAGACTGTGGTCTGTGGATGAGGAAGTCGAGGATCCAGTTGCAGAGGGATGCGCAGAGACCCAGTTCTGCGAGTTTGCTAACCAGTTTGGAGGGGATGATTGTATTAAATGCCGAGCTGTAATCAATGAATAACAATGAATTGAGATTAACTGTGATACTGAACACATGTAAAATAAAGACACAGCGCTGGGGTAACTCAGCGGGTCAGGCAGCAACTCTGGAGAACGTGGAGAGGCGACACTTTAGGTTGGTTCCGTTCTACAGACTGCCTTCTCTGAAGAACCTGAGTTGGAACCAGGGTCCCAACCCGAAACGTCACCTATCCACGTTCTCCAGAGATGCTGCCTGATCCACTGAGTTGCTCCAGTGCTTTGTGTCTTTTTGTTTATGTAAACCAGCATCTGCAGTTCCTTGTTTCTCAATGAATGAAATGTAGCTGGTGTAAAAACCCTGAATGATAATGGATGGTTTGGTGCCCAAGTGGCGCTCGCTGCTGAACGGTCTTTAAATAGCGGGCGGCACGGTGGCGCAGCGGTAGAGTTGCTGCCTTACAGCGCTTGCAGCACCGGAGATCCCGGTTCGAGCCCAACCACGGGCGCTGTCCGTACGGAGTTTGTGCGTTCTCGCCATGACCACGTGGGTTTTTTCTCCGAGATCTTCGGTTTCCTCCCACACTCCAAAGATGTGCAGGTTTGTAGGTTAATTGGCTTGGTGTAATTGTAAATTGTCCCTAGTGTGTGTAGGGTAGTGTTAATGTGCGGGGACGCTAGTCGGCGCGGACTCGGTGGGCCGAAGGGCCTGTTTAAACCCTGTAACTCTAAACTAAAAATAAGGTAGACTGGGCCTGACGCATTGTGCTTTTCATGGTGTGCTGGTTTTCTGATTGTTGCCTCTGGTGCTCGCAGGGAGTTACTGGGCGGGGAACAGTACTGGCATATCCTACTCTTCACCATCTGTATCCCAGCTGTGATCCAGCTCCTGATGCTGCCATGGTGCCCTGAGAGTCCCCGCTACCTCTTCATTGACAAAAGACTGGAAGCTGAAGCCGTCCAGAGTACGTATTGCTTGCATTCATCATTCGGGGCACGGTGTATAAGAGCCGTGAAGAAATGTTGCAGCTTTGTCGGGCTCTGGTTTAGAGGCCACGTTTGGAGATTCATGTTCACTTCTGCTCGCCCCATTATCGGGCGGTCACGGTGGCGCAGCGGTAGAGTTGCTGCATTACAGCGAATGCAACGCCGGAGACCCGGGTTCGATCCCGACTACGGGTGCTGCCTGTACGCCGTTTGTACCTTCTCACCGTGACCTGCGTGGGTTTTTCTCCGAGATCTTCGGTTTGCTCCCACACTCCAAAGACGTACAGGTTTGTAGGTTAATTGGCTTGGTAAATGTAAATGTAGGAGGGTGTCGATGTGCAGGGATCGCTGGTCGGCGCGGGCCAAAGGGCCTGTTTCCGTGCTGTATCTCTAAACTAAAAGTAAGGATCTAGAGGGGGTGCAGAAGAGGTTTACCCAGCATGCTGCCTAGACCAGACGGTATTAGCTGTAAGGAGAAGAGTGGGAAGGAATGGCGGATGCTGGTTTAAACCAAAGATAGGCACAAAAAACTGGAGTAACTCAGCGGGACAGGCAGCATCTCTGGAGAGAAGGAATGGTCGAGATGTGTGAAGAAGGGTCTCGACCTGAAACGTCACCCATTCTGTCTCTCCAGAGATGCTGCCTGTCCCGCTGAGTTATTCCAGCTTTCTGAGCTGTCAGGAGCTATGTCTCATGATCCTATGATCTTATGAATACTTGCAGTCAGAAAGATGAGGTTAATTTGGCATCATGCTCAGCATGGACTCTGTGGGCTGAAGGGCCTGTTCCTGTGCTGTACTCTTTGCTCCATTTAATTGCTATGGGCGTTTCACTAACACTGCTGATTTAACCCTTGTGTATTGATTGCATTGCCATTCTGACTGGCTCATCGTATCGGCCCGTAAGGGTTTAATTTCACATCTGAGTTTCTGTTGAGATTAATTGCCCGCTGTGTCCACTTTGCAGGCTGGGTTTTTGGCCATTTTATACGATAGTCTGGCTTGAGTTCATGAGGTCATACGTGACAGGAGCAGAATTAGGCCATTCGGCCCATCAAGCCTACTCCGCCATTCGATCATGGCTGATATATCTCTCCCTCCTAATCCCATTCTCCTGCCTTCTCCCCATAACCCCTGACACCTGTACTAGTCAAGAATCTCTGCCTTAAAAATACCTGTTGTCAGCCTCCACAGCCATCTGTGGCAAATAATCCCACAGATTCACCACCCTCTGACTAAATAAATTCCTCCTCATCTGCTTCCTAAAGGAATGTTCTTTAATTCTGAGACTGATCTCTGGTCCTAGACTCTCCCGCTAGTGGAAACATCCTGTGCACATCCGCTCTATCCAAGGCTTTCACTATTCGGTAAGTTTCAATGAGGTCCCCCCCCCCCCCCCCCCCTCATCAATCTAACGTATTATATGAAGCCTATTTGGAAAATAACTGCTGCCTTTCCCTTCCTCAGGCCTCAAACAATTGCACGGTGCTAATTCTTATTTGAGTGAATTAGAGGATATAGAGAAAGAGTGGATGGTGATACATCTGCAGCCGTCAAAGGGGCTGTGGGACCTTCTCAAAGACCGCTCGACTCGATGGCAGCTCATCACTGTGATGGTGATGAACGCAGGTGTGCAGTTCAGCGGCATCAATGTTGTAAGTGCGACCGACAGGCTCGGCAAGACCACGTCTTGCATCATATAGGGCGCTAACAAAGTTACGAAGTAATCCCCAATGCCCCCCTTTATTTTCGGCCCCCCCCCCCCCCCCCCCCCCCCCCCGACACTGTCCCTCTTTTCCTTTACTTTGTGTGTGGCCCCCACAATTAATCTGAAAAAACGCCCCGACCCGAAATGCCACCCTATCCATCTTCACCCAAGATGTTCCTTGACTTGCTGAGTTACTCCAGCACTTTGTGTCTTTTCTTCTTACAAGTGTTGCTATTCAACAAAGTACAGTACTTTTGTCCGCATTCTGCTGCTGCTACTTGTGGCTCAGGACATTATTTTGCTGCTACATGAATCTAAGGGTTTACTACGAATTACGGACTATCTTGGTTGCACTAGGGACTTGGGGCTTTTATTTTGCACTATTTTAAAAAAATGATTGAACTTGTTCTTGTGTTGTCTCCGAGCACTGACTTTACAGATCTGTCATGTTTAGTTCAGTTTAGTGAAACAGGGTCCGCGCCGACCAGCGATCCCCGCACATTAACACTATCTTATTACCCACTTGGGATCATTTTTACATTTACACCAAGCCAATTAACCTACAGACCTGTACGTCTTTGGAGTGTGGGAGGAAAAAGAAGATCTCGGAGAAAACCCACGCAGGTCACGGGGAGAAAGTACAAACTCCGTGCAGACAGCGCCCGTAGTCGGGATCGAACCCGGGTCTCCACCGCTGCGCCACCGTGACCGCTGCAAGCAAGAATTTCAATGTTCCATTTCCAGTATGCACGACTACTAAACAATCTTGACTCTTCACTTCCCACCAAACTGCTACATTTTAAAGCATTTTATCGCGATGCATCACAGCACGGCTTGGGAACAGCTCCATCCAAGGCCACAAGAAATTGCGGAGAATTGTGGACACTGCCCAGACCGTCACACAAACCGACCTCCCTTGAGACGTTGCCCATTCCTTCTCTGCAGAGATGCTGCCTGTCCCGCTGAGTTACTCCAACACTTTGTGTCGATCTCCTTTCTATCGACTCCATTTACACCTCAGGCTGCCTTGGCAAGGCCAGCAGTATAAACAATGACTAGTCTCACCCCAGCCACTCCCTCTTCTCCTCTCTCCTTTCAGGCAAGAGGTACAGAAGTGTGAAAAAGCACACCTTCACATTCAGGGTCAGTTTCTTCCCAGGCAACTGAACCATCATACCAACAACCAGAGAGCGGCCCTGAGCTACCTCATTGGAGACCCTTGGACCATCTTTAATTGGACTTTATCTTGCACTAAACATTATTCATGTTATTTCCTTTGACCATGTATCTGAACACTGTACCCGGCTCGATTGTAATCATGTATTGTCTTTCTGCTGACTGGACACAACAAAAGCTTTTCACTGCAACTCGCTGCACATGACAATGAACTGAACTAAACATCTTTCCATCGGTTGGCAATAACAGTGGCGGTTTATTTGGTGAATTGTGATCGCAGGATCAAGTTTCGGGTCGAGACCCTTCTTCAGACCCATCTCGACCCGAAACATCACCCATTCCTTCTCCAGAGATGCTGCCTGTCCCGCTGAGTTACTCTAGTTTTTTGTGTCCATCTTCGGTTTAAACCAGCATCTGCAATTCCTTCCTGCACAATACCTCCTGGGCTGCAGCCTTAACATTGGAATTAGATTAAAAGTAAATGTATAGTCATAAGGTAGGGTTGACCATTGAACCAGACATGGTCCAGTGTTAATCGTTAAACTAGTCGCGTGTCCATGAGATCATGGTGGGTCTATTTATATCAGCTTGCATTTGGAATTCATGGGTCCAAAGGGTCATTTTATCCAAATTACCATTTCATAGAATACATAGAAAATAGATGCAGGAGTAGGCCATTCGGCCCTTCGAGCCTGCACCGCCATTCAATATGATCATGGCTGATCATCCAACTCAGTATCCCGTACCTGCCTTCTCTCCATACCCCCTGATCCCCTTGGCCTCAAGGGCCACATCTAACTCCCTCTTAAATATAGCCAATGAACTGGCCTCAACTACCCTCTGTGGCAGAGAGTTCTAGAGATTCACCACTCTCTGTGTGAAAAATGTTTTTCTCATCTCGGTCTTAAAGGATTTCCCCCTTATCCTTAAACTGTGACCCCTTGTCCTGGACTTCCCCAACATCGGGAATAATCTTCATGTCTGTCTGCCATGGATAGTAGGCCTGTTAAAAGCTGCATGGAAATGCTGCTCCTCCATGGCTCCAGTGATCCGAGTTTGATCTTGCAGTCTGTGTGGGATTTGCATGTTCTTTCTATAACCCACTACGTTTCCCCTGGGGTGAGTGTCTTGCAGAGGGATGCCCGGGTCAGTAGGGTTAATGGCCCTCTGTCCGTTACCCCTTGATGTGTGGGGACTGGATGGGAAGGTGGGATAATATAGAACTTGTGTGATAACTCTTTTGATGTCTCATTTCTCACACCTCGCCCTTCCTTATTTCTGTGTCTCCCTCTCCCCTGACTCTCAGTCTCGACCCCAAAACGTCACCCTTTCCTTCTCTCCAGAGATGCTGCCTGGCCCGCTGAGTTATTCCAGCGTTTTGTGTCTATCCTTGTGTAAACTGGTGACTGACGGCTGGTTTGGACTTGATGCTGAATCGTTCTATCGAGCAATCATTCCAATTTGCATTAATCTGACCCTAATCCCATTTTATTTTCCACCACCTTCATATCATTCTCCTTCCTTCTTGATGATGCTGCCGCACACGCTGCGATTCTGGTACCCGACTAACAGACTAACCAGCATGTCTGCAGGAGTAGGGAGCACCTGGGGAAAACCCACGCACTCACAGGGAGAACGTGCACACTCCACACAGACAGCATCGGAGATCACAATTGAACCAGGTCACCGAATCCGAGAGGCAGAAGCTCCATGAGCTGTACCACTGTGCCAGTGCTAGGTTTGCCCAGTGCCACGTGCATTGCTAGTCCGCACCGAACAGCGATCCCCGCACTTTAACGCCATCCCACACACACTAGCGACAATTTACATTGATACCAAGCCGATTAACCTACAAACCTGGACGTCTTTGGACTGTGGGAGGAAACCGAAAATCTTGGAGAAAACCCACGCGGTCACGGGGAGAACGTACAAACTCCGTACAGACAAGCCCTGGTAGTCAGGGTCGATCCCTGGTCTCTGGCGCTGTAAGGCTGCAACTCTTACCGCTGCGCCACAGCGCCGCACCTGAGGAGTTTTGGTATTAAAAGAGAACTTTTCTCGATGGTGAAATGGAAGTCCATAATTTACAACATGTTAGAAACAAAGAAAATGGGTGCAGGAGTAGGCCATTCGGCCCTTCGACCCACTACCGGCCATTCAATATGATCACGGCTGATCAGCCTAAATCAGTATTCAAGAAGGAACTGCAGATGCTGGAAGATCGAAGGTACACAAAATTGCTTGAGAAACTCAGCGGGTGCAGCAGCATCTATGGAGCAAAGAAAATAGGCAAAGTTTCGGGCCGAAACCAAGGGTTTCGGCCCGAAACGTCGCCTATTTTCTTTGCTCCATAGACGCTGCTGAACCCGCTGAGTTTCTCCAGCAATTTTGTGAGCCTAAATCAGTACCCCATTCCTGCTTTCTTCCCGTATCCCTTGAATCCATTAGACCTAAGAGCTAAATCTAACTCTCTCTTGAAAACATCCAGTGAGTTGGCCTCCACTGCCTTCTGTGGCAGAGAATTTCACAGATTCACAACTCTCTGGCCTACCCCTTTATTCTTAAACTGTGACCCTGGTTCTGGACTCCCCCAACATTGGGACCATTTTCCCTGCAGCTACCTTAGTGCCTTTTAGTTTATAGCCATTGTATGATAAACAACTCTACTGCTTTGGAAACAGTGAATTAGCCTGTTTGCAGCATTCGCCTACTTAGAACTTGAAATATCTTTTCAGTGCAAGGTGCCACAATCAAACACATGACTCCAACGATAGCATTGATGAACGACATCAGAAAGTGTATTTACAGCATGTTACTTACTACCTTTCAGTTGATGGCTGTTGTATGAGAAACTTGTTTTTCTATGTTTCAGATCTACTTCTATGCCACTTATATATTCAGTGCTGCTGGAATAGCACCGGCCTACATCCCCTATGTTACCATGGGGACGGGAGCCTGTGAGTGTTTCTCAGCGTTATGTTGTGTAAGTAGAAGATAATTGCAAACCCACCAAAACCAAATCAATCTAGCAGCTAACAGCGAGGTTATTTTCATTGCAGATTGGTACAGAAGAGGTTGACTTGAATGTTGCCTGCATTAGAAACATAGAAAATAGGTGCAGGAGTAGGCCATTCGGACCTTCGACTCAACACCGCCATTTAATATGATTATGGTTGATCATCCAAAATCAATACCCCGTTCCTGCTTATCCTTTGATTCCGTTAGCCCTAAGAGCTAAATCTAACTCTCCCTTGAAAACATCCAGTGAGTTGGCCTCTACTGCCTTCTGTGGCAGAGAATTCCACAGATTCATAACTCTCTGGGTGAAAAAGTTTTTCCTCATCTCAGTCCTAAATGGCTTGCCCCTTATTCTTATTAGAAGGTGATGGATGTATGGAACAAGCTGCCAGAGGAGCACCATCCCAACGTTTAAGAAACAGTTAGACAGGTACATGGTTAGGACAAGTTTGGAGGGATATGGGCCAAATGCAGGCAGGTGGGACCAGTGTAGCTGGGACATTGTTGGCAGGTGTGGGCAAGTTGGGCCGAAGGGCCTGTTTCCACACTGTATCACTCTATGACTCTAGAAGTTGGACAAACTTGGATTGTTTTCCTTGGAGGCTGAGAGGAGACCTGATAGAAGTTTGTGAAGTTATCAGAGGCATAGATAAGGTGATCAGTCAGAACCTTTGTCTGCCGAAGCTGGAAATGTCATAAGCGAGAGGGTATAGCTTTAGGGTGAGAGAGGGAAAGTTTCAAGGAGATGTGCAGGACAAGTGCGGCACAGTGTTGCAGCAGTAGAATGGCTGCCTTCCAACACCCGAATGGCTGCTATCCAGCACACCTTGCTGCAATAGAGACCCGGGTTCGATCCCGACTACGGGTGCTGACTGTACGGAGTTTGCACGTTCCCCCTTTCTCCCCCGCTGCGCCACCGTGCCGCCTCTTGAACCTCATGTGTTAACGAGGAAGCTTCTAACTAGCGAAGCCCTGCATTTTATATTACTAACGTCTTGCGAACAAGTTACAAAACGTGAGTGAAGGGTGGGCTGAAATGTCAAAGATGGGCTGAACGGCCTCGGGCTGCGTCAGGATTTAAACCAATGACAAATGCTGTTTGCTTGTGTGTGAAGAGATGTGCATGATAAAAGTTCATTATTCCTGTGATGCAGGATGCTGGGAAAGTGGGCTGAAGAATGGTCGATGGAGGTTAATGCAGATTATGGAGGTCAATAAAGATAAGTGCAAAGTGTTACATTTTGGAAAGTCAAACCAGGATGGGACCTTCAAAGTGAATGGTAGCACCATAGGGAGTGTTGTAGAGAAGACGGATCTAGGAGTGCAGATACATAGTTTCCAGAAGGTTACATCGCAGGGTGGTCAAGGAGGCCTTCAATACATTAACTGGGTTCAATCCTGACCTCGGTTGCTGTCAGTGTGGAGTTTGCACCTTCTTCCTGTGACCACGTGAGTTTCCTCCAGGTGCTCCGGTTTCCTCCTACATCCCACAAGACGTGCAGGTTTGCTGGTTAATTGGCCTCTGGAAATTGCCCCAAGTACGTTGGGAGTGGATACAAACATGGAACTAGTGCGTGAATGGGTAATTGGTGATTGGTGTGGACTCTGTGGGATGAATGGGCTGTTTCTCTTTAAAATGAATGTGCTCATTGCAATCGGAATAGAGAGGCAAAATATGACTGCACTCTTCAACTATTTATCACTACTGATCAGAGATGCATACCCGGGCAATGTAAGAGTCCTACAGTGTGGAGACCGGCCCTTTGGCCCAACTTGCCCAAGCTGACCAGCATGCCCCATCTGCACTAGTCCCACCTGCCTGTGTCTGGCCCATGTCCCTCTAAACCTATCCTATCCATACACCTGTTCAAATGTTTTTTAAACATTGTGATAGAACCTGCCTCAAGCACCACCTCTGGCAGTTTGCTCCTTATATTACCTCCCTTTGTATTAAAAAAAAAATCAACTTCAGGTTCCTATTAAATCTTAACCCTCTCTCCTTAAACTTATGCCCTCTGGTTCTTGATTCCCCTAGTCTGGGTAAAAGACTCTGAGCATTTATCCAATCTATTCCTCTCATGTCCTTATGCACTTCTGTAACATCACCCCTCATCCTCCTACGCTTCGAGGGATAAAGTCCTAGCCTGCTCAAGTCCCTATCAATCAGGATCTTGTCCGGGCAACATCCTCATAAATCTGCTCTGCACCCTCTCCAGTTTAAAGGCAACATCCTCGTAAATCTTTAAGTTTAGTTTAGTATAGTTTAGAGATACAGCGCGGAAACAGACCCAGCGGCCCACCGAGCCCGTGCCGACTGGCGATCCCCGCACGCTAACGTTATCCTACACACACACTAGGGACAATTTACAATGACACCAAGCCAATTAACCTACAAACCTGCACGTCTTTGGGAGGAAGCAGGTTCACCCGGGGAAAAGCCACGCAGGTCGTGGGGAGAACGTACGAACTCTGTACAGACAGCACCGAAAGTCAGGATCGAAACCGGGTTCCTGGCGCTGTAAGGCAGCAATTCTAGGGCGATCACGGTGGCGCAGCGGTAATGTTCCTGCCTTACAGTGAATGCAGCGCCGGAGACCCGGGTTCGATCCCGACTACGGGTGCTGTCTGTATGGAGTTTGTACGTTCTCCCCGTGACCTGCGCAGGTTTTCTCTGAGGTTTTCGGTTTCCTCCCACACTCCAAAGACGTACAGGTTTGTAGGTTGCTTGGCTTGGTAAATGTCCACAGTGGTTGTAGGATCGTGTTAATGTGCGGGGATCGCTGGTCGACGTGGGCCGAAGGGCCTGTTTCTGTGCTGTAACTCTAAACAAAACAACTGCTGGACACTGTGCCATCATTCCCTGCGGTCTAACTAGATTAATGGCAAAACCCTTGTAGATCCCTTCATCTTTCCAGCTTAAATGTATTTGAGTGCATTGTTGATTCTTCCCGAGTCTCTCTGAGACACTGTTAATGTGTCATTCATTTCCAGGGCCTTATAGTTGAATTGCTCGGCAGGCGGGTCCTCATCATCGGTGGCTATTGCCTCATGGTAATGTGCTATGCCGTAATAACCATTACACTAACCTACCAGGTAAGAAGGCTCGTCTATTGGTTCAGATTCCAACCTCCCTTCCAGATATACCTCACGCCCCCTCGGCAAGGCCAGCAGCATAATCAAGGATGAGTCTCACCCTTGCCACTCCCTCTCCTCCTCTCTCCCATCAAGGGGGGATGTGCAGGCTGTGGCAGTGAGCATGTGCAAGGGGGCATGTGCAGGCCGTGGCAGTGCGCATGTGCAGGGCAGCCGGCTGTGCTGGCGGATGAGGAACGGCCGGAGAGCGGAGACTCGGTGGCCCGGACACGGATGGCTGGTGGAGTCCAAAGACTATAGAGGAGCACGGAGAGTGACAGAGAGAGAGAAATAGAGAGGGGGGGTCAAGCCAGGCAAAATGACGCGGCTTTTAGGTTGCCTGGCAGGACTTTAGCTGGCCATTGGCAACCGAGCAAATTTATAGGTCAAATGGAAGGAATTTAGTGTTCAATTGCATTAAAGTCAATTAATCGGCTTTTCGAGTGCGGTTCCATGTACGGATTCGTGGTTTAGAGAACGTTCACATTGCGCTAGTTTAATTTCAGCCCTGAAGCCTGTGATAGAATAAACCTAAACCTGTACCTGAATATAAATCCCTGCAAGAAACATAAATGTCTTATTGCGAGTCAGAAACTCTCACCCTAACCACCTGTTCTTTACCTATTGATATTATTGCTTTTATAACCATTTTCTATAACGTGAGGTGTCGTAGTGATGACCTGTATATGACAAATATCAACATTAATCAATCCCAATCAACCCCATTACGTCATCATTTTCATGAGCCACCATGTCCATCCCATAAACCACTGACGTCAACAATTCATAGATAGTGTGGGAGAGAATTTAGTGTTCTAGCAGTACCCTGAATCTGGCTTTGTTGTGGCCCAACTCAGATAGGCACAGACACAAGATAAAACATGGGTGACACGGTGGTGCAGCAGTAGAGTTGCTGCCTCACAGGGCCAGAGAGCCGGGTGCTTTCTGTGCGGAGTTTGTACATGCTCCTGTTTCCAGGTTAATTGGTTTCGGTAAAGAGTGTAAATGGACCCTAGTGTGTGTAATTGTGCTATTGTGTGGGAATCGCTGGTCAGTGCGGACTCGGTGGGCCAAAGGGCCTGTTTCTGCGCTGTATCTCTAAACTAAAAATAAACATCCAATATAGATTGGGATCCCCGACTCAAACCTGTGCAGAGATTCTCCAGTATCACGTTGCATGATCTGCCTTTGACTTGATTTGACATTTGTGTTTGCAGGATTCCTATTTCTTGGTGCCCTATATGACAATGACGTTTTTGTTTATATTTATTCTGAGCTTTGGCCTGGGACCAGGTAAGTATATTTATATTAAACCTCGTTAAAAAGTGTTGACATACAATTGTTCCCGTTTGATAACTTTGGGTCATCTACCTTTTATTCTCCATCAGTTTGATTCTGCAGTCCATTTAATATCTCCAGCAGATGTCCTTGTGTATCTGACTACATCTCTGAAATCGGTCTTGTTCAATTATCAATATGGTACTTACAGTATGATACAATATTATATTAGCAAAATGGGGGCACGATGGGGCAGCGGTGGAGCTACTGCCTTACAGCGCCAGAGACCCGGGTTTGATCCCAACTACGGGCGCGGTCTGTACGGAGTTTGTACCTTCTCCCCGTGACCCACGTGGGTTTTCTCCGAGGTCTTCAGTTTCCTCCCACACTCCCAAGACGTACGGGTTTGTAGGCTAATTGGTTCCTAGTGTGTGTATAGGAGAGTGTTGGTGTGCGGGGATCGCTGGTCGGCGCAGACACGAAGGGCCGAAGGGCCTGTTTCCACGCTGCATCTCTGAACTAAACTGTAAATTAAACTAAACAACTTCAAATAATCTGTGTTCATTTTCAAGAATGTCGGGGTGTCTCAGAGTCCGCTTGTTATTAAGTTCCCAATCCCACTGGAGCTGAGGTTTAGGATTTAGAAGCAACATCTTGTTTATATGCACCACAGTGCTTCAGCTAGTGGGCGACACAGTGGCTCAATTGAAGGAGCCACTGCTTCACAGTGCCAGAACCCTGGGTTCAAACCCGACCCCTGGTGCTGTGTGTGTGTGTGTGTGTGTGTAGTTTCACATATACTAGGCCTCCACAGCCTAATGAATTCCACAAATTCACCAAACCCTCTGTAAAGAAATTCCTCCTCATCTCCTTTCTAATGGTACGTCTTTTTATTCTGAGGCTGTGGCCTCTGGTCCTAGACTCTCCCACTAGTGGTGACATCCTCTCCACACCCACTCTATCCAGGCCTTTCACTATTTGGTAAGTTTCAATGAGGTCCTCCCCCCCCTCCTCAGCCTTCGAAACTCCAGCGACTACAGGCCCAGTGCCATCAAACGCTCATCATTTGTTAACCCAGCCATGTATGGGATAATTCTTGTAAACCTCCTCTGCACCCTCTCCAAAGCCAGCACACCCTTCCTCGGATATGGACTACTCACAATACCCCAAATGCGATCTGACCAGTGCCTTATAAAGCCTCAGCATTACATCCCTGTTTTTATATTCTAGCCCTCTCAAAACAAATGCTGGCATTGCATTTGCCTTCCTTACTACCGATTCGACTTGCAAATTGACGCTTTGTGAATCCTGCACCAGCACGTGTGTGAATGGGCGATCGATGGGCGGTGTGGACTCAGTGGGCCGAATCTCCAAACTAAACTAATCCCGTGATATGCTTTCCCCATACTGCGTGGAGTCTGGAATTCAATGTAAACTGGTCCCACCTGGATTCCTCCTGTAGCTCTTGGTTCCCTGAACGCCTGGTTATAATGGGGACACGAGGGAACGGTGGCTCTTCACTGAGGGTCTCCAGCAATGTAAAGCCAGGTCAATACGTCTTGGAGACTGGGGGGGGGGGGAAATCTAAATGTGCTTCACTGAAGATAGACACAAAATGCTGGAGTAACTCAGCGGGACTGGCAGCATCTCTGGGGAGAAGGAATGGGTGACGTTTCGACACGTTTCTGAGTTACTCCAGCATTTTGTGTCTACTGTCGATTTAAACCAGCATCTGCAGTTCCTTCCCACATGTGCGCTTCACCCAGTCGCTTGTCTGTCTCCAGGGGTGACCACCACAGTGACGGGGGAGCTGTTCACACAGATGGCCCGGCCAGCAGCCTACATGGCCAGTGGCGCCATTAGCTGGCTCAGCCTCTTCCTCGTCAGTGCGACCTTCCCCCTGATTGTGGTAAGTTGCTGTTAGCCCAGTGAACCCAATGCATCCCCCATCCCCACCAACGTTCCACCCACCCAACCCGTGTAGTGAGGAAGGGGGGGGGGGGGGGGCGGACTTGCCTCTGCCCTCTGTCCCAACCATTGTCTGACCTCAGCCCCATGCGGAACAAAGGTGGACGGGCGAGGAGTGGGACATGGCTGGAAGCCCCGCAACAGCCTGGGACTGGCCTGGGACAGGCACCGCCCGTTAGAACAGGAGCGCCAAAACATGCGGGGCCCAGTAGACTGTACACTCGCTAATGTTCACAAGTTCACACGTCATAGGAGTAGAATTAGGCCATTCGGCCCATCGGCCACTCTGCCGTTCAATCCTGGCTGATCTCTGCCTCCTAATCCCATTTTCTTGCCTTTGCCTCATAACCCTTGACACCCGTTCTAATCAAAGATTTGTCTATCTCTGTCTTACAAATATCCACTGACTTGGCCTCCACAGCCCTCTGAGGCAATGAGTTCCACAGATTAACCTCACTCTGACTAAAGAAGTTCCTCCTCGCCTCCCTTCTAAAAGAGCGCCCTTTAATTCTGAAGCTTTGACCTCTGGTCCTAGACTCTCCCACCAGTGGAAACACCCTTTCCACATCCACTCGCTCTATGCCTTTCGTTATTCTGTAAGTTTCAATGAGGTTCCCCCTCAACCTTCTAAGCTCCAGCGAGTAGAGGCCCAGTGCTGTCAAATGCTCATCATATGCTAACCCCCACATTCCTGGAATCATTCTTGTTATCGTCCTCTGGACCCTCTCCAGAGCCAGCACATCCTTCAGGGATCATGGGGTCTGGCAATATTCTGCTGGATTGTTTGTAAGATAAAGAATTTCACTGTGTTAACACTCAGTACAGAGAATATTTACGAGGATGTGCAGAGAAGATTTACCAGGATGTTGCCAGGACCCGAGGGCCCTGAGTTATGGGGAGAGGTTGAGCAGGCTCGGACTCCATTCGTTGGAGCGCAGGAGGATGAGGGGTGATCTTATAGAGGTGCACAAAATCATGGGAGGATTAGATCAGGTAAACACAAGGAATCTCTTGCTCAGAGTAGGGGGATTGAAAACCAGTGGACAAGGGTTTAAGGTGAGGGGGGGGAAATGTTTTATAGGAGATTGATCCCTGGGATGGCGGGACTGTCATATGAGGAAAGATTGAAAAGACTTGTATTCACTGGAGTTTAGAAGGATGAGGGGATTTCTTATAGAAACATATAAAATTATAAAAGGACTGGACAAGCTAGATCCTGGAAAAATGTTCCCAATGTTGGGTGAGTCCAGAACAAGGGCCACAGTCTTAGAATAAAAGGGGAGGTCGTTTAAGACTGAGGTGAGGAAAAACCTTTTCACCCAGAGAGTTGTGAATTTATGGAATTCCCTGCCACAGAGGGCAGTGGAGGCCAAGTCACTGGATGGATTTCAGAGAGAGTTAGATAGAGCTCTAGGGGCTAGTGGAGTCGAGGGATATGGGGAGAAGGCAGGTACGGGTTATTGATAGGGGACGATCAGCCATGATCACAATGAATCTGGCTCGAAGGGGCGAATGGCCTCCTCCTGCACCTATTTTCTATGTTTCTACTAGAAACTTTCTAGGAACCTGAAGGGTAAATTTTTCACACATTGTGTCAGAGGAGGTCATTGAGGCAGGGACTATTGCATCATTTAAGAAACATTTTGACAGGTACATGAATAGGACGGGTTTAGAGGGATATGGGCCGAATGCAGGCAAGTGGGACTTATATAGCTGGGACGTGTTGGTCGGTGTGGGCAAGTTGGGCTGAAGGGCCAGTTTCCACGCTGTCTAACTCTATGACTATGTGACAATAACAACACCGTTGAACCATTGTCTTTGTTGCCAGGAGACCATGCAGCACTATTGCTTCATCATCTTCCTCTTCGCGTGCCTCCTTGTCACGCTGTTTGTCTACGTGGTCGTACCCGAGACTAAGAACAAGACCTTCATGGAGATCGAGAAGGAATTTTGGGCTCGGAACTTGCGGTGCGGGTTACCGATTGCGCCTGCAGGTGTGCCGTTGGCCGTTGTGAGGAAACCTTGATGTTGTTGCCGGCGGCCATCTTGGTTTGAGGTGGGACTGCAGGGCCGGATGCAGCTTGTTCCAGTGACCAGCGGCGGTAGATGTCTCATGGCCACGCCACGTGTTTTGGAACAGCTTTGTTTGTTAGGTTCGCAGTTAAAAAACAGAACAATTTCAGCCTTTTTCTAAACCTGATTATATCCTTGCTACAGTAGTGCCTCTTCCGACTAGAGTCTTCCTGCTCCACAGATGAGGTGCTTCGTCATCTGCTGAGTGTTGATAGCAGTAGATCTCAAACTTTTGATTGGACTAAAGTACATAATAATAATTTAATGTGGCGATTAGATAAAATAGTCTTCCTTGTTTCTCCTGCACCGTTACTTTGCATGCACCAACCGCTTTCAGCATTGATTCCAGTCAGGAACAATTCCAATAAGGTGGGGGATGGGAACACTGATAACAAAGACAAACCCAGTGTGGGGGAGGGGAGGGGGCTGCGGAGAACAAAGAGGGACTATTTGGGGACTACATTGAACGCTTGTAACTTTGTCTGCGCCCTATGCGTGGCAACTCTTTGCATACCTTGTGAATCCCCGCAGCTACCCGCCCGTAGTCAGGATCGAACCCGGTTCTCTGGCGCAGGAAACCTGAACGGAAACCTCTGGAGACTTTGCGCCCCACCCAAGGTTTTCATGCCTGGAGGTTCCCGGAGGTTTTTGTCAGTCTCCCTACCTGCTTCCACTACCTGCAACCACCTGCAACCTCCGGGAACCGCACGGAAACCTTGGGTGTGACGCAAAGTCTCCAGAGGTTTCCGGTCAGGTTTCCTAAGTGGGACAGGGGCATAAGGTAGCAACTCCACCACTGCGCCACAGTGCCGCCCTTTACCTGTGCACTGTGGACGGCTTGATTGTAATCATGTCTAGTCTTTTCTCTTCACTGTAACTCGGTATAGGCGATGATAATAAACTAATCTAATCTAAACTATTCATCAGGCCCTGGGGATTTATCCACCTTAATCTGCTCTAAAACTGCCAGCTCCTTCCACATCGGAATATGGATACTTTCCAATGGATCATTGTGATTTTCCTTTCCAGCACATACTCCATGGTAAATATTCCCATGAACTATTCACTTAACACCTCACCATCGTCTGTAGCTCCACACATAAATGACCAAGCTGAGTCTCTAGGGGACCAATCTGCTCTCTCATTACTCTTTTTTTTTCTCTTTCTTATATGGATTTTTTAGCAATACAACACGAAAACAGGCCCTTTGGCCCACTGAGTCCGTGCCGACCAGTGATCTCTGTACACTAGCACTATCCTACACATTAGTGACAATATGCAATTCTTTCCGAAGCCTTTTAACCTGCACACCTGTATGTCTCCAGAGTGTGGGAGGAAACCGGAGCTCCCGGAGAAAACCCAGACGGTCACGGGGAGAACGTACAAACTCCACACAGACAGAACCAGTAGTCTGGATCACATCTGGTGCTGTAAGGCAGCATCTGTACTTATTCTTCTTATATCAGTGCTTCCCAATGTGGAGAATGCTGGCTTGCTGCAGATGCCATCAAGTGGGGCTGGAACTATTGACCAAGGCATACAACGGGGGAAGAGGCCCTTCAGCCCATCTTGCCCATGCCGACCAAGATGCCCCAACTAAGCTACTCCCATTGGCCCGCATTTGTTCCACATCCCTCTAAACCCAGCCTATCCATGGACCTGCACAAGGGTCATTTAAATGCTATTATCACACCTGCCTCAACTACTTTCTTTGGCTTCTGAAGTTGCTGTTAACATAGAAAATAGGTGGAGGCCATTTGGCCGTTCGAGCCAGCACTGCCATTTATTGTGATCATGGCTGATCATCCACAATCAGTAACCCTTGCCTGCCTTCTCCCCATATAACCATATAACAATTGCAGCACGGAAACAGGCCATCTCGTCCCTACAAGTCCGTGCCTAACAATTATTTTCCCCTAGTCCCATCTACCTGCACTCAGACCATAACCCTCCATTCCTTTCCCATCCATATACCTCTCCAATTTATTTTTAAATGATAAAATCGAACCTGCCTCCACCACTTCCACTGGAAGCTCATTCCACACAGCAACCACTCTCTGAGTAAAGAAGTTCCCCCTCATGTTACCCCTAAACTTCTGTCCCTAAATTCTGAAGTCATGTCCTCATGTTTGAATCTTCCCTACTCTCAGTGGGAAAAGCTTATCCATGTCAACTCTATCAACTCTGTCTATCCCTCTCATCATTTTAAAGACCTCTATCAAGTCCCCCCTTAACCTTCTGCGCTCCAAAGAATAAAGACCTAACTTGTTCAACCTTTCTCTGTAACTTAGTTACTGAAACCCAGGCAACATTCTAGTAAATCTCCTCTGTACTCTCTCTATTTTGTTGACATCCTTCCTATAATTGGGCGACCAAAATTGTACGCCATACTCCAGAATTGGTCTCACCAATGCCTTGTACAATTTTAACATTGCATCCCAACTTCTATACTCAATGCTCTGATTTATAAAGGCTAGCATACCAAAAGCTTTCTTTACCACCCTATCTACATGAGATTCCACCTTCAGGGAACTATGCACAGTTATTCCTAGATCCCTCTGTTTAACTGCATTCCTCAATTCACTACCATTTACCATGTACGTCCTATTTTGATTTGTCCTGCCAAGATGTAGCACCTCACATTTATCAGCATTAAACTCCATCTGCCATTTTTCAGCCCATTCTTCCAAATGGCCTAAATCTCTCTGTAGACTTTGGAAATCGACTTCATTATCCACAACACCACCTATCTTAGTATCATCTGCATACTTACTAATCCAATTTACCACACCTTCATCCAGATCATTGATGTGCATGACAAACAACAGTGGACCCAACACAGATCCCTGTGGCACCCCACTAGTCACTGGCCTCCAACCTGACAAACAACCATCCACCATTACTGTCTGGCGTCTCCCATTCAGCCACTGTTGAATCCATCTTGCTACTCCTGCATTTATACCCAACAATTGAACCTTCTTAACCAACCTTCCATGAGGAACCTTGTCAAAGGCCTTACTGAAGTCCATATAGACAACATCCACTGCTTTACCCTCATCAATTTCCCTAGTAACCTCTTCAAAAAATTCAAGAAGATTAGCCAAACACTACCTTCCAGGCACAAATCCATGTTGACTGTTCCTAATCAGACCCTGTTTATCCAGATGCTTATATATATATTATCTCTAAGTATCTTTTCCATTAATTTGCCCACCACTGAAGTCAAACTAACAGGTCTATAATTGCTAGGTTTACTCTTTGAACCCTTTTTAAACAATGGAACAACATGCGCAGTACGCCAATCCTCGGGCACTATTCCCGTTTCTAATGACATTTGAAATATTTCTGTCATAGCCCCTGCTATTTCTACACTAACTTCCCTCAATGTCCTAGGGAATATCCTGTCAGGACCTGGAGACTTATCTACTTTTATATTTTTCAAAAGTGTCAGTACTTCTTTTTCTTTGAATCTCATAGTATCCATAGCTACTCTACTTGTTTCCCTTACCTCACATAATTCAATATCCTTCTCCTTGATGAATACCGAAGAAAATAAATTGTTCAATATCTCCCCCATCTCTTTTGGCTCTGCAGATAGCTGTCCACTCTGTCTCTCTAATGGACCAATTTTATCCCTCGTTATAGAAACATAGAAAATAGGTGCAGGAGTAGGCCCTTCGAGCCTGCACCGCCATTCAATATGATCATGGCTGATCATCCAACTCAGTATCCTGTACCTGCTTTCTCTCCATACCCCCTGATCCCTTTAGCCACAAGGGCCACATCTAACTCCCTCTTAAATATAGCCAATGAACTGGCCTCAACTACCTCTGCGGGAGAGAATTCCAGAGATTCACCATGTTATCTGTGTAAAAAAAGTTTTTCTCATCTCGGTCCTAAAATATTTCCCCCTTATCCTTAAACTGTGACCCCTTGTTCTGGACTTCCCCAACATCGGGAACAATCTTCCTGCATCTAGCCTGTCCAACCCCTTAAGAATTTTGTAAGTTTCTATAAGATCCCCCCCTCAATCTTCTAAATTCTAGCGAGTACAAACCGAGTCTATCCAGTCTTTCTTCATATGAAAGTCCTGACATCCCAGGAATCAGTCGGGTGAACCTTCTCTGTACTCCCTCTATGGCAAGAATGTCTTTCCTCAGATTAGGAGACCAAAACTGTACGCAATATTCCAGGTGTGGTCTCACCAAGATCCTGTACAACTGCAGTAGAACCTCCCTGCTCCTATACTCAAATCCTTTTGCTATGAATGCTAACATACCATTCGCCTTCTTCACTGCCTGCTGCACCTGCATGCCTACTTTTAATGACTGGTGTACCATGACACCCAGGTCTCGTTGCATCTCCCTCTTTCCTAATCGGCCACCATTCAGATAATAATCTACTTTCCTGTTTTTGCCACCAAAGTGGATAACCTCACATTTATCCACATTATACTGCATCTGCCATGCATTTGCCCACTCACCCAGCCTATCCAAGTCACCTTGTAGCCTCCTAGCATCCGCCTCACAGCTAACACTGCCCCCCAGCTTCGTGTCATCCGCAAACTTGGAGATGTTGCATTCAATTCCCTCGTCCAAATCATTAATATATATCGTAAATAGCTGGGGTCCCAGAACTGAGCCTTGCGGTACCCCACTAGTCACTGCCTGCCATTGTGAAAAGGACCCGTTTACTCCTACTCTTTGATTCCTGTCTGCCAGGACTGTTATCCTTTTGCTATTAATATAGCTGTAGAAACCCATTGGATTTACTTTCACCTTACTTGCCAAAGCAACCTCATGTCTTCTTTTAGCTTTTCTAATTTCTTTCTTAAGATTCTTTTTACATTCTTTATACTCCTCAAGCACCTCATTTACTCCATGCTGCCTATAATTATTGTAGATCTCTCTCTTTTTCCGAACCAAGTGTCCAATTTCCCTTGAAAACCATGGCTCTTTCCAATTTTTACTATTTTCTTTCAACCGAACAGGGGCATAAAGATTCTGTACTCTTAAAATCTCCCCTTTAAATGTCCTCCATTTCTGTTCTACATCCTTCCCATAAAACAAAATGTCCCAGTTCACTCCTTTCAAATCCTTTTGCATCTCATCAAAGTTAGCCTTTCTCCAATCAAAAATCTCAACCCTAGGCCCAGTTCTGACCCTCTCCATAATTATATTGAAACTAATGGTATTGTGATCACTGGACCCGAAGTGCTCCCCAACGCATACCTCCGCCACTTGTCCCGTCTCATTTCCTAACAGGAGGTCCAGCACTGCCCCTCCTCTAGTAGGTACTTCTATGTATTGCTGCAAAAAACTATCCTGCACACATTTTACAAACTCCAACCCATCCAGCCCATTTACAGAATGTGTTTCCCAGTCTGTGTGGAAAATTGAAATCTCCCACAATCACTATCTTGTGCTTACTACTAATATCTGCTATCTCCTTACATATTTGCTCTTCCAATTCTCGCTCCCCATTTGGCGGTCTATAATACACCCCTATAAGTGTTGCTACCCCTTTCCCACTTCTCAGTTCCACCCAAATAGCCTCCCTAAACGAGCCCTCTAATCTATCCTGCCAAAGCACTGCTGTAATATCTTCCCTGACAAGCAATGCAACACCTCCACCTCTTGCCCCTCCAATTCTATCACACCTGAAACACCGAAATCTTGGAATATTTAGTCTCCAATCACAGCCCTCCTGCAACCATGTTTCACTGATCGCCACAACATCATACTTCCAGGTATCAATCCAGGCTCTAAGCTCATCCACCTTTCTTACAATGCTCCTAGCATTAAAATATGCACATTTAAGAAACTCACCCCCTCTTATTCTCTGTTTGTTTTCTTTTTCTTCTTTCTCCCTTAGATTTTGTGTCCGAGTGCTTCCCTTCTCTGCCTCCAGCCTCACACGCTGTCTACCAGCTTTCTCTATTTGAGTCCCTCCCCCCCCCAACCATTCTACTCCTTGATTCCGCTAGTCCCTAGAGCTCTATCTAACTCTTCTAAATTCACCCAGTAAATTGGCCTCTACTGCCTTCTGTGCCAGAGAATTCCACAAATTCACAACTCTCTGGGTTAAAAAGTTTTTTTCTCATCTCAGTTTTAAATGGCCTCCCCTTTATTCTTAGACTGTGGCCCCTGGTTCTGGACTCTTCTCCCCCCCCCCCCCCCCCCCCCCCCCAACATTGTGAACATTTTTCTTGCATCTAGCTTGTCCAGTCCTTGTATAATTTTACACGTTCTTGGCTCGGCTCCCTCCAATCTGCTCTTGTCTCCGTTGGCCAGTCATGGAGGGAGGCGGTGGGACTAATTATGCCACAACTCGTAGTGAATGCGGGTCGCAACTGAAGCAAGTAAGAGCCATTATTATTATTTATTGGTGTGGTCGTGAGTTGCTGCTGACGCTCTCAGCCTGCCGTGTCAAAGATGACCCTTCCCCTGACCTGGTGGACCAAGCGGAAAATGAGACACAAGGAACTGCAGATGCTGGAATCTTGCGTAGAAGACAAAGTGCTGGAGTAACTTCGCAAACAGTCTGTATTTTGTTCATTTGAAGGTGCATATTCCACAAAGCAAACATAACATCAACATGAATTGAAATAGAGTCACTGTACGGGACCTGTGATTCATTAATACAAACATTCTCGGGGGTTTCCACCCATCTGCCATCAACAGTTCAACTCGACTAAGAAACAGTTGGACAGGTACATGGATAGGACGGGTTTGGAGGGATATGGACCAAACGCAGGCAGGTGGGACTAGTGTAGCTGGGATATGTTGGACGGTATTGGGCAAGTTGGGCCGAAGGGCATGTTTCCACATTGTCGTTCTATGAACTGTATCCACCTATCACTTGCCCAGCTTTGTCCTGCTTCCCCCACCCCCCTCTCTTTCAGCTTCTCCCCACCACAGTGCAATCATTCTGAAGACGGCTCCCGACCCAAAACGTCCTCCAGAGATGCTGCCCGGCCCGCTGTGTAACTCCAGCACGGTGTTCTTGATGTAAATGTGAGGATTGGCCCGAGTGTGGAAGGTACCCTGGGCCTGCACTGTCCAGAGGCTCCTGCCTCACCCGTCGGATTACAGTCTTGTAGACAGAGCCGCCGTGTGGTTTGGAGCGGCTGCCTGACAGAGGCAGGGGCACATTCCCCTCCTCGCCTGGCGCAGGGTGCTGAACTCCTCGTTGATTTGGAGAAGGGTTTTCCCTTTGGTTTCGGGGAGGATGTAAAACATGAAGATTGCCACCAAGGAGCAGCTTACAAAGAACAGGAAGAAGGAGAATGGTCCCAGGGCCTCCTGCAAAGGGAAAGTGGGAGATTACTTCAGTGTTTGTCATAAGTGATAGGAGGAGAATTAGGCCATTCGGCCCATCAATTCAATTCCACCATTCAATCATGGCTGATCTATCTCTCCCTTCTAACCGCATTCTCCCCATAACCTCTGACACCCGCACACATCATGAATCTATCTATATCTGCCTGAAAAATATCCACTGACTTGGCCTCCAAAGCCGTCTGCGGCAATGAATTCCACAGATTCACCACCCTCTGACTAGAGAAATTGCTTCTCATCTCCTTCCTAAAGGAACACCCATTAATTCTGAGGCTGTGACCTCTAGTCCTAAACATCCTCTCCACATCCACTCTATCCAAGCCTTTCACTATTCATGTACGTTTCAATGCGGTTCCCCCCCCTCATTTTTCTGAATTCCAGTGAGTACGGGCCCAATGCTGTCCAACGAGTGCAGAGAGAAGTTCTTGAAAACTTTGATTAAATCATCGCTAAACCTTTAGATTCCAGGACACAAGCAAAACACAGCTTCAGGTGAAGGGTAAATTTCATCCCAAATCTCCGTCTGAGAGGCCGGAACAGTGGTGCAGCGGTAGAGTTGCTGACTTACAGCGCCAGAGGCCTGGGTTCGATCCTGGCTACGGCTGCTGACTGCAGGAAGATTGTTCCCAATGTGAATCTCTGGAATTCTCTGCCACAGACGGTAGCTGAGGCCAGTTCATTGGCTATATTTAAGAGGGAGTTAGATGTGGCTAGAGAGATCAGGGGGTATGGAGAGACGGCAGGTACAGGATACTGAGTTGGATGATCAGCCATGATCATATTGAATGGTGGTGCAGGCTCGAAGGGCCGAATGGCCTACTCCTGCACCTATTTTCTATGTATGGAGTTTGCGGGTTTCTCTCCGTGACCTGTGTGGGTTTTCTCCGGTTGCTCCGGTTTCCTCCCACATTCCAAAGCCGTGCAGGTGAATTGGCTTCTGTACGTTGTCCCCAGTGTGTAGGACAGAACTAGTGTACGGGTGATCGCTGGTCGGCGCGGACTCGGTGGGCCGAGGGTCCTGCTTCCACGCTAGATCTCCATGAAACTAAAGGAGTAATTACTTGTGAAGATGTGTACCAGATGAAGTCAGTGGATCCATCACCCTCCAGCCCACCCCCTCCTCTCCACATTGATGTGCCCTGCACATCACCTTTTGTAGTTTCATTTAGTTTAGAAATGCAGAAATGCCCACCGAGATAGCACTGACCAGCGATCCCCGCACACTAACACTATCCTACACACACTAGGGACAATTTACAATTATACCAAGCCAATTCACCTACAAACCTACACGTCTTTGGAGTGTGGGAGGAAACCGAGGGTCTCCAATGAGGTATATAGTAACTCGGGACCGCTCTCTGGTTGGTGATAGGATGGTTCAGTTGCCTGGTGCCATCTGGGAAGAAACTGTCCCTGAATCTAGAGGGACATACTGGATCGAAATACTGGATAAACTCAGTGGGTGAGGCAGCATCTATGGAGCGAAGGAAAAGGTGACGTTCCGGGTCGAGACCCTTCTTCAGACTTTAGAATCTAGAGGTGTGCGTTTTCACACTTCTGTACCTCCTGTCTGCTGGGAGAGGGCAGAGGACGGAGTGACCAGGGAGAGACTCGCCCTTGATTATGCTGCTGGCCTTGCCGAGGCAGCGCGAGGTGTAGATGGTGCTAGCAAAGATAACCCACGCAGTTCATGGGGAGAACATACAAACTCCGCACAGACAAGCACTGGAACCCGGGTCTCTGTCGCTGTGAGGCGCCAACTCCGCCACTGCGCCTCCGTGCTGCCCTTTCTTGTTCACTCTTAAGATTCGAACCTGTACTTACAACAAGGAAGGGAAACACGAGTCCCAGGACAAAGAGCGACAGCCACTGGAGGCTGTTTGCTGCCACCAAGGCAATCGAGCGGTTAGACTGAGTGAATATCTCCAATGGCAAGACTCCGCTAACACTACCTGGGGGCAAGAACAAAGGCACCATGAATCATCTTATTGCACGTTACAAGGCAGGACACTTGGATAATCTTTTAACAGAAGCAAGGTACAGTGAAAATCTTTTTTGTCCAGTTTAGTTTGGTTTATAGAGATACAATGCGGGAAACAGGCCCTTCGGCCCACTGAATCCGTGCCGACCAGCGATCCCTGCGCATTAACACTATCCCACACACAGTAGGGACAATTTATATTTATACCAAGCCAATTAGCTTACAAACCTGCACGCCTTTGGAGTGTCGGACGAAACCGAAGGTCTCGGAGAAAACCCACTCAGGCCATGGGGAGAAGGTATAAACTCTGTACAGACAGAAGGTATAAACTCTGTACAGACAGCACCCGTAGTCAGGATCGAACCCGGGTCTCTGGCGCTGGAAGGCAGCAACTCTACCGCTGCGCCACCGTGCTGTTGGGTGTTATCGAGTCGGCGGAAAGGCTATACATGATTAATCCCAGATACAATGTCAGGGAAATGCCCCCTGGAACCAGGGAAGTTAATACCTTAATACAGCGGCGTCCGTGAAAATGGTGGCGTAAAACCAACGATGGAATTTGTTTCTCACCAACGTAAGTCTCAGCCACAGGGGAAAATGAAAACTCACTGCTCTATGGGCGGCACGGTGGCGCAGCGGTAGAGTTGCTGCCTTACAGCGCCAGTGACCCGGGTTCGATCCTGACTACAGGTGCTGTCTGTACGGAGTTTGCACGATCTCCCCGTCTCCCGGGGTCTTCAGTTCCCTCCCGCACTCCAGGTACAGGTTTGTAGGTTAATCGGCTCGGTATAAAATGTCAATTTGTGTGTAGGGTAGTGTTGGTGTGTGGGGATGGCTTGCTGGCTGGTCGGCCCGGACTCGATGGGCCGAAGGGCCTGTTTTCCTCGCCATCTCGCTGAAACTAAACTCAAAACTCAAATGTCAAAGCTGGAGCAGGTAGCAAGCAGGGTGTAAGGAGGGTCTGTGGATGGTACCCACCTGGGCCGATCCCAAAGGTGAAGATGTAAGCGAAGATGAAGGCCAGGCAGCAATATGGAATCCAGGTGAAGTACTCCTGAAAGAAGAGACATTAGATGTGTGAGCAAAGAGAGATGTTGATGGGGAAACACACATTTAAGACATTCATAAACTAAATCCAATAAGTATAAATGATGCAGTGATAGGTATATTGTCTATGCAAGTTCTATTTAGTTTAAGTTATAATTCAATAGAACTTGCATTGATGATATATAAAGATAGGCGGGCTGCACATGTTTTAGTGCAGGCTTATATTTTTGTCTTGCGCGTATTCAGGTTCACACATATGGTTCACCAGTTTGGTTTAGTTTTCTCTTTGTTTAGAGATACAGTGTGGAAACAGGCCCTTCGGCCCGCTTAGTCCATGCTGACCAGCGATCCCCGCACGCCAGCACCGTCCCACACACACTAGGGACGACTAACTATTTTACCAAAGCTGTACGTCTTTGGAGTTATCTTGAACGTGACAGCATTTCACTTTCAACCAAACATGGCCTTGGAGTTTCAGCCACTGGAGTTCATTGATGCTGTGGGGGTCATGTAAAGATGCACAGGAGTAGATAGTTTAAGAGCAATGGCTCAAGGGTCCGTTACATTGAGCTTTTGCGCAGAAAACAGGAAGAACAAAGCAGATTAAGTCTCACAATTCCGTGGTTCAAGTAGGAGTCTAGGGAAAAGTCATCTAAATATCTCGTCAGGTTCCACGTTAGGGTGGCGCAGTGGTAGAGTTGCTGCCTCTCAGCACCAGAGGCCCGTGTTCGATATTGACTACGGACGCTGTCTGTACGGAGTCTGTACGTTCTCCTCGTGACGTTGCGTGGGTTTTTCTCCAGGATCTCCGGTTTCGTCCGACACTCCAAAGACGTACAGGTTTGTAGGCTAATTGGCTTTGGTAAAATTGTAAATTGTCCCCAGTGTGTGTAGGATAGTGTTAGTGTCCAGGTGGCTCGATGGGCCGAAGGGCCTGTTTCCGCATGGTATCTCTAAACTAAAATGTCAACCGTTTTGCAGGCTTTCAATTCTTGAACCACTGCCTCTATACTAGATTACTCACATTTGTAACTCCATGTTGAAGACCTATTGACCACAGGAACCAGTGTTCGGTCTCTGCTTGTAAAGATCTCTATTGTATCAAACTGTTACCCTCACGAAGGAAGACCTGATTATCCAAGACTTTCTCGTGGAGTTGAGGGGTCATGTAGTCGTACAGCATGGAAACAAGCCCTGTGGCCCCACTTGGCCATCCCCACACAGAGATGCTCTACCAATCGGTGGTAGCCAGTGCCATCTTCTTTCGCTGCTGTGTGCTGAGGCTGCGGATGGCAACAGGATCAACAATCTCATCAGGAAAGCTGGATTCATGGGATGTGGTCTTGGAGGGTGAGATGCTCCTCAAACTGCGGAGCATCTTGGACAATACAGCTCGCCCCATCCAATGACACACTGGTCAACCTGAGGAGCACCTTCAGCAACAGACTGGTTCCGCCAAGATGCAGCACAGAACGCCACAGGAGATCTGTTTTCTCTGTGGCTATCAAATCGTACAAATCCTCCCCCTTCTGTTGTGTGATACACTGACTCCACGCAGGTCATGGACTATATCCCAATTGGGAAGTATTAACCAACTCCAACAGTGGTCTTCAATAGAAAACAGCTGGAATTTCTCCGTCAATATGAGGTTGACCGTGATAGCAACCCAATGTTGCTCCGTTACAAAGTCTTTGTTTATAATTGTCACGTGCACCAAGGTACAGTGAAAAGCTTTTTGTTGCACGCTATCCAGTCAGCGGAAAGATATACATGATTACAATCAAGGCGTCCACAGTGTACAGATGCCGGATAAAGTGCATAACGTTTAGTACAAGGTGAAGTTCAATAAAGTCGGATTCAAGATAGTTTAAAGGTCTCCAGTGAGGTAGATGGAAGGTCAGGGCCGCTCTTTAGCCGGAGAGAGGACGGGATGGGATGGAACAGCAGGGATGAAACTGGGTCTGAATCTGGAGGTGTGTGGTTTCAAACTTCTTGCCTAATGGGAGAGGGGAGAAGAGGGAGTGATTGGGATGAGACCGGTCCTTGATTATGCTGGGGGCCTTGCCGAGGCAGCGTGAAGTGCAGGGAGGGTTGGTTTGTGCGATGGTCTGGGCTGCGTCCACAGCTCCCTGCAAGTTCTTGCAGTCTCGGGTGGAGCTGTTCCTAAACCACGTTGTGGTGCGTCCCCGATCAAATGCTTTGTACGGGTCATGTGTAGATGTTGCGAGCCGTGGGGATGTGCTAAAACCTGCATCCATCCATTAATGTGAATCAAATGCCACATAGGGAATCCACACCCACCAGAAACAGCATATTGGACCTCTGCATGGTCATACTTACAAATGGCGGACAGGTCTTCAATGAAGCTCACCTTCACATTGAGTGTAATAATCAACAGTAATATCCACATGGCCATGAAGGTGTACCCTTTCCAGAGCAGGACCTTCCTTCCAACTCGTTCAATAATGAACCCCTGTGCAAAAGAATTATTAGAGAGAGAGAGAGTTTCAATCCAAGAACTTCCAAGTTCAGACTTTGAATCTGCCACTAAACACTGCTCATGAATGAACCCTGAATCCACGAAGCTGTAAATCTCACGCGATTGGCCCAATGTGGCCGTGTGAAACCTTTGCAAAAACTGCCCAGTCTATTCCCACAACCTTAGTGCGGATGGTACATGTTGGTCAGCATGGGCAAGATGGGCCGAAGGGTCTATTTCCACGCTGTATAACTGGTCATACAGTTGTAGACTGGCACAACATTGAAACAGGACCTACAACCATCTTGCCCATGCTGACCAACATGTCCCATCTACACTAATCCCACCTGCCTGCATTTTGACCATATCTCTCTAACCCTGTACCCATCCAAATGTTTCTTCAACATTGCGATACTACCTGCCTCAACAATCTCCTCCGGAAGCTCGTTCCATGCACCCACCACCCTTTGTGTGAAAAAGTCACCCCTCATATTCCTATTAAATCTTTCCCCCTCACCTTACCCCTATATCATCTGGTTCTCCATTCCCTTACTCTGGGCAAGAGACTCTGTGCATCTACCCGATCTATTCCTCTCATGATTTTGTACACCTCTATAAGATCATCTCTCATCCTCCTGCGCTCCAAGGAATAGAGTCCCAGCCTGCTCAACTCCCTATAGCTCAGGCCCTTGAGTCTTGGCAACATCTTCGTAAATCTTTTCTGCACCCTTTCTAGCTTGAAAGTGTTTAGTCTTCTATGAACCCAGCGTTCCCAACATAAGCCTGAAAATTAATTCCCTACAGCTTCTGAATCTATTGTCTTTTAGAACAATTTTAATGTATTTATTCCTTGTTTGGGATCTGGGAGTTTAGTGCCCATTTAGTGCTCCTCTAATTGCCTTCGAGATGGTGGTCATTGAGTTGCTCTCCTGAACTGCTGTTGTGCCTCTGGTGAGGGAGACAGTTCCAGGATTCACAGCTAATGATTGTGTTTGGACTTTACTTCCACTGAGTCATGCATTTCAGATCGATACAAACCTCCCCGTGGAATAATATCTTTGCCTCTCCACTGGAATGTTTGCCAATTATTTCAGATTCACGACCTTTCAAAAATAGGCTCATTCTATTGAACGTTTCTCTTGTGTGCCCTGTCACTTTCACCGGCCTTCAGCTTTTGCAAGTTTGTCCCATTTCTGACATCAGGCAACCCTCTGTTTCCTTTCTTCCTGTCCCACCAGCATGCGACTCCATGCGGCAAGTGCGACCTAACGTGGTCGCTTGAGCCGTACGGCCTCGCGGGGCCGGTCCCACTTCGATCGCCAGAGCCGTATGGAGTTGTGCGGAGCTGGTCCCGACATCGCGCGGGGCTCTGAAAAACTGACCGTGTTCAAAAATTCCACGCGGCAACGGCCTGCCGGCCCGCAGCCACCTCAATGCCGTGCACATCGCCTCGACGCAGTACGCAGCGTCTTGACACCGTACGTCACGCGCGGGCTTCGCTCGAACTTCACGTCACTCACTCGACCTCCGTGCGGCCCCCGCTTCTGGTTTAGTCGCGCTCGCCGCATGCAGGCGCATGCTGGTGGGACCGGCCCTGTACGGGGATCACTCGACCTCCGCGCGGCCCCCGCTTCCGGTTTGGTCGCGCTTGCCGCATGCAGGTCGCATGCTCGTGGGACAGCCTTAAGGCTTGATGTCCTCAGTAAAGTGCGGTGGACACAGTTATGCCACAAAGTGGGCGGCACAGTAGTGTCGCGGTAGAGCTACTGCCTCACAGCGCCAGAGGCACGAGTTCAATCCTGACCACGGGCGCTTGTCCGTACCGAGTTTATACGTTCCCCCTGTGAGCTGCGTGGGTTTTCTCCGAGATCTTTGGCTCCAGGACACATCTACTTATTGCCTCAGTAACATCCATGGGTTCCCTCTTTGTTCATTTTTCCTCTCATGCTTCCCCAGTCTATAAGCTCCAGGGTTAAACACATTGCAAACAACTCATCTTCCTTATGATTTTCAATATTCCCGACAACATTGGGCGGCATGGTGGCGTAGCAGTAGAGCTGCTGCCTTACAGCGCCAGGGACCCGGGTTCGGTCCTGACTACAGGTGCTTGTCTGTCCAAGATCTTTATTTTCCTCCCACTGTCCAAAAACGCGCAGGTTTGTAGGTTAATTGGCTTGGCATAAATGTAAATTGGTCCTTGTGGGTGAAGGGTAGTGTTGATGTGTGGGGGATCGATGGTCGGCATGGACCCGGTGGACCAAAGGGCTTGTCTCCGCGCTATATCTCCAAACTAAACTAAACCTTGTCTCTTTATGAAGATAGGCACAAAGTGCTGGCATCTCTGGAGAAAAAGGATGGGTGACATTTTGGGTTGGGACCCTCCTTCAGACTGTGGTCTCTTCATGTTGTTTCTCCCAAAGTGCGTCAGAGAAACATAGAAAATAGGTGCAGTAATAGGCCATTCGGCCCTTCAAGCTAGCACCACCATTCAATATGATCATGGTTGATCATGCAGAATCAGTACCCCGTTCCTGCTTTCTCCCCATATTCCTTGATTCCGTTAGCCCTTAGAGCTAAATCTAACTCTCTTGAATACATCGAGTGAATTGGCCTCCACTGCCATCTGTGGCAGAGAATTCCACAGATTCACAACTCTCTGGGTGAAAAGGTTTTTCCTCATCTCAATCCTAAATGGCCGACCCCTTATTCTTAAACTGTGACCCCTGGTTCTGGACTCCTCCAACATCGGGACCATTTTTCCTGCATCTGGCCTGTCCAATCCCTTAAGAATTCTATATGTTTCGACAAGATCCTCTCATCCTTCTAAATTCCAGTGAATACAAGTCCAGTCGATCCATTCTTTCATCATATGTCAGTCCCACCATCCCGTGGATTAACACTTAGCCTCTTGAGCCTGCATTTACCATGTGTGTGTGTCCCCAGTTCACCAGGCTTTGCTCCCCTTGAAGTCTCTATCTCAGAGACACACGGAACTGCAGATGCTGCAATCCTGTGCAGAACACAGAATTCTGGAGTAAATGTCCTCCGAGTGCCTTTGGTATTTCTTTGGCAAACAAAAATAGGCTCAACCATCGATGAGGCACAAATAAGATTGAGGCTGATCTTACGCATATTACTGAAGTCAATATTTCAATTCCGCTCGCTGCTATCCCCACGTATAAAATCTTGTCCTTGGAAATCCCCAGCTCCTGATAAACTTCATTCGCATAAAAATAGATCTGGAAAATAGGAAGATCGATTAAAATATTTTGTTCAAGAACTCATAAAATGCAGCTTTAGACCACTCCTTTAAACAAAATGGGCGGCCCGCCAGAGTTGCTGCCTTACAGCGCCAGAGACCCGGTCTTTGTTACTTCGATCCTGACTACAGTTCCTGCTCCCTGTACCTGGGTCACCTGACTGTGATGTGCCGCCCCTACTACCTTAGACGGCACGGTGACGCAGCGGTAGAGCTACTGCCTTACAGCGCCAGAGACACGGGTTCAATCCCGACTTCGGGTGCTTGTCCGCACGGAGTTTGTACGTTCTCCCCGTGACCTGCGTGGGATTTCTCTGAGATCTCCGGTTTCCCCCCACACTCCAAAGACGTACAAGGTTTGTAAGTCAATTGGCTTCGGTATAAATGTAAAATTGTCCCTCGTGGGTGTGTAGGATAGTGTTCGGGTGCAGGATCACTGCTTATTGCGGACTCAGTGGGGCCGAAGGGGCTGTTCCCGCACGGCTTCTCAAAACTAAACCAAAATAAACTGAAATATTACTCATTGGCCACGTTTTGGCCTCGCGGTCGATGAGCGTGAGGGGGGAGGGGAAGACATTGAGACCCGGCGTTGGGGGGGGGGGGGGGGGGGGGGGGCCCTGGGGGGAGAACAAAGGGGGGGGGGGTGGGGGATGGGGGGGGGACTCTAATTTAGAACCCTCTGCCCAGGGGATAAGTCTGTTTGTTTGTTTGTTCGTTCAATTGGTCCGGTGAAGGTGCTGTGCGCCCGGCAGCCAGACAACACTCGCTTGTCTTTTTCTTTTAGTTTTAACTTTTAATGGCAAGTTTTTGTGTACCTTGTGTGTTGTGACCGTGGGCAGAACAATTTCCCTCCGGGGATGAATACAGTTTTATCGTCATCTTTATCGTTATTATTTTTAATTTGGCAGTAGGTTAAGGGTTCACTTCCTTAATCTGTTTGTTTTTCAGATCTAGTGATATGAGCTTCATTAGTTAGAGCTTAGCCAGGTTTGAAGAATTGATCCTGTTATTCATAAATAGCCTCTGGATTAAACATGTTTTCTGGTTCTAGAGATTGCTACTTTTTTTGTGTGCCGCCTTCAATTCAGAACCATGTTCTTGTGGGCAAATTGTAGGGGGGTCATTGTTACTTTAGTTTAAGAAGGAACTGCAGACGCTAAAAAATTGAAGGTAGATAAAAATGCTGGAGAAACTCAGCGGGTGAGGCAGCGTCTATGGAGCGAAGGAGAAGGTGACGTTTCGGGTCGAGACCCTTCTTCAGACTGAGGTGGGGGCGGGAAGAAGAAAGGAAGAGGTGGAGACAGTGGGCTGTGGAAGAGCTGGGAAGGGAAGGGGAAAGAGGGCGAAAGCAGGGACTACATGAAATTGGAGAAGTCAATGTTCATATCGTTGGGGGTGTAAAATATGAGGTGCTGCTCCTCCAATTTATGGTGGTTCTCACTCTGGCCATGGAGGGGGTCCAGGGCAGAAAGGTTGGATTCGGAATGGGAGGGGGAGTTGAAGTGTTGAGCCACCGGGAGATCAGGTTGGTTATTGCGAACTTAGTGAAGGTGTAGCGCTAGAGTTCCTTGGCTCGATCCTGACTACGGGCGCTGTATGTGCGGAGTTTGTACATCCTCTCCGTGACCTTGTGGGTTTTCCCCGGGTGTTCCGGCTTCCTCCCACATTCCAAAGGCGTGCAGGTTTGTAGGTTAATTGGCTTGGTAAATGTAAAGATTGTCCCTGGTGTGTGTAAGATGGTGTCAATGGGCTAATTGGCTTGGGTAAAGATTGTAAATTGCCTTTAGTGTGCATAGGATAGTGCTAGGCCGAAGAGCCTGTTTCTGCCCTGTGTCTCTAAACTAAATTAAAAATTAATCAAGGGCCATTTACACCCCCGTCATTACCTCTACTCCCCTCTCCCATCCGGGAAAAAGATACAAATGTTTTTTAACACTGTAACACTATTTTACTTGGCGCTAAACTAAACAGAATGGACTGAAGTGGTTGTTGGTTGGAGCCCACACGTGAAGCAGATAAGGCCAAGCTGGCCATCCGCGAGTCACGGCGCCAGGCCCAAGAGGGCTCTGCCCGAGCCGGCTGCCTGCCCCTTTTCCAGGGTTACGTCTGTGCCCGGGTGATATTAGCGAGGTTTAGGTGCTGTCCACGGGGATTTCCAGGACCGCTGGGCATCGCGGGGAGTGCAATACATCCTCAATCAGTAGCAATGTTACAGAATTTTGAGATTTTAAAAATCAAGTCTGCAATTTATCCCATCAGATAAAGCATAACAATAAGTTTAATTTGACACCAAATTCACTTTCATATCTCAAGTATTAAAAAAGTTATGGCCATTTTCATACTCGGAAATTAGCATCTTGTTCCCTATTGATTTTCAATGGACATTACAAAAAAGCTGTGATCTTGGATTGTCAAAAGGCCATTTCTTAAGGAAAGATTAACATTTTTAAATAGCCTAAGTGTCCAAAGATTATTCACAAATAATTCACAATATAACATGATTTTTATATCTAATTTACATTAATTTATAGGCCAAATGGAAGGAATTTAGTGTTCAATTGCTGTAAATAAATGCCCATTTAAATCGGCTTTCTAGTGGGTTCATGTGGAACGCGCTGGTTTAGAACATTGACATAGCGCTGGATTAGTGCCCTCAAATGCCGAGAAAAATACTGCAGGATATAAAAAGCCCAAAATGAACTATTCGCTATAGATAACTTGATATGCAGGGTTATATATATGCCCCATTTAATGTAAAAATAAGGTACATACCTTTAATTGTTTGCTCTATAAAACCCTGGGGCTGCGAGAGGTTGCGAAATCAGACAGTAATTTAAAAACTATTAGAACTATATTATCGAGGCCTATAAAACTAATAATACCTTTTGCGACCGGGTCTTGCAGCGATTTTTCGTTAATGATTTACTAGGCTGAACATCTGCGATTAGTACAGCCTAGTAAAAATCGCGTTTTAAACCCGCCCCCTCCAAACAGCGCCAAAATCGCCGACATGGCTGAGGGCAGATTCCCAATGACGATTCAGGTAGGTTTTGTAACATACCTACAATCAGGATGGGGAAATAGTGATTTAATATTCAGTATTTAAGAATATTTGCTTTATTTTGTGTTGTGGTGGCGGGTGGGGTTTGTTTGTATTTTTGTACTGTACGTATCATTTTTGTAAATAGTTGATCAAAATTATTTTTGGTGAAAAAAACAAATGAAGCGGTTAAGATACTCACAATGTTGATGCCACTCAGCTGCATGCCTACGCTGACCACAATACCAGTTAGGAGTTGACACCGCACCGCTTTGTCTGAGAAGAGCTGGACAAGGTTGCTTTTGGTAACTCCTTGTACTTGATCTCGTTCCGCCATCATTTCATCAACTTCCTCAGTGAAATCACCCGGACCCCGCAACCTTTGGAGAGCTTCAAGGAACAGAAACCATGCGGTGAATGGACTGCAGCGAGCGCTTTTCTACAAGGCACTAGCACATTCAATAACAAACTACGCGGGCAATCAGAATTGTGATGCAGCATCCTTCAACTTTTACTATGCACTGTGCGGCACGGTGGCACAGCGGTAGAGTTGCTGCCTCACAGCGCCGGAGGCCCGGGTTCGATCCCGACTATGGGTGCTGTCTGTGCGGAGTTTCTACGTTCTCCCCATGGGTTTTCGCAGAGATCTTCGGTTTCCTCCCACACTCCGAAGACGTACAGGTTTGTAGGTTAATTGGCTTGGTATAAATGTACCATTGTCCCTACTGTGTGTAGGGTAGTGTCAGGAGTAAATTTGACTCGTGGAAATCTTTCAACATGTTGAAAACTGTTCACAAGTTAACAAGTTTCCTGAGTACCTGCCGTTAGCGTTACAACGTTCCCGCTACGTTAATTCTACGTGATTACCACGAGTTGGATTTGTTTTTAACTGGGGATCACACGTGGGTGGACTCGAACCTTAAGACAGGGGTTTTAGTGTGCGTGGATTGCTGGTCGGTGCGGACTCAAAGGGCCGAAGGGCCTGTTTCCGCTCTGTATCTCTAAACTAAACTAAACTAAACTTCCACAGAGACGGAATAAGAGAGGCATCTCTCATTTAATTTTAATGTCTGCGACAAAGCAATTTAAAGAATTGTTAGTACGTTATGGTTTTAGACATGGTTTAATCTGATCTCCATATATACAGTAGTGCACTCTGCTTTGGTAGTACCTTACCTGGACCCTTGTTTACATTCATGATACTGTTTATATTGTCACAAAGAGAAAAAAAAGCTATAAGCGGAACAAGGAACCATGAATTAATAAAGAATGGTGAAAGTTTGGAGAAGTTTAGATTAATAGATGTATTAATCTAAATCCACAGATGAGATTGAACCCTGAAAATAGGCCCGATTAATTCTTCACCTATAGGAAATGCAGTTTGAGTGAGATGTTTTAACCTTTGAAGGCCAATTCTTCTCACGTCACTATACCAGACTGTTACTAAGGTAAATGGGAGTGAACATGGAGTACTGCATGTAGTGCTTTTTTTTTGCTTCACATCTGCATGGGCAGTTTGCTCCAAGCGAAGGCATGTTAATGGCTGATTATATAACATAGGCCAACATGGCCATATTGAATCTTTATAGCGGCCATGCACTTAGTTCAATCCTTCCTTTTAGTCTAGCTTAGAGATTCAGTGTGGAAACAGGCCCTTCGGCCTAGCGAGTCTGTGCCGACCAGCTAACCCCATACACTAGCACCATCCTACATATACTAGCGACAATTTTACAATTACAATTAGCCTACAACTTTGGAGTGTGGGAAGAAACTGGAGATCCCATAGAACATCCAGGTCACGTCGAGATCGTACAAACTCCGTACAGACCAGCACCCGTAGTCAGACGTTTAAAAGGATGAGAGGGGATCTCATTGAAACATATAAGATTGTTAAGGGCTTGGACATGCTAGAGGCAGGAAACATGTTCCCGATGTTGGGGGAGTCCAGAACCAGGGGCCACAGTTTAAGAATAAGGAGTAGGCCATTTAGAACGGAGACAAGGAAACAATTTTTCTCACAGAGAGTGGTGAGTCTGTGGAATTTTCTGAGGGCGGTGGAGGCAGGTTCTCTGGATGCTTTCAAGGGAGAGCTAGATAGGGCTCTTAAAAATAGCGGAGTCAGGGGATATGGGGAGAAGGCAGGAACGGGGTACTGATTGGGGATGATCTGCCATGATCACATTGAATGGCGGTGCTGGCTCGAAGGGCCAAATGGCCTACTCCTGCACCTATTGTCTATTGTCTATTGTCAGGATCGAACCCGGGTCTCTGGCGCTGTGAGGCAGCAGCTCTACCGTTGCGCCACCATGCCACCCTCTCTTCCGTAATGGTCCAAAAATTCATTCTTCAAGTACCAATCCAGTATTTCATTCCAAGTTGAATGGCGTACAGGTTTGAGGGAGACAACAGTTATCTGTTCCTCATGTAACATGGTCCAAAAGTTGCCATTTCAGGCAGCGTAGTACCGGTATTGGTTTATTATTGTCACGTGTGCCAAGGCACCGTGAAAACTTTGTTTGCATGCTATCCAGTCAAATCATACAACACAATCTCGCTGAACACAAGCACAACAGTGCAAAAGACAAAAATACCAGAGTGCAAATATAGTGTTGCAGTATTATGTATCATAAGATCTTAAGTGATAGGAGCCGAATTAGGCCATTCGGCCCATCAAGTCTACTCCGCCATTCAATCATGGCTGATCTATCTCTCCCTCCTAACCCCATTCTCCTGCCTTCTCCCCATAACCCCTGACACCTGCACTAATCAAGAATCTATCTATCTCTGCCTTAAAAATATCCACTGACTTGGCCTCCACAGCCTTCTGTGGCAAAGAATTCCACAGATTCACCACCCTCTATCTTTTTTTGGTTGGGAGAGGGGAAGTAAAGGGAATTATGGGGGGTGTAAATGGCCCCTGATTAATTTCTTTATTTTAATTTAGTTTAGAGATTTAGAGATACAAACAGGCCCTTTGGCCCTTTGGCATGCCGACTAGCTAAACGTGTACTCTAGCACTACCCTACACACAGGAGGGACAATTTTACATTTATACCACATCAATTAACCTACAAACCTCCACGTCTTTGGAGTGTGGGAGGAAACCGGAGTTCCCAGAGAAAACCCAAGTCACGGGGAGAACGTACAGTACAAACTCTGTATAGGCAGCACTCGTAGTCAGTTTTGAACCTGGGTCTCTGGCGCTGTAAGGCAGCATCTCTACCGTGCTGCTGTTATGTTGGCTGTGTTCCTCGGACAGAGTGACGGGTAATTGGAGTCGGTGGGGGAGAGGTCATTTTTTTGTGGTGGACTGGGCTACATCCACAACTCTCGGAAATTTCTTGCTGTCTTTGACAGAACTGTTGCCAAACCAATCTGTGATGCTTTCTTCCTGAGTGAACAATAACTCCTCATTATAGTTCCTTTGACAAATGTTTATAAGCTGTTTGCTGACCTTCCACCAGTAACATTTTCACATTGATTGAAAGAAAAAGCCTAACCTTTCAATTCTTTGCTGAAAAAAGTGAGGGAACAAAAGTTGTCAACAAAATAGAGAGAGTACAGAGGAGATTTACTAGAATGCTGCCTGGGTTTCAGCAACTAACTTACAGAGAAAGGTTGAACAAGTTAGGTCTTTATCCTTTGGAGCGCAGAAGGTTAATGGGGGGGACTTGATAGAGGTCTTTAAAATGATGAGAGGGATAGACAGAGTTGACGTGGATAAGCTTTTCCCATTGAGAGTAGGGAAGATTCAAACAAGAGGACATGACTTGAGAATTAAGGGACAGAAGTTTATGGGTAACATTAGGGGGAACTTCTTTACTCAGAGAGTGGTAGCTGTGTGGAATGAGCTTCCAGTGGAAGTGGTGGAGGCAGGTTCGATTTTATCATTTAAAAATAAATTGGATAGGTATATGGACGGGAAAGGAATGGAGGGTTATGGTTTGAGTGCAGGTAGATGGGACTAGGGGAGAATAAGTGTTCGGCACGGACTAGAAGGGCCGAGAGGGCCTGTTTCCATGCTGTAATTGTTATATGGTTATATATATGGAAAAAAAAAGGTTTTTAATTTGGAATTGGGGTTTTTGAGTTAGTTGTGTAGATGTGCAATACAGGTGTACAAAATCATGAGAGGAATAGATCGGATAAATGCATGGTGTCTCTTATCCAAATTAGCAGAGTCGAGAACCAGAGGACATAGATTTAAGGTGAGGGGGGAAAGATTTAATAGGAACTACCTCCTCCGGCAGCTCATTCCATACATCCACCACCCTTTGTGCAAAAATGTTACCCCTCTAAATCCAATTAAATCTTTCCCCTCTCACGTTAACCACTCTTTGAAGGTGATAAAACGATTGGGATAGGCACAACAAGCTGGAGTAACTCAGTGGGACAGGCAGCATCTCTGTTCAGATCTTCAGTCTGAAACGTCACCCATTCCTTCTCTCTGGAGATGCTGCCTGTCCTGCTGAGTTACTCCAGCTTGTTGTGTCTATCTTTGGTTTAAACAGTATCTGCAGTTCCTTTCCTACATAAAACAATGGAGGTTTCCCCACCATGTCAATAGATCTACAAGGTCTGATCTGCTGCATTGACACTCACCATCTATGCAGAGAGCTTTGTCCCCTTTCTCCATGAGTAGATACCTGGGGCTCTCTGGAAACCAGGGCAGGCTGACCAGTTGAATGAGGGCAGGTAGTCCACTGAAGGCCAGCAACAAGTGCCATTTGTTTTCATCACCTAGAATTTCCCTGGGACAAAATATAAGGGGATTGTTAATGTTGCGATTATCAACTCCGCTAATGAAGCATCCTTCACAAAATGGAGACAACATTGGATTTATTTAGTGTAGAATTAGTGTAACTGTCAGTGTGATGGACTGGGAGGGCCAAAGGGATTGATGTCTCTTTATGGCTCTATAACTTGAGATTGCTCCATGATACTTCAAAACCGATGACAGCACGAAAACCAGCTGCTTGAGGTCGGCACGGTGGCGCAGCGGTAGAGTTGCTGCCTCACAGCGCCAGAGACCCGGGTTCCATCCATTCTGCGGGTGCTTGTCTGGATGGAGTTTGTATGTTATCCCCGTGACTGCGTGGGGTTTTCTCCGGGTGCTCCGGTTTCCGCCCACACACCAAAGACGTACAAGTTTTGTAGGTTGATTGGCTTCAGTAAAATTACAAATTGTCCCCAGTGTGTGTACGACAGTGTTTGCGTGCAGGGATCGCTGGTCAGCAGGGACTCGGTGGGCCGAAGGGCCTGTTTCCGTGCTGTATCTCTGAACTAAAAAAAATCTAACCTGGGGAGGTGGAGAAATCTGGAAGGGGAGGGGGGACAAAGCTGGACGAGTGATAGGTGGATACAGGTGAGGGTAAGTTGATTGGAAATCCCTGAGAGTGTTTGTATTAATGAATTACAGGTCCGTAGAGTGGCTCCAAGGTTCAAGGTTACAGTACAAGGTCAGTGCAAGGTTAATTCCCGGGATGGCGGGACTGTCATATGCTGAGAGAATGGAGCAGCTGGGTTCGTACACTCTGGAGTTTAGAAGGATGAGAGGGCATCTCATTGAAACATATAAGATTGTTAAGGGTTTGGACACACTAGAGGCAGGAACATGTTCCCGATGTTGGGGGAGTCCAGAACCTGGGGCCACAGTTTAAGAATAAGGAGTAAGCCATTTAGAACGTAGACGAGGAAACACTTTTTCTCACAGAGAGTGGTGAGTCTGTGGAATTCTCTGCCTCAGAGGGCGGTGGAGGCAGGTTCTTGGGATGCTTTCAAGAGAGAGCTAGATAGGGCTCTTAAAAATAGCGGAGTCAGGGAATATGCGGAGAAGGCAGGAACGGGGTACTGATTGGGGATGATCAGCCATGATCACATTGAATGGCGGTGCTGGTTCGAAGGGCCGAATGACGTACTCCTGCACCTATTGTCTATTGTCTATTGTCCACTTCAGTTTATGTTGAGGTTATGTTGGCTTGAGGGAATATACATCTGAAAATAAACAAAATTCAATCTTCCATTCTTCCAAACATTTTAAAATCTTGGCCTCTGTCCCATGGCATATATCTCACCAAGGAAAGTGCAACTCAGCCTTCATGATCTCACTAGTGGAATTACATTCTGGTCATCAATACTCCCACAAACACTTTACATGATATCGCACGTCCCTGTTTATCACTTCTGCCTTCATTATGGGAAAGTCTTCATTAGAGCAAACGTCTAAATGGAGGGGAGCTGTCTTTGCAAATTGCATAACTCTGCAGCAAATGCATATTACAGAGCAGAGAATTAAAGCAAATTCATTCCATTACAACTAACAGTGAACAGAAAATATTAAAGGAAAGGAGATGAGTATCTGACATTGTTGTCACAGTTGTACAGCATGGAAACAGGCCCTTCGGCCCACCAAGCTTGTACTGACCATCAAATATCAGTCGCATCACAGGGAGAACGTACAAACGGCAACCAGCGATACCCGTACACTAACACTATCCTAAACACCCTACGAGGGACAATTTAAAATCTTTACCAAGGCCAATTAACCTACAAACCTGTACGTCTTTGGAGTGTGGGGGGGAAACCGGGGCACCCGGAGAAAACCCACGCAGTCTCGGGGAGAACATGCAAACTCCGTACAGACAGCATCCGTAGTCAGGATCGCACCCGGGTCTCTGGCGCTGTAAGGTAGCAACTCTACCACTGTACCGTTATGCCGCCCCTTCATGTACTCATGTGTGGCAAGATTTGCTGCATAACAGGCAAAACAAAGCTCTTCGCTTTATCTTGATTGATTATTTAGTTTAGAGATACAGCGCAGAAACAGGCCCTTCGGCCCACCATGTCCGGGCCGACCAGCGATCCCCGCACACTAACACTATCCTACCTACACACTAGGGGCAATTTACAATCGTACCAAGCCAGTTAACCTACACACATAGAAACATAAAAACATAGAAAACAGGTGCAGGAGTTGGCCATTCGCACTGTACCTGCACGTCTTTGGAGTGTGGGAGGAAACGGGAGATTCTGGAGAAAACCCACGCAAGTCACGGGGAGAACGTACAAACTCCGTCAGGAGAGCACTCGTAGTCGGGATCAAATCCGGATCTCCAGTGCCCATTGATCACTGCTTCACTCTAGTTCTATATTACCCCACTTCCCTACCCACTGGGGACAATGTACAGAGAGGCCCAATTAACCTACAAACCCACACGGTAGAGTCTTTGGGGTGTGGATGGAAACCGGAGCTCCCAGAAGGAACCCACACGGCCATCAGGATAATGTGCAAAGGGAATGCTGGCAGGGGCTGAGGTCAGGATCGAACCTGGTTCTCTGGTGCTGTGAGACTGTGGGTCTACCGGCTGTGCCACCGTGCCGCCCCTGATACACGTGACAATGATGCACCAATACAATACCAATGCCAAGTCATGCACGGTGAGGTCATTTAAACCAATGGTTCAAGACTTACCTGAGCCCAACCACCAAGCCCGTGCACTTCCCAATGGCGTTAAATACAGCGCGGGTCAGACACACAGCTCCTCGAAATTCCTTTGGTGCCGTTTCTCCAAGGTACAAGCCGTGAGCAACCAACCCAATACCTTTCACAAAGAAACAGAGTGGGCAATGGTACATCCGCAATATTGAACATTGGTGCCACCAAATGACTTCTACATATCCAAAGGAATATGTTGTGTTAAGTGTGGAGTGTTTAGTATAGGACGGAACTGCAGGTGCTGGTTTAAAAAGTGCTGGAGTAACTCAGCGGGTCAAGCAGCATCTCTGGAGAAAAGGAATAGGTGACGTTTCTGGTCGAGACCCTTCTTCCAACTCCGTAGACTCTGAGGAAGGGTTCTGACCCGAAACGTCACCTATTCCTTTTCTCCAAAGATGCTGCCTGAATTACTGCAGCTGTTTGTGTCTGTTTGGGGAGGGATAGCAGAGGTGAATTCCCTCAGCAGGTTTAGTTTAGGGGTACAGCGCGGAAGCAGGCCCTTCAGCCCACCGAGTCCGCGCCGACCAGCGACCCCCGCACATTAACACGACCCTACACACACTAGGGACAATTTAACATTCATACAATTAAACCAAGCCAATTAATCTACAAACCTGGACGTCTTTGGAGTGTGGGAGGAAACCGAAGATCTCGGAGAAAACCCACGCAGGTCACGGGGAGAAGGTACAAACTCCGTACGGACCAGCAGCCCTAGTCGGGATTGAACCCGTGTCTCTAGCGCTGTGAGGTAGTAGCTCTACCGCTGCACCAGCGTGCCGCCCAAGGTAGTAGGGACGGCACTTCACGGTCAGGTGCCCCAGGTACAGGGAGCAGGAGCTCGCCAGGATCGGCGTGTCTGAGCGCTGAGAGGTATTGATTAGAAAGCAGACCCCACCGCCTCTAACCTTGCCCGAAGATGCCGCGGGTTGAAGTACGGTACATCACAAGATCGTGAGGCAGCCACGTGATGCTGAGCACCGGTGACCCAGACAGTCTCCTGTCTCCCTTCTCAACACTGTGTCGGCACTGGGCCTGAACTCGCTAGAAGAATGAGAGGGGACCTCATTGAAACTTACAGAATAGTGAAAGGCTTGGATAGAGTGGATGTGGAGAGGATGTTTCCACTAGTGGGAGAGTCTAGGATCAAGAGGTCATAGCCTCAGAACTAAAGGTCGTTCTTTTAGGAAGGAGATGAGGAGACATTTCTTTAGTCAGAGGGTGGTGAATCTGTGGAATTCTTTGCCACAGAAGGCTGTGGAGGCAAAGTCAGTGGATATATTTAAGGCAGAGTTAGATAATTTCTTGATTATTACCGGTGTCAGGGGTTCTGGGGAGAAGGCAGGAAAATGGGGTTCAGAGGGTGAGATAGATCAGCCATGATTGAATGGCGGAGTGGACTTGATTGGCCGAATAGCCTAATACTACACCTATCACTTATGATTTTATAACCTTATGACACTTAATGGCTATCGTTGTGCTTTCTGAAGACAAAGCTTTTTAGAAACGTAAACAAAATAGGCCATTACCTGTGCCAATTCCATAGAGAAACCGTCCAACTACAATCATCTCGAATGATCTAGCCATCTTGCTGAATCCCATTATGAATGCTGATGCAATTACCACTAGGTTATTACAGAGCAGCGATTTCTTCCTGAAGCAGAAATGCACATGTTTTAAGTTGATTACATACTGAAGATTAAATAGGAATCTGAGGGGTAGCTTTTACACACAGAGGGTGGTTGGTGTGTGCATGGAATGAGCTGCCGGGGGAGGTAGTTGTGGCTGGGACTATCCCAACGTTTAAGAAACAGCTAGACAGGTACATGCATAGGACAGGTTTGGAGGGATATGGACCAAACACAGGCAAGGTGGGACCAGTGTAGCCTGGACATGTTGGCCGGTGTGGGCAAGTTGTGCCGGGCACCTGATGAAGACCTTTGTTTGGTTTAGTTTAGTCATTGGAGTGTGGGAGGAACCTGAAGATCATGGGGAAAAGCCCACGCAGGTCACGGGGAGAACGTACAAACTCGGTACAGGCAAGCACCCGTGGTCAGGGTCGAACCTGGGTCTCTGGCGCTGCAAGGCAGCAACTCTACCGCTGCGCCGCCGTGCCGTGCCGTGCCGGCCCGAACTAAACGAAGGTGGGTTTTACAAGGAGACAAATTCAGAGCATGTGGTGCCATGACCGGCCACATGGCCTCACAACTGGTGACCTTACCTTCCATATTTCACCGTTAAAACTGCAGCAAATTGTGCCCCCACCAATCCTCCAACTGGGTACACAGATACAATGAAGGACCACAGGAGCATTAATGAATACTCCGGCAGCGGAGTTTCATATCGATCGATCCACGTTTCATTGATGAAGTTCTTAATATACTGGAAGGAGAGGTAAGAAGGCACAGGAGATCGACATTACGATACGATACGTCGCGATCAAACTTTTATTAATTTTTTTAATTTAACCTTTATTTAACCAGGAGAAGTCTCATTGAGATTAAAAATCTCTTTTACAAGAGAGTCCTGGCCAAGACAGGCAGCAGCACAGTTCCACAGTTACAGACAACAATTTAAAAAACAACAGAGAACATATAAATAGAGTCACAGTCAGAACATCATCAAACAAAGCATGTACAGATAGAAGAGCCCGTTTCAACATCATTAAGAAGGGATTTCAATCTGTTTATAGAAACCAGCTCCTTAAGTTTCAGTTAATTCTGCAGCTGGTTCCATGCGAAGGCAGCAGCATAACTAAATGCCCTTTTCCCCAGTTCAGTACGGACTTTAGGTACAGTTAATAAGAACAAGTCCTCGGAGCGGAGCTGATAAGTTCCTGTGCTTTTTGGAATTACATACTTCTGCAGGTATGAAGGAAGATCACCGAGGATAGTCTTATAAATAAGGATATGCCAATGATGGAGTCTGCGGGTGGACAGGGCAAACCATCCAACTTGAGCATACAATGAGCAGTGGTGCGTGAGGGTTTTTAAATTTGTAACAAATCTCAGTGCTCTGTGGTAGACCGTGTCCAAAGACTAGGCATTTTGAAGATGCATTCATATATAAAACATCACCATAGTCCAACACAGACATAAACCTGATTCATCCCCGGAGGAAAGTTGGTCTGCCAACAGTCACAACACACAGACAAGGTACAAGAAAACTTGACGTTAAAATTAAATTAAAAGTGAGGAGAAAAAAGAAAGAGGGAAAGTCAAGTGAGTGTTGGCTGGCTGCTGTGTGCCCAGCGCCTTAACCCGAACAAACAAACAAACAAACACAGACTTATCCCCTGGGCAGAGGATTCTAAAACCAGAGTCAACCCCTCCCCCCCCCCCCTACACACCCGCCCCCCCCCCCCCCTTTGTTCTCCCACCTTCCCTCACCGCAGTTCCCCCCCACCCCCCCCCCCCCCCCCCCCCCGGGTCCTCCATTAAACGGCAATATAATTTCAGGCACCTTCGAAGACCACTATGATTATTGGTGAGGGCATCAGTATTAGAAATATCATGTTAATGAGTTCTTGGAGCAGAATTAGGCCATTTGGCCCATCAATCAATCATAGCCATTCAATCTTGGCTGATCTATCCTACCCTATCTCAACCCTATTCTCCTGCCTTCTCCCCATAACCCCTGACACCCTGTACTAATCAAGAATTTGTCAATTTGAACATTGAATTCTCTCAATTTTGTTAGTCCTTGCTGTCTCCTCCCCTTCCTCAGCCTTCCTGCTGTCTCCTCCCAGCCCCCAGCCCTCGGGCTCCTCCTCCTTTTTCCTTTCTTCTCCCCGCCCTCCCCACCCCCGCTCAGTCTGAAGAAGGGTTTCAGCCGGAAACTTTGCCTATTTCCTTCGTTCCATAGATGCTGCTGCACCCGCTGAGTTTCTCCAGCTTTTTTGTGTACCTAAGAATTTGTCAATCTCCACTTTAAAAATACCCAGTGACTTGGCCTCCACAGCCGTCTGTGGCAATGAATTCCACAGATTCACCACCCTCTGACTAAAGAAATTCCTCCTTATCTCCTTTCTATACGTGCGTCCTTTTATTCGGAGGCTGTGGGCTCTGATCCTAGACTCTCCCACAAGTGGAAACATCCTCCCCACATCCACTCTACCCTACCCAGGCCTTTCATTATTTGGTAAGATTCAATGAGGTCCCCCCACATTCTTCTAAAATCAGAGGAGGAGTTTAGCTCTCTATTGAAGACACTGAATACCTGATCTGCGGAATGTTTCCACCATTTGCAGGTTTTACATTTCCGACATCTGGTATTTTACCGATTTTTAAAAACATTTTAGCTGAGCTAATTGCGGCACAGTGGCACAGCTGGTGGAGCTGCTGCCTCACAGCGCCAGAGACCCCGGCTTCAATCATGATCTTGGATGCTGTCTGTGCGGAGTTTGCGTGTTCTCACAGTGGGCAGCCTCTGTTCCTAAATGATGCACTTCAACCAAAATGGCTTTTTGCGATATGACAGTAGATTTGTTTTGTTTAGTGATCACGTTTGTCGGTTAATTAGCTTTGGTAAAATTGTAAATTGACCCTAGTGTGTGTAGGACAGTGCCAGTGTGCGGTATCGCTGCTCGGCGCGGACTCGAAACTAACCTAAACTAAACCAGTGGAGGATGTCAGTACAAGAGTACACGTGTGGTGGTGAATCTGTGGAATTAATTGCCACAGAAGACTGTGGAGGCCAAGTCAATGGATATTTTTAATGCGTAGATACATTCTTGATTAGCACGGGTGTCAGGGGTTAGGGGGGGAAAGGCAGGAGAATGGGGTTAGGAAGGTGAGATAGATCAGCCGTGATTGAATGGTAGAGTAGACTTTGATGGGCCGAATGGCCTAATTCTGCTCCCATTACCTGTGACCTTACCAAACTCCCTTCTTACCTCTGACGGCGAATTGATGGCGGAGACGTTGAACCCAAACTGGAAGCTTCCACCGATTCCCACCACGAAGATGAACAGGAAAAACCTCCCTCGCAGAAACTGCAAATTAAAACAAAACTGGCTGTTGCTGAGAGCCGAATAAAAACAGGCAATGATAAAGCAGTGCTGAGACCAGCATGTGGCCTTTTGAACCTGCTCCGCCATCCATCAACGTGGCTCTCCATCTTCTGTGTCAGCACCATTTTCCTGAAATCCCCTCACGTTCCTTTAATTCCCTTAATGCCCAGTGATTTATTCATCGCTATTTAAAAAGAAACACAGGCTCATGACTCTCTGAGCGAAGAACTTACTCTCATCACACTCGTTAACAAACTGCTCCTAATGTTCAGAATGTGTCCTGCATTCCTCAGTCCAGGTGACAGTCAACCCGTATTGAGCCTGTAAAGCCCTTTAAGAATCGTGTAGAATTGCTCCTGCTTCTAAAGTATAAAGGGAATAGCCCCGATCTACTCTATCTTAGTTCCCTTTGGGGACCAGCATGTGTCGCTAATGTTTCTAACGATGATGAATGAATACTCTAGCTCTCCTCGTGCCTCGGCCCTCATCCCTCGAATAGTGAAAGGCCTGGATAGAGTGGACGTGACCAAAATAAAAGGACGTACCTTTAGAAAGCAGATGAGGAGGAATTTCTTGAGTCAGAAGGTGGTGAATCGCTGTACCTCAGTACATGTGACAATAATAAACTAAACTAAACTAAAGAAAACTAAAACTGATTTAGTTACTCCAACACTTTGCGTTTTGCTCAAGATGTTGGAGATGTTGAAAAACCAAATATGGGCAAAGGTAAAAATGTCCTAAATCCGAGGGCTAGGAAATTGCATTTACAGTTCCTGGTGTTGCTAAGATTTCCTGACTGTCATCAAACCATCTCATAACGAAAGGCGAACAAACCATTTGCCCTCCCAATCTCTAGACTTTCGTGCAGACGATACAGCGCGGAAACAGGCCCTTCGGCCCACTTAGTCCACACCGCCAGTGATCATCTCTACACTAGCACCATCCTACTCACTAGGGACAATTTACAACTTACAACTTACCAAAGCCAACTAACCTACAAAGCCAATTAACTCTACCCTATGGAGTGTGGGAGGAAACCAGAGCACCCGGAGAAAGCCCACGTGGTCACAGGGAGAGCGTGCAAACTCCGCACGGACAGCGCCCATAGTCAGGATTGAACCAGGATCTCTGGCGCTGCAAGGCAGCAACTCTAATGCTGGCACCACTGTGCCGCCCGTATTTCTTATGTTCTGCGACATGGGTAGAAGCACAACGTCCATTTGGATATCGGCATCACTCAATCTTTAGTCATTTAACCCCACTCAGACCCCCCTGAAGTGTTTATATCCTCCTGTGTAGTCACAATCCAGCCTAGTTTAATGTGGACAGTGGACTTGGACACGTCATCATAGAGTCATAGAGTGATACAGTGTGGAAACAAGCCCTTCGGCCCAACTTGCCCACACCGGCCAACATGTCCCATCTACACTAGTCCTAGTCCCTCCTGCCTCCGCTTGGTCCATATCGCTCCAAACCTGTCCTATTCACTTGTCTAACTGTTTCTTAAAGGTTGGGATAGTCCCAGCCCCAACTACCTCCTCTGGCAGCTTGTTCCATACGCCCACCGTCCTCTGTGTGGGTTTGATTCTCTGAGCCAAACTATCGATACGGGTGGTGAATGGCTGTGTTTGGAGTGCCATGTGTGCAGGGTCCCACTATTCACAGCCTTTCCCCAGCATCAAATGTTGAGAAGGATACAAAATGCTGGAGTAACTCAACGGGACAGGGAGCATCTGCGGATGGGAGGAATGGGTGACTTTTCGGGTCGAGACCCTTCCTCTGCCCGTCCCGCCGAGTTGCTCCAGCCTAACTTGTGCCTATCTTCGGTGTAAACCAGCATCTGCAATTCCTTCCTGCACATCAAATGTGATCCGGAACGGACCGCCGGAAAAGGGGGAGCAGGAACAGGTTTAGCTTTAAATTTCAAAAGAAAAACCAAATATGGGCAAAGGTAAGAATGTCCTAAATCCGAGGGCCAGGAAATTGTAATCTATCAAAGGGTTGAGCTGAACGTGCTCTTTCTGTGGCATCTAATTCAATGAGCATTAAATTATCTGCACTTAAATAGGATTTGCTGATGGATCATTGATCCCGAGTCTAAAACATGATACAAAAAGCTGGAGTAACTCAGCGGGACAGGCATCATCTCTGGAGGGAAGGAATGGGTGACGTTTCGGGTCGAGACCCTTCTTCAGGCTGAAGCCGTGACATGTCTGAAGATTACATTGCTTGCTAATTTAATAACCAGCGTGGACCCATCTCAAGCAGGATTCTCATCAGCAAGACTTTTTCCGTAAAGGAACGCCCTGATTTTCATCAAGGCATTGAGTTAGGGTGGGGGGGAGGGAGTGATGGATGATGATGATGCTACTGATACTTTATTGTCACTTGTTCCCAGCCTGGGGCAGAGGAATTCTTTATTTTTTATACAAAGTGCACAAAAGAGTCGCTATAAAGGCACCGACAAAGTTACAAAAAGCACTCATTCCTCTTTTGTCCCCCCCCCCCCCCCACGGGCCCCTCATTTCTCTCTGCGCCCCCCCCCCCCCCTCCTCCCCTCCCACACGCTGGGTCTCCCTATGTTGTCACCCCACCCCCCCCCCCCCTGCTGGGTCTCTCTTGGTCTCATGATGCCCCCACGCTGCCCCCCCCCCCTTCCTTTGTTCTCAGTGCCCCCCCCCCCCCCCCCCCCCCCCCTACACACGGGTCCCCATTTGTTTTCATTGCTGATCCTGGGAGCTCCATCTTGCTTCAATGAAATCCCAGTGGATTCTCATCATCCATCGCACAATTCCCAATCCGTTACATTTACTGAGAGGTGGGAACTGCGGATTCCTGAGTCCCTAATCGTTTATTAGCGTCCACTGTAAAGTTCAAGTCAGCGCTGCACATCCTTTATCGTAGGTAGCTCTTGCTGAGTAAACAAGGTGGCACAGCTGAGGACCAGTCTGAAGAAGGGTCTCGACCCGAAACGTCACCCATTGCTGCTCTCCAGAGATGCTGCCTGTCCCGCTGAGTTACCCCAGCTTTTTGTGTCTGCATCCAGTGTGTCGATAAGTTACAAAACCTGCAGGTGGAATGGGGGTAGGTTATGCCGATGACAATAAAATGGGTTTGGATGGTCTGTGTGTAGGCTCAGTGGGTCAAAGGGCCTAGCTCCCACCTGTATCTCTTTATCCCTGCGTAAAGTACGTGCCAAACAGTTTCAGAAACAGGCTGAACTTTTGGCTGAGGATCTGTGTGAACGCCCACTGGCCTGCCAGCAGTTTGCTATTGTAATTTAAATAGTGACTAATAAGCTCATCAAGGGATCCCTTACCAAGGAAATTACTGAACCTGAAGCTTCAATGGGGCAAAGGCCATTCTAATTAATTCACCACCCTTACAAGACATAGTCGAAAACAATAACCGTTAATAGCTTCTCCTGTAAACCAGGCACGAAAACTCTCCGTAAACCTGGCACTAAAGGGCCTGTCCCACTGCAGCGAGTTTAGAAGAGTTTGCCCTCGACTCATACTCGCAGCATGGTCAACACGAGGTCCTAGGAGGTCTTTGTAACTCTCCTTCATGCTGGAGAGTAGTCCCCACGTACCCGAGGCCTCAGCTAGGTCGCGGCGTAATTTTCAACATGCTGAAAAATGCCCGCAAGTAAAAAAAGGTCGCCATGGAAAAAAATCAATATTTTATTTACTCGTAGGTTTAGTCGAAGTAGGTCGGCATGTTATTCGTAGGCAATCGGGGGTAATCAAAGGTAATCGAAGGTAGTCTTCAACATAGTCGAAGGGAGGTTGAAGGAGATCGAAGGAGGTCGTCTTCACTCTCCACTATTCGGTGTCCAATTATCCCGAAGCTAGTTGTAGCTAGTCTTCAACATAGTTGAAGGAGGTCTTCAACATGACATTTTTTCAAACTCTCCTAAACTCTTCTAAACTCGCCAATTAGGTCGGCGCAGTGAGACAGTCCCTTAATGCTCTGTAAACCAGGCACGAATACTCTGTGTAAACCAGGGTCTAATAATCTCTGTAAACCAGGCACTAATACTCTGTTCAAACCAGGCAATAATACTCTGTGTAAACCAGGGTCTAATAATCTCTGTAAACCAGGCACTAATACTCTGTAAACCAGGCACTAATACTCTCTGTGAACCAGGCACTAATACTCTCTGTGAACCAGGCACTAATACTCTCTGTAAACCAGGCACTAATACTCTGTAAACCAGGCACTAATACTCTCTGTAAACCAGGCACTAATACTCTCTGTAAACCAGGCACTAATACTCTGTAAACCAGGCACTAATACTCTCTGTAAACCAGGCACTAATACTCTCTGTGAACCAGGGACGAATACTCTGTGTAAACCAGGGTCTAATACTCTCTGTAAACCAGGCACTAATACTCTCTGTGAACCAGGCACTAATACTCTGTAAACCAGGCACTAATACTCTCTGTAAACCAGGCACTAATACTCTCTGTAAACCAGGCACTAATACTCTGTTCAAACCAGGCACTAATACTCTGTAAACCAGGGTCTAATACTCTCTGTAAACCAGGCACTAATACTCTCTGTAAACCAGGCACTAATACTCTGTTCAAACCAGGCACTAATACTCTATGTAAACCAGGCACTAATACTCTATGTAAACCAGGGTCTAATACTCTATGTAAACCAGGCACTAATACTCTATGTAAACCAGGGTCTAATACTCTATGTAAACCAGGCACTAATACTCCGTGAACCAGGCACTAATACTCTCTGTGAACCAGGCACTAATACTCTGTGCATTCTACCTCAATCATCACGAGGCCATTCAATGAGAAAGAAGGAACAAGTAATCCATTGACAACGCGCAGAATCTTCCAACCAAAAGGAAAGCAGAGAAGGAAGAAAACAAAGAAGTTCCTTGTTTCCTCATTAAAATTAACTTTTGACTATATGGTTGAAAGGTCGTGAATCTGAAATAATTGGCAAACATTCCAGTGGAGAGGCAAAGATATTATTCCAGGGAGAGGTTAGTATCGATCTGAAATGCATGACTCAGTGGAAGTAAAGTCCAAACACAATCATTAGCTGTGAATCCTGGAACCATCTCCCTCACCAGAGGCACAACAGCAGTTCAGGAGAGCAACTCAATGACCACCATCTCCAAGGCAATTAGAGGAGCACTAAATGGGCACTAAACTCCCAGATCCCAAACAAGGAATAAATACTTTAAATTGTTCTAAAAGACAATAGATTCAGAAGCTGTAGGGAATTAATTTTCAGGCTTATGTTGGGAACGCTGGGTTCATAGAAGACTAAACACTTTCAAGCTGGGAAGGGTGCAGAGAAGATTTACGAAGATGTTGCCAAGACTCGAGGGCCTGAGCTATAGGGAGTTGAGCAGGCTGGGACTCTATTACTTGGAGCGCAGGAGGATGATGGGTGATCTTATAAAGATGTACAAAATCATGACAGGAATAGATCAGGTAGATGCACAGTCTCTTGCCCATAGTACGGGAATTGAGGACCAAAGGACATATATTTAAGGTGAGGAGGGAAAGATTTAATAGGAACTTGAGGGATAAGTTTTTTTACACAAAGGGTGATGGGTGTATGGAACAAGCTGCAAGAGGAGGGAGTGGACTATCTCCATGTTTAAGGAACAATTAAACTGGTACATGGATAGGTAGACACAAAATGCTTCAGTAACTCAGTGGGACAGGCAGAGAGAAGGAATTGGCAACGTTTCGGGTCGAGACCCTTCTCCAGACTTCTGAAGGCCTCGACCCGAAACGTCACCCATTCCTTCTCTCCAGAGATGCTGCCCGTCCCGCTGAGTTACTCCAGCATTTTGTGTCTACCTTCGATTTTAACCAGCATCTGCAGTTCTTTCTTACACATTAGGTACATGGATAGAACAGGTTTAGAGGGATATGGGCCAAATGTAAGCAGGTGGGCCTAGCGTAGATGGAGCATGTTGGTCGCGTGGGCAAGTTGGGTGAAAGGCTTGTTTCTACACTGGATGACCCTATGAGTACAGGCCCAGTGCTGTCAAACACTCATCATACATTCATGGATTTAACCCATGAACATATGGAGTGTTGAACGCAGTTCATCGCCTTGTTCAGGAGCACAGCAGGTCGGGCTTCCTTTTAGTTTAGTTTAGAGATACAGCATGGAAACGAGCCCATCGGGCCACTGAGTCCGCATCGACCAACGATCCCCGGCAACCAAAGACTATCCTACACACACTGGAGGAGATTTACAATTTTTACCATAGCCAATTAACCTACAAACCATGAGTATGTCTTTGGAAATTGGGAGAAAACCGGAGCTCCCGGAGAAAACCCACTCTGTCACGGGGAGAACGTACCAAACTCCGTACAGACAGCGTCCGTGGTCGGGATCGAACCCTGATCCCCGGCGCTGTGAGGCAGCAACTCTACCGCTGCGCCACCGCTGTGCCTGGACCTGGGTCATGTGACCTGAGCAAAATGGCAGTGAACACCCCCCACATTTTAGCCAATCACGGGCCACGTATACCTGGCACTTCCTGCATCTTATTAGCAGTTGACTAACTCTTGCTCAAACGTGATACCAGGAAAACGGCACTTTATTCCAAGCCAGTCGTAAATGTTTAAACACTCAATAACCAGCCCCTGGTAAACATTGATAACTTAGCCTTCAAGTGGTTTCAGATTCAATTTGACTCCAGCCCAAGGCAGATCACAAGGTCATAAGTGATAGGAGTATAATTGTCCCATCAAGTCCACTCCACCATTCAATCTATCTCTCCCTCCTAACCCCATTCCCCTGCCTTCTCCCCACAACCTCTGACACCCGTACCAACCAGATGGCAAAATGTCCATTGAATACAGGAGATGGCAGAGACAGGATCCACTCATATCCATGGATCATCCCTTAAATTCCAGTGTGGGTGTCAGAGGTTATGGGGAGAAGGCAGGAGAACATGGTTATGAGGGAGAGTTGAGAATCTCTGGAATTCTCTGCCACAGAAGGCGGTGGAGGCCAATTCACTGGATGTTTTCAAGAGAGAGTTAGATATAGCTCTGAGGGCTAATGGAATCAAGGGATATGGGGAGAAAGCAGGAACAGGGCACTGATTTTGGATGATCTGCCATGATCATATTGAATGGCGGTGCTGGCTCGAAGGGCTGAATGGCCTACCCCAACACTTATTTTCTATGTTTCTGTGTTTCTATGTGACTCTAATTGCTGTTAAATCATAAATATATCTGTATATCTATTTTGATTTGAGTTTTCAGTCCATCCGCCGAATGCATTCAAATACAAAGCTTTAGTTCTGTCCTTTATTACATATTTCAAGTCGTATCTTTTCAGCTGATTTAGATCTGAGTCTTTCTATGTTCTCTCCCCCCATTTCACAGTTTCCCACGCAGGTCGCGGGGGGGATCCTGCAAACTCCGTACTGACAGCACCCATAGTCAGGATCGAACCCTGGTCTCTGGTGCTGTAAAATGGCAACTCTACCCCTCTACACCTGCTGCCCCAGATACAGGTGGCTCAAGTGACTTACTTATGGATAACATCCCCTCTAATAGGAGCAGGGAGGTTCTACTGCAGTTGTACAGGGTATTGGTGAGACCACACCTGGAGTATTGTGTACAGTTTTGGTCTCCAAATCTGAGGAAAGACATTCTTGCCATAGAGGGAGTACAGAGAAGGTTCACCGGACTGATTCCTGGGATGTCAGGACTTTCATATGAAGAAAGACTGGATAGACTCGGCTTGTACTCGCTAGAATTTAGAAGATTGAGGGGGGATCTTATAGAAACTTACAAAATTCTTAAGGGGTTGGACAGGCTAGATGCAGGAAGATTGTTCCCGATGTTGGGGAAGTCCAGAACAAGGGGTCACAGTTTAAGGATAAGGGGGAAATCCTTTAAAACCGAGATGAGAAAAACATTTTTCACACAGAGAGCGGTGAATCTCTGGAACTCTCTGCCACAGAGGGTAGTTGAGGCTAGTTCATTGGCTATATTTAAGAGGGAGTTAGATGTGGCCCTTGTGGCTAAAGGGATCAGGGGGTATGGAGAGAAGGCAGGTACAGGATACTGAGTTGGATGATCAGCCATGATCATATTGAATGGCGGTGCAGGCACGAAGGGCCGAATGGCCTACTCCTGCACCTATTTTCTATGTTTCTATGTTTCTAATCCTTTCCTGACCACCTCCTTTGTGTTGGAAGGATTTGCTGGTGATGGTTTACACCGATAATAGGCACAAAATGCTGCAGTAAATCGGCGGGTCAAGCAGCATCTCTGGAGAGAAGGAATAGGTGATGTTTCGGGTCGAGATCCTTTATCAGACTCTTATCCAGTCTGAGGAAGGGTCTCTACCTGAAACGTCACCTATACCATTTCTCTAGAGATGCTGCCTGTCCTGCTGAGTCACAACTCCTTTTTGAAGTCAATTCTCTCATGTTGCCATGACCGATATATAGATGTCAACAGTTTATAGAGAAGAAACTAACATGGAATTGCAAGTTGCCAGAGAGGTGGTATATCTCCCTCTGGTCTGGGCTTCCACAGTTACGGTAACATTTTTTCTGAGGACATTTGCCACCTTGTTTGTTGATCTAAAGTCAACCGTTGGCATGGTATTGGATGGGTATTGATTTATGTTGAGGAACATAGATGGACAGTGTTCTCAAGACTCCTGCTAAATCGGCCTACGAGCTTGTTCACCGTGATAGCTGGGCTTCTGATAGCACAGAAGATAGACACAAAATGCTGGAGTAACTCAGCGGGTCAGGCAGCAATCTCTGGAGAGAAGGAATGGATGACGTTTCGGGTCAAGACCTTTCTTCAGACTGGCACCCACTTCACTTTGAGGACTCCGCTTGAAGGTGGACCATCCCATCAAATCATGTATAAAATCATGAGAGGAATAGATTAGGGTAGATGCACAGAATCTCTTGCCCAGTGTAGGGGACTCGAGGGCCAGTGGAGATGGGTTTGATGTGAAGGGGAAATAGAAATCTGAGGGGTAACTTTTTCACACAGCGGTAGGTGTATAGAACGAGCTGCTGGAGGAGGAAGTTGAGGCTGGGACTGCCACAAAATATAAGAAGCAGTTAGACAGGTACATGGGTAGGACAGGTTTGGAGGGATATGGACCAAACACAGGCAGGTGGGACTAGTGTAGCTGGGACATGTTGGCCCGTGTGAGCAAGTTGGGTTGAAGGGGCCTGTTTCCACACTGTATCACTCTATCACTCGATGAGAAAGTTCTCCTTTAGATAAAGTTTTACTTTGCAGATAAATGCAGTTTCCAACATCTCAACAATCACAATGGCAATCACAATAACACTTTATTAGCCAAGTATGTTTATAACATACCAGGAATTTAATTTGCCAAGTCAGTCATACGAATAAAAATCAACGGAACACACAAAATACATTTTAACATAAACATCCACCACAGTGACTCCTCCACATTCCTCACTGTGATATAAGTTCAAATCTCTTCCCTTCTATCACACGGCCCTGAAATCAGATAAGGAACAAACTTCACCCCCCCCCCACCCCCCCCCCCCTCCCCCTTCTCTCCTGCGATCTGTAGCGATATCAAACCTTGTTGAACGAGATCCCCGGAACCGTGAACTGCTCCTGACTTGGCGTTGCAAATGTTACGCTCGTCCAATAGCCGTGAGCTAAAGAACAGCTGAGATTCCCCTTGTACTGCGTCCCGCCCCAGGTTAAAACTAATCGAAGTGAGAAGTCACATTGCAAATGGGTCATACCAGCTCCTTCAGCATAGTGCAGCCTGATCTCCAAGCTCAGCCTCCAGGCACTGGGAGCAACACCACAGCTCCACCCTGCTTTAATACAGTATGTAGCTGGTTCCAAAGACCCAGGAGCACAACAGTGTCTTCTGCACCCTGTCTAATATGTTACCTATTTAAATGCATAAAATGTAATACATTATATTAAAGATAGACACAAAAATCCGGAGTAACAGTGGGTCAAGCAGCATCTCTGGAGAAAAGGATTGGGTGACTTTTCGGGTCGAGACCCTTCTTCAAAGAAGAATATTATATTGGTTTAATTTATATTAATAAACTTTATATTATATTATATCAGTTTACTTAAGTTTAGTTTAGTTTAGTTTAGTTTAGTTTTGTTTCGTTTCGTTTTGATATACAGCATGGAAACAGGCCCTTCGGCCCACCGAGTCCATGCAAACCAGCGATCACCCTTGCACCAGTTCCATGTTATCCCACTTTCACACCTTACACACTAGGGGCAATTTCCAGAGGCCAATCGATTTTAGACATACGGCATGGAAACAGGCCCTTCAGCCCACCGAGCCGGTGCCGACCAGCGATCACCCCGTACACTAGAACTATCATACACACCATCCATACAGACTGCACCCGTAGTCAGGGTCAAACCTGTCTGTGTGAATCTTGCCCATCTAGTATGTAGGACGCAGAAGTGGGATAATGTAGACCTAGTGTGAATGGGTGATTGGTGGTCGGCATGTAGTCCGCATGGCCGAGGGGCCTGTTTAAAGGCTGTATCTCCAAACGAAACTAAACTAGACCAGACCAGACCAGACCAGACCAGAAACTAGACCAGACCAGACCAGACCAGACCAGACCAGACCAGACCAGACCAGACCAGACCAGACCAGACCTTTTCTTCTCTATACCTTTACCTTTTTGACTCTTCTACTCTGATAAAAGTACAAGGGCAGCAAGGTGGCGCAGCGGTGGAGTTACTGCCTTACAGCGAATACAGCGCTGGAGACCCGGGTTCGATCCCGACTACGGGTGCTGTCTGTACGGAGTTTGTGCGTTCTCCCCGTGACCTGCGTGGATTTTCTCCGAGATCTTCGGTTTACACCCACACTCCAAAGATGTACAGGTTTGTGGGTTAATTGGCTTGGTAAATGTGCAAATTGTCCCTAGTGTGTGTAGGGCAGTGTTAATGTGCGGGGATCGCTGGTCGGCGCGGACCCGGTGGGCCGAAGGGCCTTATTCCTCGCTGTATCTCTAAACTAAAAAGACTCTGCATTTATATTATCTATTCCCCTCATGATTTCATGCCTCAGCCTCTTGCGGTCTAAAGAACAAGGTCACCCAACATCACACTACACGTGCTAAGTTCTGCACGGTGGCGCAGCGATAGCGTTGTTGCCTTATAACGCCGATGACCCAGGTTCGATCCTGACTGCGGGTGCTGTCTGTACGGAGTTTGTACGTTCTTCCTTCTCTCCAGAGAGGCTGCCTGTCCCGCCGAGTTACTCCAGCATTTGGTGCGTGAGGTCAGTGTGGGAATGGGAAGGGGAGAGTCAAGTGTTTGTCCACCGGGAGATCATCGTGCCGAAGCTCAGCTGGCATGTGGAATAAAGCCAAGTCACAAGACCAGGATTCAGCCCAGCTGCACATCAGCCAAGGATTGCAGAGTCATTCGTGGACTCTGATATTCAGAAGCTGCCAAGAGCATCATTCTCGGCATGTTGCGGATTGCAAGCGGGCTGACATGGGCGTACACCATGCAGTGAGGTTTCTCATCCGGTTAACCTGCGCATCAGATGGGTGTGGTGAACCGTTACCGACGCTTGTACAAAGGAGGCAAGGAGGTCGGGGCATCAGTCGGTGCTGACCATAGGTTCTCCGCATTCATAAACTGACTTTGAACTACAGCGAAAGTGAAACTGACAAAGCACATATGGAAATTGCCACGGTAGATGCAAGCTCAGTTTAGTTTAGAGATACAACGTGGAAACAGGCCCCTCGGCCCATCGAAGATAGGCACAAAATACTGGAGTAACTCAGTGGGACAGGCAGCGTCTCTGGAGAGAAGGAATGGGTGACCTCTTGGGTCAAGACCCTTCTTAGGTGTAGAATTAAGCCATTCGGCCCATCAAGTCTACTCCACCATTCAATCATGGCTGATCTATCTCTCCTAACCCCATTCTCTTGCCTTCTCCCCATAAACTCAGTCACCCATACTAATCAAGAATCTATCTATCTATCTATCTCTGCCTTAAATGTATCCACTGACTTTGCCTCCACAGCCTTCTGTGGTAAAGAATTCCACAGGCTCACCACCCCTTGACTAAATAAATTTCTCCTCATCTCTTTCCTAAAAGTGCGTCCTTTAATTCTGAGGCTGTGACCTCTGATCCTAGACTCTCTCACCAATGGAAGCATCCTCTCTGCATCCATTCTATCCAAGCCTGGGACATATGGCAATAAAACACTCTTGACTCTTGACTCTCTCGGCCCGAGTTGCCCAACCAAGGGAAACACTGACCCAGAAATGTCTTTCAATGAGTTGGTCCACGAGGCAGCAATCCCTGACATTCTCCGCACGCATGATCACCGCGGGCAAACGGATCACAGCCAAAGCTTTTGACCAACAGCGATCAGGGTTCATTCAATAACCCTTACCAGGAATGAATCTTTATTACAGCACATCGTTGCCCAACCAAGTCGGGGCACAGTGACCGAATTAATCAGTATAAGAATGCAGAACAAATGTGAAGGTGATGAAATCGTGGCCCCAGTTTACTCCACAGTACCGAGTCCTTCAGTTTAGCTTTATGGTTTTTTTTGTGTTTGGAGATACAGTGTAGAAACAGGCTCTTCGGGCCCGCCAATTCCGCGCCAACCAGCGATCACCCCGTACACTAACGCAATCTTACACACTAGGATAGTGCTAGTATACGGGAATCGCTGGTCGGCATGGACTCAGTGGGCTGAAGCGCCTGTTACTGCGCTGTATCTCTAAACCAAGCCTGCATTCGGTCCATATCCCTCCAAACTTGTCCTATGCATGTACCTGTTTAACTGTTTCTTAAACGTTGAGATAGTCCCAGCCTCAACTACCTCCTCTGGCAGCTTGTTCCATACACCCACCACCCTTTGTGTGAAAAAGTTACCACTCAGATTCCTATTAAATCTTTTCCCCTTCACCTTGAACCTATGTCCTCTGGTCATCGATTCCCCTATTCTGGACAAGAGGCATCTACTATTCCTCTCATGATCTTGTACACCTCTATAAGATCACCTCTCATCTCATCTCTCATCTCTCAAGTACAGTTTTTTTCTTTGACTGATGTGAAAGGTTCGACTCAGGCTCTATACATGACCTTCAAACTCATTTGTCCTCAGTCTGTACTGGGCTTCGGTAAATCATGATGAATGTTATCATTCATGGCTGCCTTCGCTGAGAGATCTTCTAAAGTACCGGAGATCATCCATATTTTCCAGGGTTCTCCTAATCTGGGGCGGCACGGTGGCACAGCGGTAGAGTTGTTGCCTTAAAGCGCTAGAGACCAGGGTTCAATCAAGCCTATCTCATGACCATAATATAGCCTATTCCCTGGTAGTGTAGGAAAGAAATGCAGATGCTGGTTTAAGTCTAAAGAAGGGTCTTGACACGAAACATCACCCATTCCTTCTCTCCAGAGATGCTGCCTGTCCCTCTGAGTTAAGTTTCACGGGTAACCTGCCGTTAGCGCCACGAGTCGCTAAGTTGCGTCCACGAGCTCCGACGTTCCCGCTACGTTAATTATACGTAGTTACCACGTTAAATTTGTTTTAAAATCGGGGTACCTCGTGGGTCAACTCTCACCGTGAGACAGGGGTTTAACTCCTGCATTTTGTGCCTATCTTCTATTCCCTGGTAGGTTCCATATTGTACTATTCCAAGAAATTATCCTGAAAATGTTCAATCCTCAAAGTTTTCTTTACCTATTCCTCCAACAAGCCTCCTTTGCCTGATCTGACGCAGCTATTCCTGTTCAATGATACATCAAGCTGATAACCAGAGGGGTAAGTTTATTAGGAAGACCACTTCTAATCCCTTGTGATAGGACAACACAATCAACATTAGATGTCTTTACATTGAGATTAAAGTTACTTGCAATGTTTGCAAAGTCCCCACACTCCTTAACACATACAGTGCCCAACAGTGTAGTGACTGTTCCGTGATCTCTTTGTTATGCTTGAAATTATCTCCTGATTTGTCCTGATCTTCTGAGTTTAGATTAGTTGAGAGATACAGGCCATTCGCCCCACCGGGACCCTGCCGACCAGCGATCCCCGCACACTAACGCTATCCTACACACACCGGGTACCATTTACAATTTTGCCGGGCCTATTAGCCTACAAACCTGTATGCCTTTGGAGTGTGGGAGGAAACCGAAGATCCCGGAGAAAACCCACGCTGGTCACAGAGTGAACGTACAAACTCCGTACAGACAGCACCCGAAGATTCCTCACCACCGCACTGTTTTCATTCTCTATTAACAGAGGCACCCCAGTTCTGGTCTGTTTCGTCCATGTTAAGTCTGTCAAGTTAAGTGGGACAACTAGCTTCAGTGACTTGAACCCAAGTGGCTGTAAAAGGCTAGAAGTGTTTCATGTCGCTTAGACTAATCACTGCCTGTAAAGTACTCTGGGATGTTTAGTGCTGTGTAGGGAATAAATAAATAATCAATAAACATTTCCTTTCTTACGCACCAATTGCTGAAGACAAGAGAGTATTGGGGATGGCATTGACGGCTTCTATCTGCAAAGAATGCCCATGGATCATTGTTTACTGGATGGGGAATACGGTAGCAAAACCCATTTTCCCGCAGTTACTCCAGCACTTTGTATCTGTCTTTGGTATAAACCAGCATCACCAGGGAAGAGGGCAGGCAGAACAGAACTGGAATTGGGGAGTTCAATGTTCAATGCTGCTGGGTTGTATGCTGCCCAAGCGGAAAATGAGGCGCTGTTCCTCCGTTTGTGCGTGGGTTCACTATGGCAATGGACGAGGTAGGAGCCAGGGTCAGAGGGGTTACAACGTATGTGGGTGAGAAGGGAAGTTAAAATGGTTAGCAGTACCTTTCTTGCAAAGTCCCCATCCTTCTTAATATATACTCTGCCCAATAGTGTAGTGACTGCTAGAGGGCCCATGGCCCACTTCTCATCCGTCATCTATTTGTTATGCTTGACATTACCTCCAACAAACCTGGTGCTATGTCCTGATCTTCTGAGGTTAGTTTAGTTTAGTTTAGAGATACAGCGCGGAGACAAGCCCTTCGTCCCACCGAGACCCTGCCGACCAGTGATCTCTGCACAAGATGGTCTAGCTGATGGAGAGGAGGCAACGTCAGGAGCACGAGATGTGGTGGGTGAGTTGGAAGAGATGCCGTGATCCTCTGCTGCACCTGGAAGGTTTCCTGGGCTTCCTGGAGAGGAGGTGTACGGACCTCCGTGTTTAGTTTAGTGATACAGTGCAGAAACAGGCCCTTCGGCCCACCAAGTCCACTGTTCCCTGTTACACCAGCTGCTATCCTATACACACTAGGACCAATTTGCAATATTTACCCAAGCCAACTAACCTACAAACTTGTATGTCTTTGGAGTGCGGGAGGAAACCAGAGCACTCGGGGGAAAAACCCACACAGGTCACGGGGAGAACGTACAACTACGTACAGACAGCACCTGTAGCCAGGATCGAACCCAGGTCTCTGGCACTGTAGGTGCTGTAAGGCAGCAACTCTACCGCTGCCCCACCTTGCCGCCCACTAGATTGGGTTATTGGCTTCACTGGTGAGAACGCATTTGGAGAATTGTGTGCAGTTTTGGGCCCCGTATCTGAGGAAGGATGTGCTGGCATTAGAGAGGGTCCAGAGGAGGTTTACGAGAATGATCCCAGAGATGGCTGGGTTAACATATGATGAGCGTTTGATGGCACTGGGCCTGAACTCCCTGAAGTTTAGAAGGATGAGGGGACACATTGAAACTTACCGAATAGTGAAAGGCCTGGATAGAGTGGGTGTGGAGAGGATGTTTCCGCTGGTGGGAGTCTAGGACTAGAGGTCATAGCCTCAGAATTAAAGGGCAATCTTTTAGAAAGGAGGTGAAGAGGAACTTCTTTAGTCAGAGGGTGGTGAATCTGTGGAATTCATTGCCACAGAAGGCTGCAGAGGCCAAGTCAATGGATATTTTTAAGGCAGAGATAGATAGATTCTGAATTAGTATGGGTGTCAGGGTTATGGGGAGAAGGCAGGAAAATGGGGTTGAGAGGGAAAGATTGAATGGAAGAATAGAATTGATGGGCCGAATGGCCTGAATCTGCTCCTATCACTCGCGAATCTAGCGGTTTCATGCTCTCCATTTGCTTTTCACTCCAAAGTGATCTAATGACTTGAATTCCATGTCTACAGAGAGTGGGGTCAGTGTGTCTGTGGTAACTGATTGGCACCAACGTCAGATCCATTTATAATCAGTTCCAGTCAGTGGATGCCTCAGAGTCAATGCGCCCATCATTGATGGCTTTGGCAATCAGTGTTAAATCCATCTGGAGCGGAAGGTTTCTGTGTGTCAGGTCTATATTGTCCCGTCAGGGAAAGGTGGGGGAGAACAAAAGGAGGAGGTGGGGTACTTTGTAACTGTGTCAGTGGCAGTAGGTGAGCACTATTTGTATACATTGGGTAGACAAGCAAAGACCTTCACTGTGCCTTGTCACATGTGGCAATAAAGTAAATATTCCATTCTATTCCGTTCCAACATTGTCTGTACATTCCCACTATAGATGCTGCCTGACCTAGTATTCATATGTTCAGAGGTTATTAGAAACATAGAAAATAGGTGCAGGAGGCCATTCGGCCCTTCGAGCCAGCACCGCCATTCATTGTGATCATGGCTGATCGTTCCCTATCAATAACCCGTGCCTGCCTTCTCCCCATATCCCTTGACTCCACTAGCCCCTAGAGCTCTATCTAACTCTCTCTTAAATCCATCCAGTGACTTGGCCTTCACTGCCCTCTGTGGCAGGGAATTCCATAAATTCACAACTCTCTGGGTGAAAAAGTTTTTTCTCACCTAAGTCTTAAATGACCTCCCCTTTATTCTAAGACTGTGGCCCCTGGTTCTGGACTCGCCCCGCATTGGAGCAGGGTTATTGGAGCAGAATTAGCCCATCGAGACTACGCTGCCGTTCAGTCATGGCTGATCTATCTTTTCCTCAACCCCCATTCTCCTGCCTTCTCCCCATAAGCCCCGACACCCTCAGGTTCCTCCAGCACATTGTGCTTTGCTCAAGATCCCAGCACCTGCCGTTCCTTGCGTCTCCTGTGCCTGGTTTCCTGTGTGTTACCTGTGATGTGTGCCATGACAAGGCTTGCATTCGTAATGTCTAGATTCCTGCTCCATCTCTACAATCCAGAGTGCAGACCAGGACAAGGGTTAACAGTGGTGGAGAATTTGCTCAGAAGCAGAGACACACAGTCAAATGGACAACTCTGTTCTCGAGGACTTTGGTCTTCTTGATTGCATTTGTTCCAATACCACGGTCACGGTGGTGCAGCGGTAGAGTTGCTGCTTTACAGCGAACACAGCGCCGGAGACCCGGGTTCGATCCCGACTACGGGTGCTTATCTGTACGGAGTTTGCACGTTCTCCCCGTGACCTGCGTGGGTTTTCTCCGAGATCTTCGGTTTCCTCCCACACTCCAAAGACGTACAGGTTTGTAGGTTAATTGGCTTGGTAAATGTAAAAATTGTCCCTAGTGTGTGTAGGATCAGTGTTAATGTGCGGGGATCTCTGGTCGGCCTGAAGCTAGTGGGCAGAAAGGCCTGTTTTCGTGCTGTATCTCCAAACAAACAAACCACACAAACAAATGTACATGGATGATGAATATTCTCTACTTTGCTGGCATTTGCCTGGCAGAGAGTGGAGAGGCTCAGAGAAATCAGGAGTGAGTGTTTCATATCGAAGTAGCAAGCTTCTACCCTGCTCTTGTGACCATTGCGCTGGTGTCAATGATCCACTTAAGTGTCTGGCCATTGATAACATTCGAAGTGTTAAAGATATGGGACAAATCAGCTGGAAGGAACCACAGAATGCTGACTTAAAGCCCTGTCCCACGGTACGAGTTCATTCCAAGAGCTCTCCCGAGTTTGCCCTGATTCGAACTGGGAGATTTACGCTAATGGCCACTCGTCGGTACTTGGGGCTCTCGTGGACATTTTTCAACATGTTGAAAAATCTTCACGAGTCTTCCCGAGCTTACCAGCCGTTAGCGAGTCTTCCCGAGTACCTGCCGTCTGCGTTACGAGCCGCTAAGAGACGTCCCCGAACTCCGACGTACCCGCTACGTTCATTCTCCGTGCTCACCACGAGTTTGATTTTTTTTTTAACTCGGGAGAGCTCCTGGAATGAACTCGTACCGTGGGACAGGGTTATAACACCGAAGATAGACACAAAATGCTGGAGTAACTCAGCGGGTCAGGCAGCATCTCCGGAGAGAAGGAATAGGTGACGGTTCGGGATGAGACCCTTCTTCAGATGTAGTAGACTCTGAAGAAAGGTTCCGACTCAAAACGTCACACAATCCTTCTCTCCAGAGATGCTGCCTGATGGAGGGGGGGGGGGATGTGGGGGGGAGGTAAACTAGAGTTATGAAAAGGTTCAGAACAGATCAAACTGGGAAAGGTGGAGCCCACAATGGTCCATTGTTGGCTGTGGAAGAGGTGGCATCTAAGGAGATATATGGATGTGAACAGTGGAACTAACAGGCCAACTAGGGTGCGGTAGGGTCAGAGGGATATAGGGGGCGCAGGGGTTACTTGAAATGAGAGAAATCAAAGATTCCTTTGGGTTGGAAGCTGCTCAAGCGAAATATGAGGTGAGATTTGGAATAGTCATGAGCTGACACCTACTGGTTAGAATGTTATTTATTTCATTTCATTCTTTCTGGAAAGACCAGCTCTTATTGCCTATCCGTGGTTGCTCTGCAGAGTGGGCCGATAATGTTGATTCCATGAGGTGAAGATGGTCCCTTGCTTTCAGCACTTGCAGGATGGTGCAGCATCAATGTGTGCCCTTCTCAGGCAACGGACCGTATATGTGACGGCACGGTGGTGCACTTGTCAACTATCAGCAAGCAGCCGCTGGGCTGAGCTTGTGACAGAGTGACAAACACATCATAGAAACATAGAAATTAGGTGCAGGAGTAGGCCATTCGGCCCTTCGAGCCTGCACCGCCATTCAATATGATCATGGCTGATCATCCAACTCAGTATCCCGTACCTGCCTTCTCTCCATACCCTCTGATCCCCTTAGCCACAAGGGCCACATCTAACTCCCTCTTAAATATAGCCAATGAACTGGCCTCGACTACCCTCTGCGGCAGAGAGTTCCAGAGATTCACCACTCTCTGTGTGAAAAAAGTTCTTCTCATCTCGGTTTTAAAGGATTTTCCCCCTCATCCTTAAGCTGTGACCCCTTGTCCTGGACTTCCCCAACATCGGGAGCAATCTTCCTGGATCTAGCCAGTCCAACCCCTTAAGAAGTTTCTATAAGATCCCCTCTCAATCTGCTAAATTCTAGAGAGTATAAACCAAGTCTATCCAGTCTTTCTTCATAAGACAGTCCCGACATCCCAGGAATCAGTCTGGTGAACCTTCTCTGCACTCCCGCTATGGCAATAATGTCCTTCCTCAGATTTGGAGACCAAAACTGTACGCAATGCTCCAGGTGTGGTCTCACCAAGACCCTGTACAACTGCAGTAGAACCTCCCTGCTCCTATACTCAAATCCTTTTGCTATGAATGCTAACATACCATTCGCTTTCTTCACTGCCTGCTGCACCTGCATGCCTACTTTCATTGACTGGTGTACCATCACACCCAGGTCTCGCTGCATCTCCCCTTTTCCTAGTCGGCCACCATTTAGATAATAGTCTGCTTTCCTGTTTTTGCCACCAAAATGGATAACCTCACATTTATCCACAACCATGAAGAGACTTCACCGGAAGCTTTGGAGCCCAGCGCTGCCGCCAACACGACCAAGGTGTGGTTATTAGACACAAAAAGCTGGAGCAACTCTGCGGGTTGTGCAGCATTTCTGGAGAAAAGGCGTGAGTGACGTTTCAGGTAGGGACCCTTCTTCAGTGTGAGACAGAGGGGAGGGAAAAACGAGAGATATAGAAGGCACATAGAACTAATGAATGAAAGATTTGCGAAAAGCAATGGTGGACAAAGAAAGCTTTGTATCCCATCTCTCTCCGTCCCTCCCCCACCCTAGTCGTTGTACTAGATTCACTACAGTTTCACTGTCTGTAGAACTCGTTATCATCCACCCCACAGCCAACAATGGACCATTGTGGGCTCCACCCTTCCTTCATCATCGCTGCTTTTTGCATATCTTTCATTCATTTGTTCTACGTCTCTCTACATCACCATCTGTATCTCTCCTTTCCCTTTCCCCTGAGGCTCAGTCTGAAGAAAGGTCTCAACCCAAAACGTCGCCTATTCCTTTCCTCCAGAGAGGCTGCCTGACCCGTTGAGTAACTCCACCTCGTGTGTGTCTCTCTTCGGTGTAAACCAGCATCTGCAGTTCCTTCCGCCACATGATGTGATTATTGATTGATTGATTGATTAAAAGATGATGCATGGAAACAGGCCCCTCAGCCCAGCGAGTCCAGGCCGACCCTTGATCACCCATTCACGCTAGTTCCGCAGGTCCCACTCACGTACCCACTCCCTACACATCAGGGGCAAGTCTACAGAGGGGCCAATGAACCTGCAACACCGGCCCGTCTTTGGGATGTGGGAGGAGACTGGAGCACATGGAGGAAGCCCACCAAAGATCCTATAGCGGAGCAAGATAGACCACCTGCTAGATGCAATGGGCTGACGTGTAGTACGCAACGGAACGGAACGGAACGTGGGCCTTTTTTTCATCCATTTCTGTAACCGGACCCGACCCGACCCGACCCGACTCGCAGTGTAATCAACATTGCGGGGGAACAGTTTGTGTTAATAAATTTAAATTCTGAAAATGAGATGAACATTTTTACCAAATAACTTTTATTTTTACGGGGATGTTTCCGTAACCGGCTTCTGTCTCCGCACTATTATCCTACGGGATCTTTGGTGGGGAGACGGAAGCCGGTTATGGAAATGGAGCCTTAAATTACCCATGAATCTGCCCATGACCGTACTACGTCTTTTTCGTCGAGTGGACCATCTTGCTCGCTTTAGGATCTTTGCCCGCGGCCACTGGCAGAACGTCTCTGGCGCTGTGTGGCAACAGCTCAACCGCTGCGCCACCGTGCTGCCCCTTCATTTATACTGCACGTATTTAACGACTGAGACTAATGCCAGCGGTGGGATGTATATATATATTACCTGCTCCAATTTAAATGTTAAGACATAAAGCAACTCCTGATGCATTTGTCGGCAAGTATTGCTTTAGCGGGAGTAATTCGTCAGGAATGAGGCTATTCTTGGAACGTTGTGATAAAATATGCAAAAGACCACAGTTACCAAGGCAACAGGCCCAACACAGATCCCTGCCACTATTCTAACAGACCTGTGAATGACTACTTGATTTTAGTTTAGTTTACTTTAGAGATACAGTGCGCGAACAGGTCCTTCGGCCCATTCAGTCTACACGACCAACGATCCCCCCACACTAATACTATCCTACACACTAGGGACAATTTACAATCTTTAAGGGCCTGTCCCACGAGCATGCGACTCCATGCGGCAAGCGCGACCTAACGTGGTCGCTTGAGCCGTACGGCCTCGCGGGGCCGGTCCCACTTCGATCGCCGGAGCCGTATGGAGTTGTGCGGAGCTGGTCCCGACATCGCGCGGGGCTCCGAAAAACTGACCGTGTTCAAAAATTCCGCGCGGCAACGGCCTGCCGGTACGCAGCCGCATTGAGGCCGTACGTCACGCGCGAACTTCCCGCGGACTTCGCTCACACTTCATGTCACTCACTCGACCTCCACGCGGCCCCCGCTTCTGGTTTGGTCGCGCTTGCCGCATTGCAGGTCGCATGCTCGTGGGACAGGCCCTTTACTGAAGCCAATTAGCCGACAGACCTGCACGTCTTTGGAGTGTGGGAGAAAACCGGAGCACCCGGAGAAAACCCACGCGGTCGCGGGGAGAACGTACAAACACCGTACAGACAGCTCCTGTGGTCAGGATCGAACCCGGATCTCTGGCGCTGTGAGGCAGCAACTCTACCGCTGCGCCACCGTGCCACCCCTCTTATAAAATCTATCATATAAAAACCTATGTTAAAAAACATTGATAAATACAACTACACCACATGGTAGCGCGGGCGGGACAGATGGTGGATAGAACTCTTCCCCCATGTGTTGGCCTTGGTTTGCTGTCCACCATTCAACAGAGGAAGCGATCGATACAGTTCTTAACAAAGTGAAGACTCTCGCTGTGTTTGTAGCGGTGGGGGTGTGTGGGTGGGCGGTGTGGGGGGGGGGGGTCAAGTTGCAGCTCAGTTGGGGAAGGTTGTCCACCCTCGCTGGTTCTGGAGATCAGAAGGCGGTGGACATGATGATGTCCACCGTGCTCTGCGGGAGGGCCCCGTTGGGCGGGGCGCGGAGCGTCGCCCTCTGGAAGAACTTCCTCTTCTTGAACTCCTCGCTAATCTCCAGCGGCGTCTTCCCCCTCGTCTCCAGCACGATGAAGTAACCCAGGATGGTGAGCACCAGGCACACGCCACTGAAGATCAGGAAGCAGAGGTAGCCCAGTCCGTCCTGCACCAGGGAGGGACAACGGCAGTCAGTCAGTACAATGGCTCAATCAATGAATCAATCAATGAATGGACACTTCAATGTCCAGATTGTTACGGTTGTTAAGGGCTTGGACACGCTAGAGGCAGGAAACATGTTCCCGATGTTGGGGGAGTCCAGTTCCAGGGGCCACAGTAGAAGAATAATGGGTAAGCCATTTAGAACGGAGACGAGGAAACATTTTTTGTCACAGAGAGTGGTGAGTCTGTGGAATTCTCTGCCTCAGAGGGTGGAGTGGTGGAGGCAGGTGCTTTCAAGAGAGAGCTAGATAGGGCTATTAAAAATAGCGGAGTTAGGGGATATAGGGAGAAGGCAGGAACGGGGTACTGATTGGGGATGATCAGCCAAGATCACATTGAATGGCGGTGCTGGCTCGAAGGGCCGAATGGCCTACTCCTGCACCTATTGTCTATTGTCTATTGTCACGGGCGACAAGTCACGGTGAGATTCGTTGTTTCGTTACCAAGGTATGCGAATAATCGCCACATTAAGGGCGTTGACAAAGTTACCAAGTATCCCACGTCTGATCCCCCTTTATTCTTCCCCCTCCCCCTTGCTCTGGGTCCACCTTTTTTCGTCCCCCCCCGGACCCTCCCCCCTTACGACGGTCCCCCATGTGGGTCTTTCTGTGTTCTCCTCCCCCCCCCCCCCCTCCCTCCCCTCCTACCCCTCCCTGTCCCCCCTCCCCCTCTCTACTCCCAGACATGCCCCCCCATGCCGGGTCCTCCTTTTTGTTCTTCCCCCATCCCCCGTCACGGTGGTCCCTCCATGCTCAGAAGCTCAGAGAGGTCAGTGAGTGAGACTTATACTGATTCCTGGGATGTCAGGACTGTCTTATGAACAAAGACTGGATAGACTTGGTTTATACTCTCTAGAATTTAGGAGATTGAGAGGGGATCTTATAGAAACTTACAAAATTCTTAAGGGGTTGGACAGGCTAGATGCAGGAAGATTGTTCCCGATGTTGGGGAAGTCCAGGACAAGGGGTCACAGCTTAAGGATAAGGGGGAAATCCTTTAAAACCGAGATGAGGAGAACTTTTTTCACACAGAGAGTGGTGAATCTCTGGAACTCTCTGCCACAGAGGGTAGTTGAGGCCAGTTCATTGGCTATATTTAAGAGGGAGTTAGATGTGGCCCTTGTGGCCAAGGGGATCAGGGGGTATGGAGAGAAGGCAGGTACGGGATACTGAGTTGGATGATCAGCCATGATCATATTAAATGGCGGTGCAGGCTCGAAGGGCCGAATGGCCTACTCCTGCACCTAATTTCTATGTTTCTATGTTTCTATATACAGTAACCGAGTGGGATTAGAAAAGGTTCAAGAAGGAACAGCAGATGCTGGAAAATTGAAGGTAAATTAAGAAAAGGTCAAGTGCAGCACATGGAGAGACTGGGAGGGGGGGGGGGGGGGGGGGGGGGGGGGGTGGCCTGAGTTCCTTCGGCTCCATAGATGCTGCCAACAGGAGTTTCTCCAGCACCTTGTCCCACATTAAGATGTCCCAGTGTGCAGCACAGGTCCCACCTGCCTGGGGAGGGCCCATACCCCTCTAAACCTGTCCTATCCATGTACCTGTCACTGAGTGATACAGCGTGGGAAACAGGCCCTTCAGCCCACCTTGCAGCGCGACCAACATGACCCATCTACACTAGTCCCACCTGCCTGCGTTTGGCCCATACCCCTCTAAACCTGTCCTATCCATGTACCTGTCTTATTGTTTCTTAAACGCTGCGATAGTCCCTGCTCAACCACCTCCTCTGGCAGCTCGATCCATTCACCCAACAAAGTTTCCCTTCAGATTCTTATTAAATCCCCCCCCCCCCCCCCCCCCCCCCCCTCACCTTAAACCTATGCCCTCTGGTCCTCGATTCCCCTACTCTGGGCAAGAGACTCTGTGCTGTCTACCCGATCTATTTCTCTCGTGATTTTGTACACCTCTTTAAGATCGCCTCATCCTCCTGCGCTCCAAGGAATGGAGACCCAGCCTGCTCATCCTCTAACTTTAGCTCAGACCCTCGAGTCCCAGCAACATCCTCGTAAATGTTCTCTGTCAGTGAAGTGAGAGGAGAGTCAGTGAGTGGGTGGGTCTGGACTCCCCTGGTCCTGGACTCTCCCACACGAGTGGAAACATCCTCTCCACATCAAACGCCATGGAGGGTTATATACAGTCAGGCCAAACTCAAGTAGGGGCAGAGAGAGCAAAGGAGGAAGATGCAGTATATAGTTCTCAGCTGTTCCACGGACCGGCAACAAGGATACTTACCACCATGAAGGAGAAAAGCATGCCGAGGAGGAAGAGCCCAAACCAGTTGAGGAAGCCGTTGATGACAAAGCCAGCGGGCCGGTCGGACTGGAGGAATATTTCCGAAGGTAATATGACAGCTACTCCCCCTGGAAAAACAGCCTCTCTTTTATTAGTATAGAACGGCAGAGTCGCGCAGCTGAGAGAGCCCCTTCCCTGCTGAGCCAGAGACCCGGGTTCGATCCTGACCTCGGCTACTGTCTGTGTGGAGTTTGCACGTTCTCTCTGTGGCCACCTCGGTTTCCTCCGGGTGCTCCGGTTTCACAAGAACCTTTCCTATCCTTGTACATCCTTGTCTTTCAAATGCGGTGATACCTCCTGCCTCAACTACCTCCTGGCAGCTCATCCCATACACCAATCACCCTCCGAGTGAAAACATTTACCCTCTCCTTCCCATTATATCTTTCTCTTCTCACCACAAACCTCCGTCTTTTAAATGCTCCTTTTGTCTCGCATGGCCTTTGCACGTTCTCCCTGTGGCCATGTTCACAAGTTCACAAGTTATTGGAGTAGAATTAGGCCATTCAGCCCATCGAGTCTACTCTGCCATTCAATCATGGCTGATTCATGCCTGATAATCCCATTTTCCTGCCTTCTCCCCTGAACCCTTGACACCCGTTCTGATCAAGAACTTGTCAATCTCTGCCTTAAAAATATCCACTGACTTGGCCTCCACAACCCAATGTGGCAATGAGTTCCACAGATTAACTACCCTCTGACCAAAGAAGTTCCTCCTCACCTCCTTTCTAAAAGAGTGCTCTTCTAACTAAAAGAGTTTCCTCCCACATCCCAAAGACGTGCTGGTTTGTAGGTTAATTTGCCACTGTAAAATAAGTAGGGAGTGGATGAGAAAGTGGGATAACATGGAACTAGTGCGTTGGTCAGCGCGGACTCGGTGGGCCGAAGGGCCTGTTTCCCTTTAGTCTCTTTCCATTCAATTTGATTCAAGGGATAAAAAAGCTGGCCTGACACGGTCAAAAATAAAATCATACAATTTGATGAAAGCTCCTTTTAAATTTCCATTTGGAAAGGAGAAATAAGGAAGGATGTTCTTTCTGCATGAACCGCGGCAGAGTGCAGGAAGAGAGCAACTGGAGGACTGAACCTCAACCTCAACAGCCCAATCCGAGCCAGTAGAGCTACTGTCCGAGTTGAACCAAGGATTCAGATTCCAGATAAGGGCTCTCTCTGTCAACTCTGTAGCCTCGATGAGACCCCACAGGAAAGTAAATATGGTTTAAGTTGCACGGTAGACAAAAGTGCTGGAGAAACTCAGCGGGTGAGGCAGCATCTATGAGCGAAGAAAATAGGCAACGTTTCAGGCCGAAACCCTTCTGTAGCTCTTCTGCAGACTTATCAGACTGATAAGTTGCACCATCTTTTTACTGATTTTATTTGGCCTCTGAAAAGTGTGAAGGGAGTTAAAAAAGTGGGATAAATAGAGCTAGTGTGAACGGGTGATCGATGGCTAGTGTTGACCCAATAACAATCTTATTTATATAGCACATTTTTAGTCAACTTGCATTGACCCCAAAGTGCTTCACATAATTACATTACATTTACACACAGGCAAAGGTGGGTGAAGTGTCTTGCCCCAAGGACACAACGACAGTATGCACTCCAAGCGGGATTCGAACCGGCTACCTTCCGGTCGCCAGCCGAACACTTAGCCCATTGCGCCATCTGCCGTCCCTGTTTCCATGCTGTATCTTTCAACGATTCAGTTAATGGTTTGGGAGAACCTAACTCCTTTCTTAATAGGCTTGGATAGAGTGAATGCAGAGAGGATGGTTACACTAGTGGGAGAGTCTAGGACCAGCCCCAGAGCCCCAGAATAAGAGGACATACTTTTAGTAAGGAGATGAGGAGGAATCTCTTTAGGTAGAGGGAGGAATTCTTTGCCACAGAAGGCTAAGGAGGCCAAGTCAGTGGATATTTTTTAAGGCAGAGATAGATAGATTCTTGATTAGTGCTGGTGTCAGAGGTCATGGGGAGAAGGCAGGAGAATGGGATTGAGAGAGAAAGGTGGATCAGCCATATGGTGGATCAGCCATCAATAATGAATGGCGGAGTAGACTTGATGGGCCGAACTTTTTACTAAAGTTTCTAAATTCGGAACTTGAACTTGCAAACTTAATCAGACCACCAATTATTCTTGATCCTGACACAATAGGCTTCTCTTCTGAAAGCAGATCCACTTTTAAGTAAAATAAGTAACGCATAATCTACCGTATGTTACGCAACTAAGAATGGATTTCTACCCTCAAAGTGTCAATGTGCCTTTGATCGTGGCCGTCATGTATGTCAATATTCGGCGCTGCAAATTGGAGGTTGTGCTTCAGGAGTGGGTTGGAAGAGGAAGAGTCAGTGTCCATCCCAGCTTACCTGGGCCAAGTCCATAGCTGAGGACATAAGCGAAGATGATGATCAGGTTGCAGTAGGGCATCCAGCTGACGAGATGCTGCAGAGGGGAGACAGGATTAGCATCCAAATGGGTGAAAAGGCACATCTACCCCCCTCCTACCCTTGCTCGACCTCATTCACCCCATCGCTCCAAACACTGGAGATCCCAGAGAAAAGTGTGCACCCCCCCCCCTAAAATTTCTATGATCCTAAAAGAGTCATATAGCAAGAAAACTGATCTTTGGCCCACTGAAAGATCATCGGGTACTCTTTTATAATAAACCTAATTTAATCAATTTTAATCTCCTCACATTCCCCTCAATCCCTCAAAATTCTACTTGCCACTGTATTTATATATAGGAATCAAGGAAAGAGCATTCACAGTGTACACACACACACACACACACACACACACACATGTATATACACACACACACACACATATATATATATACACACACACACATATATATATACACACACACATATATATACACACACACATATATATATATATATATATATATATACATATGCATAATTGTCTGTTTTATCTTGTTTTTTTGTGCTAAATTGTATGTATGCACTGAGTACGAGCAGCTTTCAGTTTCACTGTACATGTATAGTGACAATAAATGGCATATATATATATATATATATATATGCCATTTATAATATAATATAATAAATGAGAAAAAAGTTCAGTATATATATATATATATATATATAAATACTGAACTTTTTTCTCATTTATTATATTGTTTACAGTGTACTATGTTTACATATTCTGTAGTGCTGCTGCAAGTAAGAATTTAATTGTTCTGTCTGGGTCATATAACAATTAAACACTCTTGAATCTTAACTCATGAACTATTTATCCCCCATTTTTTTTTTTAAATTCCACCTTCTATACCCACAGACATCCTGGGCTCCTTGCACTAGTTACCGTTACCATTCATCATTACTTGTTGGCCCTGAATGGTTAGCACGCAACTAAACCTGTTCGCTGTACCTCGGTACACGTGACAATAAACTAAACTGAACTGAATGCTCACCGTTTCACTTTTGATTGACCCCCTCTTGTTAGACACTAACATACCGACAAATGACAGTTCTCAGTCCAAAGATAGACACAAAGAGCTGGAGTAACTCGGCGGGCCAGGCAGCGCTTCTGAAGAGAAGGAATGGGTGACATTTCGGGTCGAGACCCTTCTTCACTTCTCAGTCCATATTTGGCAGGTGCTGGTTCTGATATTGAAGTCCACCAGTCCAGGACTTGAATTTCCAAACCATCCTCATCTCTTTTTCACCTTTTGCCTTGAGGTTTACCCCCTACACTCAATCATTAGATCCTTCTTCAATATGCAAAACCCAAGACGATCTTAGCTCCTTATAAGTCCCTATAATGTAACTCTTAGGCCATCAGTGGATATTTTTAAGGCAGAGATAGATAGATTCTTGATTAGTACAGGTGTCAGAGGTTATGGGGAGAAGGCAGGAGAATGGGGTTAGGAGGGAGAGATAGATCAGCCATGATTGAATGGCGGAGTAGACTTGATGGGCCGAAAAGCCTAAATCTACTCCTATCACCTATGACCTTACGACCTTATGACCTCCATAAAATAAAATGTTAATTTAATCTTTATTTCTACTCTCTACTTTAATAAAAGAGCTGTCTTTTTGCTCTTTTATTAAAGTTCACAGTTCACAAACGTGAATAATTATGAATGCCAGTTGAAGGGATCAGTCTATACATGGGTGTCTCCTTGTCTCTGGGCCCCACAGGAGGTTGCTTACCTGCAGTGAAAAGGTAATGGTCAAAAGTCCCGTCCACAGACTCATGAACCCCAATCCTCCGCAGAGAAGAGTTTTTCTTCCTGTTCGTTCAACGAAGAATCCCTGTGTAATAAGATTTACAGAATAAAGCACTGAGCGTCAGTGAGAATCTGCTTTTGGTTGCCTTAGTCCTACGGCTTGGGGAGATGTTCAGTGTTCAGTCGAGGAAGGACCTTATTGCTATTGAGGGAGTGCAGCGTAGGTTCACCAGGTTAATTCCCGGGATAGCGGGACTGACTGATGATGAACGAATGGGTCGACTGGGCTTGTATTCACTGGAATTTAGAAGGATGAGAGGGAAATCTTATAGAAACATATAACATTCTTAAGGGATTGGACAGGATAGATGCAGGAAAAATTTTCTCGATGTTGGGGAAGTCCAGGACCATGCGTCACAGTTTAAGAATAAGGGGGAAGGCCATTTAGGACTGAGATAAGGAAAAACATTTTCACCCAGAGAGTTGTGAATCTTTGGAATTCTCTACCACAGAAGGCAGTGGAGGCCAATTCACTGGATGTATTCAAGAGAAAGTTAGATATAGCTCTTAGGGCTAATGGAATCAAGGGATAGGGGGAGAAAGCAGGAATGCAGTGCTGATTTTGGATGATTAGCCGTGATCATATTGAATGATGGCGATAGCTCGAAGGGCCGAATGGCCTACTCCTGCACCTATTTTCAATGTTTCTATGTTCATAAATGGCTTGTGTTAAAAGAATTGTTCCTTAATCTTGTGGAGCTTTGAAGGTGTTTTTAGTTTAGTTTAGTTTAGAGATACAGTGTGGAAACAGACCCCTAGGCCTACCGAGGCTACACCGACCAGCGATCAGCCCGTACACTAGTTCTATACTGCACTCTAAGGACAATTTACAGAAGCCAATTAACCTGCAAACCTGCACTTCTTTAGAACGAAGGAGAAAACCGGAGCACCTGGAGAAAACCCAGGTGGTTACGGGGAGAACATACAAACTCCGTACAGTCAGCACCCTTAGTCGGGATTGAACCTGGGTCCCCGGTGCTGCAAGGCAGCAACTCTAGCGCTGCGCCACCGTGCCGCCCAACCTTCAAGCTGGGTAGAATGGGCCCATTTTAAAAACAAAATGGATGCTGACAGTACCGTCAGAGTATCACCATGTATTGGGCAACACAAGCATGTGGAACATATGCCCAGGGCCCTCAACACATTGTTTGTACCAGTGCACGTGACAATAAACCTGACGAGGTCCAACTAATTTTGTTTTAGTTTTGGAGACGCAGCGTGGAAACAGGCACTTTGGCCCACCAAGTCCGCGCCTACCAACCATCACCGGCAAGGATCATCACGGGCAAGGTCCGCGCCGACCAACCACCACCGGCAAGGAGTCAGTGGGCCAAAGAGCCTGTTTCCACGCTACATTTCTAAAACAAAAACGAAAAACTAACGAGTTGGACCTCATCAAGTTTATGGTTACTAGTTCTATGTTATCCCAGTTTCACGCCCTACACACTAGCGGCAATTTACAGAAGCCAATTAACCTGCAAGCCTGTGTTTGGGATGTGGGAGGAAACCGGAGCACCCAGAGGAAGCCCATTCGGACACAGGGAGAACGTACAAACTCTGTACAGACAACAACCGAGGTCAGGATGGAACCCGGGTCTCTGGCGCTGTGAGTCAGCAACTCTACCGCTGCGCCACCGTGCCATACTTGAATCCAGCTCCTATAGCTCATAATCATAGACTACAAACTCGTACGAGGTTACTTCTATCCTTCCTCATCACCAGTTATCCAGATCAGCATCGTACGTACACAGATCAGCAATGTAAGTGTTTCAATCAGCCCCGTTCCAATGGATACATACGGTATGGTCGCCTCATGAATTCCTGCTGCATAGAAGATCTCAAAGGCATAGGAATAGATCTGGAAAACAAAAATCATATTAAGATTATTTCGGAAATGTAGCAATTTTATTGAAATTGCTCTTTTAATGGCGCCAGGCCACCCAGCCTTTCAATGGCCAACAGCAACCTATTGTTTTCTCAAGCCATCTCTTTCATTGAAGTATAGACAGCTCAGCTCGTTGAAACTGGTGATAAACTACAAAGATAAGCATCAAAGATAGGCACAAAGTGTTGGGGTAAATCAACTGAAGAAGGGTTCCGACCCGAAATGTCGCCTATCCATTTTCTCCAGAGGGTGGCAAGGTGGCGCAGCAGTAGAGTTGCTGCCTTACAGCGCTGGAGACCCGGGTTTGATCTAGGCTACTGGTGCTGTCTGTACGGAGTTTGTACCTTCTCCCCGTGACCTGCGCGATTTTTCTCCGAGATCTTCGCTCTCCTCCTACACTCCAAAAACGTACAGGTTTGTAGGTTAATTGGCTTGGTATATATGAAAAATTGTCCCTAGTGTGTGGCGGGTGGTGTTAATGTGCGGGGATCGCTGGTCGGCACGGACTCGGTGGGACGAAGGGCCTGTTTCTGTGCTGTATCTCTAAACTAAACTGAGCCGAACTAAAGATGCCCCAGGAGATCTTTGGAGAAAAAGGATGGGTGGGTGACGTTTCGGGCAGGGACCCTTCTTCAGACTGGAAGTTGGGGGTGGGAGTGAATAGTGGGGGGTAGAGCTGGGGGTGAGAAAAGACCAGGTCTGATCAGAGCAGGCAACTGATAACCTCCGGCAGGGTGGGGCCCTGGTGGGGCCATTGGTGGCTTGGGAAGGTGTGAGTGATCTCAAGAGGGATACAGTCTGAAGAAGGGTCCCGACTCGAAACGTCACCAGGGATGCTGCCTGACCCAGGGAGAAACTCCAGCATTTTTTTTGTAAACCAACATCTGCAGTTCCTCATTTCCACAACAAACTCCCCTCACTGTCTACCACTTATTTTGCAGCCCGTCGTGTATTTTTCCTTCTTAATATTCACGATTTTTACTCCCCGACACCTTGACCCAAAGACAAATAAAATACTTTGAAGTGAAAACTCTGCCGTAATGCCTTTTGCTGTAAACATTGAACGAACCATCATCTTTGGCTTTTCCTATCATTTGCAACAGCAAATGATAGGAAAAACAAAAAACAGCAAAAACAAAACAATAATAAACGGAACTGTGCTAATGTGCAACCTATCCTTTTCCCTTCTATTCTGAATACTTGAATTGAATTGATCGAATTGAATACTTTGGACAAGTCACAGTGACATTCTTTGCTTGCATTTAGGTATGCAAATAGTCGCCCATAAAGGGCACTGACAAAGTCACAAATTCCCCCCGCCCACCAGCGTGCCAGATTCCCCCTTTGTTCTTACAGCATTAATGCCACTGAGCTGTATGAAGAACGACATCATCATGTTGATAACGAGTTGGCTTCGTACGGAGGGGTCCCTGCACAGCTCCCACACGCTTCGCGATCGGTTTCCCCTTATCGCCGAGCGCTCCGCCTGCATCTCTTCAAGCTCCTCGGTAAAATCCCGCTTGCCCCACAGTCTCTGGAGCGCTGCGGATGAAACAAATGGAGACAAGGTGGACGTAAGTCTGGCGTGGCGGCACACAGGCATTTGCTTTAGTCAGAGGGCGGTGAATCTGTGGAATTCTTTGCCACAGAATGCTGTGGAGGCCAAGTCAGTGGATATTTTTTAAGGCAGAGATTGATTGATTCTTGATTAGTACGGGTGTCAGAGGTTATGGGGAGAAGGCAGGAGAATGGGGTTGGGAGGGAGAGATAGATCATCCATGCTTGAATGGCGGAATAGACTTGATGGGCCGAATGGCCTAATTCCACTCCCATTCCTTATGACATCCACCGCTGCGGTGTCAGGTTTGTGTGAAGGGAGACAGGGATATATTCTTGCATAGAAACTTCTTCTCACGGAGAATGGTGAATGGTGAACTACTCACATTACATGTTCTTTACCTTTGGCGTCTGTGGTCGACTCATCCTATCATTGTAAAGGCCTATTTCACACTCCCTCTTTCTCCTCTCCCATCAGGTACAAAAGTATGAAAGCTCACGCCTCCAGATGCAGGGACAGTTTTGTCCCAGCTGTTATCAGGCAACACCCCATCACCAACTAGAGAGCGGTCCTGAGCTACCACCAACCTCATTGAAGACTCTCGGACTATCGTTAATCAAACTTTATCTTGCACTAAACGTTATTCCCTTTATCGTGTATCTGTACACTGTGGACCGCTTGATTGTAATCATGTATGGTCTTTTCACTGACTGGATAGCACGCAAGAAAAAAGCTTTTCACTGTACCCGAGTGTTCCTGGAAACCCCATCGCATGCTAACAGTTAATGTTTTCAAGAGAGAGTTAGATTTAGCTCTTGGAACTAATGGAATCAAGGGATATGGGGAGAAAGCAGGAACGGGGTACTGATTTTGGAAGATAATCACTAATGCCAATCTTCCTACAAATAAATCATTGGATACTCAGTCTGCACTAGTAGGTAACAGCAGAGCTGACGTTGCCACTTTTGAATACTATTTAATTTTAGTTTAGTTTAGAGATACAACGTGGAAACAGGCCCTTCGGCCCACTGAGTCCATGCTAACCGGCGATCCCGGCACACTAACGTTATCCTACAAACTAGGGGCAATTTACAATTTTACCAAGCCCATTAACCTACAAACCTGTACGTCTTTGGAGTGTGGGAGGACACCGGAGCATCCGGAAAAAAAAAACCCCACGCAAGTCACTGAGAGAGCATACAAACTCCGTACAGACAGCACCCGTGGTCAGGATCGAACCTGGGTCTCTGGCGCTGTGAGCCAGCAACTGTACCGCTGTACCACCGTGACGCTAGAATCTCACAGCAGCCTGAAACACTGAATCTCAATCAATGCAATGTTACTTCACCCTGCTTGCCACCGACTACCACAAATTCAACTGTAATGCTGAATGGTAGAATCATTTAGCCGTTGATAGGTAGAGTAATGGACTTTACAAGTATGGTTCCGGAGATCAATTGTTGTCACTTGCCATTTGTGCACAAATCCCTGTTTCCTTTGTCAATCAGGAGGTATCTGGGGCTCTCTGGAAACCAGGGCAGGATGACGAGCTGTATAAAGGCAGGTATGGCATTGAAGGCCATCAAGAAAGGCCACACACTTTCACTGCCTAAAATCTCCCTGGAGAAACAAACAGAGCAAACAACACAAGGTTGAGGTATATTTAACCACTCGAATAGTTGATTTTTTTTGCAGACATTTCTATCCACAGAAGATTTTCTTGTACAAGTGAAACCAACATTGGCAAAGACATGAAACGTTAAGCTGTGACAGTACTTACTGAGTGCTGCCCCCAGGCACCCATTTCTTTAGACTTTGAGAATTTAGACTTCAGAGTTGCAGCTTGGAAACAGGCCCTTTGGCCCACCGAGTCCGCGCCGATCAACCCCCCCCCACCGTACATTGCCAGAGCCCCGGGTGCGATCCTGACACGGGTGCTGTCTGTACGGAGCTTGCATGCTCTCACTGTGTGACTCGGTGTTTTTTTTCCGGGTGCTTCGGTTTCCTCCCACACCCCAAAGATGTGCAGCCTTGAACGTTACGTGGCATCAGCAAATTGTAAATTATCCCTAATGTGTAGGTGTTAGTGCCAGTGTGATCGCTGGTCAGCACGGACTCGGTGGGCCGAAGGGCCTGTTACCTGTACCTGTATCTCTAAAGTCCAAAGTCTGTCATCCCCAGTCAGGGTCAGAGGATTTATGCTCCACTGACCACCGCCTCCTTGGCACGGCAGCATCTCAGCCGTCCTTGTATTTAGGAAGGTCGGCTTACTGAGGTGACGTTGTGAGCTCTGAACTTTGTCTCAACATACACATGCAGAGTGGCTTCAAACCTGTGCTGCATTAGAAGCTGAGACTAAATTCTTCAGCTGCTGTGTGACTGCTGGGTCAAGTGTTATTAAGGAGACAACAACCACAACTAGAGAGGTGTCCTGAGCTGGCATCTACCTCATTGGAGACCCTTAGACTACCTTGGATTGGACTTTATTGGCTTTCTCTTGCACAAAACGTTATTCATGTTATTCCCTTCATCATGTATCTGTACACTGTGGACGGCTCGATTGCCATCTTGTGTTGTCTCTCCGCTGACTGGTTAGCACGCAACAAAATGCTTTTCACTGTACCTCAGTACACATGATAATAAACTAAACTAAGCAACTGTGCCAGGCAGGATGGAGTCAGATCACTGAGGGAGAAGGCTGGAGATGATCCCACTAACCGGGAAGATGGTACCTTTCACCTTTCACTGGCTCCCCATGAGCCTGGCACTGAATGCCTTGTTACTGGGCATGGGGCATGGATCTGACCTTCTCCTGAGGGCAAAGGAGCCACCAACCCCGGGGAGTAGGGAGGGAAAATAGACAAGTTGGGACAGTATTCTGACAAAAAAAAAACATCGGTGTCTGGGGATGACAAGTAACTGCAAGCGCTGGTTTACAAAACTGGACACAAAGCGCTGGAGTAACCGGCGTTAAATGCCCAGGAATTCACGCATTGCTCTCAACCACCATTTTGATGTATCACTGTTTAGTTTAGATCCAGGAAGATTGTTCCCGATGTTGGGGAAGTCCAGGACAAGGGGTCACAGTTTAAGGATAGGGGGGAAATCTTTTAGGACCGAGAAGAGAAAAACATTTTTCACACAGAATGGTGAATCTCTGGAATTCTCTGCCACAGATGGTAGTTGAGGCCAGTTCATTGGCTATATTTAAGAGTGAGTTAGATGTGGCCCTTGTGGCTAAATGTATCAGGGGGTATGGAGAGAAGGCAGGTACGGGATACTGAGTTGGATGATCAGCCATGATCATATTGAATGGCGGTGAAGGGCCGAATGGCCTACTCCTGCTGCACCTATTTTCTATGTCTCTATGTTTTTATGCTTAGAGATACAGCATGGAAACAGACCCTTCGGCCCACCGAGTCCAGGTCGGCCATCTGATCACACTGACTCTATGCTATCCCACTTTCTCATCCACTCGCTACAGATTAGCGGCAAAGCACAGCGCCCACTCAACCTACAAACCCGCACATCTTTGTAATGTGGGCGGAAGCCTGAAGCACCAGGAGGAAACCCATCTGGTCACAGAGAAAACGTGCACACTCCACGCAGACAAGCACCCAAGGTCAGGATGGAACCCAGGTCCCTGGCGCTGTGAGGCAGAAACTTCCAGAAGCCCCTTAGTTTGCGAATGAACTTTGCTCCCACCCACACTGTGGATGGCAATGTAATCCCACGCAGCTGAAGGTACTGAAGCAACACAAAGAGACTGACCTGAGTCCAACAATCTGTCCTAAGCATTTACCCAGGGATATGAATATCGCCGTGGTGATGGTCACAAGCCCTCGTAACTTCTTTGGCGAACATTCCATGAGGTACATGCAATGAATGTTCATGCCATTTCCTTCAGGTGGAGAGGAAATAAAACATACATTAAAAATGAACTTCAGGTGCTGGTTTACACCACAAATAGGCACAAAGTGCTGGAGTAACTCAGCGGGTCTGGCAGCATCTCTGGAGAAAATGGATAGGCAACGTTTAGGGTCGGGACCCTCCTCCAGTCTGAAGAAGGATCTTGACCCGAGACGTCACCAACCCATTTTCAAGCTGAAGTAGGGACTCGGCCCGAGACGTCACCTGTCCATTTTCTCCAGGGATGCTGCCCGACCTGTTGAGTTACTCCAGCATTTTGTGTCTATCTTTGGAAATAAAACACTTGTCTTGTCGGCTTGTTGAATTGAACCTGGCATCAGTACTGGCGGCCAGTTGCAGGAGTGTTAGAGCTGTGACTGCCTGTAGCAGAGGCCTAACCTGAATGGAGAGTTGCGATGGTCAGGAATGTAGACACAGGAAAATAAGCGACACTGGAAAGTAAGTGGCCTTGAAGTCATAAGGTCATAAATGAAAGGTATAATTAGGCCATTCAGCCCATCAACCCCTTCCCGGTTTCGGCCCGAAGCGTTGCCTATCTCCTTCACCCCATAGATGCTGCTGCACCCGCTGAGTTTCTCCAGCATTTTTGGTGACTTGCCAGAGGAGGTAGTTGAGGCTGCGACTATCCCAACATTTATGAAACAGGTACGTGGATAGGACAGGTTTGGAGGGATGTGGGCCAAACGTGGGCAGGTGGGACTAGTGTAGCTGGGACATGTTGTCCGGTGTGGGCAAGTTGGGCCGAAGGGTCTTGTTTCCACACTGTATCACTCCACGACTCTACACACATTAACGTTTGCATTAGAAATAGCATGATTCAAAGTCATGCAAAGTGAATGTAATGTGGCCAGTACCTGCATTGACTCCATACAGGAACCTGGCCACCAGGATCATCTCAAAAGACCTGGCCATCCTGCTGAAAACCACTATTAAAGCTGCCACTATTGCCACAAGATTGTTGAATACCAGGCAGTTCTTCCTGCAAGGCAATGCATTGGATTTTGAAAGGGTCCATTCAGCAGACTGACTACATCGCACCCCCCCCCCCCCCCCCCCCCCCCTCACATTGACCACAGTGTCACCTCCCATCACAATGTACCATAATGTCATTCTGGATAGGACAGGTTTGGAGGGATATGGACCAAACGCGGGCAGGTGGGACTAGCGTAGCTGGGACATGTTGGCATGTGTGGGCAGGTTGGGCCGAAGGGCCTGTTTCCACACTGTATCAGTCTGTGACTCTAATACCACCTCGGCAGACGTCAATAGAAACGAGTTGAACTGCCGTTGGTCACATCTGCTTTGAACAAGCAGCAGAAAGGAAATATAACTGCAGATGAGAAAATGATAGTCCAGTCCTGTGTTGTTGGAAGAAGGGCTCTACTACTGAGTGAAAGGATCATAATGATGGTAGAATCGGCTCAGCAGCTAATCTCTAACAGTAAGATGCCACGTGTAGGAAGGTACTGCAGATGCTGGCTTACACCAAAGATAGACACTAAATGCTGCAGTAACCCAGCAGGGACAGGCAACAACTCTGGGGAGAAGGAGTGGGTGACGTTTTGAGTCGAGACCCTTCTTCAGACTGAGAGTCGGGGAGAGGGAGTGAGTGCTCTCGGTGGGATGCTGCAGGTGGAGACCCTGCACTGGGTCCGCTGGTAACCTCATGTTGGGTGCAATGTCAGAGTGGTGTTCTCACACTGGGTGGGTGGTTAATGGTGGCGTCTTTGCAACGGGGAGGATGGGGCGGGAGATTGCAAACTTCTCGTGGTCCGCCCTGTTTCGACGAATGCAATCAACCCGGCGTGCACAATCAAATAAGATCCAAATAGAACAAGTTGTCCACCAACTTTAGGCTGTGCACGCCGTACGCAAGAAGAAGAATGGGTGGGATGGTAATGATGGCGTCTTTGCAATGGGTGGGATGTTTTGTTTAGTTTAGTTTAGAGATACAGCTCGGAAACAGGCCCTTCAGCCCACCGAGTCTGCGACAACCAGCGATTCCCGCACACTAACACTATCCAACACACACTAGGGACAATTTTCCATTTACACCAAGCCAATTAACCTGCAAACCTGTACGCCTTCCGAGTGTGAATGGAAACCGAAGATCTCGGATAAAACCCACGCAGGTCACGGGGCGAATGTGCAGGCAGCACCTGTCGAACCCGGGTCCCTGGCGCTGTAAGGCAGCAGCTCTACCGCTGGTAACAGCAAGCAATGGTTGCAAAGCCTGATCGCCTCTGATCTTACCTTCCGTATCTAACAGCCAGGTGTCCAGCGATCAACGCTCCAAACACAGCTCCGACTGGGTAGACAGATACAATGACCGTCCACAGCACCTTTATTGCCTGCCCTTCCATCGCTGTCCCATGACGCTCCAGCCAAGTCTCGTTGATAAAATACTTAATGTACTGGAATTGGAAAGGATTGATTATGAAAAATCAATGTCGGTTTTTCTTTTTTTACCCGTTCACTGGCAACTTTTTTTTTCACTATTGGTCACCCTGTGCCGAGTATTTTGTAGAGCAAGGACGACTTGACTTAGCCAAAACTAAACCAAAATGAGTATACTCAGGGGTGGCACTGAACAGGTTAAATCAAAATATACTTTATTTGGAATAAAAAATATATAGAATCATAGAGTGATAGATACAGTGTGGAAACAGGCCTTTCGGCCCAACTTGCCCACACCGACCAAGACTAGTCCCACCTTGGTCCATATCTCTCTAACCTGTCCTATCCATGTACCTGTCTAATTGTTTCTTAAACGATGGGATAGTCCCACCCTCAACTACCTCCTCGGCCCAACTTGCTCACACCGGCCAACACTAGTCCCGCCTTGGTCCACATCCCTCTAAACCTGTCCTATCCATGTACCTGATTAACTGTTTCTTAAACGATGGGATAGTCCCACCCTCAACTACCTCCTCTGGCAGCTCGTTCCATACACCCACCACCCTTTGTGTAAAAAGGGTACCCCACAAGTTCCTGTTAAATCTCTCCCCCCCCTCACCTTAAATCTATGTCAACTGGCTCCTGATTCCCCCACTCTGGGCAAGAGACTCTGTTCTACCTGATCTATTCTCATCTTTCCACTCCGAACAAGCAAGTCATCCCTTAATCTAATGGGTTTGACAATAAAGGGAGGATTAGACCTGAATCTAAGGCCACTTCACCAACAAGTTAATGCCAATGCCATTAATATCATTTTCTTGCTCCCACTCATATAAAGGTACGGGGCTACTCACAATAGATGGTGCGTTAATGAGAGACATATTGAGTCCATGCTGAAATGTTCCTCCCATTCCCGTGACAACAATCAACAGCAGAAGAACCTTCAGATGGAACTGTAAGTGGATAAAGCATTATCATTCACAAACATAGTCAATACTGGAATTAGAGTTGACATTCGGTAAGACAGATTTGGTCGCTGAACGATAATGAGTTAATATGATCTCAAATTGCCGCATTGTCGACCACATTGCTATTAGAACACCCTACATAACATAGGAAAGACACAAAATGCTGGAGTAACTCGGTGGCACAGTTGGCACGGTGGTGCAGCGGTAGAGTTGCTTCCTTACAGCGCCAGAGAGCCGGGTTCGATCCTGACGTGCTGTCTGCATGGAGTTTGTACGTTCCCCACGTGACCTGCGTAGTTTTTCTCCAGGATCTCCGGTTTCCTCCCACACTCCAAAGACGTACAGGTTTGTAAGTTAATTGGATCGGTTCTAAGTGTAAAATGCCCCTACTCGAGAAAACTGGGGTAAGTTTCCACATTGTGCTGTAACTGTTGTGGAACAGATTGATGAGAAACACAGTTAGTTTTGGAGTGTAATGTTACAAACAAACCCACTCCCAAACCAAATACTTCAGAGACAAGCTCCAAGGCAACCCTGTGATGGCCAGTGTTACTCACGGCCAGGGAATTCATATAATTTTGGTTTTGTTTAGTTTCTCCCCCGTTAGGTTGCAACCTTGTCGTGGTCGGGAGCTTGTGTGTCTCAGCGACCCCTAGAGCTACGCCAGCGGGAGATTCGTCTCCTGTTAGGGTCTCCCATGCTGGACAGGTCAAAGGGTAGAGGCCAAACAAAGAGCGATCCACTGGTCCTCCAGGTTGGAGGTTGAACACAGGGCTAACAACCCTGGATTTAAGAGAGAGAGAGAGAGATAGAGCTCTAGGGGCTAGTGGAGTCAAGGGATATGGGGAGAAGGCAGGCATGGGTTATTGATAGGGGACGATCAGCCATGATCACAATGAATGGCGGTGCTGGTTCAAAGGGCTGAATGGTCTCCTCCTGCACCTATTTTCTATGTCTATGTCTATGTCTATCCTCTGCCATTCCCTTTGCAGTGTATCTCCCATTCACACTTAGGGTTGCCAACTTAATTCACTTCTAAATAAGGGACAAACGGTCAAAATAAGGGACAAATTCCAAACGGCAATTTGTTGACCGACTGGGCCGTGGCTGGGTGAATGATGAGTTGGCCCTGGCGCCAGACTTTGCGCCTGACGTCATGCAGCCGGGGCCAAAGCTCCTCAGATAGCCCGCCGACTGGGCTTTGTGTTCAGTCATGCGCATAGTCCGGTGCCCCGTCCAACTCATGAACCGATGATCGGCCATGAGGTGGTGGTGTCGGTCCGAAGGTCGGGCAGCTGGCTGGGTGCCGATTGACGGGGCCACAGGCGAGGCGCTGCTGCTGCACTCCATGGGCTGCACTACGCCGGGACGGGTGAGGTGGGGCCAGACTCTGCGCTCCAACCCGACAGTCCCCTCGACCCGAGTAGCAGCAGTCAAATACGGGACAAGTGCGGTCCCGTATGAGATAAATGAATTTTGCCCACTATACGGGATGTCCCGGCTAATACGGGGCAGTTGGCAACCGTATTCACACTCCCTCAGCAACTCCCTCACCGAATGCAGAGAGCAAAGCATTGGCAGGATCACTGGCAGTGGCCTGGAACAATGCACAGGCTAAAAGGAAGAGAATGATCTGTGTAGGAAGGAACTACAGATGCTGGTTTAAACTGAAGATAGACACAAAATGCTGGAGTATCTCAGTGGGACAGGCAGCATCTCTAGAGAGAAGGAATGGGTGACGTTTCGGGTCGAGACCCTTCTCCGGACTGAAGAAGGATCTCGACCCGAAACATCACCCGTTCCTTCTCTCCAGAGATGCTGCCTGTCCTGCTGAGTTACTCCAGCATTTTGTGTCTATCTCAGGATGTGAATGATGGCGACTTACAGTAGTACAAGCAATCCAAGTACCCGTGAGGCTGCAGAAGGTCTGATCACAGATTCAGGCAGCATGAAACAGGTCCTTCAGCCCAACTTGTCCATGCCGACCAAGATGCCTCAAACAGAAAGATGGCCGGGCGAGGCGAGGAGAGCGATGTTAGTTCATGAGAACTGCTCCAGTACATCAGGCCGACCAGACATTGGACTTTGAATAACGGCACCAAAAACATGGCGGAGTCCACACGAGTAATTAATCCAAAAATAATTTCACTGTGCAGTCGCACATGTGAAAAAATAAAGCACCGTTTAACTGTTGAATTATTACGTTAGTTCCATTAACCTGCACTAGGCCCAAACACCTCTAAACCTTTCCTATACATTGACAGTGAGCAGTGCTCAATGAAGCAGATGTTGTAACATATTGTTCCATTGAGGAGCATTATGTGAGTGGGCCCCTTTTGGCACATGGCAGTTAAACTCCGTGGTGGCAAACTCTTCCATAGTCTACAGTCCTTCCATGTGGTATTTTTAAAGCAGGAAGAGCTAGGTTCTTGATTAGTAAGGTGTCAGAGGTTATGGGGAGAAGGCAGGAGAATCAGCTTCAACTTAGTTTATTGTCACAGTGAAAAGCTTTTTGTTGCGTGGTTGTCGGTCAGCAGAAAGGTAATACGTAAGTACAATCAATCCATTTACAGTATCGATACATGATAAGGGAATAACGTTTAGTGAAAGGTAAAGCCAGCAAAGTCAGGCCAAGGGTAGTCTGAGGGATATCAAAGAGGTAGATAGTAGTTCAGGAGTTGTGGTGGGATGATTCAGTTGCCTGATAACAGCTGGGAAGAAACTGTCCCTGAATCTGGAGCTGTGCGTTTTCACACTTCTATACCTTATGCCCGATGGGAGAGGGGAGAAGAGGGAGTGGCCGGGGTGTGACTCGCATCGATTATGTTGCTGGCCTTGCCGAGGCAGCGTGAGGTATAAATGGAGTCAATGGAAGGGAGGGTGGTTTGAGTGATGGGCTGGGCTGCGTCCACAATTCGCTGTAATTTCTTACGGTCCTGGGTGGAGAATGGGGATTGGGAGGGAAAGGTAGATCAGCCATGATTGAATGGCGGAGTAGACTCGATGGGCCGAATGGCCTAATTCTGCTCCTAATGAACATGAACTGCCAATTCATCTCACTGGCCCGTGTTGAATGATACACAACCAGACGGACATGTTTAATTAATTAATGTCATTATTTTGGAGGAAGATGGTGACTGCAAGGTGAGTGCTGATAATTTGGCAGATTTAATGTCCACTTTCATAGGTAACTATCAAATACTCAGCTGAGTGGGAGGGTGCAATGGAACAAACCCTCAGGACAGGCATCCATGGGAAGAGCAATCACCTGAGCAGTGAACTGGCCTTCAATACAACAACAGATGGATTAAAGATGATATAATCTCTCTGTGTGACTTAATACTTATCAGGAAGTCTTGAACACAGTTGCATAGTGAAGGGTCCAGTTTACAAGGTCACAATACAACCTTGTCCTTTTGACATATCTAAACAATTAGGATTAAAGTTAATTATTTTCCTTCTACCATTAACCATGTGGGAAGCAAGCAGAAGCCTCCGGTGCAAGTGGCGCAAACCGGGCGATGCTGACGTCAGAAGCTGGACCACAGTGACTGACTGACGTAGACAATTCTGCAACCACCGTCACTGACCGACCGGAAAGACGTGACCGGACACGAGGAAGAAGAAGATTAACTTTGTCTGTTTCCTTGCACCAAACATTTCCTAACGTTGAACGTAGAACAGTACAGTACAGGGCGGCACAGCGGTAGAGTTGCTGCCTCACAGCGCCAAAGACCCGGGTTCGATCCTGACCACGGGCGCTGTCGGTTTTGCACGTTCTCCCCGTGACCGCGTGCGTGTTCCCCGAGACCATCAGTTTCGTCCCACGCCCCAAACACGTGCGGGTTGGTAGGTTAATTGGCTTGGGTAGGGTATAAATGTAAATTGTCCCCAGTGTGTGTCGGGTGGTGCTAGTATGCGGGGGTCACTGGTCAGTGCCGACCCGATGGGCCGAAGGGCCTGTTTCTGTGCTGTGTTTCTACAACTAAATATAAAACACAGGAACGGGCCCTTCTGCCCACAATGTTTGTGCCGAACATGATGCTAGGTGGAACTGATCTTATATGCCTGCACATGATCCATATCCCTCTATTCCTTGTTTATTTGCTTGGGTAGGTTATACCCCAGCAGTATTAACATTGACTTCTCTAATTTCAGGTAGCCCTTGCTCTCTCTCTCTCTCTCTCTCTCTCCCCCTTCCCAGTTCTCCCACTAGTCCCACTGTCTCCGCTTACTCCCCCTTACCCCTTGTCCTACCCCTGACATCAGTCCGAAGAAGGGTCTCGACCCAAAACGTCACCTATTCCTTCTCTCCATAGATGCTGCCTCACCCGCTGAGTTTCTCCAGCATTTTGTATCTTCCCTCTATTCCTTGCTCCATTCCTGAACCTCTCTAAAAGCCTCTTAAACGCCACTATCGTGTCTGCCTCCACCACCTCCCCAGGCAATGTTCCAGCGACTCTCTGTGTGAAACACCTGTCCCACACAGACCCATTAGACTGACCCCCTCTCACTTACCCACTACACCCTCTAGTGTTGGGCATTCCCACCCTGGGATAGAGTTCTTAGTTTCATAGTCCCAGCAATTTGAGCTTATTTATTTCAGGGGCAAGACTGATATATCTTTATGAGCATCCAATAGATGATTCAAAATATAATTTAAAAAAAAACATTGGTATTTACATGGCACTTTTACATCCCAAAGAAATCCAAAGTGTTGTCGAGAAATCCACTGTAACTCGGGACAAACAAGCAACTTATGAATAACTCCTGCAACAAAGTACATGTCAAGAGGCAAGACATGATCAAATCATCTACGTCCACTACCAATTTACCAGCAACTGGTGGTCCCCCCCCCCCTCTAATCTGGTGAAAATTTGGTATCTGGTACATATGACAATAAAACACTCTTGACTTGAGCTAGCACCTCATTTAACCTTGGGCAATCAAAGATAAATTCAGCAACAGGGGGAACAATATTCTGCTCACAGCCTCGAGTGTCACAACTTAAAGGGGGCATCAATCATTTTCAAGTTAGTTGCTGATTGATTCGCACCGGCTGATAATGTAATTGTAAGTGTCTGATGCTTTCTACTACATTGAAAGTTGCTGGAGTCTGCAGGAGGTGTGCCAGGTGTTAAAGACTTTGGCCTCAGTCAAGGTTTCTGCACAAACAAATTGCCACCAGAAATGAGTGCGCAGCGGTGGAGTTACTGCCTCCCAGCGCCAGAGACACTGGTTCGATCCTGACCTTGGATGCTGTCTGTATGGAGTTTGTACTGTCCTCTGTATATTGTGAATAGTCCCCTGTGTGTACAATAGTGCTACTGTACGGTGTGATCGCTGGTCGGCACGGACTCGGTGGGACGAAGGGCCTGTTTCCACGCTGCATCTCCAAAGTAAAGTAAAAGGGCGGCACGGTGGCGCGATGGTAGATTTGCTGCCTCACAGTGCCAGAGACCCGTGTTCAATCCTGACCGCAGGTGCTGTCCGTACGGAGTTTGCACGTTCTCGCCGTGACACTGTGGGTTTCCCCCGAGCTCTTCGGTGTCATCGCACACTCCACAGACGTACAGGTTTGCTGGTGAATTGGGTTGGTAAAATTGTCAATCGTTAATTTGGTGTGTGTGTGTGTGTAGGATAGTGCAGGGACCGCTGGTCAGACTGGGCTTGGTGGGACTCAGTGGGACAGGTAGCATTTCTGGAGAGAAGGGACGGGTGACGTCCCGCAGAATTACTTCAGCTTTTTGTGTCCATCTTCAGTTTAAACCGGTATCTGCAGTTCCTTCCTGCATATTCCTACCTGAGGAGGTGTGGGCAGCAAATGATGCACAAGCACCTGCTATCACAAGAAAGGTGTTAGAGCATTCCGCTGAAACTACATGTCCACTGGCCGAGAGCTGCCTGCAGGAACTCTGCGATACTGACAGAACAAACAGCAAGATTCATCATCCACCACCGCCCGCAGCCCTCTGGTCTTGCCACCAGATTGAAGCAATGGCCAAGTAAGAACACCAACTCCTCTGCCTTTTTCGAAGGCTTAGGAAGTTGGGCATGTCCCCAACAACTCTCGCCAACTTCTACACATGCGCCGTGGAAAGCATTGTATCGCGATGCATCACAGCATGGTTTGGGAACAGCTCCATCCAAGACCGCAAGAAATCGCAGAGAGTTGTGGACGCAGCCCAGGCCATTACGCAAACCAACCTCCCTTCCATTGACGGTAGACCAAAGTGCTGGAGAAACTCAGCAGGTGCGGCAGCGTCTATGGAACGATGGAAATAGGCAATGTTTCGGGCCGAAACCCTTCTTCAGATTGACTCCATTTACACTCTGGCCAGCAGCATAATCAAGGTCGAGTTGCATCCTGGCCACTCCCTCTTCTCCCCTCTCCCATCGGGCAAAAGGTATAGAGGTGTGAAAACGCACACCTCCAGACTCAGGGACAGATTCTACCCATCTGTTATCAGGCAACGTAACCATAGAAACATAGAAACATAGAAATTAGGTGCAGGAGTAGGCCATTCGGCCCTTCGAGCCTGCACCGCCATTCAATATGATCATGGCTGATCATCCAACTCAGTATCCCGTACCTGCCTTCTCTCCATACCCCCTGATCCCCTTAGCCAGAAGGGCCACATCTAACTCCCTCTTAAATATAGCCAATGAACTGGCCTCAACTACCCTCTGTGGCAGAGAGTTCCAGAGATTCACCACTCTCTGTGTGAAAAAAGTTATTCTCATCTCGGTTTTAAAGGATTTCCCCCTTATCCTTAAGCTGTGACCCCTTGTCCTGGACTTCCCCAACATCGGGAACAATCTTCCTGCATCTAGCCTGTCCAACCCCTTAAGAATTTTGTAAGTTTCTATAAGATCCCCTCTCAATCTCCTAAATTCTAGAGAGTACAAACCAAGTCTATCCAGTCTTTCTTCATAAGACAGTCCTGACATCCCAGGAATCAGTCTGGTAACCATCCTACCATTGATTAGAGAGCAGTGCTGGACTACTATCTACATCATTGGAGACCCTCGGACTATCTTTGATCAGACTTTACTAAGCTTTGTCTTGCACTTATTTCCCTTCATCACATATCTGTATACCGTGGATGGCTCGATTTTAATCCTGGATAGTCTTTTCGCTGATAGACACAAAATGCTGGAGCAATCTCTGGAGAGAAGACTGACTTTCCGCTGACTGGTTAGCACGCAGCAAAAGCTCTTCATTGTAACTCAGTATACATGACGATAAACTAAACTCAACTCAACTCAGATTTGGGAATGGCGACTGACGTGCATTTGGAGAAGGGGGAGCATTAGCAGGAGGACAAGGAAGAGGGAGAGGCAAACTCGACGAACCCTTTTCATCCAACGAGCCACAAACTGCAATTCTGAGAGCAATAGCAGTAAAGCCCAACCCTTATTCACCGATAACCAACTCTAACTTTGATCGCAAGGCAGTGGCGTGCAACTAATGATTCAATAAACGTGTACAGGCCGCAAACAGTAATAATAATGCAAATTATTAATGCAAACAGTAATAAATAATGCAAAACAGACAGCACAAAGTTGGCATCTCTCCTGCACCAGAAGCAATGGGCATGAGTTAATCGTGCATAGAGTCCTGAGTTAGTTAGTGAGTGTTATCTTCAGTCTGAAGAAGGGTCTCGACCCAAAATGCCACCCATTCCTTCTCTCCAGAGATGCTGCCTGTTCCGCTGAGTTACTCCAGCACTTTGTGTCTACCTTTGATTTAAACCAGCATCTGCAGTTCCTTCCTGATTAGATTACAGTGAGCGTAATCTAGTTGTCTTCCCAAGCATCCAATATAACGCTTCTCGACACCCTTTCTTAACATGTCTCAGAAACCACCGTCCGATGCCCATGTCGGAGTAGACATGAAAACCCCACCTCACTAGGATTACTCTCCAGTAGAAAGGAATATCGGTTACGATACAATGTTCTATCTCAGCCTTGCCATCGATCTAATTACTAGGTATCTGCTGCTGATGAATGGCCATTGACACGTAACATTAACTCTCTTTCTCCGTTGATGCTGCCCTGACTTGCTGAGTTTTCAGACTTTAGAATTCAGGGATACAGCGTGGAAACAGGCCCTTCGAGTTAGCGCTGACCAGCAACCAGCAATCCGCAAATGACTGTCAAATAATACAGTACCTTATAGTACACAGATAGAGGTTGTAACACAAGAGGTAAGAGTTTGCAAACACTGTAACAGTCCAATTTCCTGATTACAAGCACCTTTCTGACTTTCTTTTGATTTTATATATCTATATATTGCTGTTAATCGTGATGGGAGGGATCATTGAGGAGAGTAGATGTACATTGTTTAATTTAGTTTAGAGATACAGCGTGGAAGCAAGCCTTCGGCCCACCGAGTCCACACCGCCAAGCCATCCCTGAACACCAGCGCTACTGTACACAATAGGGATAATTTACAGTTTTTACCGAAACCAATTAACTTACAAACCTGTATGTCTTTGTGGAAAGAAACCGGAGCACCCGGAGGAAACCCATGCAGTCACAGGGAGAACGTACAAACTCCGTACAAACAGCACCCATGGTCTGGATCGAACCTGGTTCTCTGGTGCTGTATTAGGCACCAGTCTACCGCTGCATCACTGTGCAGCCCCCATACTATGAATCTTGATGTCTGTTGCATTCTGATTTTATACAAAAATATTTACTGTATTGATAATAGTCACAAAACGCTGGAGTAACTCAACGGGTCAGGCAGCATTGTTGGAGAAAAGGAATAGGTGACGTTTTGGGGTCGAGACCATTCTTCAGGCTGAGAGTCAGGGGAGAGGGAAACTAGAGATATGAAAAGGTGACAATAGGCACTTCGTTTGGTTTAGTTTGGAGATACAGCGCGGAAACAGGCCCTTCGGCCCGGCGAGTCCGTGCCGTCCAGCTATCCTTGTACCTTGTACCTTCCGAAGAGTCCACCAGGGACTATACTGGAAGTTGGTCAATTTTATAACCGGACATTTTTTACATTTTTAACAAGCCAATTAACCAACAAATCCCTACACATCCTAGCACATCAATTTTATTTTGTTTAATTTCCCGAAAGTTAGAAGTAATCGTGTCACGATTCTCCATTTCTATATTTTTTCTCTGCAGTGAATGTTCGTCGCTGTTGCTGGACCGACCTTACGTTCATACGAACATCCAGCTCCATCACTTCATGACTTTGCATCTGATCTGATTTTAATCTCAGTTACACGTTCTCATCCACCCACTGAAACCTCTCCATCTTATTGGGAACTTATTGACCCCCCCACACCCTTCGAATATTCCAATCTCTGTTACCATCAGCCCATGAAGAGAGTTTCAAGCACACACACAGACACAGACACAGACACAGACACAGACACAGACACAGACACAGACACAGACACAGACACAGACACAGACACACACACACAGACACACACACACAGTCACACACACACGCACGCACGCACACACACACAAGCCTCTGAGATAAAACTATTTAACCTGATCTCCGTTTAAGACAGGCAAGCCCTTATTCTTAAACAGTGACCCACATGCAAGGTCACTCTCCACCCTGTCTCCACCCTGTTAAACTCCCTCAGTATCATACTTGTTTCAATCAAGTCACCACTCATTCTGCTGAACAGTGGAACTAAAACTCAGCCTGACCAGCCTTTCCTCATTAGACACCTCTACATTCCAGGTTAGACCCAAAAAGCTGGAGTAACTCAGCGGGTCAGGCAGCATCTCTGGAAAAAACGATTAGGTGATGTTTTGGGTCGAGACTCTTCTTCAGACTCAAGAAGGGTCTCAACCCAAAACGTCACCTATTCCTTTTCTCCAGAGATGCTGCCTGACCCATTGAGTTACTCCAGCATTTTGTGTCTGTCTTCGGTATAAACCAGCATCTGCAGTTCCCTCCTATACATTCCCAGTGTTATTTTGGTAAACCTGCTCTAAACATCATTCCTTAAGTAAGGAGATAATGCAATACGCAGAACTACAGAAGTGTTCTCATCGGTAGCTCTATAACTGAAGAAAAAAAACCCATACTGTGATATTTAGTTCCTCTCACAACAAACATTTACATTCTGTGCAGATGCTGGTTTACACCAAATATAGACACAATAAGCTGGAGTAACTTAGTGGACCTGAAGATCTGAAGAAGATCATAAGGACACAAGGAATAGCAATAGAATTAGGCCATTCGGCCCATCAAGTCTACTCTGCCATTCAATCATGGCTGATCTACCTCTCCCTCCTAAACCCATTCTCCTGCCTTCTCCCCATAACCTCTGACACCTGCACTTATCAAGAAAGGGTCTCGACCTGAAATGTCACCTATTCCTTTTCCCCAAAATATTACATTCTGTTAACTTTCCTATTTCCCTGCTGTATTTGCTTACGGTGTCTTTGGAAAAACATGCACCAGGGCACCCCGATGCACTGATACACCACAATGCATTCAGACACCCCATTGCACTGGCAGGCATGCCCCCACCCCAAACCCTCAGCTTCTGAGACGTTGCAATCCCTCACCGCCAGGATAATACGTTTCATCTATATTTCTCCAGCCAACTCCTTTGTTAATTATACTTTACTTTCAATAGACAATAGACAATAGGTGCAGGAGTCGGCCATTTGGCCCTTCGAGCCAGCACCGCCATTCAATGTGATCATGGCTGATCATCCCCAATCAGTACCCCGTTCCTGCCTTCTCCCCATATCCCCTGATTCCGCTATCTTTAAGAGCCTCTTCATTAAACGTAACCCCCCAGTTGTACCATGAGCTTTATGCATTCCTTTCTCCGGCCCCATAGCAGAAGCATCCACGTCGCGGGGCTGGAAACTGGAAGAATCCCGAGCTAATTCTGCTACCACCATCATCCATTGCAACAAGTGACGGCTCCCACTGGTTGTTGCTGGAAGCTTGCGTCCTTTTCAGGACGGACGATGACAGCGATGTCAACATTTGAAACATGGAAGGTGGTCACGAAAGAAGAGGAATCCTTTCTCTATTTGCTCACTCGGTTCATTTTTTTCCTTCCCAAAACCAACTCTTCAAAAATGTCGTACACCTTTGGATCGATAAACTCATCGTTTTCCCATCTCCTCTTTCACCGTCCCATTATACTGTGAGCAACTGCATTTATTTCCACTCTATTTCCTCCCCGCACTGATTCCCTCTATTTTCTTTGCTGCAAAACCTTCTGAATACTTGAAGCTCTATTTCTCCTCTTCCCTTTTTGCTCTCTGCTTCATTGTATTCTCCTTTGTCAGCTCTCTCGTTCATTCTTTAGATTAGATTAGATCCTTTATTTGTCATTCAGACCTTTCAGTCTGAACGAAATGTCGTTGCCTGCAGCCAAAACACCAAAACACACAATAAACACAAATTAACATCCACCACAGTGAGTTCACCAGGCACCTCCTCACTGTGATGGAGGCAAAAAATCTTAGGGTTACTGTCTCTTCCCTCATCTTCTCCCTCTGCGCTGAGGCGATACCCCACCGGGCGATGGTAATCAGTCCCGCGGCTCACCGAGCTCCGCGAACGGGCCGGTTCAAGCTCCGCGGCCCGGGGTGGTCGAAGCTGCCGCCCTCCAGTCCAGCGGACGCAGCTGTTGCCGCGGGTGCTCCGGAAAACAGGCACCAGCCTGTGACCTGCGAGCTCCCGACGATGTCGTCCACTGGCCCGCGGCCGAGCCCCGGATTCAGGTCGCCGCCGCCAGAACGCCACCTCAGCCACCGGGTGTGTGCTTCTTGCTATTTTCTCCGTCCATGCTTCTATCTGTCCTCCTCCTCACCGCCCTCCTCTTCAATCTGCTTCTTTGCATTCCATCTTCTTTGAGCGTATCTCTGTTCTGACCATTGTGTTTTATTCTCTGTCCCATTCACTCTACACTCTTCATCCTTCCCTTCCATTTACCAGCTCTACCTTTCTCAATCTGCAACAGGGATTCAGCTGGTCTGCTTGTTAAGTAAAAGATTCCGCTGTGTTTTCCAATACTTTGTGACGATAATGACACAATTGATCGATTGATTGAAAGATACAGCGTGGAAACGGGCCCTTTGGCCCAACGAGTCTGCAGCGACCATCGTTCACTCATTCACACTAGTTCTAAGTTATCCCATTCTCCTATCCGCTCCCTAACACACTCGGGGCAATTTACAGGGGCCAATTAACCTACCAACCCGCACGTCTTTGGGATGGTGAGGACACTGGTGGAAACCCACGCGGTCACTGGGAGATCGTGCAAACTCCACACCCAGACAGCACCAGAGGTCAGGATCGAACCTGGGTCTCTGGCGCTGTGATCTGACTGCACCACCGTGCCGCACAGACAATGTGACTGCACTCCTGCAAGATTCCTTCTCCTGCAAGATTGACCATTGTTGGGAAAGTAATTCGGGAACGTCACCTGCTTCCCCACCTCTGCTTTTCCTTTTACATGATATTACATGTTGAGTTGTTCCAGAATATTTTTACCAGCTCAATGTTGAAGCAATACCAGAGCTGCTTATACCCTGGTGCAAGGGGCAACACAGTGGCACAGCGGTAGAGTTGCTGCCTTCCAGCGCCAGAGACCCGGGTTCAATCCAGACTACGGGCGCTGTCGGTACGGAGTTTGTACGTTTTCCCAATGACCGCGTGGGTTTCCCCCGGGTGCTCCGGTTTCCTCCCACATACCAAAGTCGTGCGGGTTTGTAGGTGAATCGGCTTCGGTAAGAATTGTCCTAGTGTGTAGAATAATGCTGGTGTACAGGGATTGCTTATTGGTGCAGACCCGGTGGGCTGAAGGGCCTGTTTCCACACTGCATCTCTAAACTAAACTAAACTAAACACTACACATCTATCCCACTCAATATTCCACTCTCTCCCATCATGATTAACCGCAAAACATATACAAAATCAAAAGAAAGTCAGAAAGGGGCTTGCTAAAGGAAATTGGACTATTACCGAGTTTGCAGACTGCTACCTTCTCTGTTCCAATCTCTATCTGTGTACAAAAATATATCATTCAGCAGCCGTTTACCTTCAGCTCCCTGCACTGTAAAGCTGTAATGATATTATTTTTGTTCCCCAGAAAAAAAAAATAGTATTAGCCCTTGCGTTAAAGGGACATATTAAACGAATGGTCGTGGCAAAATGGAATGATGTTAATTATAATTCGATTTAAGCACTGTACAAGGTGTCCTGGCTGGGGTTCTGCCTTCATGCAGTGCTGATCTCTCCCTAAGGGTAAATGGTTGACAGTGTTTGAAGGTCTGTGCCCATTGCCAACGGAGACCAGAACTTCTGTACTGCTGTACTCTCCTAAGCAAATCGAACACGACGCCAAGTTTAAAAGATTGCACCAAAAACTCGACCCAAGGGCTTATTCCGTGAGACATGTTTCCCCGGCGCTTTATGAACCAGCTGGGTTCTTCTGCCCCTTAGTTGAGGAGCGTGAGGGTCCTCACACACAGCACAGCCTGGTAGAGTTGTCTCTTTACAGACTCAAAACGAGTGGAGCAACTCAGCGGGTCAGGCGGCATCACTGGAGAAAAGGAACAGGTCGTAGCTCTTCCACAGACTTCTTTTCAGTCTGAAGAAGGGTTCTGGCTCGGAACCCTTCTTCAGACTGAAAAGAGGTCTGTGGAAGAGCTACGACCTATTCCTTTTCTCCGGGAGATGCCCGCCTGACCCGCTGAGTTGCTCCAGCATTTTGTGTCCACCTTCGGTATAAACCAGCATCCGCAGCCCCCCTTCTTGCACAGAATCCTCCCCTTGTTTTCTCAAGTCTTGCAAAATTCATTCTCATGAATCTAAAGTAATGTTGAACAAACCACACAATGTACAAATCACAAAACCAGACCGCAATCATTTAAAAAAAAAAAAAAACATGCGTTATTAAAATTCATATTCTAAGCTGGTGAAGATATAATACGTTCATACCAACTCCTTCAGGATATTTTCCATTAGTTGTTTGATCCTAAGCCACTCCCAATTTCAGCAAGCAATGAAAAAGTTACAAAGGGGAACAAGATTAAATGAAATTACAGAAGGCAGCAGAGGAGGGTCAGATCTCCAATGGTATCAGGTTCCACGGCGTGGGTCTTATATATATAGTTTGTGCATGAGCAGATCGTTCCAGAAGCTCTTTTCATGCTCTGTTGAGTATCTTTAAAATTCCCGAATTGCATGTTTTTTTATACTATGATGAGAGGACCAATTGACCTTTAGAAGAACTGGACTCTTCCATTGCCCAGGTGACTGTGGTGTCGCAATCTCTTCAAGTACAACCAGTGCCTCCTAACGCTAGGCTCACTTGCACCTCCTCCAACCTCGTCTACCGTATCCATTGTTTTTGGTGTGGGCTCCTACACATCATAAGGTCATAAGATCATAAGTGATAAGAATTGGGCCATCCAAGTCTACTCCGCCATTCAATCCTGGCTGATCGATCTCTCCCCTCCTAGCCCCATTCTCCTGCCTTCTCCCCATAACCTTTTGACACCTGTACTAATCAAGAATCTATCTCTGCCTTAAAAATATCCACTCCTTCATTGGGAAGGAATTCCACAGATTCACCACCCCGGTTGGAAAGCAGAGACATAGAGTTGTACAGCACGGAAACCGGCCCCTTTGGCTCAACTCCGGACTACAACATCCTTCTCAATGTCAGCAAGACAAGGGAGATTGTGACCGACTTCAGGAAGTGATGATGCCTTCGGAGAGATGTTTGAAAGCTTCGAGTTCCCAGGAGTAAATATCAGCAGCAATTCGTCCTGGAGCGGACACCTTGAGGCTATGGCCAGGAATGTCTCCACTTCCTCAGGAGGTTTAGGAAGTTCAGCATGTCCCCAACAACTCCCACCATCTTCCACAGATGCATCACAGCACGGTTTGGGAACATCCCCGGTCAAGACCGCTAGAAATTGCAGAGAATTGTGGATGAAGGCCAGACCATCACACAAACCAACCTCCCTTCCGTTGACTACATTTACACCTCACGCTGCCTCGGCAAGGCCAGCAGCATCATCAAAGACGAGTCTCACCCCCCTCTTCTCCCCTCTCCCATCAGGTAAGAGATACATAAGTCTGAAAAAACACACCTCCCGATTCAGGGACAGTTATTTCCTAGCTGATATCAGGCACTGAATCATCCTAACAACAACTAGCGAGCCGTCCTGAACTACTATCTACCTCACTGGAGAGCCTCGAACCATTCTTAATTTGACTTGACCGGACGTTATCTTTCGTTAAACATTATTCCCTTTATCATATATCTGTGCACTATGGATGGCTTGATTATAATCATGTAATCAATATATATCAAGACCCGACCTGAAATGTTACCTATCCATGGTCTCCAGCTATCCCGCCTGACCCGCTGAGTTACTCCAGCACTTTTTGAAAATCAGCATCTGCAGTTCTTTGTATCAACATTTAAAAATACCTCAAAATTTGATTTTTTTTCTAGCAAAGTGAATGACTGCCATTTATTTCTCCACATTATATTCCACCTGCCATCTTCTTACCTGTTCACCTAACTTCTCTGTATCCCCTTGAAGTATTTCTGAATCCTCCTCACCACATATGCTGCTTCCCTGCTTTGTGTCAAGGCAAACCTGGATATAATATACATGGTTCCCTTGTGCCAGATCATTGATAGATTAGGAAGATTTGTGGTTCCATCTCCAATTCACAGGTTTCAAGGGTCTTTTATTGTCACGTGTGCCAATTAAGGTACAGAGTGATATGCAAATTACCATACAGCCATACCAAAACAAGCACCAAGACACACAACTACATAAAAGTTACCATAAACATCCACCACAGCGGATTCCTCATATTCCCCACTGGATGGAAGGCAATAAAGCCTAATCTTCTTCCCTCATTCTTCTCCCGCGATCGGGGCAGTCAAACCATCCGTCGGGACGATCGAAGCTCCCGCAACCGGCAGTCAAAGCCCCCGCGTCTGGGCTCATGCAGAATATCACTGGTCACAGGCCCCCAGCCCAAAAATAACCAGATTGTTTCCGCTAGATAAGGTGAATGCATAGAGTCTTTTACCCAGAGTCGGGGAATCAAGAACCAATGGACACAGGTTTCAGGTAAGAGGGGAAAGACTTAATAGAAAGCCGAAGGGCAACTTTTTCACTCAAATGGTGGTGGGTATGTGGAACGAGCTGCCAGGGGAGGTAGTTGAGGCAGGTACTATAACGTCATTTAAAAAACTCTTGGACAGGTACATGGACAAAATAGACACAAAATGCTGGAGTAATTCAGCGGGACACGCAGCGAGAGAAGGAATGGGTGACGTTTCGGGTCAAAACCATTCTTCAGACTGAGAGATATGGAAAGGTAAGGTGTGAAAACGACAGATCAAAGCAAACGATGTCCATGGACATATATATATTGGTTCATTGTTAGCTGAGGGGAAGGGAACAAAGAGGCATACAATCTGTAAACTTAATCAGGAGGACGGTAAAAGAGTCGGAGAACTCGGGTAGGAGAGGGACAGGGAGAGAGGGGAAAAAAGCAAGGGTCACTTGAGGTTAGAGAAATCAATATTCGTAAGACTGAGTTGTAAGCAGCCAAAGCTAAATATGAGGTGCTGCTCCTCCAATGTACGTTGCACATGGCAAATGGATAAGAAAGGTTTCGAGGGATATTGGCCAAAAGCGTGCAAATGGGAAGAGTTTAGATGGACATCTTGGTCAGCATGGATGAGTTGGGCCGAAGGGCCTGTTTCCATGCTGTACAACTCTATGTCTCTGTTTTTCAACCACTAACCATTTACAACTATACATCTCCCAACCTCATCCGCTGTAATTTTATTTATTAATCTCAGATGGCACATTATCAAACATCTTTTGATAATGTAAATAAACGCTATTCTCTCGTTCTTATTATCTATTCTGCACACAGAGAGTTGTAAGTCTGTGGAATTCTCTGCCTCAGAGGGCGGTGGAGGCCGGTTCTCTGGATACGTTCAAGAGAGAGCTTGATAGGGCTCTTAAAGGTAGCAGAGTCAGGGGATATGGGGAGAAGGCAGGAACGGGGTACTGATTGTGGATGATCAGCCATGATCACATTGATTGGCGGCGCTGGCTCGAAGGGCCGAATGGCCTACTCCTGCACCTATTGTCAATTGTCTATTGTTACTCCAGCATTTTATGTCCATCTTCGGTGTAAACCAGCATCTGCAGTTCCTCCCTATACATACAGCATTTGTTGTAAACATTGTATTAATTCTCAGTGAGTTAGCATTGTTGACTTACTATCATGGCTTTGAGTACAATCCAGCGCAACTCATATCTCCTAGATAGCTTTACTTAGGTTCCAGATTAAACTCAATCACTTTCAATCTTCACAAAGCATTGCATCATTTAAATATCACTGGTGTCTAAAGGAAAGGAACAAAAAGATTATCATTTAACCCTTTCTCGCCCATTCTAGATCTTATATCATCCTACCTGAATCATCCTGCCACAACCAGAGAGCAGTGCTGAACTACTATCCACCTCTTTGATGGCCCTCGGGCTGTCCTTGATCGGACTTTGCTGGTTTACCATGCACTAAACGTTATTCCCTTATCACTGTAAATTAATCAATTGTAATCATGTATTGTCTTTCTGCTGACTGGTTGGCACGCATCAAAAAGCCTTTTACTGTACCTCGGTACACGTGACAATAAACTAAACTGAACTGAATATAGACCATTCCCTTGTGGAATGTTCAATATACCAATCGACAAAAACATCTCTTATACACTCAATGAATTTGTCCTCCTGTAACACAAGTCATGGAGAACCCACATGCAAATGCAACACATGATTTGGAAGGCAAATGGCATGTGTAGCCTTATATCAAGATGCAGCAAGGAAACAGGCCCTGCGGCCCACCATATCCATGCAAACCCTCAATCACCCCGTCCACATTAGTTCTGTGTTACCCCATTTTCTCACCCACTTCCTATATGAGGATTTCCTCTAAGGAAGGTTTCCTATGATTGCACAGGGCCTTGGTGAGACCACAGCTGGAGTATTGTGTACGGGATGCCAGGTCGGGTGTACTTTTCTTGTGGGAACTCCAACAATGATTCACAAGGCCAGTTCCACAGATGGATAGTTTGCAGTATGAGGAGAGATGAAGAAGATAGGTCTGTATTCTCCAGCTATTAGAAGAAGGGACTACTGAAACGTACAAACTACAACACTGGAACCAGGGAAGCTGGTTTTCCTGGCTAAAGAGTCTGATACTATGCATTATAGAATAAAGGGTGGACTATTTAGTACTGTAATGAGGTGGAATTTCTCTACTCAGAGGGTGATGAATCTTTTGAATTCTCTCCCACTGTGGAGGCTTAGTCATTGAACTTACTGAAAACAGAGATCGATGTTTTCAAGATTTAGAGATACAACGCAGAAACAGGCCCTTCGGCCCATCAAGTCCACGCTGACCAGTACACCAATCACTATCCTACACACTGGGGGCAATTTTCAATTTTACCAAAGCCAATTAATCTATAAAACTGCGTGGCTTTGGAGTGTGGGAGGAAACCGGATATCCAGGAGAAAACACATTTGGTTACAAGGAGAATGTGCAAACTTCATACCGGCAGCACCCACAGTCAGGATCGAACCCGGGTCTCCAGTGCTGTGAAGCAGCAACCCTACAGCTGTGCCACTATGCCTCCCCAAAGTTATTGAAGGAATCAATGGATATAAGGATAGTGCAGGAAAATGGAGTTGAAGTAGATCAGGCATAATCTTGATGAATGACATTGAAGGGCTGAATGGCCCACTTATGCTCCTGTTTCTTCTGCTACTATTTTCTTTCCTTTGGAAATGTTTCTCCTCACTTTAGAGAGACTTCAGAGAAAGGTTGAACAAGTTAGGGCTTTATTCTTTGGAGCGCAGAAGGTTAAGGGGGACTTGATAGAGGTCTTTAAAATGATGAGAGGGATAGACAGAGTTGACGTGGATAAGCTTTTCGCACTGAGAGTAGGGAAGATTCAAACAAGGGGACATGACTTGAGAATTAAGGGACAGAAGTTTAGGGGTAACATGAGGGGGAACTTCTTTACTCAGAGAGTGGTGGCTGTGTGGAATGAGCTCCCAGTGAAGGTGGTGGAGGCAGGTTCGTTTTTATCATTTAAAAATAAATTGGATAGTTATATGGATGGGAAAGGTATGGAGGGTTATGGTCTGAACGCAGGTGTATGGGACTAGGGGAGATTACGTGTTCAGCACGGACTAGAAGGGTCGAGATGGCCTGTTTCCGTGCTGTAATTGTTATATGTTATATGGTTATATAAGCAGTATCACCACCGCCTTCTCTAATAATTCAATCTCGGTCCAGTTGTCCTCTTCAACCCTCGCTCCATCTATTTCTAACTTACCTCTCTGTTCTGGAGTATACGAAATGTGTTACCCCCATAGCCTTTTTTCAGAGTACTGTTAAGTCCCTCCACTCAAACAGCCAGCAGCATGAAGACAACTTTCATCAAAGCCGTGAATTAGTTTATTTTGTGATCCACTCTCTCTTCTAATTCGAAGATAGACACAAATTGCAGGAGGAACTCAGCGGGCCAGGCAGCAACTCTGGGGAGAAGGAATCGTAAACGTTTCGGGTCAGAAGCCTTCTTCAGATTAGTTCCGACCCAAAACGCCACCCATGCTGCCTGACCCACTGGGTTACTCCAGCATTTGTATTTATCTTCGGTGTAAATCGGCATCTGCAGTTCCTTCCCACTCTCCCCTAATTCTCATGAACATGGTGTGTGCCAGGAGCCATTAAAGTGTGGCAAGCCAATAACAGATACCTCATGGGATAATGGTTTGTAATTCATACCGGGACTGGTTTTAGCTTTCCTTTTGTTGAGGTGAGACTGCCGCTGGGACTTGTGCAGGCAACAGAAGGAAAGAAGTTGCAGGAATATTCAAACTGTGACCATCTGGTTCAAAAATAGCTTCTTCACAGCCATCACCAGGCTCATGAACACTACACAACAATGACCTCAACTGTGAACTCCCATGGGTTACCTTACACTAAAGACTACCGGACACAAAGTGCTGGAGTAACTCAGCAGGTCAAGCAACATCTCTGGAGAACATGGATAGGTGACGTTTCATGTTGGGACTCTTCCTAAGACTGAAGACGGGTCTCCACCCGAAACATCACCAATCCATGTTCTGCAGGGATGCTGCCTCACCTGCTGAGTTACTCCAGCATTTGTGTCCTTTTATGTGTTAATCAGCATCTGCAGTTCTTTGCCCAATCTACAGGTTTTTGCACTCATCTTGTGGTTATTAATGTTTTAATGTTTTCTTTTGTTTATTAGAAATTATCTGCCGTGTACTGCGTTTCCAGACCCGTTATGCTGCTGCAAGCAATCAGTTCATTGTTCAGTTATTGTGACTCTTGAGAACAAGCAGCTTTTTACATACCAGAGATTATGTAAGATTATGCAAGATTATACGTATAAGATTATGTCTCTCTCCACATAGACGTGCCTAACCTGTTAAGCTTTTCCATAATTTTCTGCTTTATTTCTGTCTTCTAGTGATGATGGATATAATTACCAAGAAATAGTTATTTAGCTGATATTATGTCTATGTAATATATCAGTCTAGTTTAGTTTAGTTTAGAGATAGAGCATGGAAAAGGTCCTTCGTCCCAACGAGTTCGTGCCGACCAGCGATCCCCGCACACTAGCCCTATCCGACACACCAGAGACAATTTACAATTTTACAGAAGCCAATCAAAATGCAAACCTGTCCATCTTTGGAATGCGGGGAGAAGACCTGAACTCCCGGAGAAACCCACGCGGTCACGGGGAGAACATACAGGTCAGGATCCAACCCTGGTCTCTGGCCCTGTGAGGCAGCAACTCTACCGCTGAGCCACCCTGCCGCCCCAGTGTGGCAGAATTTAGTCTTTGGCTTTAAGACGGCATGGCTATATTGAGCCAATCGTACATACTACAGAGCTATTTAGTTGTTCAGACCTGTGTCATGAACATTTAATCCATAATACAGCATTTATAAAAACACAAAAGTATGCTGTAGTTTTTTAAGATGGTCGGCTCACTGGAAAACTATTTAACTTAGAATTGAATCTCTCCCTTTGCCAAGGGCATATTCAAATACCTGGACACCTGGCAACTAGGAAGGCCGGACACTGTGTACCTGCCGTGATCACATCCTGCACTCTTCATCTCTAACTGCTTGCAGCAATTCTGATCGATGCCTTTGTACAGCTCGTCTCAGTAACTGCAGACCACTCGACCGTTTCTGATTTAAGATGGTTGCTATCGTGTTTTGCAGGACGCCGCGGGCCGAATCGCTATCAGCTGCAGACAGGAGTACGCCCTGCGTAAAAGCCTGGGTGGCATTCCACTGCAAGCCGCCTCCCGTGTGCTGCCTTAAGGAATAGCAGGGACCCATTGAACCCGAGCAAACGGCAGTGTGTGTGCCTGCAATACACAGCTGGTGCATGGAGGAGAATGACACCAAGGGAAGGCACCTGGTGGGAACTCAAGACATTTCCAATGGCCTGCACATCTTAAACGTTACCTTTCAAACTAATCTCCATGTTTCAAACTGTGTCTTTCTCAGCACCAAAGAAAGGCAATATTTTCAGGTGGAATGGGCAAAAGGTTGGAATGTAATTGACAAGTGAGCATTCATTCTATGTATCCCCTTGAGAAGCCTTAATGAGATAGAACCAATCTTAATAAATAAGCAAGGTCGGATAGAGTGATGCTCAGCCTCTTGCCCAGAGTTGGGGAATCGAGAACCAGAGGGCATAGGTTTAAGGTGAGGGTGGAAAGGTTTAATAGGAACCTGAAGGGTACCTTTCAGAAAGCAATAAGATGGTAGAGTGGCGGTAGTGGGTGGTGAAGAATGAAGAATAGGAAGAATATGAGGGGAAAGTTGTGAAAGGTTCTATTGTTTATTAAATTTGCATGCATACAATTGCAGTAAACTGGTACTGGGAGAGTTAATCCAGAATTCCATAGTCAATAGTTCCTTTATTGTCACAGGTGCCTAGGTAGTGAAATGCTTTGTTTGACATACGATCCAGTAAAATCATACCACAAATAGGACAAGCATAGGGCACAACGGTAGAGATGCTGCCTAACAGCGCCAGAGACCCGGGTTCGATCCTGACCATGGGTGCTTGTCTGTACGGAGTTTGTAATTTCTCCCCCGTAACCTACGTGGGTTTTCTCCGTTCTCGATTTCTTCCCACACTCCAAAGACGTACAAGTTTGTAGGTTAATTGGCTAGGTATAAATGTAAAAATTGTCCCTTGTGTGTGTGTGTGTGTGTGTGTGTGTGTGTGTGTATGTTTGTGTGTAGGATAGCGTTAACGTGTGGGGATTGCTGGTCGGTGGGCCAGTTTCCGCGCTGTATCTCAAACAAACAAAGGGTTTCGACTCTAAACGTCACCTATTCCTTCTCTCCAGAGATGCTGTCTGACCCACGGAGTTACTCCAGCTTTTTGTGCCTCTCTTCAGTGTAAGCCAGCATCTGCAGTTCCTTCCTACACATGGTTGGTTAATTGGCTACTGAAAATTGCTACTAGAAAATGCAGATAAATGGTGGAATCGGGAGAAATGAGTTGTTGATGGGAATGTGGGGGAAATCTTAAGGTCATATGTGATAGGAGAAGTAGGCCATTTGCCCATCAAGTCTACTCCACCATTCAATCATGGCTGGTCTATATCTCCCACACAACCCCATTCTCACGCCTTCTCCTCATAACCCGACACCCGAAATAAAATGGGCGAGTGCAGGATTAGTGCAATAATGGGTGCATAATATTTGGCGCGGACTCGACGTGCCGAAAGATCTGCTTCTCCATGACTCAGTGATATGTGAGAAAAATATTTTGACACAGTTGAGCGGTTATGATCTGGTATTCACTGCCTTCCGATGTAATGGATGCAGGTTCAGAGAATTGTATAAGGTTAAAAAAAAATAATTGCTGGATAGTGAGGAAAGAACACGGGATGGGACATTGCGCTGAAAAGGGGCAGCTCGGGTTCAATGGGTCAAATGTCTGCTTGTGTGGTGTAGTGAGATGAGGCAATGTGGGAGGAGACCTGTACGGAACATAAACTCTGCCTGAAACCGGTTGAGGTGAATTACTTGTTTTTGTGCAGCAACTGATGTAATTCAGTGCAAGTAGTTTAGTTCAGCTTGGTTTAGTTTAGAGATTCAGCACCGAAACAGGCCCTTCAGCCCACCGAGTCCATACCGACCAGCGATAGCCGTCCACCAGCACGTCCCGACACACCAGGGACAATTAACCATTTTTATTGAAGCCAATTAACGTACAAACCCGAGATAGACACAAAAAGTTGGAGTAACTCAGCGGGACAGGCAGCATCTCTGGAGAGAAGGAATGGGTGACGATTTGGGTCAAGACCTGCAACGTCACCCATTTTTTCTCTCCATAGATGCTGCCTCTCTCGCTGAGTTAGTCCAGCTTTTTACCATATAACCATATAACAATTACAGCACGGAAACAGGCCATCTCGACCCTTCTAGTCCGTGCCGAACACATAATCTCCCCTAGTCCCATCTACCTGCGCTCAGACCATAACCCTCCATTCCCTTCCCATCCATATAACTATCCAATTTATTTTTAAATGATAAAAACGAACCTGCCTCCACCACCTTCACTGGAAGCTCATTCCACACAGCTACCACTCTCTGAGTAAAGAAGTTCCCCCTCATGTTACCCCTAAACTTCAGTCCCTTAATTCTCATGTCATGTCCCCATGTTTGAATCTTCCCTACTCTCAGTGGGAAAAGCTTTTCCACGTCAACTCTGTCTATCCCTCTCATCATTTTAAAAACCTCTATCAAGTCCCCCCTTAACCTTCTGCGCTCTTTTTGTGTCTTTCATCAGTTTAAACCAGCATCTGCAGTTACTTCCGACACAACCTACAAACCTGTACGTCTTTGGAGTGCGGGAGGAAACCAGAGCACCTGGAGAAAACCCACGCGGTCACGGGGAGAACGTACAAACTCCGTACATACAAGCTCCCGTAGTCAGGATCGAACCCGAGTCTCTGGTGCTGTTCAAAAAAAACTTTTCCATTGAGGGGAAAAAAAAGTCACAAATTTACTTTTTCATTTGGAAAGAAAACCTTTATTGATGTGTTATAATAGTGATGCATTAGCATACTTATATGGAAAAGTTATTTTCAGAACAGATGTTCCTCAATTTCACAGTTCCCTTGAGCAATGTTGGCTTCAATCATAACCATTCAATTATAATTTAATTGACCCAATAAAATTAGTTCATTGAGCATTTCAATTATTTTTGATACACACATTAAGAATACTGATACATGTAGAGGGTCTTTACATAGAGATAGACATCACCTATTTACTGTATCTCCAGAGATGTTGCCTGGCCAGCTGAGTTATTCCAGCATGTTGTGTCTTTTTTTCCCCGTAGACGAACATCTGCAGTTCCTTGTGTCTACGAAGTCTATAAAATCTATTCTGAAAACTAGTTTCAGTCAAGGTAGCAAAATTCAAAAAAGTACATCTTGGGTTTCACAAATTCAAACATGCTTTACTGCAGACCATACAGTATTTCTGCGATACAATATTTCATTCAACAATTAAATGCAAGAAAGAAACATCACAATTGCCCATACACTTGTTTTCTAATCTATGATTCAGTGACTTTGCAGAAGTTTCTTTATGTTTAACCTGAGGTAGGTGCAAGAGAGATCAACTGGATTTGTGCAAGTTGAAAAGTACAAGTAAAATCTAACTTTTTCAGGCCTACAGCCTCAGCAGCAGGTGAAAGGGACCCAGGCTCCAGCAGAGCAGCCAGTTTGGAGTGCCCATGATTCTATGGTTGCTAGCGAGTCAAATTGCGGTCTTTGGTCAATGAAAGGCTTTGATGAAGAGGGTGAACAGGAACAACATAATGTTTCAGGCGGGTATATCTTAAAGAGTGCATTATTGGGGGCAGATATGGTAGTCACTGGAGCGTCATGATAAAGTGATAAAGTAATGAGAAGCATAGAATGGGTGGGGGAAGGTCAGAACCTTTCCCCCAGGGTAGAAATATCAAATACCAGAGATGAGAGGGGCAATGTTTAAAGTTTAAATTGGCTGGGTTTTTTTTTTTTTAAAACACAGAAAGCAATAGGTACCAGGAACACATTGCAAGCAGATATGATATTGGCGTTTAAGAGACTTTTAGATAGACACATGAATATGGAGGGAATGGAGGTATATGGATCACATTCAGGGAGAAGAGGTTAGTTTAATTTGGAATCATGTTCGACACAGACATTTTCGGCCATAGAAGCCTGTTCCTGCTCTGTACTTTTTTTGTTTAGTTTTGTTGTGGTTTAACATTGTCTCCACACTCTTCACCATACTAATATCTCTGTATTGCTACCTTTCCAGAGAATCAAGTACTCACCTTTCACTACAAATGTTGATTGTCACAAACTTTTTTTCTGCCTTGATGTGGACTCATTTAGCACCTCGAAAAAATAGCACAACCTGAGATTAATGTCAAAGGCTCCAATTGAATCAGCTGTGTCTGGTAGTTTGAAACTACTGGAATAAAGCTGCTCCCAGATTGTATTCACTGGATTTGCATTGTTCCATCTTAAGTTCAGAACAAGCTTAGTGACTAAGAAGGGTTTCGGCCCATAGATGCTGCTGCACCCGCTGAGTTTCTCCAGCACTTTTGGTCTACCTTCGATTTTCCAGTATCTGCAGTTCTTTCTTAAACACTTAGTAACTGATCTGTCAGTTGCGCTTGTTCCCCGAGTATTATACTGTGGTGTCCATCTGTCAGAACCATAAAATACATTGATCTCATTGATCTGACTCAAACATTCCCTTAGCCTTTGACTAATATTCATTAATATAGATACTTTTCTGTCTTCGACAACTAATACAAACTGAAAAATAAGTTCACACTTGGTTCTCATTTCTTTGGGAAATAGGAAATATTTAAATATAGTTTAGTTTAGTTTATTGTCACACGTACTGAGGTACAGTGAAAAGCTTTTTTGTAGCGTGCTAACTAGTCAGTGGAAAGACTATACATGATTATGGCCGTCCACAGTGTACAGATGCAGGGTAAAGTGATGCAAGATAAAGTCCAGTAAAGTCTGATTAAAGATCGTCCGAGGGTCTCCAATGAGGTAGATGAGAACCGTTCTCGAGTTGGTGATAGGATGGTTCAGTTGCCTGATGACAGCTGAGAAGAAACTGTCCCTGAATCCGGAGGTGTGCGTTTTCACACTTCTGTACCTCTTGCCTGCTGGGAGAGGAAAGAGAAAGGTGACTCGTCCTTGATTATGCTGCTGGCCTTGCTAAGGCAGCGTGAGGTGCAGATGGAGTCAATGGCAGGGAGATTGGTTTGCGTGATGGTCTGGGCTGCGTCCACAGTTCATAAAGTCTGCAGGAATATTTGATGGGATCACCCTCAGGTAAATAATGTTTAGTATGAACCTGGTCATCGCTTGTTTCAATCACCCAAACTCTTACTGGTACAAATCATTCTCTACTTATGACTGTTGCCTTGGAAATCAAAGGCGAGTTCAATTACCTATTTTCCTGGACTTATTTAACTTTACTGTAACGTTTACATTTATTATAGTCACACGTGCTGAATGAGGTACAGCAAAAAGCATTGTCTTGCATGCTATCCAATCGTATCAGATAATAATATTCATAAATACAATCACGTGAAACTCAAGTACAATAGGAAGAGCAAATGGGAAGATACCGAGTGCGGGATATAGTTCCCAGCATTGTAGCGCAGCAGTTCCACAGACAAAGTCCAATATCCGCAATGGGGTGGAGTTAATCGGACAGTACCCTGGCTTGTGGAAAGACCATTCAGGAGCCTGATAATAGAGGGGAAGAAGCTGTTCCTGAGAGAAGCTGTTCCTGAGAGGTGAATTTAATTATTTGAACCAATTTAATATTTTTGTACACCAGAGATATTCAGAAACATAAATGATACTTTTGACAGGAGACATTTTGACCAAAGATCCTAGAGGCTCCTCTAGTATCTTTGATTTTGATTGTCTTGACTATGAAAGTTCCAGGGTTAGGATGTAGATGGCAGTGTGGCCTCACCATCTGATTCAGTGCTCACTCAACCCTGTGCGATTGGACACACAGGTCTGCACCAGGTTAGTAAGAGGATGGGATCATGTCCCGGCCACGAGTTGCATTGAGCACAATCTGTCCCACGACCAGCGTTATCAACACCTGCTGCCTCTCTCACTCTTTTCTTACTCCAGACTTTGTCAGTCTGAAGAAGGGTCTCGACCTGAAATGTCACCCATTCCTTCCCTCCAGAGATGCTGCCTGTCCCGCCGAGTTACTCCAGCTCTTTAGAGATATGGGTGCAGGAGTTGACCATTCGGCCCTTAGAGCCAGCATCGCCATTCAATGTGATCATGGCTGATCATCCCACAATCAGTACCCCGTTCCTGCCTTCTCCCCATATCCCTTGACTCCGCTATCTTTAAGAGCTCCATCAAACTCTCTTTTGAATGCATCCAGTGAATCGGCCTCCACTGCCTGCTGAGGCAGAGAATTCCACAAATTCACAACTCTCTGGGTGAAAAAGTTTTTCCTCATCTCAGTTCTAAATGGCCTACCCGTTATTCTTAAACTGCGGCCCCTGGTTCTGGACTCCCTCAACATCGGGAACGCTTAATCAAAAAATATATTATGCATCAGTTTATTAAATGAATGTCAGAAACAGAAGTAGTGTGGTGGCACCTGGTGGCAAGCCATGGGCACAATGAACCCTCGGCTCTGGAGAGGCAGCGTCTGGGTGTGAGAGGCGCTGGTCGTGGGGTTGGTACCCGAGTTGGTATTTAAGGCCGGGCAACATCCGTGACCTTCGAGGAGTAGGGAGCTGTATCGGACAGAATAAACACATCTCGTGCACACAACTTGTGTCCGCTTAGTTTTTGGCTGGACTCCTGCGAGTCCCCGCTACAGTGGCCATTTCCCCCTCAAACTAGCTCCAGCATTCAATAAGACAACATTTGATCTTTCAGCTCAGCCTCATTTTTTTGTACTAACCCTGTGCCCCTACACTTGTAGAGTCATTAGGGCAGCAGACTGACACAGCGGTAGAGTTGCTGCCTTACAGCGCCAGAGACCCAGGTTCAATCCTGACTACTGGTGCTGTCTGCATAGAGTTTGCTCGTTCTCCCCGTGACAGCGTGCATTTTCTCCGGGTGCAGGTTCCTCCCACACACCAAAGACACACAGGTTTGTAGGTTGATTGGCTTTGGTGAAAATTGTAAATTGTTCCTCGTGTGCAGGATAGTGTTAGTGTATGGGGTGATTGCTGGTCGGCGTGGACTCGGTGGGCCGAAGGGCCTGATTCCGCGCTGTATCTCTAAACTAAACTAAAATAAACATTGCGTTATACAGCACGGAGAAGGCCCTTTGGCCCAATTTGTCCAAGTCGACCACCTCACGTATGATCTTATACCCTCATGAACTTATACACCTCTATAAGATCATCCCTCGCCATCCTACACTCCAAGGAATAAAGTCCTCCGTTCAGCTCAGGCCCTCAAGTCCTGCCAACATTTTTTGAATAATCAAAAATCAATCAATATCTGACATGAGCATGTACAGCAAATTAATCCCCGCAGAACTTCTTTGATAGAGAATTCCAAAGATTAACCCTCTCTGTGTGAAGAAATTCCTTATCTCATCAGTCCTGAATGGTCCAACCCTTATTTTTGAGGCCGTGATCCTTACTTATGTTGCAACTGGCTGAGATCTTTCCATTGATATATCTTCACTTGTTCTGCTTGGCACTTTGAAATTTTGCTTGTGAAACTCCTCGGAAATCTCGAGAAAGGTCTTTCCCTTTGTCTCTGGAAGGAAGAGTCCAATGAATAAAGCGAAGAGGCAACAAAGAGATAGGAACAGCACGTAACAGAAACTGCCCAGTCCTTCCTGAAAGACAAGAAGACAGGGTGACTGCAGCAGAGCAGACCTTCGTAATAGCAGTAAAGCTACAGTACTTTGTCATTTACTATCTTCTACTATCCTTGTATCTTAGACGCGTCTGATTTTTCTTCTGATATAGGGAACGTTTTCTTGTGGATTTTGGGGACATTCAAAACTATCTCTGCATCTGGCCTTTTGGGTGGGCTTCTATACCCTGCTGAAAGCTGCTGATATTTGACCTTCGCACAACAGAACATGGCTCATCTGCAACTCCACCATTCGCAACACTTCTTTTTATCCAGTTTCCTGCATGGACTTTAGTTAATTTTCTCAACGGTACAGTGGCGGAGAGGTAGAGTTGCTGCCTTACAGCGGCAGAGGCCCAGGTTCCATCCTGACTCTGGGTATAGATGGATGCTATCTATAACGGATATAGCATGTAAACCCGAATATTAACTACTCCTACTTCTGCACTTCTGTTACTTACCCACTGATAGATACAACAAATAGAAAAGATCCTTGGTTTGCACCTTCTCCCTGTGACTACGTGGGTTTTCATAAAGTGAGAGAAGCAGAATTAGGCGATTTGGCTCATCATGTCTACTCCGCCATTCAATAATGGTTGATCTATCTTTCCCTTTCAACCCCATTCTCCTGCCTTTGCCCCATAATCCCTGGCACCCTTACTAATCAAGAATCTACCACAGTAACACCTTGCAATAAAGGACCTCTATGTCGCCGATTTTGGTTATAGCGGACAAGGCTCCCGTTGTACTGCCATGCCCCACTTACGCCCGTTACTCACAAGCTGGCACCACCTGGCGGGAGCTTCCGGTCGCGGGAGCAGAGAGCACGAAGGCTGTGCGAGTACCGGGGCCGTCTCTGGCGCAGCGAGTGTGGGGGCTGGGGCTCTGTGGCTCCACGGCCTGGGAATTCCCAACTGTTTAACCCCAAAGCCACGTTTCTTCTCTCCCTCACTCGGTTATAGTGGACAATCGGCAATAACAGACACCGCCGCACCTGGGTACTTCTAGCATTTCGTGTTCATACAACGTGGAACAATTTTACTGAGGGGCGGCACAGTGTCAGAGTTGCTGCCTTGCACCGCTTACAGCGCCAGAGACCCGGGTTCGATCCCGACCACGGGTGCTGTCTGTACGGAATTTGTACGTTCTCCCCGTAACCACGTGGGTTTTCTCCAAGATCTTCGGTTTCCTCCCACACTCCAAATTTGTACAGGTTTGTAGATTAATTGGCTTAATCGGCGAGTCAAAGGGCCTGTTTCCGCACTGTATCTCAAAGCTAAACTACAAATAAGATTTGCCACAATATTAAAATGAGAGATCGGCTACATTCATGATACTTACAATGAGGAATGGGAACGTTAACCCAACTATAATGAAATTTATCCAGAAAAGGCAGCCGTTGATCATGTAAGCTGCAGGTCTTGCAGTTTGGTCAAAGATCTCCATTGGAATGATCCCACTCACTCCAGCTAAGGATAGAGAAATCATAATAGAGTAACACTGAACCAAGGCATCAGTAACTCCCTGCAATTATTCAGACTACTGTTTACCACGTGCCATATGTACCCAGAAGGCTGTTTGCCCTAGATGCAGCCAGATGCCACTGAGAAGGGTCTCGACCCGAAACTTCGCCTATTTCATTCGCTCCACAGATGCTGCCTCACCCTCTGTGTTTCTCTAGCATTTGTGTCTGTCTACAGTTAATACTCTCAGTGGGTTATTTCGGGCAGGAGATGGCGATTCCAACTTATGTAAAATCGGACTCACGTCAGGGTTCACAGGACGTAACCTTTACACGAGTCAGGGAGTGCCTGTATTTATTTATTAAAAATACGACAAATTAGTTGGAGGTAACCAGGGAATATTCTCAGAGCAAGTCTTTTTACTCAGAAAACAAAGTCTATTTAAAGCACAAAGGAAACAGAAACTATAGCTAATAAAAGACACAAAATGCTGGAGTAACTCAGCGGTTCAGGCTACATCTCTGGAGTAAAGACATAGGTGACATTTCAGGTTGAGACTCCTTTCAGCCCATAGCTAATTCTCCCTAAAAAATTGAGTCATTTCACCAGAAAAACAGTGAGTAAAGGATGGCTGTGTATAAATCATGCACATAAAACTAATTACTGGTCTGTGGTCACTGAGATCCAATCATCTCCATTTTGCCCGATTTAACTTTCGTCATCCTCTGAACTCTACAATAACAGCTTGCTTACATTGCAGTTTTGAAGGGCTCATTTCTTTTCAAGATACAGCATGGAAACAGGCCTTTCAGCCCACCGGGTTCCTGCCGATCATCGATCACCCGTTCACACTCGTTCTAAGTTATCCCACTTTCTCATCCACTCCCTACACACCAAGGGCCAATTAACTCACAAACCTGCACGTCTTGGAGATGTGGGGGGAAACCGGAGCACCCGGAAGAAACCCATGTGGCCACAGGGAGAACATGCAAATTCCACACAGATAGCACCCGAGGTCAGGGTCGAACCCGGGTCTCTGGCGGTGAGACAGCAACTCTACCCAGTGCGCCACAGAGAGTCATGGTTGGGCCTGGCCAAACTGGCCATCCGCAAGTCACACCGCCAGGCGGAAGAGGGCTCTGCCCGAGCCGGCTGCCTGCCCCTTTTCCGGGATTTACGTCCGTGCCCGGGTGGTACCAGAGAGGGACTACGCGCTGTCCATGGGCACCCTGGGGTATTTCCGGGACCGCTGGGCACCACGAGGGGTTGAATGCATCCTTGACAAGGATTGGAAGATAGTTGTATAATAGTTCATCGTCTGTCGTGTATTATGGTGGTGGGTTCCGTTTTGATTTTTATGCACTGTATATATTATTTTAATATTTGAATAAATAACACATGTATCTTTGCAACATTTAAAAATTTTCTTTACATACTGCAATAGAGCGACTTACCTGGTCCAATTCCAAAGCTTAAGATGGATGCAAAGATGCAAATCACACTCACGTAAGGCATCCAACTAGTCTTGTCCTAATTCAAAACAGATTGCATTTGTTAGACTTGCAGAGCTTAGCTTTGTATCTAATCATTGGACAAGTTAATTCTAACTGTATAAATGAAAACATACTGAGAGATGAGATTCACAGCAAGTTTTACAACTCAGAAGGTCCTGAATTGTACAGAGCTCCATCCATCAGGTGGTGCTAAAGTCCTCTGCTCACGATAAGCTTGACTTTAGTGGAAGGGGTGAATTAGGAACCACTTCAAAGAAGATATAAATCCTAATATGTAAATTAAATAACTTGGTCCTCACTCACAAGTTCCTTGACTGCCTTTTCAGTTAAATATATATCAAGTATTTGTAGTCAAAGCTTCACTGTCATTGAATGCAAGCAATTACATTGATTGAACACTGGCTCTCAAAGTCAACTAAGTGTTGCTGGACATTGTGCTGAACTGAAAAAGCTCCATGCAGCTTTAAGGGCCTGTCCCACTTGCGTGCGACTGCATGCGTTTGGCGTGACCAGATGGAAGCGGTGTCCGCGGTGAGTACGCGCTTAGTTCGCGTGTGACGTAATTTACGTCATACTCACCAATTAGCTGGGCAGGAGGTGGGCCGACTGAATTTGCGCGTCGCACTGCGTCGGGCGGTGAAGTCCTCACGCAATGGCACGTTGGGCGGTGACGTCATCGCGCAACGCCACGCGCTAGGCGTACGCCTTCAAGACGCTGCGTACGCCGTCAAGGCGCCCTCAATGCGCCTGCGAGCCGACATGCCATTGGCAAACGGAATTTTCGGACAGTGCGGGATTTTCGGACCCCAGCGCGATGTTGGGACCAGCCCCGCACAACTCCATACGCCTCCGCGCTTGGAAGTGAGACCTGCCCTGCGCGGCCTGTATGCCTCAAACGACCACGTTTGGTCGCGCAGACACATGCAATCGCATGCAAGTGGGACAGGCCCTTTAGTTTTAGATATACTGTGTGGAGATAGGCCCTTAGGCTCACCACCAATCACCCAGACACTAGTTCTATCCGACAGACTAGGGACAATTTACAGAAGCCAATTAACCAAGAAACCTGCACGTCTTTGGAGTGCAAAAGGAAATCAGAGCACCCGGAGGAAATCCACAGGGAGAATGAGCAAACCCGAGTCTGTGGGATTCTCGTCACAGGAGTCTTGGTATCAACACTATTCACAACATTTTTCGCCAGTGTCCGAGTCTATGAAGGAAGAGCACAAAACGTAGCAGTGCCCCTGAAGAGGAAAACACATTCTTAAAATTCGTCAATTCCAACCTGACTGTTCATTTAACTCAGTAGAAAGAGACTGAGACTCACTTGGAGAGTCAGTGAGATGGTGAACAATGTTCCACAGGCAGCCATCATACCGTAGCCTCCTATAAGCAGCGGTCGACGTCCAACCCGATCGATGAACAGGTTCTAACAGAGGAAAGTCACATTTTAGAACAGGTCTATAATACATTTCCTGCCACCAGAAGCATTCCTGGGTCTGGCTCGACAAATCTGCCACAATCGACCATCAAGGAAATGTACATTGAACGGTTCATTGTTGGCTGAGGGGAAGGTGACAACGAGGCATACAAACTGTAAAATTAATCAGGAGGAAAATGATACTAGTAGGAGGTCTAGGGTGGGGGGAGGGACAGAGAGAAGAGGAAAGCAAAGGTTACTTGAAGTTAGAGAAATCAATATTCATAACCTTCCCCTCAGCCAACAATAAACCACTGTACATTTCCTTGATCGCCGTCTGCTTTTATCTGTCCTTTTCACACCTTACCCTTCCACGTCTCTAGTTTCCATCTCCCCTGACTTTCAGTCTGAAGAAGGACCTCAACCCAAAACGTCACCCGTTCCTTCTCTCCAGAGATGCTGTCTGTCCCGCTGAGTTACTCCAGCATTTTGTGTCGATCAATTTACAAATTCACGGATGACACTTCCATAGAGGGACGAATAATAAATAAGGACGAGACAAAGTACAGGAAGGAGATTGAGAACCTCGTAACCTGGTGTCAACCTTTCTTTCAATGACAAAGTTAAAGGCAAAGGAGATAATGATTAACTTCAGGAAGCAAAGCGGTACACATGACTCGGTATACATCAAAGCCGCCATAGTAGAGATGGTCAAAAGCTTCAAGTTCCTAGAAGTAAATATCACCGCAACTTATCCTGGACTAGCCACATCGAAGCATTGACCGAGAAACCGCACCAACGCATCTACTTCCTTGAAAGACTTAGGAAGTACGGCATGTCCCCAACAACTTTCACCAACTTCTGCACTCTGCGCAGTTGCGCTGTAGAAATAATTTTATTGGGATGCATCACAGCCTGGTTTGGAAGCAGAGACCGCAGGAAATCGCGAAGAATTGCAGACACAGCCCAGACGACCACGCAAACAAACCTCTCTTGCACTGACTCCATCTACACTTCATGCTGCCTCGGTAAGGCCAGCAGCATAATAAAGGACGAGTCTCACCCCCCCGGTCACTCCCTCTTCTCCCCTCTCCATTCAGGCAACAGGTGCAGAAGTGTGAAAACGCACACCTCCAGATTCAGGGACAGTTTCTTCCCAGCTGTTATCAGGCAACTGAACCATACCAACTGAAGAGCGGTCCTGAGCCACTATCTACTTCATTGGAAACCCTCAGACTATCTTTAATCGGACTTAACCTTGCACTAAATGTTATTGCCTTTATCCTGTATCAGGACACTGTGGACACCTTGATTGTAATCATGTTGACTGGTTAGCATGCAACAAAAAGCTTTTCACTGTACGTCGGTACACATGACAATAAACTAAACTAATAAAACTAATAGACAGTAGAAAAATTAAACATTACTTACACTTGTTATTGCAGTTATGAGCTCACAGCATCCTGTTCCAATAGTGACGTATTGGATTTTTTCATTGGGAATTCCTGCAGCACGAAATACATAGACAGCGTAGTAATATGTCTGTTGGGAAAAGAGAATTAAACTCTGAATCTCGCAAAATATTACTTGCATTTGCAAGCTAGACAGGGTAAATAATGTCTGAAGAAAGGTCCAGACCAGGTCACCTACCATGTCCTCCAGAGATTCTGACTGTCCCACTTGAGTTACTCCAGCACTTTGTGTTCAACACAAGATTCCAGCGTCTGCAGTTCCTTGTGTCTAAACAAAGCAATTGCCGTTCCCATGAAAGAGTCTACTAAGCCTTGTTATTCAGTGTGGTGTACTCTTTCCTGTGAATGCCAGTGTGCTATAAAATGTAGTTTGAGTGCTTATATTGTTATGTAATATGTCCACAAAAATACTACTATGCAACACAATATACTATGCATTATATACTATAACAAGGCTTTATGAATTCCTATGAAATACATTGTAATGCATAGATACATTGACAATAGGTGCAAGAGTAGGCCATTCGGCCCTTCGAGCCATTCAATGTTCTCATGGTTGATCATCCACAATCAGTACCCCCGTTAATGCCTTCTCCCCATATCCCTTGATTCCACTAACCCTAAGAGCTCTATCTAACTCTCTTTTGAATGCATCCAGTGAATCGGCCTTCACTGCCTTCTGAGGCAGAGAATTCCACAAAATTCACAACTCTCTGGGAGAAAAAGTTTTCCCTCCTCAGTTCTAAATGGCCAATCCTCATTCTTAAACTGTGGCCCCTGGTTCTGGACTCCCCCAACATCGGGAACATGTTTCCTGCATCTAGCGTATGTATTCTGTGCACTATACCACAGGCGGCACAGTGTCGTGGCGGTAGAGTTGCTGCCTTACACCGAAGGAAACCCGGGTTCGATTCTGACTATGGGTGTTGTCTGTATAGAGAGTGTAGAGAGTGTATGTTCTCCCACATTCCAAAGACGTGCAGGTTTGTAGGTTAATTGGCTTCTGTAAATTGTCCAAGTGTGTAGGATAGAGCTAGTATACGGGTGATTGCTGGTCAGTGTGGACTTTGTGGGCCAAAGGGTCTGTTTTCATGTTGTCTCTCTAAACTAAACTAAAAATGTACCCTGTGATGTTCAATGTGCTGGCTTTAATAGTTCAGGTGATTTACTGCAACCTTGTTGCCAGGTAATTTGTATTGTTAAAGAACTTTTGACTCTCAAATTGGTTTGCCTCTTTAAGGTCATTTCTCATGTACTCCTAGGTAGGTGAGAGCTATGGAGATTGAAGTTGAAATATAAATTATGCCAATTTGATTCTAATTAACTTCAATGTTTTATTTCAACGAGGCACTAATGAGCTAAGCAACAATTGAAGCACACTCACATACAATAACACTTCAAGTCCATTTTTTCTGCCTGATCTTCATTTATCTTGATTCACTTTGCATCACAGCAGCATTAAAATAAACAGCAGCATCTAGTTTACTCATTGCCAATATATTCTAAAACCCCTGGGGTTGGTAATTACAGTGATTCACAACTAATCGAGAAAAAGATTTCTCTTGTTGCAGTTCTAAATGGGAATCCCTTTTAAAGTGTTCATTCCTCAGTCAGATATGTTACCCTGAAAAAAATAACCCTCTTAGTTATTCACCCTTCAAGCTTTGTCAGAATCATGTGTATTGCAAAGAGGCCTCTCATTCAGATCCTTATGGCCCTGTCCCACGGTACGAGTTCATTCCAAGAGCTCTCCCGAGTTTAAAAAAAAAAATCAAGCTCGTGGTAAGCACGGAGAATGAACGTAGAGGGTACGTCGGAGCTCAGGGACGTCTCTTAGCGGCTCGTAACGCAAACTGCATGTACTCGGGTAGACTCACCAATGGCAGGTAAGATTTTTCAACATTGAAAAATGTCCACGAGAGCCCCGAGTATCGACGAGCGGCCATTACCGTAAATCTCCGAGTTCGAATCAGGGCACTCGGGAGAGCTTTTGGAATGAACTTGTACCGTGGGACAGGGCCATTATTTTTTGTCCTGCCATCTTCAAAGACTGTGTATGTCCAGTCAGTTTGTTCATGCACCCCTGTACCAATTGAGTTGCAATGGCTCTCCATTTTTATGCTTCCATAAAGCCTTATGAAAATTCAATCGCAAGACGAAAGTCCTGCATACAGCATAGGTATGGGAAAATGAAGCATGTATATGAATGCCATCCAGCGCAGTGGCGCAGCGGTAAACCTGCTGCCTTACAGCGCCAGAGACCCGGGTTCGATCCTGACCACGGCTGCTGTCTGTACGGAGTTTATACGATCTCCTTGTGAACGTGCGGGTTTTCTCCAGGTGCTCTGGTTTCCTACCATGTTCCAAAGACGTACAGTTTGTTGGTTAATTGGCTTTGGTAAAGATTATAAATTGTAAGATAGTGCTGGCATACCATGGCTGGTCAGCGCGGACCCGGTGTGTCGAAGGGCCTGCTTCCGCGTTGTATGTCTAAAGTCTAAATCCACACACGTTTGAATGAGTTTTTACACAGCCGCTACTGCTATTGCTACTTCACATTTCCAGCACAAAACTTGCTTTGCCCCTGAATCGTACTTACAGCGTCGTTGCCACATAACTGTATGGCACTGCCCAGCACGATGATGATGCTGATCTGCCTTCGGAGAGCACGGTCTCGCAACAATTCCCACAGCCCCTTCGCGTGTTGGCCTTCGAGCGCCGTTTGTTCTTCCAACATTTCATCCATTTCTGCAGACAGGTTAACGTCTCCATGCAGTCGCCTCAACGCTGGGAAAAGAGAGATGGTGATGGCACTGGCAATCCATCATAAGGCAGCATAGCCTGAAGATAGACACAAAATGCTGCAGAAACTCAGTGCTCAGGTAGCATCTCTGGAGAAAAGGTATAGGTGATGTTTCGGGTACCTTTGGCCCACACTGACCAACATGTCGCATCTACACTAGTCCCACCTGCGTGCGTTTGGCCCATATCCCTCTAAACCTATCCTATCCATGTACCTCCACATGTTTTAACATTGCGATTGTGCCAGCCTCAACTACCTCCTCCGGAAGCTCGTTGCATACACCCACCACCCTTTGTGTTACCCCTCCATGTTCCTATTAAACCTTCCCCCCTCACCTTAAACCTATGTCCTCTGCTTCTCAATTCCTCTAGTCTGGCCAAGAGACTCTGTGAATCTACCCGACTTATTCCACTCATGATTTTGTACATGAGAGAATATGTTCATATGAGATGTTGTACATAAGATCACCCTTTATCCTCCTGCATTCCAAGGGATAGAAACGCAGCCTGCACAACCTCTCCCTATAGCGCAGGCCCTCCTCACACCCACGCAATGAGTCTGTAAAAGGGCCCCGACCAAAATCGTTACCTCCTCATGTTCTCCAGGGATGCAGTCGGGCCTGCTGAGTTACTCCAGCATTTTGTGTAATTCAATGCATTCAAAGCATTCTCTCTTCTCTTTGCATTTCTTACCCTTCATGCACAAGTTCTTGTCTTCCTTGTCGATCAGCAGGTACCTGGGGCTTTCCGGACACCATGGAAGAGTGGCGAGCTGGATTAAGGCTGGTATTGCACAGGACGACAGCAGGACAGGCCACATTTCCTCCCTGCCAAGTATCTCACTGCGAGTAGAATTGTAACATGGCTTCACTTGCTTACGAACACAAATAGTGCTACCAATACAGTCAACCCACACAGTAAAAGCGCATGATAAGCAGTGAGTAACGGACCGCTCAGCTCACAATACGAACTGATCATGCATAGAACAGACTGCCACCTACAGTCAGACAAATGAGTCCAGTTAATTGTCACAGAATCACCTACAAAGCAGCAGTTTATAACACAATGGTGAGAAGGGAATTACCATTTCTGACAGTTCAATTAAAGAAAGGACTTCAGTGATTTGAATTAGATATATTTACCTTGCTAAAAAGCTGTTATTTTGGTCATGAAGTTCTGAATACATTCTGAATGAAATTCTGGTTTACTCCCAAAATGAAGATGTCCTTATTTTTAAATATGTTATATGCTCACCTACAGGACTTTTAGCCTTAGATAGTGAGAAGGTCTGACTATCTAACGTCCACAATTCTCTGCAATTTATTGCGGTCATGGGTCATGGGTGAAGTTGTTCCCAAACTATGCAGTGATGCCCCCCCGATAACATGCATTCTACAGTGCATCTGCAGAAGTTGGTAAGAGTTGTTAGGGACATGCCGAACTTCCTAAGCTAAGAGATGTGACAAAAGGGTTTCTGCAGTTGGATCCCGAGGAGCTACTTGGTGAAAGGTTGGGAGCTAGAATGTGCGGGGCAGACCGTCATCTCTATCATTGTCCCCAAAATGGCACAATGGGTGTAAGAGGTGCATTGTTAGACAATAGACAATAGGTGCAGGAGTAGGCCAATCGGCCCTTCGAGCCCACACCGCCATTCAATGTGATCATGGTTGATCATCCCCAATCATACCCCGTTCCTGCCTACTCCCCATATCCCCTGACTCCGCTATCTTTAAGAACCCTATCTGGCTCTCTCTTGAAAATATCCAGAGAACAGGCCTCCACCGCCTTCTGAGACAGAGAATTCCACAGATTCACAAATCTTGAAACTAATGGTATTGGTATTGTGATCTGTGAGAAAAAGTGTTTCCTCGTCTCCATTATAAATGGCTTACCCCTTATTCTTAAACTGTGGCCCCTGGTTCTGGACTCCCCCAACATCGGGAACATGTTTCCTGCCTCTAGTGTGTCCAAACCCTTAATAATCTTATATGTTTCAATAAGATTCCCTCTCATCCTTCTAAACTCCAGAGTATACAAGCCCTGCCGCTCCATTCTCTCAGCATATGACAGTCCCGCCATCCCAGGAATTAACCTTGTAAACCTACGCTGCACTCCCTCAATAGCAAGAATGTCCTTCCTCAAATTAGCGAACCAAACCTGCACACAATACTCCAGGTGTGGTCTCACTAGGGCCCTACACAACTGCAGAAGGACCTCTTTGCTCCTATACTCTCCTCTTCAAGAAGGACCTCTTTGCTCCTATACTCAACTCCTCTTGTTATAAAGGCCAACATGCCATTTGCTTTCTTCACTGACTGCTGTATAATGCATGCTTACTCTCATTGACTAATGAACAAGGACCCCCAGATCCCGTTGTACTTCCCCTTTTCCCAACTTGACACCATTTAGATAGTAATCTGCCTTCCTGTTTTTGCTACAAAAGTGGATAACCTCATATTTATCCACATTTAACTGGATCTGCCATGCATCTGCCCACTCACCCAACCTGTCCAAGTCACCCTGCATTCTCATAGGATCCTCATCACATTTCACACTGCCACCCAGCTTTGTGTCATCTGCAAATTTGCTAATGTTACATAGAAACATAGAAAATAGGTGCAGGAGTAGGCCATTCGGCCCTTCGAGCCTGCACCGCCATTCAATATGATCATGGCTGATCATCCAACTCGGTATCCTGTACCTGCCTTCTCTCCATACCCCCGATCCCTTTAGCCACAAGGGCCACATCTAACTCCCTCTTAAATATAGCCAATGAACTGGCCTCAACTACCTTCTGCGGCAGAGAATTCCACAGATTCACCACTCTGTGTGGAAAATGTTTTCCGCATCTCAGTCCTAAAAGATTTCCCCCTTATCCTTAAACTGTGACCCCTTGTTCTGGACTATCGGGAACAATCTTCCTGCATCTAGCCTGTCCGACCCCTTAAGAATTTTGTAAGTTTCTATAAGATCCCCCCTCAATCTTCTAAATTCTAGTGAGTACAAACCAAGTCTACCCAGTCTTTCCTCATATCAAAGTCCTGACATCCCAGGAATCAGTCTGGTGAACCTTCTCTGTACTCCGTCTATGGAAAGAATGTATTTTCTCAGATTAGGCGACCAAAACTGTACGCAATACTCCAGGTGTGGTCTCACCAAGACCCTGTACAACTGCAGTAGAACCTCCCTGCTCCTATACTCAAATCCTTTTGCTATGAATGCTAACATACCATTCGCTTTCTTCACTACCTGCTGCACCTGCATGCCTACTTTTAACGACCGGTGTACCATGACACGCAGGTCTCGTTGCATCTCCCCTTTTCCTAATCGGCCACCATTCAGATAATAGTCTACTTTCCTGTTTTTGCCACCAAAGTGGATAACCTCACATTTATCCACATTATACTGCATCTGCCATGCATTTGCCCACTCACCCAGCCTATCCAGGTCACCTTGCAGCCTGCTAGCATCCTCCTCACAGCTAACACTGCCCCCCCAGCTTCATGTCATCCGCAAACTTGGAGATGTTTCAATTAATTCCCTCGTCCAAATCATTAATATATATCGTAAATAGCTGGGGTCCCAGCACTGAGCCTTGCGGTACCCCACTAGTCACTGCCTGCCATTGTGAAAAGTACCCATTAATTCCTACTCTTTGTTTCCTGTCTGCCAACCAATTTTCTATACATGTCAGCTCTATACCCCCAATACCAAGTGCCCTAATTTTGCCCACTAATCTCCTATGTGGGACCTTATCAAATGCTTTCTGAAAGTCCAGGTACACTACATCCACTGGCTCTCTCTTGTCCATTATCTTAGTCACATCTCAAATAATTCCAGAAGATTAGTTACGCATGATTTCCCCTTCGTAAATCCATGCTGACTCGGACCGATCCTATTACTGCTATCCAAATGTGCCGCTATTTCATCTTTTGTAATTGACTCCAGCATCTTCCCCACCAATGATGTCAGGCTAACTGGACTATAAATCCGTTTTCCCTCTCCCGCCTTTCTTAAAAAATGGGATAACATTAGCTACCCTCCAATCCACAGGAACTGATCCTGAATCTATAGAACATTGGAAACTTATCACCAATGCATCCACGATTTCTAGAGCAACTACCTTAAGTACCCTGGGATGCAGACCATCAGGCCCTGGGGATTTATCAGCCTTCAGTCCCATCAGACTACCAGCACCATTTCCTTCAGTTCCTCTGTCACCCCAGATCCTCTGGCCACTAGTATATCAGGAAGCTTGCTTGTGTCCGCCTTAGTGAAGACAGATCCAAAGTACCTGTTCAACTCATCTGCCATTTCCTTGTTCCACATAATAAATTCACCTTTTTCGGTCTTCAAGGGTCCAACTTTGGTCTTAACTAATTTTTTCCTCTTCACATACCTAAAGAAACTTTTACTATCCACCTTTATATTCTTGGCTAGCTTACCTTCTTCGTACCTCATCTTTTCTCCCCATATTGCCTTTTTAGTTATCTTCTGTTGCTCCTTAAACATTACCCAATTCTCTTGCTTCCCGCTCATCTTTGCTACATTGCACATCTTCTCTTTTATTTTTATACCATCCCTGACGTCCCTCGTCAGCCACGGTCGCCCCTTACTCCCCTTGGAATCTTACTTCCTCTTTGGAATGAACTGATCCTGCACCTTCTGTATTATTCCTAGAAATACCTGCCATTGTTGTTCCACTGTTATCCCTGCTAGGGTATCTTTCCAGTCAACTGTGGCCAGCTCCTCCCTCATGGCTCCATAGTCCCCTTTATTCAACTGTAACACTGACAACTCCGATTTACCCTTCTCCCTCTCCAATTGTAGATTAAATTTGAACATATTATGGTCACTACCTCCTAATGGCTCCTTAGCCTCATGTTCCTTTATCAAATCCAGTTCATTACATAACACTAAATCCGGAATTGCCTTTTCCTTGATAGGCTCCAATACAAGCTGCTCTAAAAATCCATCATGGAGGCACTAAAAACTCCCTTTCTTGGGGTCCAATACCAACCTGATTTTCCGTCGACCTGCATGCTGAAATCTCCCATAACAATCATAGCATTACCTTTACTACATGCCAATTTAAACTCCTGATTAAACTTGCACCCTATATACCCGACTATTTGAGGGGCTGTAGATAAGTCCCATTAGGGCCTTTTTACCATTACAATTCCTTAGTTCTATCCATACTGACTCCACATCTCCCGTTTCAATGTCACCCCTTTAAAGGGACTGAATTTCATTCCTCACCAACAGAGCTACCCCACCCCCTCTGCCCACCTGTCTGTCTTTTCGATAGGAGGTATACCCTTGAATATTCAGTTCCCAGCCCTGGCCCTCTTGCAGCCATCTCTCTGTAATTCCCACAACATCATACATGCCAATTTCTAACTGAGCCTCAAACTCGTCCACTTTATTTCTTATACTTTCCGCATTCATATTCAACACTTTGACCTCGGTATTCACCTCCCCTCTCACACCGCTCGCAATTTGCCCTGACCTTACTCTCTTATCCCTTCTCGAAATTTCCTTCCCATTAATTCGGGAGTCTTTTGTAACTTTTCCTGTACTCACTTCCCCTTCAACATCTTTATACTCCCTATACTCCCCCCCCCCCCACCATTGAGTTAAACCCATTAGGACAGCGGGCTGCTGCGAAAAAGAAGGTGAGAAGATGGCAAGAGATCACAGAGGATATTGCATGTTCTAATGAAACGTCAGAGTACTCTGGCTGAGAAATTACTTTCTTACCTGTTGAGTGTGTTAACAGAGCAGTTTCAGTGATCCACTGGAACCGTTTTCAAGGATTCTGATGGGACTGAGTTTCCAAAGCAGCCTTAAGGACTCAAAGACTCCTTCCAGTTCAGCATGCTCACAGTGTGGTCCCTTCTCCACCGAACACAAACTGGGTGATCACTTTGAAGGACACCTCTGTTCGGTCTGCACGTGTGGTCCTTCGTGTTTCCAGCGGCCCAGCTCACTTCCACTCCGACATCTCCACACTCATTGCCTTTGGTGCTCTAGTCTTACCCAGGTCACTGCTCCACACCGATCAATTAATGTCTTCCAATATCACGCAAGTGCCAGGACTTAGAACTGCAGCTGCTAACTCGGGAGCTGTCCCTTATAGGGCCACATGCAAAGCAAGCAGGACTGATACAATTTCTGAACTGGGTTGACAAACGGCTGGTGAAAGAAACGGAGAGCGGAACAGGCCTTCGTCCCCATTCTTAGAGAGAGACCTTGGCAGGTTGATGCAGGACTGTCCTTCTAGGAAGCATGTTCTCTTTGCTAGAAATACATGGCACTACCAGAAACAGGAGGTAGCAAGGCAGAAGTTTTTAAACAGGAACACTTCTAGGACTGTAGATCAGGGCTATAAAAAAATACCATAACCTCATTAGATATGTGAAAGGGTATCCTCAGTATATAACACGCCTCATAACATCTACAACTTTCGCATTCAGCTCTCTTCACACTTCCAAAACAATATTCTCACCAACACAAATATGGGCCCGTCCCACTTACGCGACTTTTTAGGCGACTACAGGAGGCTATGAGGTCGCCACAAGGCCACCACATGTTTGCCGGAGGTTGCCAGGGTGTCGCCTGCATGGTGGTGGGTAGTTCCCGCATTCTCGTAACTAGTCGCGGCTTCATTCTGGTCGCCGCTAGGTTTTCAACATGTTGAAAAATTAGCGACAACCTGAATTTTTACGGCATGGAGTAGCAAGAATTCTCGTGACATAGGTGCAGTGTTAGTGGGTCGCCAGGAGGTTGAAGGTTGAAGCTGGTGCTGACCTGTGAATTTCATTGGCTCATTGGGAAAAAAAAAACCTAAAGAGTAGTTTCCTTCTCCCCCCTCTTTTAAAGGACTTATGTGACCCTTCCCGTACACTGTGCTTTCACCGTCTTAATTACAGCACCAACCTTCCTGTTCATCGCGGTGTGTGTCTGTATCACATTGGCTTTGCACCGTGTGAATTTCACTCAGACAGTGCTCCCCCCGCTTGCCTTGTCCCCCGCCTGCATAACTGGCTGGTGAAGGAAGCGATGTGTCTATGTGTTCCACTCTGACAGCCGCCGTTCCAGTCGCCGGTTTTTCGGCGACCTGCTACAACTTGACAGTGGCCGGCAGTCACCTGAAAAATCGCCTAAGTGGGACAGGCCCAATACTCTCGCACACACACTGTTAGTTGATTAGTTTTAGTCGTTTCATATTATTGTCATGTGTACCGAAGTAGTGAAAAGCTTTTTGTTGTGTGTTATTCAGTCAGAGACACGACTATACATGATCCAGAACCAGGGGCCACAGCTTAAGAATAAGGGGTAAGCCATTTAGAACAGAGATGAGGAAAAAACATTTTCACACAGAGGGTTGTGAATCTGTAGAATTCTCTGCTCAGAAGGCAGTGGAGGCCAATTCTCTGGATGCTTTCAAGAGAGAGTTAGATAGAGCTGGGAAAGATAGCAGGGATATGGGGAGAAGGCAGGAACTGATTGTGGATGATCAGCCATGATCACATTGAATGGCGGTGCTGGCTCGAAGGGCCGAATGGCCTACTCCTGCATCTATTATCTATCGTCTATTGCAATCAAGCACACAGTGTACAGATACAGGATACAGAGTATAACATTTAGTGCAAGATAAAGTTCAGTAGAATTTGATTAAAGATAGTTCAAAGGTCTACAATGAGGTAAATGGGAGATCAAGACTCTCCAGATGGTGAGAGGACGGTTCAGTTGCCTATTAGTGTTGGGGCAAAACTGTCCCCGAATCTGGAGGTGTGCATTTTCAAACTTCTGTAACTCTTGTCTAAGGGGAGAGACTGGTCCTTGATTATGTTGGTGGCCTTGCTGAGACAGCGTTAAGTGTAGATGGAGTCAATGGAAGGGAAGTTGGTTTGCTTGATGTCTGGGCCATGTCCACAACATTTTGTAATTTCTTGCAGTTTTGGCTGGAGCTGTTCCGAAACCATGCTTATAAAATGCTTTCAGCAGAGCATCTGTAGATGTTGGTAAGGGTTGTTGGGGACATGCCGAAGTTTTGAAGCATTCGGAGAAAGCTGGTGCATTTGGTGTCCTTTCTTGGCCACAGCTTCAATAAGGCTGGTCCAGGACAAATGGCTGACGATATTTATTCCTAAGAACTTGAAGCTTTCAACCATCTCTACTTCAACGCTCCTAATGCATTCCAGGGTATGTGACCCCTTCGCTTCCTGAGGTCGATTACAATCTCCTTCGTCTTGCTGACATTAAGGGAGAGGTTGTTGTTTTGGCACCAGGTTATGAAGTTCTCAATCCCTTTCCTGCACTCGGTCTCGTTGGATTGGTATTTGGCTGCACAGTGGTGGGTGTACAAGAGTAAAGGAGGGGGGCTGAGAATGCTTTCTTGTGGGGCACCAGCATTGCGGACTTTCATACAGGGTGGTTTATCACCATCCTCACTGATTGTGGTCTGTTGGTCAGGAAGTCGAGGATCCAGTTACAGAGGGAGTGCTGACTCCAAGTTCCCCAAGTTTGGAGATGAGCTTGGGAATTATGGTATTGAAAGCAGAGCAGTAGTCTATGAACAGAAGTCTGACGTAGGTCGTCCTTCTTATCCAGGTGTTCCAGGGATGAGTGCAGGATCAGGGAGATGGCGGCAGGTGAACTGCACTGGATCAAGGCCGCTCGGTAGGCTGGAGTTAATGCAGAGGCGGATTAACCATTAAGCAGACTAAGCACGTGCTTAGGGCACCAGGGCCAAAGGGGGCACCACAAAGTTGGGAAAAGGGTGAAAAGAAAAAAAAACAAATGACGATTTGTAAAAAAATCCGTATCTCCACTTTTTATGTAATTGTTGAAAAGTTAGAAATGTAAATGAGGAGACGAAAGGTGTACACTGAAATAGCAGACAGATTCTCAGTCTGAAGAAGGGTTTCAGCCCGAAACGTCGCCTATTTCCATCGCTTCATAGATGCTGCTGCACCCGCTGAGTTTCTCCAGCAATTTTGTGTACCTTCGATCTTCCAGCATCTGCAGTTCCTTCTTGAACAGATTCTCGTCTGACAGATGTTCCTAATGTCTCCCAACATGGTGCTAATTCCCAATTATCAGAAAGTGAAAGGTACTCAAAGACTTGTCAGACACTCATTGATGTTTATCCAGATGACATGAACAGCACTTTGTCTACAGAGCTTCAGCAGTTCCATTCATATGTTCTTCATAAGTTTAAAACAACCAAGAAAACATCTTTCACTCACATGGAACTTTACAACACAATTACAGAAGACAAACTAGAGAGTGCCTTTCCAAATGTTGAAATTGCCTTAAGAATATGTTTAACATTAATGGTCACCAACTGCACAACAGAGAGGTCATTCTCACAACTGAAATGTGTAAAAACCCCAAATAAATCAGTTATGCTTCAAGAAAGACTAGACTCACTGTGTATATTAACAATTCAAGCAGACATTCTGAGAAGTATTAATTTCGAGGATGTTATCAGTGCTTTTGCAAAAATAAAATGTAGAAAAATGCCTTTCAGGTCATGAATATTGGAACTTGTGAAATATTTAAATAGATGTTGTATTGCATTTTTGTAGAGCTTTATGTAGCCCAAGCTTGGCTTAGTTTGTACAGTATATTGTGATATCATATGAATACATTTTTGTACTGCTGCAACCTGCATTGTATATCTGGTCAGACAGGTCAACAACTAAAATGGATTGGGTCAATGTTGAAATCAGGGGGGCACCAAGATTGGTCAGTGCTTAGGGCACCAGTGAGCCTTAATCCGCCCCTGAGTTTATGTGTTCCATAACCAGCCTCTCAAAGCACTTCATGATGGTGGATGTCACGGCCACTGGACGGTGGTCATTAAGGCATGAGATCTTGGCTTTTATTTGGCACCAGGATGATAGTGGTCTTCTTGAAGCAGTTGGGTACCTCAAAATGGAGTAGGGAGAGATTAAAATGTCCATGAACATTTACGCTAGTTAGTCTGTGTAGTTCTTAAGGACACGGCCAGGAACTCCATCCAGGCCAGTTGCACTCCATGGGTTCTCCCTCTGGAAGGTTGAGCTCAGTTTTCCATATTCAGTCTCACTCTGGTCCTTTATAATTTCAGTAAGAAGTCTTTACTCTTGCACGCCATAATACAAGCAATAAAGGCCGATATACATACCGTATGTCTTGCTGTACTTACAAATTAAGTTTCAGAAATTCAAGTACAAGGCATCAACATCAACAACCTTCAATCGTTCATTATTTAAATCAACACTTTCTCTATCAAAATGGATGACATCTTTCCGCATTATTATTCTCACAGACTGAGCATATCTCTATCATGCCCGAGGCTTCTCTGCCCCTTCTCTTAATTCCCAAAGCCACTTAGCCCTGCATAATCAGCAAACTTGGATATATTATACTCATTTAAATGACATGCATTGATTGCAAAAATCTGGGAGTCCTGCACAAATCTCCCAGCCTGCCAACAAATCGCAGCTTCCCAATATGAGAATCCCTCCTACGTTATAACTCTGTTGTCTATCTGTTAATAAAATCTTGGTCCGTGCCGGTACATAACTCCCAATTCCATGTGCCCTTATTTTGTTTACTAACATCTTATGTGCCATTTTACATCACATCCCTAACAACAATGCTATTCCAGCATCAATCCATTACGGACTTAGCTCAGGTTGCACTGTGTACTTGCGTTTGCGCTGTTACAGTCCGGTTACCTAGTATTATTGATAATTTGTTGTACTTTTGATTATTATACATTTTAGGAACGCTCCCCCTCCCCTCCCCCCACTCACCATCACCAACCCCACAGTCACATCTGTGGAGTCATTTATGTTCCTTGGAACCATCGTCTCTAGGGACCTTAAATGGGGGGCCATTATCGACTCCAAGGTCAAAAAGGTCCAACAGAGGATATACTTCCTGTGGCAGCTGAGAAAACACAATCTGCCACAGGCAATGATGGTCCCATTCTATACTGCCATCATAGAGTCTGTCCTCGCCTTCTCCATCATGGTCTGGTTTGGCTCAGCCACCATGCATGACAATCCGGAGGCTGCAGTGCATCGTTCGATCAGCCGAGAAGGTTGTTGGCTGCAACCTTCCCCCCATCGACGAACTGTACACTGCAAGGGCCAGGAAGTGAGTGGGTAAGATCATCTCTGACCCCTCTCACCCTGGCCACACCCTTCCCTCTGGAAGGCAACTCTGGACTGTCAAAGCCACCACAGCCAAACATAAAAACTGCTTTTTTCCACGAGTAGTAGCTCTACTCTACAACCAAAAGTCTGTAGCCTCCTTTTGCTCTGGTATTTTATTTCATTCTTCACATAGTTAAAATTATGTTTTATTCTTAATAGTTTACTGTAAATCCAGGGCTCGAAATTAACGGTTGCCCAGTTGCCAAGGGCCACCTAAAGTCCCGCCAGGCAACCTAAAAGCTGTATCATTTTGCCCGGCTTGATACTGCAGATTCTAGTTTATACCGAAGATAGACACACAAAACTGGTGTAACTCAGCGGGTCAGGCAGCATCTCTGGAGAAAAGGAACACGTGACGTTTCTGGTCGGTGCCGACGACGGCTGTAGTGCAGGGTGACGGAGGGTCGGAGCGAATGACGGGCCCCGCACAGCAGCCGCCGCGGCTCCACCTCCTCCTCTCACACTCCGCCCGCATAGCGGCCTCTGCGTGCCACTCTGCCAACGGCGATAACCGTTTTCAAAACAAACCCTGCCACACGCTGAGGCCGGGAGGAGGGAGAAAGGGTGGGGCCCCTTCTGCCGTCTGAAGCACCTGCACCGCTCGGCCCCGCACCTTCCTGTTTGCTGGCAGAGGAGGGGAGGCAGTGGCGAGGAGATCCCAACTGCCTCCCCCTTTGGTGGCGGCACTTGGCGGTGGACAGGGACGGCCAAGGTAGTGGGATGATGAAGCCGGTGCTGTCCGAGGAGCACCGACCTTCCTTCCTCCCCACCTCCTCTGCCCCTTACCCTCTCTCTCGTACAACCCCCTCCATCCCCCCCTTATCCCCATTCACACCTCTATGCAGTCCTCACTGACATCCCCTGTGCTCCCCTTTCCATCTACCCCCCCCATCTATTCATCCTGCACTGATCTCCCTATCCACCTCGCTTTGATTCTCATGCCACCCCCTATGCATCCTCCTCTGGTCCCCCATTTTCTCCTGTACTGAACCCCCTTCCCATCCATTTATGCACTGATCCCCCCCCCATTCATCCTGCACTGCTCCCCCCCATTCAATGACCACTGACATCCCCCGCGCTCTCCCCTCACAATTTTACATTCTCCAACCAACACTGACTAATTCCCCTGCCTCAATCAATCCAACTCTGTAAGTTTCAATGAAGTCCCCCCTCGTCCTTCAAAACTCCAGCGAGTACAGGCCCAGTGCCTTCAAACACTCATCATATGTTAACCCAATCACCCCTGGTGTACTCCCACACTCCAAAGGTGTGCAGGCTAATTGTCATCTGTAATGTGTCTCTAGTGTGTAAGGAGTGGATGCGAAAGTGGGAAAACATGGACCCAATGTACGAGTGGTCGATGGTTGGTGCGGACTCGCTGGGGCAAAGGTCCTGTTCCCTGGCTGCATCTCAAAACTAAACTCTAAATCACAGGGTACATCTTCAGCAGTGCGAGAACACGGTTCTAGGTTTTCACACAGATACTGACTGTTCAGCTGAGTATTTCCACCGTGGAAAACTGGAAAGGTTGAAGACAATTAGATGTTCAAAAAAACACAAACGCAAGTAAGTTTCAATCAATAGCTGAGGGCCATTACTTCAAACCAACGTTAGAGGTCAAGATCAAGATGCAGCCATTATTCAGGACAAATTATAACACATGTAAGTGTGGCAGAAATCATGCAGAGAGTAAATTGTGAGACCAAAAGCATTATGAGAATCACATTTTAGAGGTTGCAGCATTTTAATATTACTTGCCAGGAACATAATTATCACGTACACTGACAAAACTGACACCAAAAGTCTGAAGGAACCACTTCATCACAGAAAAATAAAAAATTAAAAAATAAAAATCAAGGTTTGTTGCAAGTTTAGAATAACAGGGAATTATAAGCATCTTGAAATTATTTACAGTTTTATAGAGAATATGTTGTAAACTAGATTGTAATGTTGGTAATATTTAGTTTAGTTTAGTTTATTTTAAAGATACATCGTGGAAACAGGCTCTTCAGCCCACTGAGTCTACACCAGCGATCCCCACACACTTACACTATCCTATACACACTAGGGACAAGTTTACATTTATATCAAGCCAATTAACCTACAAACTTGTACGTCTTTGGAGAGTGGGAGGAAACCAGAGATCGCGGAGAAAGCCCACGCAGGTCACAAGGAGACCATACAAACTCGGTACGGACAGCTCCCGTAGTCAGAGTCGAACCCGGGTCTCTGGCGCTGCGAGGCAGCAACTCTATCGCTGTCACCCTTATAGATTACTTATTCTATAACCTTTATGGAATATAGAATAACAATTTTCCAAGAGTACATTAATGACTGGAATCCAATCAAATTATAAACTACCTTTAAAGACATGATGCCTTGGGATGAAGCTGCAGCTTTCTCTGTTCTCAACCAGAAGTTAACATGGTGCAAAGCGAAGTTTTCAATTAACTTGCGTCGCAGCCTTTAATTAATAATTTTTAAAAGTAATCAAACATTCAGGGACAACGACAGGCGGCACGGTGGCGCAGCGGTAGAGCTACTGTCTATTACAGCGCCAGAGACCCGGGTTCGATCCTGACCACGGGTGCTTGTCTGTACGGAGTTTGTATGTTCTCCCCATGACCTGCGTGGGTTTTCTCCGAGATCTTCGATTTCCTCTCACACTCCAAAGATGCACAGGTTTGCAGGTTAATTGGCTTGGTGTAAATGTAAAATTGTCCCTAGTGTGTGAAGGGTGGTGTTAACGTGCGGGGATCGACAGTTAGTGCGGTCTTGAAGGGCCAACGGGCCTGTTTCCGCGCTGTATCACTAAACTAAACTACACTAAATTTGCTGAAATCGGTACCAAGTGCAGTTTGACACTGAGTATACATGGAGATGGCAACCAAAAGGGCCAAAGTAGTAGACTTTTAAAGAACATTGTAAAGAAATAGAGAGGAAGAGAGATGGAAAGGTTTCCTGCATAAATTCTGGAGCGGAGCTTTATGTAGTTGAAAGGAATAAGCAAAGATATCAATGTTTAGTCCCAGAATGTAAATTTTCTTCACAGTTGCATGGTGAGCAATACATTATTGTTAGATTTTGATATTAGTATTTAGATACACTGAAGCAATAATCCAACCTATGTACAATATTGAAAATGAGGTCGTGATTGAACTTACCCAATACCTAAAGTCTGTCCCACAACAAAGCCTGCTGCAGTGAATGGAGCAAACGACAAAGCCACTGTGCCTCGTATCTTCTTTGGCGCACTCTCACCAAGATACATGGGGTTGATGTTCATTCCCACACCTCAGGTATAAAAGGAAAATAATGTTATACAAGGCACAGATACTGAGCCCGAAGAGAACTGGGCATTTCCGTTTACTTTTATTTCTAGTTCTCCCCGAGTAAGACTTTGAATTGTTTAGGTCCATCTATAAACCTCTTCAACAAAGCATTGGTTTACAAGTTGTTTTGTTTAGCTTAGAGACACAGTGTGGAAACAGGCGCTTCGGCCCATCGAGCCCATGCCGACCAACGATCACCCGTACATTAGTTCTATCCTCCACACTAGGGAGAATTTACAGAAGCCAATTATCCTACAAGCCTGCATGACTTTGGGGTGCGATAGGAAACTGGAATACCCTGAGAAAACCCACGTGGACAGCGCCCGTAGTCAGGATCGAACCCGGGTGTCTAGCGCTGTGCGGCAGTAAAACAACTGCACTTCATTTGATCCTTTCTTCCCTGTGCTCCACAGATGCCACCGTAAAAGAATGTGGATCCTCAAGGCAAGTCTGAATGTTGAGCGACTTGCAAGAGGGGAAAGAGATCTCAGGCCAGTCCAACCTAGTTTTCAGCTGATGCCTGGGGAGGTCCCGTCGCCAAGTTTCACAAGGAAGTGAACTTGATTGAGCACAAACCCCCCCCCCCCCCCCCCCCCCAACATAATTTTGCCCCTTCATCCCGAGCTAAAGTGCCTTCGATGACTTTTAAGTTTGAAAGTGCCATATAAACAAAGGTACATTGTCCTACACCTCATCAAGAAAGACACAGGGTCACTACAGCCGAGAAGTCTGACAAAGTTCACAGCCAGATGTTTCCTCAAATTGATGGAAGCCATTCAACCCATCAAGTCCATGCTAGCTCTCGGAGTAATCCCATCAATTCCATTGCCTCACTGATATATCCATCACATGTCTATTAACTCCCTCCGATCCTCCTGTTACCCACCTGCATGAGAAATAACGTGTCACAGTCAATTATCCAACAGGTCTTTGAAGGGAACCAGAACACTGGAGGAACCCATGCAGTCAGAGGAAGAACGTGCAAACTCCACACAGAATGCACTAGAGGTTGGGGTTCAACTTGGGTCACTGGAACCGTGAGGCAGCAGCACTACCTGCTGTGCCGCCTAGCCACCCGTTTAATATCCTTAACTGAAGTAGGCTACAAATCAGCCAAAACAAGGTGACACAGTGGCGTAGCGCTAGGGCTGCTGCCTCACAGACCCCGCATTCGATCCCGACTCCGGGTGCTGTCTGTGTGGAGTTTGGGCTTTCTCCCTATGACCGTGTGGGTTTTCTCCGGGTGCTCTGGTTTCCTCCCACACCAAAGACGTGCAGGTTTTTGGCTTTTGTAAATTGCTCCTGGTGTGTAGGATGCAAAAAAAGGGATAACATCGAACTAGTGGGAATGGGTCAGCATTGACTCAGTGGGCTGAAGTGCCTGTTTCCACACTGTACCTCTAAGATCTAAAATCACAGCAGTGTACCCAAATTCGATGAACAACTTAAAGAGTTAATTAAATTACCACAAACGTTATTCAAAGTTAAGATTTGAATAACTTTCAATGGCCTGTGAGCAAATTGTGTCTCATTCACAGTTCTATATCAACCTATAACATCAGTGTACCTTTCCTTTAATTATATGATGTGAATGAAAACTTAATTTCCCAAAACAAAAAGATACCTGAGTTTATGCCAGAAAAGAATCTCCCAATTAAAATCATTTCAAAGGATTTGGCCATTTTGCTCAGGCCCATCAGCAAAGCACCAACGAGTACAAAGACATTGCTCAGCAGCAATGAATTCCTCCTGAGAGAAAAGAAATGGAAGTCAGACAGTGAGATGTGTTAGCAGTGCCACCATGTTACTGACTTACAACAATAAGCCAGTTCCACTGTGTGCTTCTGGAATCTGGAATTCTCTGCCACAGAAGGTAGTTGAGGCCACAGTTCAATGGCTATATTTAAGAGGGAGTTAGATGTGGCCCTTGTGGCTAAAGGGATCAGGGGGTATGGAGAGAAGGCAGGTACAGGATACTGAGTTGGATGATCAGCCATGATCATATTGAATGGCAGTGCAGGCTCGAAGGGCCGAATGGCCTACTCCTGCACCTATTTTCTATGTTTCTTAGCACTAGTTTAGTTTGGAGACTAGATTAGAAACATAGAAATATAGCAGGATAGAAACAGGCCCTTCGGCCCACCAAGTCCACGCCGACCAGCAATCCCCCCCACACTAACACTATTCTACTCACATTAGGGACAGTTCACAATTTTACCAAAGCCAATTGGCCTACAAACCTACATGCCTTTGGAGTGTGGGTGGAAACTGGAGAAATCCCACGCAGCTCACGGGGGTAACGTACAGACTCCGTATAGATCAAATCTGGGTCTCTGGCGCTATGAGGCAGGGCTACCAACCCACTCCAAGGAAAGGGGTTACTTTAGACTTTACTTTAGAGATATAGCACGGAAACAGACCCTTCGGCCCACTGAGTCTGCGTCAACCAGTGATCACCCCGTACACTAGCACTAACCTACACACTAGGGACAATTTACAATTTGCAGAAGCCAATTAAACTACAAACCAGTACACCTTATTTTTTGGAATGTGGGAGTAAATCAAAGCACCTGGAGAAAACCCATGCAGTCACAGGGAGAGCGTGCAAACTCCGTACAGACAGCACCCATAGTCAGGATCGAACCCTGATCTCTGGTAGTGTTGTTTAATTATTTTACTGAGGCTGCATGCCTCAAGTTTATCTTGCCAACATTCCTCCCGTAGTTCATACCTTCCAAAGGTTATGGCCATGGGTCCAGCAATAACTGCACCGAGCAATCCTCCAACAGAGAAGGCAGTGACGATGATGGTCCATAGCAGAGTGATGACACCATTTTCCAGCGGTCTGCCATAACGCTCAATCCAAGTTTCATTGAGGAACTTTTGAATAAACTAGAAATTTGAGGGGAAAAAAAGCAGAGTACAGATTTACCGTTCTTTCTGCAAACACATCGGCATCAACCAACTGCTTCAAGTTGACTAGAGGTCCGGACTCACAATTGTTGGTGCGTTGATGATTGTCAGGTTCAAGCCGTACTGGAAGGTGCCACCAATACAGGCAGCAAAGATGGTCAGCAAGAGACCCCTGATCTGCAGCTGTAGGGACAACAAGAACATAGAAACAATTACTTTCCAGTTGGCTTAACCCAGTTGTAGCAACAGCTATACTCAAAGACCTTCACAAACATTACTGGCAAAACGCAACATACCAGGTGATTTGTGCTGCTCCATTTTTAGTATTCCCAAGTTTGCAATTGATCAAATGTTTCAGTCCACCTTACTAGTCTTTGTATATCTTACCAGCAACCATAGATGGCCACACATACTTTACAAAATGAAAAGTTGAGGCAGGTACTATAACGACATTTAGGACATTTGGACGGGTGTGAGGTGTCGCATTTTTGGTAAGTTAAACCAGGCCAGGACATACACATTAAGCGAGAGCAAAGCCCTGGAGAGCATTACACAATAGAGAGATCAAGGAGTATAGGTACATACCATCGCTGTTCATCTGAGACCGAGTCGTTTCCTGGATTCACACTCCAGCCACACACTCACGAACCAAGCAGAATGTACAGCAGACTTCCTGTGTATATGAAAATGGAAATATACACAATAACAATCTTTATTTGCTCATAGTAGCCCAATTCCTTGCCTTTCACCAAATTTATAAAACACAGATTTACAAGGATTTAATAGGATAAGTAGCTTTTTAATGGAGCAGTGGTGGTTGGATTTAGAGAATGATTTACAGACACAAGGGCTCAGTGCAGCGTGTATTAAATGCGGAAATTATGAAGGTTCAAATATCCAAAGATGAAAGAGCTGGGAGATATAGACAGAAATACTTACAGATAGATGCAACAGAACAGCCATATAGAAACTTGAAAACATACTTAGATTTTAAGCAAAAGTCAAAGTGTTATTGAACTAAGAGTCAATTTAAATCTATGAGCTTAGGACTTAAACCGTGCAGGTTTGGCTTAGGGGCAGCAGGTTTGTGACAAGTTCTGGGTTATGGAAGGCAGGCTGGTCAGGAAAACCCGGGTTCGATCCTGACTACAAGTGTGTACGGAGCTAGTACATTCTCTCCGTGACATGCGTGGGTTTCCTCCCACACTCCAGGTTTGTAGGTTCATTGGCTTGGCAAATTGTAAATTGTCCCTAGGATAGTGTTAATGTGCGGGGATCGCTGGTCGGCATGGACGCGGTGGGCCAAAGGGCCTGTTTCCCTGCTGTATCTCCAAACTAAACTACTGAGGAGTTCCTTATATGTTTTTCAATATGCATCACAGTGATAGAATCAGTGGTAAATCATAACAGTAAACTCCAGAACACACAACTATTTAGCATTTGCAGCTTTCCTAACATGAATTTAGATGCAATCCACTTAAAGGATTGTTAGAACGAATGCGTTCAAGTTTATTAAAAAAATTACATTAAGTCATTGTCAGGACTTGTGAACTGGCAGTGTAACATTCATGTCAACATTTAAAAACAAGACCACCAGTAAAATCATACTGCATGGAAATAAGTTCATAAGTGAAAGGGGCGGAATTAGGATATTCAATGGCTGATCTATCTTTTCCTCTTTTGACCCCATTCTCCTGCCTTCTCCCCACAATCGCTGACATCCGTACTTATCAAGAATTTATCTTTCTCTGCTTTGAAAATATCCATTGACTTGGCCTCCTCCACAGCCTTCTGTGGTAATGAATTCCACAGATTCATTGCATTTCAATATGAAATCAGAATTTCATATTGAAAACTTGCTTCAGCCTTCACATGAGGGGAGCGGCTGGAATGTGCATTGACCGTGATGTTTGCTCAGTCTCCATTCATCAGATTCCTCGAGTTCCAGTATTCGAACACTGTGATAGTTGTTCGGCTCCACTAACGCATCTAAACAAAATGTACCAGCCAACTGTGAATCTTTAAACTAAGATAACTTTAAGTCTGTGGTCAAATAGATTTTGAGTTGACACCCTATAAACTAAAGTTGTGTTTTAAATGCAGTACATGGTTTCAATACACAACCCGACACCAACTGATTAAAAATGCTGCAGTAACTCAGCGGGTCAGGCAGCATCTCTGGAGAAAAAGAATAGGTGACATTTCGGGTCGAGACCCTTCATCAGAAACACTGAGTCTGATGAAGGGTCTCGACCCGAAATGTCACCTATTCCTTTTCTCCCCAGATGTTGCCTGACCTGCCGAGTTACTGCAGCATTATGTATCTATCTATCTTTGGTGTAAAACAGCATCTGCAGTTTCATTCTTACACCAACTGATTAAACAGAGTTAGTTTTATTGTTCCATTTGAAGTTGCTACACGTTAGTGTAGAAATTACAGTTATAAACACTAATCCAGATAATAGGCATATCCAATTTCAATGTTAGGGAGTGAACAAGGTCTCAGCCAAGCCAACACGGCTCATATCTTTGCGGAGGAGCTCCTCACATTGATCTCCCATGAAGGGTCTGGGCTGCTGTTCCATTCTCAAGGACTAAACCATTGCAAATAATATGTAAAAAGTGCGATTTTCCAGCAGTAACCAATTTTCACCGATGACATTTATAAGGATTGATATAAGCACGAGCAGATCAAGATATCCTCCAGACATGATTTTCAGGTTTCATTCAGGTGCACTTTGATCTATGAATCCCCAATGATTAGCAAGAGTAATTACTGTAAGGTAATTACTGTAAACCACTGCTGGCGAGAATTTGACTGGTATTTAAAAATAACTTTCTGAAACTTCGAAAGGAAAAAGGTAAGAAGACTGAAAGGCAATGGATGGAGCATGTTACAAGAAATGCATGCAGCTGCCAGGATGCCCCCAATATGCACAGTCGGTTTATTTTCTAACATCGGGAAACATTTGTTGACAGTATTGCATTGCTGGAAACTCTAAATACAGAGATGTTAAAAGACAAATCAACAGACTATTAGAGCGCTGGACTGGAGTCCAAGTGGATAGAAACTGAATGGCAGAGCATGTCAAACAATAAAATTACATTTCTGTTCTCATAATCTTTAGTTTAGTTCCGAGATACATCACGAAAACAGGCCCTTCGGCTCATTAACACTATCCTACATGTGTTACGAACAAAATGCAATTATACCAAGCTAATAGGCCTACAAACTTGTACGTCTTTCAAGTCTGGGTGGAAACCGGAGCACCTCAGTCACAGGGAGAACCATGTGGTGAGAAAAACCTCACATGGTCCAGGATCGAACCCAGATCTCTGGTGCTGCAAGACAGCAACTTTACCGTTGCTCCATTGTACTGCTCCATTTCATACACCTCAGAAAAAGCTTCCGATGAATCCCAACATACTTTCCCAGCGCCCGGGGCAAACCCAGGCAGGTCACTGGGAGAACGTACAAACTCCGTACAGACAAGCATCCATAGACAGGATCGAACTCGGATATCTGGCGCTGTAAGGCAGCAACTCTACCGCTGCACCACTGTGCCTTCCAGGAAGGATAACTTGTTCCGAGACTCAAGACAGCGTTTCCAGAGGGGGAAAGATCAGGTTGGGTGATGGGAGACATCTGCAGCTTCCTTCAAGGAATCCCAGTCTCTGCTGCAGTGAGGCTTAGCATTGGCTGTGACAGTAACCAGTGACTTGAAAAATAGCTTTGCCCACTTTCTGAAACTTTGAAAGGAAAGGAAGAAGACTGAAAGGCAATGCATGGAACAGATTACAAGAAATGTATGCAGCTGCCAGTAAGGTCCCAATATGTTTTTAACCTCTGTATCCCGTTGGTTGCCTGGCAAAGGCAGGTCTAGGATTTCTCAGTAGTTAGAGTACAAGGCAGAGAAATAAAGTTCTCTGCCTCAGAGGGCGGTGGAGGCCGGTTCTCTGGATACTTTCAAGAGAGAGCTAGATAGGGCTCTTAAAGAGAGTGGAGTCAGGGGATATGGGAAGAAGGCAGGAATGGGGTACTGATTGGGGATGATCAGCCATGATCACATTGAATGGCGGTGCTGGCTCAAAGGGCCGAATGGCCTTCTCCTGCACCTATTGTCTATTGTAATTACAGTAAGACTCCAATAGTATGCGTATGCACCCTTGAAACTCTAGTGGTGCTGGCTAACTTTCTGGACAAACAAACAATCTGTTGGGGGGAACTCAGCGGGCCCAGCAGTGTCTGTAGGTGGAAAGGTATGGTCAATGTTTCAGGCCAAAACCCTGCAGAAATAGACACGCAGTGCTGGAGTAACGCAGCTGGACATTTTTACGTGACGTTTTGGGTCGGGACTTTTCTTCAAACCAAAGTCTAAAGACGGCTCTCAGTGACTAGGCAGATTTGGGGTGCCGCAAAGCTCGGTGCCGGGCAGCTTACACCCCAGCGATATAAATATTAACTTCTCTAATATAGACGCATTTATGGAGAGAAGGAATGGGTGACGTTTCAGGTTGAAACCCTTCTTCAGACTGGTTAGGGATAAGGGAAATGAGAGGAAGAGACGATGATGTAGAGAGATAAAGAATAATGAATGAAAGTATGAAAAAAAGTAACGATGATAAAGGAAACAGGCCATTGTTAACTGTGTGTTGGGTGAAAACAAGAACCTTGGGTGGGGGTGGAATAGAGAGAGAGAGAGAGGGAATGCTGGGGCTACCTGAAGTTAGAGAAATCAATATTCATAACACAAAATATAAGATGCTGTTCCTCCAATTTACATTTAGCCTCACTCTGACAAGGTCGCTCGGTCAGAAAGGTCTGTGCAGGAATGTGAGGAGAATCAAAGTGACCAGCAACCGAGAGATCAGATAGGTTCAGGCGGACAGAGTGAAGGTGTTAAGCGAAACGATCGCCCGGTTTGGTCTCGCCGATGTATAAGAGTCCACATCCTGAACCACGGATACAGTAGATGAGGTTCATTCATTCATTCATCATCGTTGAAAACATTAGCGATGCAGTGGTGCTGGTTTCCAACGGGAACGGTGATGGACCCACCACACATCTCTGTCCTCCAGTTCCTGCGGACTTCCGCCATTGGAAGTATAAGATTTTGGTGTGTGTGCGCTTTATCATCATTCCTTACAATGCTACGTACGACAGTGATCTTAACTTTTACTGAAATGTGAAAGGCCGTTGGCTCGCTGGAAGCTCATCATCCGACCTTTGACAGGTAGCACGGGATTACATGGTACCCGTGGCGGGGGGGGGGGGAAGTCCCCCCCGACCTGACGAGGTTGGAAATTCAAATTATTATTTTTTTAATTTTTATAATTGATATTTTTATTAGCAGTGTACAGTAGTATAAACCACGGCATATGACAAAATACATTTGTTGTACATCTTCCATTTTAATTTTGACAAAAATGAAATAGAAAAAGAGAAAGAACAAGAAAGATAGTGAAAGAAATAGTGAATGTGTAAACCTCTAAACTACTAACTACTGTAGTCAAAGAGAGAATAAGTAAAAACTTTTTTTTTTTTAAAACGAAGAATACAAAAAAACACACCAAAACGTGTTGATATACCTGCTTCATTTCTCACCACACCCATTGGAAATTCAAAATAATTTGACATCACGTTCATTGTGGGCCAGAGGACTTGTTCCTGTTCCTGTGCCCGGGGTGGGGATGCATGGGGGTGATGGAGGTGCCCGGCCTCCCCCGGGTGTGGAGAAGGAGGGTCCAGGACAGGCCCCATCCATCCCCTCAGTACCTGCGGCCTCAACCACACCGCTCAGCAAATCCCTGACCCATCCTTCACCTCACCTTGCTGCAGTCGCGCTTCCCTTGGCGTTATTCCGAAACGTCGCCCATCCTTCTCTCCCGAGACGCTGCCTGCCCCGCTGAGTTACTCCAGCATTTTGTGTCTTTATTTCGTTTTAAACCAGCAGCTGCAGTTCCTTCCTGCTCGTTATTTGGTGAATGAGCAGACTTGTCTTGCTCTCCCTCGGGTCTCCAACTGATCCTCCGGGCGGCAGGGGGCGGTGTCGAGCAGGTGCTGCGTTGATCATCCGGCGGCAGGGGGCGGTGTCGAGCGGGTGCTGCGGTGATCATCCGGGCGGCAGGGGGCGGTGTCGAGCAGGTGTAGCGGTGATCATCCGGGCGGCAGGGGCGGTGTCGAGCAGGTGACGCCAAATATTATAGAGGAGCTCTATATCCTCTATGATCTTCTATATCCTCTATAATTTTCTATATCCTCTATGATCTTCTATATCCTCTATAGCTTCTATATCCTCTATAATCTTTGGGCGCCGCTGTGATCCTCCAGGTGTCAGCGCCAAGTTCAGAGAAGGCCGGAGTTTGGCCGCTGGGCAAATGGGTCGAATTCCCTCCCCGTTGATCCTGGATTCGTCCCGGATTTCACCTGGAGCCGGGCTGGGAATGAGCCATTGGGAAAGCAGCGGCGAGTTGAATGTGTCTTGTGGCCCCCTCATGAACTGGGCTGGGCTGGGAGGAGGTGCCCATCTCCCACATGCAAGGTGAGACTCCAACAGTTGGGATGCTCTCTCATTGATGTCCATTTTTACAGGACTTCCTAATGGCACACCTTGGTCAAATGTGTAGGAAGGAGCTGCAGATGCTGGTTTACACCGAAGTATTTTGTGTCTACCCTTGGTCAAATACTGCCTTGACATCAACGGCCGGCACCCTCACCCCTGTGTGTAGGAAGGAACTGCGGATGCTGGTTTATACCCAAGACAGACACAAAATGCTGAAGTAACTCAGCGGGACATGCAGCATCTCTGGAGAAAAGGAATGGGTGACAATGATTTTGGGTTGTGACCCTTCTTCACTCTGGGAGTCAGGGAGTCTGAAGAAGGGTCTCGACCTGGAAAGTCACCCATTCCATAATGGTAGTGTACGGAGTGATCGCTGGTTGGTGCGGACTCAGTGGACAGAAGGGCTTGTTTCTGCGCCATATCTCGTATAAGGTCTACAGTGTTTGTCCAGCCTATTGTGTACAGGTCATTCAGCTTTTGCAACCCCAATTACTGTAGACCATTTCCAATGTCCCCAAGAATCTAATGCCCTCTTTCCTGCCCGTGTTTCTCTACACATAACTGCACCATTCTCCTATTTCTGAAAGGATCCAGATACCCCACTTTTTTAATTTATTTCCTAGTTCCAAATAAATTACCCATAGGATGCCCTCTATCTTTATCGTGGGTGGCGCAGCGGTAGAGTTGCTGCCTTGCAGCTCTTACAGTAACAGAGACCCGAGTTCGATCCTGGCTATGGGTGCTTGTCTCTTATACATCCTTTCCGTGACCTCTGAGGGTTTTCTCCGAGAACTTTGTTTTTCCTCACTCCAATAAGGTACAGGTGTGTTGGTTAATTGGTTTAGTATGAATGTAAAACATTGTCCCTGGAGTGTGCAGGATAGTGTTAATGTGTGGAGATCTCCGGTTAGTGCTGACTCGATGGGCCGAAGGGCCTGTTTCTGCACTGTATCTCTAAACTCAACTAAAAAACTAGACCATTGGCAGCAATATTGAACACAGTGTCTGGCATTCACCCTCCCACTCAATGTGTTCTGCGGCTGCTTATTGGCATTGGGGAGGCAACATAATATCCTGTCTTCATTTCTGAGGCTCCACCAGTGCCTGTCTGCCCCTGAATGTCACCCATATATTGATACTATAGTTCCCTGCCCCATCTCCTCCACTGTGTAGCAGAACCACCCAAAGTCTCATGGTCCTTGGGTGCGCAGAAACAGTGAATGTTAATAGACAATAGGTGCAGGAGTCGACCATTCAGCCCTTCGAGGCAGCACCGCCATTCACTGTTGATCATGGCTGATCGTCCACATTCAGCACCCCGATCACCATATCCCCTGACTCCGCTATCTTTAAGAGCTCTTTGTATCCTTTATCTATGCACTGGATGGCTTGATTGGAATCATGTATAGACTTTTATTTAGATAAATCATAAGTCATCGTTAGTGATAGGAGCAGAATTAGGCCATTCTGTTAATTAGGAATTAAGTCTGCTCTGCCATTCAATCATGGCTGATCTATCTCTCCCTCCTAACCCCATTCTCCTGCCTTCTCCCCATAACCTCTGACACCCATACTAATCAAGAATCTATCTATCTCAGCCTTAAATATACATGACTTCACCTCCACTGTATAATTCCACAGATTCACCACCCTCTGACTAAAGAAATTCCTCTTCATCTCCTTCCTAAAAGAACGTCCTTTAATTCTGAGGCTTTGACCTCTAGTCCTAGACTCTCCCGCTAGTGGAAACATCCTCTCCACCTCCACTCTATCAAAGCCTTTCAGTATACTAAGTTTCAATTAGGTCCCCTCTCATTCTTCTAAACTCCAGCGAATATAGGTCCAGTGCCATCAAACGCTCATCATATGTTAACCTACTCATTCCTGGGATCATTCTCGTAAACATTCAACAAAAGATTTTCACCTTACCCCGGTACACATGACAATAATAAACTAAACATCCATTTCAAATCTCAAGAGATATCTGTAGAGACTTCTTCTGCTATCTTCCAAAGAAGGCTTGGTTTATCACCAAGAGCAACAAATGTCACTACTTCTGAAATTACCAGAATCAAATTTGTAATGTGAGATTGTTTAATTATTTAAACTGAAACGCTCAAACTACGAATAACATTTTGTTGATTGTTTTTATTACATCAAAATATAGAGAAAATAGAGCAAAGGCTTCCCCAACAAACTCTGAAGCATCATGAACATGAAACCCCGCAGCAAAATGCAGAATATTTTAATTATTGGTCTGAAAAAGCGTCTCAACCCGAAACATTACCTGTTCCTTTGCTCTGGCCTGTTCTCTGGATACTTTCAAGAGAGAGCTAGATAGGGCTCTTAAAGATAGCGGAGTCAGGGGTTATGGGGAGAAGGCAGGAACTAGGTACTGATTGAGGATGATCAGCCATGATTATATTGAATGGCGGTGCTGGCTCGAAGGGCCGAATGGCCTACTCCTGCACCTATTGTCTATTGTCCAGGGATGCTGCCTGACACACTGAGCCACTACAGCATTGTATCTATCTTCGAAACAAAATATTGTATTGATTTTTGAGGGTAACTTCCAATTTTTCTGCCTCAATAAACACACTAAGTGAATCTTCCCGGGACATGTGATTGAAGAATAGCAGAAATCCTGGACCAGTCTTCAGAAAGATATTATGCGATGACTGATAACAGATATACATGATGCGTGCCGATTACTTAATCTATTTTCTCTATATTTTGCTCTCACAAACTTGATGGACGATTCAGCAGACCATTAAAGTTGAGACTCTGAAACTTCCGAGAAATTTCCAGGAAGGTCTTCCCTTTTGTCTCCGGTAGGAAAAATCCAATGAAAATAGCTGTAAAGAAGCTAAAAGAAAGGAACGGCACATAACAGAAACTGCGCAGACCCTCCTGAAAGACAAAACACAGTCAGCAGGATTTTCAGTGATTTTGCTATTACCATTACTTACACACCTTTACTCTTACTTATTATCTTGCAACATCTATTCTTTATTTTAAATTTTAACGATACAGCGCGGAAACAAGCCCCTTCGACCCACCAAGCCCGCGCCGACCAGCAATCACCCCACGCACTAACCCTATCTTACACACTAGGGACAATTTTACAATTTTTACCGAGGCCAGTTAACCTACAAATCTGCACGTCTGTGGAGTGTGGGAGGAAGCCATATAACACCCAGAGAAAATGAGTACGGGTGTCAGGGATTATGGGGGAGAAGTGACGGAGAATGAGGTTGAGAGGAAAAGATAGATCAGCCATGATTGAATGGCAGAGAGGATTTGAGGGGCCGAATGGTCTAATTCTGCTCCTATTACTGATGAAAACCAACACGATCACAGGGAGAATGTATAAACTCTGTACAGACAGCCCCAGGTCTCTGACGTGGTAAGGTGGCAGCTCTACTGCTGTGCCACTGTATCGCCCACTATTCTTTGTAATCTTTCTTGCTTCTATAACAGACATTTCCATGTGTTCTTCCCTCCCCCTGCTCTCTTTCCTCAGCTCATCAACAAGGGTTACTCATCTGACCTTGTTCCTGATTCTCTTAGAGTCATAAAGCGTGGAAGCAGGCCCTTTGGCCTAACTTTCCCATGCTGACCTACATGCCCCATCTATACTAGTCCCACCTGCCTGCATTTGGCCCATATCCCTCTAAACCTATCCCATCCATGTACCTGTCTAAATGTTTCCTAACTGTTGTGATAGTACCTGCCTCCTCTGGTAGCTTGTGCCATACACCCACCACTCAATGTGTAAAAAAAGTTACCCTCAGGTTCCAATTAAATCTTTGCCCTGTCACCTTAAACCTATATCCTCTGTTTTTTTTATTCTGCTACTCTGGGAAAGAGACTCTATGTGTCTACCCGATATTCCTCTCATGGACTTGCACACTTCTATAAAATCACCCCTCATCTTCCGGTGCTCCAAGCAATAAAGTCCTAGCCTGCTCAACATCTCCCTATAACTTAGACCTTCGAGTCCTGGCAACATCCTTGGAAATCCTCTCTGCACCGTTTCCAACTTGAGAACATCTTTCCTATAACGTGGTGACTAAAACTGAACACCATACTCTAAACATGACCTCCCAACATCTATAATTAAAATTTTGACTGATGACGGTCAATGTTCCAAAGGTCTTTTTTGACCACCCTAACAACCTGTGGTGCCACTTTCACCGACCTATGTACCTGTGCTCCTAGATCCCTCTGCTCTACAACACTCCCCCAGAGCCCTGCCATTCACTGTGTCGATCCTGCTTATGCTAGTCTTCGCAAAATGCATCACCTCACATGTCTCTGTATTCAATTCCATCAACCCTTCCTCTGCCCACGTGCCCAACCGATCAAGATCCTGCCTCCCAGCACCAGAGACCCGGGTTTGGTCCTGACCTCAGGAGTTTGCACGTTCTCCCTATGGCCGTGTGAGTTTCTTCCGGGTGCTCCGTATGCCTCCCACATCCCAAAGAAGTGCAGGGTTGTAGGTTAATTGGCCACTGTAAATTGCCCTTCCATGGCGTATCTTTAAACTTTAAACTACACAATAAACCACTATTTTTGGCATCATCCACAACCATACCAACCCAGCCGACTACATTTTCATTCAAATCATTATTGTAGGTGATGAAGAAAAGTGGGACCAGCATTAATGATTTGTTCCAAGACTAGGACACAACTCTACCCTCTATTGAAGAAAGACATATATAAAGCTGGAGCAACTCAGCGGGACAGGCAGCATCTCTGGATAAAAGGAATAGGTGACGTTCCGGGTCGAGACCCTTCTAAGAAGCTCTCTATTGATTTTGTTTGATTTGGTCACAATGAAATGATGATGTTGTGAATCTTTGAGGTTCCAAGATGTGAGTGAACACAAATGTAATGTACAGATCTCAACTGAACAAAAATCAATCTAGGAGACTTGGGAAATCATCAAAACATATAATTTCATTAACGTCTCTTAGAGCATGATTGAAGGAAGTGGCTTGTAGATGTGACCATTGATTAGTACGGGAATCAGGGGTTATGGGGAGAAGGCAGGAGATTGGGTTTGAGAGGGAAAGATAGATCAGCCATGACTGAATGGCGGAGTAGACTTGATGGACCGAATGGCCTAGTTCTGCTTCTAGAACGTATGAACATATGACCAAGAAGAGATGCAGACTATGGAGAAGGTGGGTGGGGGGGGAAGGAAAATACAGACTAGTGAATAAATATTAAAGGCGTTTCAAAAAATGAATGCTACATCCCAGAATATCTTGCGACATATATAGTCTGTATCACAAAATTCAGTTAAATCTTGCTTGAATTTGGAACACTTACAACAATGAATGGAAAAGTCATCCCTATCAAAATGAGGTTTATCCAGAACAGGGAGCCATTGATCATGTAGGCTGCAGGTCGAGCAGTCTGGTCAAAAATCTCACTCGGTATTACTGCAGTAACTCCGGCTAAAAACGTAGAAGAGAAAATGAGTTTACAAATTGAATTCAACTGGTATACGTGATGTTGAGATATAATGGAACATTCTTCATGAACAGTCAGCTGGGAAGAATAATAGTGTTGCAAACTATGTTGATTGTAACTGCTGGAGACTTGCTCGCCCGCGGATCGAGGATCGCCCACCCCTGTCACCGAACTCAGCCGCGAGCCACCGGTGTCGGCCGGAACGGTACCACCGAGAGCACGAAGGGTCCCGAGAGCTAAGTGAACCATCAAGAATAATAGAGGGACCTGGCATGGGATGCCAAGAATGAAGATGGGGAGGGGGGCCACCGAAAACAAGGGGGGACCCGGCGTGCCTGCTGTTATGTGCGGCAGCAGGCAGAAGAATTGGAATGTCCGGTGAACTTTTTTTAACTTTGTCAGCGCCAGAAACGCAGTGACTCTTGTGTACTGCCTAGGTGAGGCCTGCTGTATGATCCTACTGGGTTGTATGCAAAACAAAGCATTTCACCGTACCTAGATACATGTGACAATGAAGTATCTTTTAGAAAGGAGATGAGGTACCATTTCTTTAGCCAGAGGGTAGTGAATCTATGAAATTCTTTGTCACAGAAGGGCAAGTCAGTGGATATTTTTAAGACAGAGATTGATAGATTCTTGATTAGTACTGGTGTCAGAGGTTATGGGGAGAAGGCAGGAAATGGGGTTAGAAGGGAGCGATAGATCAGTCATGATTAAATGGCGGAGCAGACTTGATGGGCCGAATGGCCTAATTCTACTCCTGAACCGTATGTATCATTGGATACACATTCCTAGCGAGCTGCATGCGGCAAGGACCCCCAGCGAGCCGTGGCCATATCCCAACGGCAGGCCTGGCCCGCCCGCCACAGAACCGGGAACCCTCCCGGAGAGGGAAGCTGCGGAGAGGAGGGTGGAGGAAGACTGCAGTGGACGCTGGACAAAAGGCCTAGTAAGAAGAACCAGGGGAGCTGCATGCCAAAAGAAGCATTTCACTGTACCTTGGTACACGTGATAATAAAGGAACCATTGAACCATTGTGTGTATGACTATCAAATGGGGCATTATAGTTCAGAAGTTACATTGGCTGGATTCTTGGTAGATGAAGGATGACCCTCGGCCCTGTTGGAACTTGGGAAACATTAGGAGGTACGCAAAACACAAATGGCAATCTATGTATGTGATTAACTTCTATTTGCTTTGTCCCCCTACATTGTTTTAATAAAGCTCATCCTCAGCCCAACGGACCATATATTTTCTCTCAACTGTGCAGCAAACTGAATTCTAGGTTTAGTTTGTGATTTGGCTATTCCCATTTACAAACGTCATGCACCATTTTTCATTCTTGTCCCATTTTAGACATTTAAATCTTCTCGCCTCCCTCACTATCATAGACTTTTTTTAAATTATTTCATTCCTTTCTTTCCCCTTTGTATACACATGTTTAAAACTTTTAATATCTCTCAACGTTTCCTGTTATATTCAAAGTCATCAACGTGAAACATTAATTCTTTTCATTTGTCTCTTTCTATCCACAGATGCTGCCTGACCCATTTGAGCTGAGTTTATTATCATGTGTACCGAGGTGCAGTGAACAGCTTTTGTTGCGTGCTAACCGGTCAGCGAAAAGACAATACATGATTGCAATCGAACCGTCCACAGAGTCGCTGTTGGAAACGAGATTTAAGAGAGCGGAGCGATTGTAACACGTGATTGCAGATCCACTTATGTGGCGAGCACACAAAGAGCCGCCTGTGGTTGGGCGCCATCTTGGAGATCCAGTGAGTGCTTGCAGCATTTATTATTTTTTATTTCTGATTTATTGTAATTGCCATCTTCCCTTTGCTTCAATGATGAACTGTCTCTTTTCATGCAATGAAAATATATTTATTGACAGACAGCTCACCTGGGCCAATTCCAAAGCTTAAGATGGATGCAAAGACACAAGCCATACTGAGGAATGGCATCCAGCTGATCTTGTCCTAGGGCAGTAGAAACAGGAGAACCAATTATACATGCATGGCACTAATGTTTTTCTTACCTTTTCCGGATTACAACATATTTGGTTTAAGTAAAGCCAAATGGGTACCATCTCCAATTTGGAAAGTTGTGCTTCAGCCACCATTTCATGTCAGGGAAGCAAACCAGACCATCACCTGGCAACACAGCCATGGAGACATACAGCATGGAAACAGACCCTTTGGCCCAATTCCTCCATGCCGACCAAGATTCCCCAACTAAACTAGTTCCATTTGCCCACATTTGACCCGTATGACTTTCCTATCCATGTACCTGTCCAAATATCTGTTAAATACTGATCTTGTATCTATCTCAACTTCCTCTGGCAAATTAACTCCTGATAATGCCCGATTCCCTAAACCCGCAGTGTTAAGAAAATGTGCAGGGAGGAGCTGCAGGTGCTGGTTTACACGGAAGATAGACACAAAATGCTGGAGTAACTCAGCAGGTCAGACAACATTTCTGGAGAAAAGGATTAGGTGACGTTTCGGGTCAAGACAGTCTTCAGTTGAAGGCTAAAAGCTGGAATAACTCAGCAGGACAGGCAGCATCTCTGGAGAGAAAGAATAGGTGATGTTTCGGGTCGAGACCTTCAGACTGAAGAGGTTGAAAACCAGCCATAAAACACATTGTGACTAGAGATGTGTGTTATCCAACTAAGGGCAGAAATCAGAATAATGTGTTCATCGTTATTGACGTGACACCATAATAAATATATTACAGAAAAAATAATTTAATGGGATGGCACGATGGCACAGCGGTAGAGTTGCTGCCTTGCAGCACCACAGAGACCCAGATTTGATCCTGACTACGGGTGCTGTATGTACAGTATTTGTACATTCTCCTTATGACCACATGGTTTTCTCTGGATATTCCGGTTTCTCCCACATCCAAAAGAAGTGCAGGTTTGTAGGTTAATTGGCTTCTGTAAATTGCCCCTGGCATGTAGGATACTGGTGTATGGTAGATTGCTGGTAGGTGTGGACTTGGTGGACTTATCTATGTTGTACATATACATCTTAATTTCATTGAACTACATACGGTTGAATATGTGGCATTATTTTCATCTTGTTTCTATAGTCAAAGGGAAAGGGAAAGGGAAAGGTTGATTGATTTATTTGTGCAGAACCATTTGTGATGGAAGTCTGACTCCTCCTGCCTTGTTTCTATGTTTTTGTTTCTCTATATATATGCATACGCATGAATTATGATCTGATATCCACACATGAATATATAAGGTCATTCAAGTTGATCAGTGCCTGGCTCGACCGTGGAATGTTATTAGGAATGTAAATTAGCCTAACCTTATTCATACAGTGCATGTTAAAGGACTCGCTACAGTATGCAACAAATTGCACAATTTTCCGGATTACAACATATTTGGTTTAAGTAAAGCCAAATTGGTACCATCTCCAATTTGGAAAGTTGTGCTTCAGCCACCATTTCATGTCAGGGAAGCAAACCAGACCATCACCTGGCAACACAGCCATGGAGACATACAGCATGGAAACAGACCCTTTGGCCCAATTCCTCCATCCCGACCAAGATTCCCCAACTAAACTAGTTCCATTTGCCCACATTTGACCCGTATGACTTTCCTATCCATGTACCTGTCCAAATATCTGTTAAATACTGATCTTGTATCTATCTCAACTTCCTTGGGCAAATTAACTCCTGATAATGCCCGATTCCCTAAACCCGCAGTGTTAAGTAAATGTGCAGGGAGGAGCTGCAGGTGCTGGTTTACACGGAAGATAGACACAAAATGCTGGAGTAACTCAGCAGGTCAGCCAACATTTCTGGAGAAAAGGATTAGGTGACGTTTCGGGTCAAGACAGTCTTCAGTTGAAGGCTAAAAGCTGGAATAACTCAGCAGGACAGGCAGCATCTCTGGAGAGAAAGAATAGGTGATGTTTCGGGTCGAGACCTTCAGACTGAAGAGGTTGAAAACCAGCCATAAAACACATTGTGACTAGAGATGTGTGTTATCCAACTAAGGGCAGAAATCAGAATAATGTGTTCATCGTTATTGACGTGACACCATAATAAATATATTACAGAAAAAATAATTTAATGGGATGGCACGATGGCGCAGCGGTAGAGTTGCTGCCTTGCAGCACCACAGACCCAGATTTGATCCTGACTACGGGTGCTGTATGTACAGTATTTGTACATTCTCCTTATGACCACATGGTTTTCTCTGGATATTCTGGTTTCTCTCACATCCAAAAGAAGTGCAGGTTTGTAGGTTAATTGGCTTCTGTAAATTGCCCCTGGCATGTAGGATACAACTGGTGTATGGTAGATTGCTGGTAGGTGTGGACTTGGTGGACTTATCTATGTTGTACATATACATCTTAATTTCATTGAACTACATACGGTTGAATATGTGGCATTATTTTCATCTTGTTTCTATAGTCACAGGGAATGGGAAAGGTTGATTGATTTATTTGTGCAGAACCATTTGTGATGGAAGTCTGACTCCTCCTGCCTTGTTTCTATGTTTTTGTTTCTCTATATATATGCATACCAGCATGAATTATGATCTGATATCCACACATGAATATATAAGGTCATTCAAGTTGATCAGGGCCTGGCTCTACTGTGGAACGTTATTAGGAATGTAAATAGTCTAACCTTATTCATACCTAATCCAATTTGAAGCAAAAATGTTGCATTCCAGTGTATGTTAAAGGACTCGCTACAGTATGCAACAGATTGCACAATTTCAAGCTGAAAAATGCAAAAGCTCCCTACCGTGGGAGGGGAGACACACCCTCCCCCCCTCGGTCGCTACGCTCTCTCGCAATTTCTCACTCTCAACTCTCACCCAATGTTGGCAGCCCTGTGGAGGGTGTATAGTGTTAAAAGGCCGAAACACCCAGTGATGCAAGGGTACACTACAGATGATGTGTCCTGTGCCCAACTGTCCCGAAGGTTACCCAGGCCAAGATATACGTATCCCACCGCCCCCCACCGATGTTGAGCGTCTACCGCTCTCAACAATCAACGAATGTCGTGAAATGCTCCCCACCTATTGGCACAAGGGACTTCTTACCATCTTGTCCTGTGTATTTGATTCCTTCGTGTCAGATACACACCAGATAAATGTGCTCTAGGAAGCGGAAGCTACAGGGCTCGAAATTCACGGTTGCCCGGGTGCCAATGACCACTCAAACTGCCGCCGGGCAACCTAAACGGCGAGTCATTTTGCCCGGCTTGGCAACTTGGTTTATACCGAAGATAGACACAAAAAACTGGAGTAACTCCGCGGGTCCGGCAGCATCTCTGGAGGAAAGGAACGTGACGTTTTGTGTCGGCGACGGTTGTGGGAAAGATGGCGTGACGGAGGGTCGGAGCGAATGTCGGCGGTCGCGACGGATCCATCTCCTCCTCCCGCGCCCCGACCCGGCCCGCCCGGCCTGTTGGCGGCAGCTGCTGCCACTACGCCAACCAAAGATCCTCTAGGATTTTTGCCGCCAACTGCGCTTTCAAAACAGACCATTCGAGGAGGGAGGTGTCGGTCAGAGGCGGAAGTAGAGTAGGGAGGGAGGGGGGGACGGGGGTGATTGGAGGAGGGAGACGTGCCAAAACATTCTCGACCTGCACCGCAGCCAGGATCGATCCCGGTCTCCGGCGCTGCAATCGCTGCCGAACCGCCACTGGACCATCCCCGTCCCCACCCGAGAGTTCCCTCACCCCCGGGGATGGCAGAGCGTCAGGAGTCAGATGGGCACGGTGCCCCCAGCCAGCTCACTCTGCCTGTCCCGCCAGGTTAACCAACAGCCCTTTGTGGATTGAGACGGGGCTGTAGGCGAGACAGGCACAGTTGAGCTGAAATTACCGTTCACAGAAGCCTCCGAATCCTTGCGCGTGTGTGTAAGTGGCCGCCAAGATATTCTGTACGCGGTCCCCTCCATATTTTGGTTGCGATTTCTGTGCCTGACAGGTGTTGTCCGAGGAGTGCTGGCCTTCCTTCCCAGCTCCTCTGCCCCTTCCTCTCTCTCTCTCTCTCTCTCTCTCATACGCCCCCTCCACTCCCCTTATCCTGAGACCCCTCCTCTCCATCCCACACTGATCCCCATTCCTGTCTCTATTCAGTCCTCACTGACATCCCCTGTGCTCCCCCACTCTCCCCCCCCCCATCTATTCATCCTGCACTGATCTCCCTAGCCACCTCGCATTGATTCTTCTGCCACTCCCCATCAATCCTACACTGATCCCCCAATTCATTCTGTACTGTCACCCCTTCATCCTGCACTGCTCACCCATTCATCCTGCACTTCTCCTCCCATCCATCCTGCACAGATCCCCCACCATTCAACCCCACTGACATCCCCCGTGCTCTCCCCTCACAATTTTACCTACTCCAACCAACACTCACTAATTCCCCTGCCTCAATCCATCCAATCCACACCGATTGCCTTCTCAAGCCCCTCACCGCCATCTATCCATCCTGCACTGATTCTTACACCCCTCCCGCCCCGACCCTATTGTGCTGTAAATGTCTTCAGAGCTAACATTGACTATGTTTGATAACAGAATGCAATCAAATGTGTTTTAATTCCCAATGTTATTATTTTTTTTAATCCATAAAGATAGATTAATTAAATTTTGAACACGTGAAACATTAAAACCGCAGTGTTCGATTGTTACTGACATGTTATTACAGAATTAATTTTAATGGCAAATCAATTATGTTAATATGGAGTATCAGTACTGTAGTTATTTAATGAGCACCATTCACAACTATACGTTGGATTTATCCCAGTTTTACTTCTACAGTCAGTCATATACATCACAAATTTGGTCAGGAGATATTCCAATTGAAATTTTAACGTTAATTCTGAAATGGGAATGATGGAAAAAGCATTTATCAACAATCTTTTTTTAAATGGTGCTTACAAACTGGGTATCTTCATTGCCACATACATCTAATCCGAATATCTGGTAATGTGGCATCTTGACACCTTTAAATATATTACCAAACATTTGCTGCATTTATGTCCTCTTGTTAGTTAGTGTAATGTTTAACCTGTCAGATGGGTATAGTCAGTTTTGTCAGCTATTATTATAAAATGCATCTAGAAAATTTCTTGCAACCTGTATATTTTGTGGTGGATAAATTAAGTGGGAAGCGAGAGTGTTTCTGTACCAATAGCAATAACGACCCATGCTATGGCCATGTCATGATCATTTTCAGTCCTTCACAGAAAATATGCATCAATCTGTAGTGTGCATGGTTAAGCATATATGTTATCAAGATCCAGGATTTATTGACACAGGTTGATCATACGCTGAATAATCCAACCACATTTTTGTTTGGAAGTGGAAAGAAATAATAAAAATTGCATTAATTGCAATGTGTAAAAAGAGTTGAGATAACGTATTATAATTTTGCTGCATGTCATTGTGGTATATATCATGTCTTGATTGGCGAATATGTTAGTTTGTGACTTTATATGAAGCAGAAATAATATGTGAATGCTTCATTGAGCATAATTCCGACTGGTAACTACGCACTACGTCCGAGCATGCGTCATGCAAGCCATCTTAAATGACTACTTAAAACCTAAAAAGCTGCCAAGGTTGCCCGGCTGGCAACAGGGAAAAAAAGTGAAGTGAGAGCAACTGCAGCATTAGGGTGGGATGGTGCCGCAGCGGTAGAGTTGCTGCCTTACAGCGCCAGAGACCCGGGTTTGATCCTGACAATGGGTGCTGTCTGTACGAAGTTTGTATGTTCTCCCCGTGACCGCGTGGGGTTTCTCTGGGTGCTCCGGCTTCCTCCCACATTCCAAAGACGTGCGGGTTTGTAGGCTAATTGGGTTGGTATAGATGTAAATGTTTCCTAGTGTGCAGGATAGTGCTAGTGCGCGGGGATCGTTGGTCGGAGCGGACTCGGTGGTCCGAAGGACCCGTTTCCATGCTGTACCTCTAAACCAAATAAAATAACCTCAAAGTAGATTTGGTCCAATCTGGCTTGTCCCTTTTTGCAGGAGAGGAGGAGGCTGTGACTCACCTGGAGACTCAAGGAGATGGTGAACACTATTGCAAAGACAGCCATCATACCATAACCTCCCATAAGCAGAAGTCTGCGCCCAACCCGGTCTATAATCAGGTTCTAAAGGAGAAAAATCAATGTTAGAACAGCCCACTGATGCTCCTCCCATTATACAATATTGTCCTGGAAGCAAAAAACATACCTGCATGGCCTACTGCAAATCTAGTGGGAAACCACTTGGCAGGAGAAACAGAAAGAAGCAATATAAACTGAACCGCACTGTTCTGACTTGGGCATTCATGTGTGCAGATCTTTGAAAATGTAAGGACATATTGGGAGTGTAGGTAGCAAAGCGTATGAGATTTTGGGCTTTATTAACCAGAGCTATTTTGTGCAAGAATGGAGAAGTTCTTCTGAAATTAATAGGTATGCCGATGCGCAAAAACCTGAAATAAAAGTAGAAAATGCTGGAAATAATCAGCAAGTCTGTGGGGAGAGAGGTAATGTTTCAGATTGAACCAAGGGAAGATAAGAAATCAAACATTTTGTTGCAAAGAGGTTCATAAGTCATAGGACCAGAAAAAGGCCATTTGGCCCCTCAATTGTGCGCCACCATTCAATCACAGCTGAATTATTTTCCCAGCTCAATCCTGTCCTACTGCCTTCTCCCCATAATCCCCGACACCCGTACTAATCACGAATCTGTCACTCTCCGCTTAAAAAATACCCAATGACTTGGCCTCCACAGCCTTCTGTGGCATTGAATTCTACACATTCACCACCCTTAGGGCTATGGACGTCGGGCTTTGTTTTGTTTTGTACTATATCGGGTTCTTTATTTATTGAATGTTTTAATGTTTCTTTATCATGTTTTCTATCGAGTACTGTGTTTACAGACCTGTTGTGCTGGTGCAAGTAAGAATTTCATTGTTCTGTTTCTGTGCATATGACATTAAAATACGCTTGACTAACTTGAAAAAACATAGATTTACAGTGAAACAAGTGATAATCAAAACAGTACGTACACTTAGCAGTGATGTGGTAAACTCACAGCAGCCAGTTCCGATAGTGACATACTGGATCTTATCGCTGGGAATTCCTGCTGCACGAAACACATATACAGCATAGTAATATATCTGTCGGGGAGAGAGGATTTAAAGCCTGACTCCAGCAATGTACACACTGAACAATACACACTGGACACGCAATGTATACTTGTAACTATACACATATATAACTGAAGATAGGCACAAAAATCTGGAGTAACTCAGTGGATCAGGCAGCATCTCTAGAGAGAAGGAATTCGGGTCGAGATTCTTCTTCAGATCTCTATTCAGATCTCTATTCAGTTCCTTCCTCCACACACACACACACACACACACATATATATATATACATATACATATACATATATATATATAAAACAGCATAAATGTTTTTCACACAAAGGGTGGCGGGTGTATGGAATGAGCTGCCTGAGGGGGTAGTTGAGGCAGGGACTATTGCAACGTTTAAGAATAGAACAGGTTTGGAGGGATATGGGCCAAACACAGGCAGGTGGGACAAGTGTAGATGGGACATGTTGGTCGGTGTGGGCAAGTTGGGCCGAAGGGCCTGCTTCCACGCTGTGTGACTGTGACACTACAATACATACACAATGCAGAGTTCAACTGGAGTCAGTAATTCCATTATTTGATATCAAGAATTTACAGAACATGCTAACTTCTGCAAAGTACTGGTTATTGATATAAACGAGTGGGATGCTCTATGGTGCCGCTAACAGTGAGATACGGTGAGCGCTGAGGCAATGCTAAGGTATGCATGCAGCCGTGCTTTATTTTGGGTGGCTTCAGCAATGGTGTAAAGGGTTTAGTGAGAGCAACATGAAGTGGCAGAATAAATACAATCAGCAGCAGCCCATTCAGTCCCCTGTGTCTGCTCAACATGCCAGATGAGTATGGCTGATCTCTGGATTTACTCAGGGCCCACCTCAGATAGGCACGGACACAATATAAAACATCTCGTAGATCTGTGATAAGTCTCTTGAACAAGTCGGTTTATTGAAGGCCTTAACAATGCACACTGGAAGAACACTCTGAGAGAACCCAAAGTGTTTCAAAGATTCACAGTACCTACAATATTGTTATATTGTCACAACACAATGGTTACTTGTGAATTCTACATTTTTGAAATGTCATCGTTGATCAATGAGAGAAATTGTAACCTTTCATCTTTATCTTCCTCCAGAGTTATCGTCAACCTTATCTATCCTATTATTTTGAAAATCTCTCTCGCATATATCCCTTATCATGTATCTGTATACTGTAAATGGCGTGATTGTAATCACTGGATAGCATGCAACAAAAGCTTTTCATTTACACACGTGACAATAAAATAAACTGATCTTACGAATGGACGAAGGACCCATTTCCTGAGCAGTTTTATTATCCTTTAGCTGTTTACATCCCCCAAAGTTTATTTTAACCAAACTATACTGTAGAACCTAAACGTCATGGGATGTCTACTTATTGCCTCGCTAACATCCTTAGGTTCCCTCTGTTGACCATTTTTCCCCTCAAGCTTCCCCAGTCTATAAGCTCCAGGGATAAACGCATTGCAAATCATCTTCCTTCATATTTTCAGAATTCCCGACAACAACACCTGAACTCGTTTTCCCAGATTATGTTCCCTCTGCCCCCTTTTCTGCCCGCTCACTGGCTCTGTCTTTGCAGAATTTGGTCAGCACGGTGATGCAGAGGTAGAGTTGCAGGCCTACAGTGCCAGAGGCCCAGGTTCGATCTTGACTGTACAGAGTTTGTATGTTCTCCACATGACGTGTGGGATTTCTCTGGGGTCTCCGTTTTCGTCCCACACTCCAAAGACATGTTGGTTAATTGACTTGGTAAATTGTCCCTAGTGTGTGTAGGATAGTGTTAGTGTGTGGGGATCGCTGGTCGGTCCAGACTCGATGGGCCAAAGGGCCTGTTTCCGCGCTATATCTGTAAACTAAACTAAGCCAAACTAAGAATGACCACGCTTGCTCACAGATTAACATCCTACCCATCTAATTGTCTTCAGCAAATACATTGCACTTGGTCACAAAGCTATCTAGACAATCTGTAATTTAAAACGAGAAACATCAGAAACAGGTAAGAAAATCAACAAAAAAAATCAAAAAATCTAAAAGTTCATTGAATTGCCACACATTCGTGGATGACTAAAATCCCAAACTTCATCAAGCTGTGATCAGTGGCTGAGTCAGGCTGGGAATGCATTGTGTCCATATCCAGCAGGGATTTTGCATATTCAATTAAACATTTGATGTGATATTAAGTGAAGGAAGAGGCATTTCAGATCTTACCAATTTGCTCGGCATTTCTGGTCTCCAAGTCTCCAGCCTGCAAGTTACCTCAGCAGCCGGTGGTATCTCTGTCTTATCTCCAAATGCTGCCTGCACAACAGAAATCCCACAAGTGAATGATGACTTAACTATCAAACATTTCTCAGACAATTGAAATTTGCATTTTGTTTCCAACTGATTCAATGAAGTACAACTGAAAGTTACCTATTTACAACCAACTATTAGAGTCAATACTGGAAGGTTATTTTGGAATCACTGATTCTTGGAAATGTGCAGTCCAACATAATTCCTGTCATTTTTGTGGTAAATTTATACATGAGAGATGTCTACTCATTGACGGAGTATATTATCAATCTGAAACTTTAAGGTGTTAGAAAACCAACATCATCCATCATTGATAGACAATGATGAGGTGAATCTGAGGCAGTACCTGAATCTGGGGGCGACACGGTGGTGCAGCGGTAGAGACCTGGGTTCGATCTCCCTGTGACCGCGTGACTTTCTCCGGGTGCTCCGGTTACCTCCCACAGTGCAAAGACGTGTAGGTTTGTAGATTAATTGACTTCTGTGAATTGCCCCTAGTGTGTAGGATATAGCGCTAGTGTATGGGAGATCGATGGTCGGAGTGCACTCGTTAGGCCGAAAGGCCTGTTTCCATGCTGTATCTATAACCAAAACTAAACCTGACCCCCAGTTGAACACCTCTGCTCAGTCTGCCTAGGCCTACGTGATCTCCCGATTGGCAAACGTTTTAACTCTTCCTCCCATTCTCATAATAACTTTTCTGTCCTGGGGCATCATCCACAGTCAGTGAGGCCCAACGCAAATGGGAGGAACAGCACCTCATATTTTGCTTGGGCAGCTTACAACCCAGTAGTATAAATATTGACTTCACTAACTTGAAGCCTTCCCTCTCTCTCCATCCCTCTCCCATCCCATGTTCTCAGAATAGTTTTACTGTCCTGATTAAATTTTACTGTTTGTATGCCTCATTGTCATCTTCCCCTCAGCTAACGATGATCCGTTCTACATATACCTTGACCTGCGTCGCCTTTGATCTCACATTTCGCACCTTACCCATCCATATCTCTGTACTCCCCCCCCCCCCCCCTCTCCCCTGACTCTCAGTCTGAGGAAGGGTCTTGACACAAAACGAGACCCATTCCTTCTCTCCAGGGATGCTGCCTGTCCTGCTGAGTTACTCCAACATTTTGAGTCTATCCCAGCAATGCAAGAGGTGACCTCCTGGGCCTGTTGTTTGTGGGAAACGGACCTGGAAAATCTAATGAAAAATCCAATCCTTGGTTGGACACAATATCAGCCAAGTCACTTCCTTGTGATTGGCATCAATGCCATAGCTGTATGGTGGGTTTCTGTCAACGGCTATCATCTTTCTGAAGAATACACGAGTGGCCTGGACCCATAGAAATCAGCAGAAGAATCCGATCTTTAATGATTCCCAAGGTGACGTTCCAAATGACCCCTCTGTGTGCTATTTCTTATTCCACGTGCATATCTTGTTATTTTAATGCCATTTATTGATGGAAAACTAACATCGTATCTTGGTCAGAACAACAACAAAGAATCTCCACTATCAGTTATTGACAGGAAACCTCTTACAGTAACTGGTGAAGAAGGGTCTCGACCCAAAACGTCACCCATTCCTTCTCTCCAGAGTTGCTGCCTGTCCCGCTCAGTTACTCCAGCTTTTTGTGTCTATCGTAAGTAACTTCTCACCTCTTTCTATGCGCCTCTGATGTAAAAGCGGTGAAGATCCACGGATATCTGCCAGCAAGGCTGAGGAATGGGAGATGAGGCGAATCGAGTATCCTTGCCCAAGCAAGAGGTAAATAATGAATACCAAACAACAGATCAAAGCAACATCATTAGGGGCCATTGCCTTCAAAAGAGATGTTGATCAGACGCCTTGCAGCCCCAAAGGCCTGGATAGAGTGGATGCGGAGAGGATGTTTCCATTAGTGGAAGAGTCTAGGACGAGGCCATAGCCTCAGAATAAAAGGATGTACCTTTAGAAAGGAGATGGGAAGGAATTTATTTAGCAGAGGATGGTGAATCTGTGGAATACATTGCCACAGACGGCTGTGGAGGCCTAGTCAATGGATATTCTGGAGATTGACAGATTCTTGATTAATAAGGGTGTCAGGGGTTATGGGGAGAAGGCAGGAGCACGGGGTAGAGAGGGAAGGATAGATCATGGGGAGATTTTTAAGAGAGAGTTAGATAGAACTCTAGGGGCTAGTGGAGTGAAGGAATATGGGGAGAAGGCAGGCACGGGTTATTGATAGGGGACGATCAGCCATGATCACAATGAATGGCGGTGCTGGCTCGAAGGGCCGAATGGCCTCATCCTGCAACTATTTTCTATGTTTCTAGAATGGCGTAGTGGACTTGATGGGCCGATTGGCCCAATTGTGCTCCTATAACTGATGAATTAGAAAAAAGCTTTATTTATATATGAATCTTTCATAACTTTAATGCTCCCAATGTAGCCGCCGTTACAACAGCGAGACTAAGCGTAAACCTGGCAACCATTTTGCCAAACTCTTGCACTCTGTGCTCCAGGGCCTGCTTGATCTCCTGGTTCTACTCTTCTCATTCCCGTTCAGACATTTCTGTCTTTGGCTTCCTTCATTGCTGGACTGAGGCCACATGCAAACTAGAGGAACAGGGCAGCTTACAACTCAATGACATGAACATTGAATTCTCCAACATCATGTAATAACCCCCCTTCACTCCCTCTCTTCTCCTGTTAAGCCCTTACCCCAGTTCTTTTGCCTCCATTTCACCTCCAGCCTTTGTCACTATCTCCACCCATCTGACAATCACGCTCCTCATCCAGTATCCACCTATCACTTGCCGTGATCTGCCCCACCCCCACCTCACTTATCCAGCTTCCTCCATCCATATTCCATCAGTCTGAAGAAGTGTCTCGAGCCAAAACATCCTTTGTCTATTCCCTCCACAGATGCTGCCTGACCCATCGAATTTTCCCACTTTGTCTTTTCCTCAAGATTCCAGCATCTGCAATCTTTTGTGTCTGCATAAACATATCCATCCGTCTAAAATAGATAAATTCATACATCTCATTACTATTTATGAGCTGTCGTTTGATGAATCATTTGCCTTCATAGCCAATTTTTTGGGGACCGGCATAGTTTTTCTTTTGTTCTCAGAATATCATTAAAACTATAATAGAATTGTGGACGCAGCTCAGACCATCACGCAAATCAATCTCCCTTTCATTAACTCCATTTGCACCTCACATTGACTAGGCAAGGCCAGCAGCATACTCAAGGACAAGAGTATAGAAGCTGGGATGTAATGTTAAAATTGTACAAGGCATTGGTGAGACCAAATCTGGAGTATGGTGTACAATTTTGGTCGCCCAATTATAGGAAGGATGTCAACAAAATACAGAGAGTACAGAGGAGATTTACTAGAATGTTGCCTGGGTTTCAACAACTAAGTTACAGAGATAGGTTGAATGAGTTAGGTCTTTATTCGCTGGAGCGCAGAAGGTTAAGGGTGACTTGATAGAGGTCTTTAAAATGATGAGAGGGATAGACAGAGTTGATGTGGACAAGCTTTTCCCTTTGAGAATAGGGAAGATTCAAACAAGAGGACATGACTTCAAAATTAAAGGACAGAAGTTTAGGGGTAATATGAGGGGGAACTTCTTTACTCAGAGAGTGGTAGTGGTGTGGAATGAGCTTCCAGTGGAAGTGGTGGAGGCAGGTTCATTGGTATAATTTAAAAATAAATTAGATAGGCATATGGATGAGAAGGGAATGGAGGGTTATGATATGAGTGCAGGCAGGTGGGACTAAGGGGAAAAAAATTTGTTCGGCACGGACTTGTAGGGCCGAGATGGCCTGTTTCCGTGCTGTAATTGATATATGATTGTTATATGGTTAAGTCTCACCCTGGCCACACCCTCTTCTCCCCACGTCCATCAGGCAAGACGTGCAAAAGCGTAAAAATTCCAGATCCGGGACAGTTTCTTCCCAGTTGCTTTCAGGCAACTGTACCATCCTATCACCAACTGGAGAGCGGTCCTGAGCTACCATCTACCACATTGGAGACATTAGCACTATATTTAATTGGACTTTATCTTGCACTAAACGTTATTCCCTTTATCCTGTATCTATACACTATGGTCTGCTTGATTGTAACCTTTTAGCTGACACAACAAAAGCTATCCATTGCTAGATCTCCTGGAAAAGTCTCCTTATGATTGTGGTGCCCACAAGGACATTCGTTAGGAGTTCCAGGATGCTGAACCAGTACTGATGGAAAACAGTGATACATATCCCAAAGTATATTTTATGTTTTTTTAGTTTAGAGATACAGCGCAGAAACAGACCATCAGGCCATCGGGCCTGCGCCGAACAGACGCGCGATCCCTGGGAGAGATCATCTAGGGAGTAGGGGCGGCCCGGTGGCGCAGCGGTAGAGTTGCTGCCTTGCAGCGCCAGAGACCCAGGATCGATCCTGACAACGGGTGCAGTCTGTACGGAGTTTGTACGGAGTTTGTACGTTCTGCCCGTGACCCCGTGAGTTTTCTCTGGCTGCTCCAGTTTCCTCCCACACTCCAAAGACATGCAGGTTTACTAGCTTCGCAAAATTGTAACCTGTCCTTGGTGTGTTGGATAGTGCTAGTGTACAGGGTGATCGCTGGCCGGCGCGGAAAAGGTTGGACACATTGTTTCCACGTTGTCTCTCTAAAGCCTAAGGATGTGTGGAAGCGTAGAAATTGGTCTTTTGAGTAAGAAGCAAGCTGCAGTTTAATCTGGACATGGGGGGAATGTTGCACTTTCAAGGTTTCAAGGTCTCAAGGTCTGTTCATTGTCATGTGTACCAATTAAGGTACAGTGAAACTCGATTACCATACAGCCATACTCAAAAAAGCAACAAGGCACACAACTACATAAAAGTTAACTTTGAGAGGTCAAATGTAAGAGAAAAGTATACAGTAAATGGCAGGACCTTTTGGCACATTGGTGTACAGAGGGATCTTGGGTTGGCAGTCTGCAACTCCCTGGGAGTTCAACATGTGCTACAGTGCTGATAAGGTTGTAAAAAGCGACCTCCTTGCCTTTATCAAGCAGGGCGTTCAGTAGAAAAGTCGAGGTTATTTTGCAGCCGCACAAAACTGGTTGGGCCCCATTTTGATGGTTTTGTGCAATCATAGGGGTTGGGGTGTAAGAAGGAAGTGGAGAGAGGAGATTGGGAGAAATTCAAAGACCAGCAGAGGAGGACAAAGGGCTTAATTGGGAAAGGAAAAATGGATTATGAAAGAAAACTGGCAGGGAACATAAAAACCGACTGCAAAAGTTTTTATAGATATGTGAAAAGAAAGAGATTAGTTAAAACAAATGTAGGTCCCTTGCAGTCAGAAACAGGTGAGTTGATCATGGGGAACAAGGATATGGCGGACTAATTGAATAACTACTTTGGTTCAGTCTTCACTAAGGAAGACATAAATAATTTGCCGGAAATAGCAGGGGACCGCGGGTCAAAGAAGTTGGAGGAATTGAGTGAAATCCAGGTTAGCCGGGAAGTGGTGTTGGGTAAATTGAATGGATTAAAGGCCGATAAATCCCCAGGGCCAGATAGGCTGCATCCCAGAGTACTTAAGGAAGTAGCTCCAGAAATAGTGGATGCATTAGTAATAATCTTTCAAAACTCTTTAGATTCTGGAGTAGTTCCTGAAGATTGGCAGGTAACAAACGTAACCCCACTTTTTAAGAACGGAGGGAGAGAGAAAATGGGGAATTACAGACCAGTTAGTCTAACATCGGTAGTGGGGAAACTGCTAGAGTCAGTTATTAAAGATGGGATAGCAGCACATTTGGAAAGTGGTGAAATCATTGGACAAAGTCAGCATGGATTTACGAAAGGTAAATCATGTCTGACGAATCTTATAGAATTTTTCGAGGATGTAACTAGTAGCGTGGATAGGGGAGAACCAGTGGATGTGGTGTATCTGGACTTCCAGAAGGCTTTCGACAAGGTCCCACATAAGAGATTAGTATACAAACTTAAAGCACACGGCATTGGGGGTTCAGTATTGATGTAGATAGAGAACTGGCTGACAAACAGGAAGCAAAGAGTAGGAGTAAACGGGTCCTTTTCACAATGGCAGGCAGTGACTAGTGGGGTACCTCAAGGCTCAGTGCTGGTACCCCAGCTATTTACAATATATATTAATGATCTGGATGAGGGAATTGAAGGCAATATCTCCAAGTTTGCGGATGACACTAAGCTGGGGGGCAGTGTTAGCTGTGAGGAGGATGCTAGGAGACTGCAAGGTGACTTGGATAGGCTGGGTGAGTGGGCAAATGTTTGGCAGATGCAGTATAATGTGGATAAATGTGAGGTTATCCATTTTGGTGGCAAAAACTGGAAAGCAGACTATTATCTAAATGGTGGCCGATTGGGAAAGGGGGAGATGCAGCGAGACCTGGGTGTCATGGTACACCAGTCATTGAAGGTAGGCATGCAGGTGCAGCAGGCAGTAAAGAAAGTGAATGGTATGTTAGCTTTCATTGCAAAAGGATTTGAGTATAGGAGCAGGGAGGTTCTACTGCAGTTGTACAGGGTCTTGATGAGACCACACCTGGAGTATTGCGTACAGTTTTGGTCTCCAAATCTGAGGAAGGACATTATTGCCATAGAGGGAGTGCAGAGACGGTTCACCAGACTGATTCCTGGGATGTCAGGACTGTCTTATGAAGAAAGACTGGATAGACTTGGTTTATACTCTCTAGAATTTAGGAGATTGAGAGGGTATCTTATAGAAACTTACAAAATTCTTAAGTGGTTGGACAGGCTAGATGCAGGAAGATTGTTCCCGATGTTAGGGAAGTCCAGGACAAGGGGTCACAGCTTAAGGATAAGGGGGAAATCCTTTAAAACCGAGTTGAGAATAACTTTTTTCACACAGAGTGGTGAATCTCTGGAACTCTCTGCCACAGAGGGTAGTTGAGGCCAGTTAATTGGCTATATTTAAGAGCGAGTTAGATGTGGCCATTGTGGCTAAGGGGATCAGGGGGTATGAAAAGAATGCAGGTACGGGATACTGAGTTGGATGATCAGCCATGATCATATTGAATGGCGGTGCAGGCTCGAAGGGCCGAATGGCCTACTCCTGCACCTAATTTATATGTTTCTGTGTTTCTATGTTTCTATGGCTCGAAGGGCAAAATGGCCTACTCCTGCACCTATTGTCTATTGTCTATAAAATCATCAAAATGTGGCCCAACCAGTTTTGTGCGGCTGCCAAATAATTGTCGACTTTTCTACTCAATGCCTTTCTTGATATCAAGGCAAAGAGGTATATTTTTACAACCTTGTCAGCATATGTTGACACTCTAAGGGAGTTGTAGACTGACAACCCAAGATCCCTGGGCCAAAAGGTCCTGCCATTTTCTGTATACTTTTCTCTTACATTTGACCTCTCAAAGTTAACTTTTATGTGTCGTGTTGCTTTTTTGAGTATGGCTGTATGGTAATCGAGTTTCACTGTACCTTAATTGGTATACGTGACAATAAACAGACCTTGAAAGTGCAACCCCCCCCCCCCCCCCCCCCCCCCCCCCCCCCCCCCCCCCCCCCCCATGTCCAGATTAAACTGCAGGTTACTTCTTACTCAAAAGACCAATTTCTTCACTAACAGCTAACAGTGGCCTGTTTCCTTTATCATCGTTATTTTCCTACATATCTATAATTCATTTGTTCTATATCACCATCTATATCTCTCGTTTCACTTTCTCCTGACTCCTGACCCGAAACGTCACCCACTCTTTCTCGTGTTCAAGAAGAAACTGCAGATGCTGGAAAATCGAAGGTACACAAAAATGCTGGAGAAACTCAGCAGGTGCAGCAGCATCTATAGAGCGAAGGAAATAGGTAACGTTTCGGAAGAAGGATTTCGGCCCGAAACGTCACCTATTTCCTTCGCTCCATAGATGCTGCTGCACCCGCTGAGTTTCTCCAGCATTTTTGTGTCTATGCACAGGTTTGCTGTTGGCTTATATAAGTTGCTCTACCGTGTAGATGCGAAACTAGTCCAACAGAACCACTAATCGTCGGGCTGGGGGTCCTGTTTCAACGCTGTATCTCTAAACTAAACCGAACCTGGTGGATCCCGCACATAATTCACATCCTCAACAGCTGAAGTACTTACCACGGAGTGTGGCACGAAGCGGCAGGTCCAGAAACTGGAGACACGGAGCAGGGCAGGTGATGCCACGGGTTGAAACAGGAAGGGTGGGTGCGGGCGTGACTAGGGCGGCGAAATATAAATGCAATTGGGATGTGGAAATGATATGCTGACACCTCATGAGACGAGGGTGTGTGTGTGTGGGTGTATGTGTGTGGGTGTGTGTCTGTCTCTCTCACTCACTCACCATTCACCCGCTCACCAGATAACCTCGTGTAAAGCTCATGTCCATGGCCACCCATATATCACCCCTTCACAACCATCGTTCACCCACCTCCCACCTCTGACAAGCGATCTTCAGCCTGAACATAGATACAAAAAGCTGGAGTGACTCAGCGGGACAGGCAGCTTCTCTGGAGAGAAGGAATGGGTGACTTTGGGAATGTTGTGCCAACTTCAGGAGTGGAGTCTGTGCCCTAATACTGGAATGGTGATGATGTCCGGCCGACTATAACTGGACAGATAACAGACCCACTGGCATTAACTAACCCGGCAACTTCCCTGTATCCACATTTGCTTTGGGACATACAACATCTTACACTCATCGAGTGAATCCTGAGCTGCCAATTTTCATTTTCTTGTTTTGCTTGAGATGGAAGTTAGTCTAGTTGACAGATACAGAACGGAAACAGGCCCTTCGGCTCACCGGGTCCGCACCGACCAACGATCCCCACACATTATCCTACGCACACTAGGACCAATTTAACCCTCAGCCCTGCGCGTCTTTGGAGTGTGGGACGAACCCGAAGATCTCGGAGAAAACACAAGCGGTCACGGGGAGAATGTACAAACTCCGTACAGACAGCACCCGTGGTCAGGATCGATCCCGGGTCTCTGGCGCTGCAAGGCAGCAACTCTATCGCTGCGCCACCGTGCCGCCCATAATTCCTCACCGCTATCTCAAGTTCTCACTGTTTCATTCGCAAAACCAACACTTTAAAATAAATGTTACAATACATTTGGACGGGTACACGGATAGGAAAGGTTTCGTGGGATGTGGGCCATAATTCCCGTGCAAGTGGAATGGTGACCCCACGTTCTCGGGGAGGGGAGGGCGTAGAGAGAGGCAGGTGAACGTTATGAAGAAGGACAAGCGTGGTGGTGCAGCCAGCGGTACGGTTGTTCCCTAACAGCGCCAGAGGCCCGGGGTTGATCCTGGCCACGGGTGCTGTCACTACATAGTCTGTACGTCCTTCCTGTGACCGCGTGGGTTTATTCCGGGTGCTCCGGCTTCCTCCTACATTCAAAAGGTGTCGATGGTGGGTGTGAGTGAATTGGCTTCCGTAAATTGTCCCCAGGATGTGGGATAGAACTCGTGTCTGAAGAACCTGTTTACACGCGGTATCTCTAAACTAAATTAAACTAAACTTAACTAAATTAAAGTTCCCGACCCAAAATGCCACTTATCACAGAGATGCGACTTGACCCAATGAGTTACTCCGGCGCTCTGTGTCCTGTCAGGTACAGGTTAGGTTGGCCACCCTGTCTAAGGTTTGCCAGTTGAGTTGAGAAGACCCAAGAGAAGTCCCAGCCCATACTTGCTTTGACGGTTCTTTCTTGCTGTGACATTTGTGGTTTGACACAAGAGTGAGATACAAGAAATGAGACACCATGCAACCTTGAACATGCTCAAATCATTTTAATAGATTATAGAAAATACACGACCACCACCTTCGTTAACTGAGCCACAGACAATGTCATTAAGAATGACCATTAGATACGATCATTGCAGGATTTAGTAGTGACAGCATTAATTAGAAGAAAGCCCTGGACTGAGGGTGTGAACATCCCAATAGGATGTAAACCTGGATTTTCAATAGGATTCCCAAATGCTGCTACATTCATATTTTGGAGAGGGAGTGAGGATATTGGACACGGATAATTGCAGATTTTGGTTATGAACGTTATGGGAAGAGAGTCACAAGCCAGAATTAGCTTTCACTGCAGGGAGATTGAAGCGATCCAGTCTTTAGCATCATGAGTGGCACAGATAGTGAAAGACGGTGAGAACGGGATAAGGAGTGTTGGATTTAAATGAGATTACTGATTACATTAACGTAGCAAATAAGGAGATCGATCAATGGTCCCTCGAGTTGCTGGAAGCAAACTGCAGGATGCAACCTGTAAGGCAAGTATTCCCCACAGAGTCGAGGAGACTCGTAAACGCAGGGACACGTTGAGGCCCTATTTACATTTCTTCATACCCTTGTATTTTGAATTGTACGTGGGAAATGCTTTGGCGAAGCAAGCGGCCGCATTGCTATCACATTCACAGACAAACTTCGCACATTTACCATTTTTACCTGAAAAGAAACAGAAAACGCATTATTTAGAACATATTGCCCATGGATTGTGAAGGAAATAATTTTCCAAGCCTCTCCTGGACCATACTCACTGTCGCAAATCACGGTCTTTTTTGAACAGGTGTACTCGTAGGGCATAACTTTGGGGTCCTTAATAATTTTGCAGCCGATTTTATTAGCCTTATCATAACATTTGTCGTGTGTCTGACAGCACCTGCAAGAACATGGGTCATGTCAGGTAGGAAACACTGCAACCATAATCAACACAACACTTTGACTGATGGTTTGCAGCAGCACAAACATCATATGCAGCAAAATAGTCCCGAGGTGATCAGAGCGGAACCAGCCTGAGCAGGTTTGAGATCCACATTGGACCTGTGGGCGGTGGGGTGGGAGACTCATTGTGGGATGGGAATACTTGCAACCAGGAGCTGCCTGAAGTCAGGCAGGAACAGTGAGGGCGGCACGGTGGCGCAGCGGTAGAGTTGCTGCCGGACAGCGCCAGTTACCCGGGTTCAATCCAGACCTCGGGTCATATCTGTGTGGAGTTTGCACGTTCTCCCTGTGACCCAATGAGTTTCCTCAGGCGCTAAACTCAGGTGCTCCAGTTTCCCCCCATACTGTGACTAGTGTGAACGATGGTTGGCATGGACCCGATGGGCCAAATGGCCTGTTTCCATACTGTATCTGTAAACTAGAATGGCTCCAAACCCTAGGCGACAATAAGTCAGTGGCACCCAAGAATATTTCATAAAACATACATTTCACAGCTCATGGGAAAATCTATTGGGATATTCTGAATGTGAAGAATGAACGGCCTGCAGTGAAGGTTCAATCCTGCAGCTTCAGTAAATGGAGACGAACAATTGTCTGGGCCAGAGCCAGCCCTGGCCTGCAATGTGTGGGACCCGGCTCCAGACAGACCTCTGCATCGACCCACCTGTCCAGATCATCCACCGGTTTCCCCTGTCCACCAAGCCCGCAGTAACATCCGTAGTTGTTGAACGTTAAAAGTGGGACGCTCCCTGGGATGGCACACTTAATCAACTTGTTGAACTGCAAGAGGCTTCTGGGCTGAAGGGACTCAGTGTCACCGCCGGCTACACCAGGGGGGAGGCAACCTGACAGAAACAAACACGTTAGAACATCAAGCGAGCAACATCCAAGGCAAGGCAGAGGCAGGGGAGAGACACGTTACCTGGGAGCAGAAGTACCAGAAGTAGCCCCAACATCTTAGTTTGCTGTGTCTAGTCCTGGAATCAATACTCTGAATGCTCAGCCCATGCTTTTTATAGTCAGCCTCGACCAACGTCCAGGTTCAGACCCCTGGATCACGTCATGGCATCTGTTAATGTGGATAAGATAAAGGCTAAACTTCCGTTGATACAGCTGGAGTCAAATTTGACTTGGGGGGGGGGGGTGAACTTGACTTGACTTGAATTTGACTGGGCTGGAGAAAACAAACTGCTCCGGACAGCTTGGAAATGGCGTAGTAGAGGTCAGGCTACACCTTGGCCGTGACGCTGTGTACAGTCAGATGGTCGTTAGTCAGTCTGGGCTTCCATGAAGGAGGCAATGGATTGGGCGGGTGGACGTGGATCTGTAGACAACCCTCATAGAGAGAAGAATACCGCAGTTGGCTCTTTTCATTGGGCCTTCAATTTTTGAAGGTGGATTACCCCTTGCGTGCCCGGAGTGTCGACTAGCAACAAAACGACAGATATATGCATGTACACATTTATGAAAGTGGGAGTTATTTTACAATTAGAACATTACAAATAGAACATTGCAGGAAAATTATTGCAAAGTTGAACAAACTTTCATCATGAAGCAACAACACTGGTTTTATTAGATATGATTAATTTGCAGGAGTGATCACTGGTGGAAGAGCAATATATTTTGCTGCACAGAAATTCAATTTGGGCTTATTTTCACTCAATAGCCACTAAAATGGATGTTAATGTTTAAGAAAGAACTGCAGATGCTGGAAAATTCGAAGGTAGACAAAAATGCTGGCGAAACGCAGTAAGTGAGGCAGTATCTATGGAGCTAAGCGATGTTTTGGGTCGAGACCCTTCTTCAGATGAATGTTAATGTTCACTCATCAATTCTAATTCACTGGGTGCTTGGGTTTAAAGTTTTTATTTGTATTTCAGTACAAATTTGTCGCTTAATCATCTTGGCATATTTGTAAATTGGCCCTAGTGTGTGTAGGATAGTGCTAGTGTGCGTGGATTGCAGGTCGGCGCATCCAACATCCATGGAACCATGCAGCAGCTGTGAAGCACACTCCCCCCTCCCACTCCCACATTGACCTTTCTGTCCTGGGCCTCCTCCATTGTCAGAGTGGGGCCAAACGAAAATTGGAGGAACAGCACCTCATATTTCACTCGGGCAGCTTACACCCTAGTGGGGAGGGGACGGGGAGTGGAGGTAGAAGATAACTTTAAATTGCTGCTCAATCAATTTTCATGCTGCTGATTTGTAAGCTATCCCAGCGAAATATCAGGTGCTGTTCCTCCAAATCACTTGTGGCCCCACTCTGCCAATGGAGGTGGCCCAGGACAGAAAGGTCAGGAAGGTCCCTGTAATCTGCCTATCAAACATCCCCTTACATGTATCCACCTCTCACTCGCCAGGGTTTGCCCTCCACCTCTCCAGCTTTCTCCCTCCCAACCACAATTAGTCTGAAGAAAGGTCCCAACCAGAATCTTCACCTATCCATGTTTTCCAGAGATGCTGCCTGATCCACTGAGTTACTCCGCGCACTTTTTGTCTTCCTTTTCATAACCAGCACCGGCTGCAGTTTCTTGTTTCTCCCTTTGAACCCACTAGGTTTCTTCATCTGTAAATGTGGCTCCACAATCACTGTCATTACCATTCTGTTCTGTAGGTCTTGGGGATGACCAAACTCACACTGTTCCCTACTACACTCCCTGTGTCTCCAGACACCCCCCCCCCCTTTGTACATGTGTGTCCAATCCCCACAAGCTTCCAGAGGAGGTTGTTGAGGCTGGGACTGTCCCATCGTTTGAGTGACAGACAGTTACATGGATGGGACAGGTTTGGAGGGATATGGACCAAGCGCAGGCAAGTGGGACTAATGTAGCTGGGACAGTGTTGGCTGGTTTGGGAAAGTTGGGCAACCCAGCAATTCAAATGACACCATGTTTCAGGAAGTGTTCCAATGGCCATTGGCGATACCACTTCTTTACATTCCATGAGTCGAGTGATTCATAACCAAATGTGTGCATTTGCATTTCATGAGACAAAGGCTGCTCTTAACTGTAACCACATTAAAATAATTTTTAATCTTTTCAAGAGATGTCCCAATCAAGAAGAGCAGTTTGAACAGCAAAGTGGAAGTTTTACATATGGTTCAGCTTCCGGAAGAAGAGGATAAGTTCTGTGGTTGTGAACGATTGCAGCAGGATCTGGATCGATTGACCAGGTGGACGGAGGAATGGTTGATGGAATTTAATACAGAGAACTGTGAGGTGTTACATTTTGGGACGTCGAACAAGGGCAGGACCTACACAGTAAAGGGGAGGCCTCTGGGTAGTGTTTTAGTGTTAAACTAAGTTATTTTGTCAGTCCAATTCAAGAAAACCATTGCTGCTAAAATCAATTCTTTATTCTGACAGCGCTGGAAACCTTCCAACACAGAACTAGATCTCTGGGGCAGGTCGAAAGAACTAATGTTTTGACACAACCATAACACATTATATAGGTATTAGACAATTATGAATGGAATGGCAAACTATTAACCAATCATTATGGTTTACCATACATTTAACTTATTTGTATTAACCAATCAACTAAATCCTTTCCAGAGATCGACACTATGTATAGTCACATGATTTCCCCTTTTACGGACCCTTTACAACCTTTTTCCCCTCTGAGGTTTTCTTTAACCTCTTTGCTCAAAATCATTTTATTTCAATGTGGTATAACCACAGAGAGATGAAACTAATTTTCAGAGAACACCTCTCAGAATATAAAATACACATCATACAGCAATCACACAATGCATACACACAAAACACATATTTTCACTTTTGGAAAAGAAAGTTATTTCTAAAACTTCAAATGTAAACAAAATCTAATACTCACAATCCTAATTAAACACAATGCACTTCACAAATAATTTGTCGGGAATAATAATACAACCTTATACGGTTATTCTAAATGTAGACTTTGCTGGTTCAGCCTGTGGCTCGGAAAATCAGCTGGTGCTTCATAAAATCAATTACATATTTTCACTTTTGGACAAAACACTTCCCTCAATGTCCTAGGGAATATCCTGTCAGGACCTGGAGACTTATCCACTTTTATATTTTTCAAAAGTGTCAGTACTTCTTTTACTTTGAAACTCATAGTATCCATAGCTACTCTACTAGTTTCCATTACCTCACAGAATTCAATATCCTTCTCCTTGGTGAATACCGACGAAAATAAATTGTTCAATATCTCCCCCATCTCTTTTGGCTCTGCAGATAGCTGCCCACTCTGTCTCTCCAATGGACCAATTTTATCCCTCGTTATCCTTTTGCTATTAATATAGCTGTAGAAACCCTTTGGATTTACTTTCACCTTACTTGCCAAAGCAACCTCATGTCTTCTTTTAGCTTTTCTAATTTCTTTCTTAAGATTCTTTTTACATTCCTTATACTCCTCAAGCACCTCATTTACTTCATGCTGCCTATAATTATTGTAGATCTCCCTCTTTTTCCGTACAAGATGTCCAATTTCCAGGGAAAACCAGGGCTCTTTCCAATTTTTACTGTTTCCTTTCAACCGAACAGGAACATAAAGATTCTGTACTCTTAAAATGTCCCCTTTAAATGTCCTCCATTTCTCTTCTACATCCTTCCCATAAAACAAAATGTCCCAGTTCACTCCTTTTAAATCATTTCGCATCTCATCAAAGTTAGCCTTTCTCCAATCAAAAATCTCAACCCTAGGTCCAGTTCTGACCCTCTCCATAATTATATTGAAACTAATGGTATTGTGATCACTGGACCCGAAGTGCTCCCCAACGCATACCTCCGCCACCTGTCCCGTCTCATTTCCTAACAGGAGGTCCAACACTGCCCCTCCTCTAGTAGGTACCTCTATGTATTGCTGCAAAAAACTATCCTGCACACATTTTACAAACTCTAAACCATCCAGCCCATTTACCGAATGTGTTTCCCAGTCTATGTGTGGAAAGTTGAAATCTCCCACAATCACTACTTTGTGCTTACTACTAATATCTGCTATCTCCTTACATATTTGCTCTTCCAATTCTCGATCCCCATTTGGCGGTCTATAATACACCCCTATAAGTGTTGCTACCCATTTCCCACTTCTCAGTTCCACCCAAATAGCCTCCCTAGATGAACCCTCCAATCTATCCTGCCAAAGCACTGCTGTAATATATTCCCTGACTAGTAATGCAACACCTCCACCTCTTGCTCCTCCAATTCTATCACACTTGAAGCAACGAAATCCGGGAATATTTAGTTTCCAATCACAGCCCTCCTGCAACCATGTTTCACTGATCGCCACAACATCATACTTCCAGGTGTCTATCCAGACTCTAAGCTCATCCACCTTTCTTACAATGCTCCTAGCATTAAAATATGCACATTTAAGAAACCCTCCGCCTCTTATTCTCTGTTTATTTCCTTTTTTTTTCTTTCTCTTCTTGTGCCCGAGTGCTTCCCTTTTCTGCTTCCTGCCTCTCATTCTGTCTACTAGCTTTCTCTATTTGAGTCCCTCGCCCCAACCATTCTAGTTTAAAGTCTCCCCAGTAGCATTTGCAAATTTCCCCGCCAGGATATTGGTCCCCCTCGGGTTCAAGTGCAACCCATCCTTTCTGTACAGGTCCCACCTTCCCCAACAGAAGTCCCAATGATCCAGAAACTTGAATCCCTGCCCTCTGCACCAGTCTTTCAGCCACGCATTTATCCTCCACCTCGCTCCATTCCTACTCTCACTGTCGCGTGGCACAGGCAGTAATCCTGAGATTGTTACCTTTTTGGTCCTTTTCCTTAACTCTCCTCCCAACTCCCTAAATCCTCCCTTGCCACCAAAATGGATAACCTCACATTTATCCACATTATACTGCATCTGCCAAACATTTGCCCACTCACCCAGCCTATCCAAGTCACCTTGCAGTCTCCTAGCATCCTCCTCACAGCTCCCCCCCTCTCCATACCCCCTGATCCCTTTAGCTACAAGGGCCACATCTAACTACCTCTGAAATATAGCCAATGAACTGGGGGGCAGTGTTAGCTGTGAGGAGGATGCTAGGAGACTGCAAGGTGACTTGGATAGGCTGGGTGAGTGGGCAAATGTTTGGCAGATGCAGTATAATGTGGATAAATGTGAGGTTATCCATTTTGGTGGCAAAAACAGGAAAGCAGACTATTATCTAAATGGTGGCCGATTGGGAAGGGGGAGATGCAGCGAGACCTGGGTGTCATGGTACACCAGTCATTGAAGGTAGGCATGCAGGTGCAGCAGGCAGTAAAGAAAGCGAATGGTATGTTAGCTTTCATTGCAAAAGGATTTGAGTATAGGAGCAGGGAAGTTCTACTGCAGTTGTACAGGGTCTTGGTGAGACCACACCTGGAGTATTGCGTACAGTTTTGGTCTCCAAATCTGAGGAAGGACATTATTGCCATAGAGGGAGTGCAGAGACGGTTCACCAGACTGATTCCTGGGATGTCAGGACTGTCCTATGAAGAAAGACTGGATAGACTTGGTTTATACTCTCTAGAATTTAGGAGATTGAGAGGGGATCTTATAGAAACTTACAAAATTCTTAAGGGGTTGGACAGGCTAGATGCAGGAAGATTGTTCCCGATGTTAGGGAAGTCCAGGACAAGGGGTCACAGCTTAAGGATAAGGGGGAAATCCTTTGAAACCGAGTTGAGAAGAACTTTTTTCACACAGAGAGTGGTGAATCTCTGGAACTCTCTGCCACAGAGCGTAGTTGAGGCCAGTTCATTGGCTATATTTAAGAGGGAGTTAGATGTGGCCCTTGTGGCTAAGGGGATCAGGGGGTATGGAGAGAAGGCAGGTACGGGATACTGAGTTGGATGATCAGCCATGATCATATTGAATGGCGGTGCAGGCTCGAAGGGCCGAATGGCCTACTCCTGCACCTAATTTCTATGTTTCTATGTTTCTATGGCTCGAAGGGCAAAATGGCCTACTCCTGCACCTGTTGTCTATTGTCTATAATATCATCAAAATGTGGCCCAACCAGTTTTGTGCGGCTGCCAAATAATTGTCGACTTTTCTACTCAATGCCTTTCTTGATATCAAGGCAAAGAGGTATATTTTTACAACCTTGTCAGCATATGTTGACACTCTAAGGGAGTTGTAGACTGACAACCCAAGATCCCTGGGCCAAAAGGTCCTGCCATTTTCTGTATACTTTTCTCTTACATTTGACCTCTCAAAGTTAACTTTTATGTGTTGTGTTGCTTTTTTGAGTATGGCTGTATGGTAATCGAGTTTCACTGTACCTTAATTGGTATACGTGACAATAAACAGACCTTGAAAGTGCAACATTCCCCTCAATGTCCAGATTAAACTGTAGCTTACTTCTTACTCAAAATACCAATTTCTTCACTAACAGCTAACAGTGGCCTGTTTCCTTTATCATCGTTACTTTCCTACATATCTATAATTCATTTGTTCTATATCACCATCTATATCTCTCGTTTCCCTTTCTCCTGTCTCCTGACTCCTGACCCGAAACGTCACCCACTCTTTCTCGTGTTCAAGAAGAAACTGCAGATGCTGGAAAATCGAAGGTACACAAAAATGCTGGAGAAACTCAGCAGGTGCAGCAGCATCTATAGAGCGAAGGAAATAGGTAACGTTTCGGAAGAAGGATTTCGGCCCGAAACGTCACCTATTTCCTTCGCTCCATAGATGCTGCTGCACCCGCTGAGTTTCTCCAGCATTTTTGTGTACCCACTCTTTCTCTCCGGAGATGCTGCCTGTCCCGCTGAGTTACTCCAGCTCTTTGTGTTTATCACAGGTTTGCTGTTGGCTTATATAAGTTGCTCTACCGTGTAGATGCGAAACTAGTCCAACAGAACCACTAATCGTCGGGCTGGAGGGCCTGTTTCAACGTTGTATCTCTAAACTAAACCGAACCTGGTGGATCCCGCACATAATTCACATCCTCAACAGCTGAAGTACTTACCACGGAGTGTGGCACGAAGTGGCAGGTCCAGAAACTGGAGACACGGAGCAGGGCAGGTGATGCCACGGGTTGAAACAGGAAGGGTGGGTGCGGGCGTGACTAGGGCGGCGAAATATAAATGCAATTGGGATGTGGAAATGATATGCTGACACCTCATGAGACGAGGGTGTGTGTGTGTGGGTGTATGTGTGTGGGTGTGTGTCTGTCTCTCTCACTCACTCACCATTCACCCGCTCACCAGATAACCTCGTGTAAAGCTCATGTCCATGGCCACCCATATATCACCCCTTCACAACCATCGTTCACCCACCTCCCACCTCTGACAAGCGATCTTCAGCCTGAACATAGACACAAAAAGCTGGAGTGACTCAGCGGGACAGGCAGCTTCTCTGGAGAGAAGGAATGGGTGACTTTGGGAATGTTGTGCCAACTTCAGGAGTGGAGTCTGTGCCCTAATACTGGAATGGTGATGATGTCCGGCCGACTATAACTGGACAGATAACAGACCCACTGGCATTAACTAACCCGGCAACCTCCCTGTATCCACATTTGCTTTGGGACATACAACATCTTACACTCATCGAGTGAATCCTGAGCTGCCAATTTTCATTTTCTTGTTTTGCTTGAGATGGAAGTTAGTCTAGTTTACAGATACAGAACGGAAACAGGCCCTTCGGCTCACCGGGTCCGCACCGACCAACGATCCCCACACATTACCCTACGCACACTAGGACCAATTTAACCTACAGCCCTGCGCGCCTTTGGAGTGTGGGACGAACCCGAAGATCTCGGAGAAAACACAAGCGGTCACGGGGAGAATGTACAAACTCCGTACAGACAGCACCCGTGGTCAGGATCGATCCCGGGTCTCTGGCGCTGCAAGGCAGCAACTCTATCGCTGCGCCACCGTGCCGCCCATAATTCCTCACCGCTATCTCAAGTTCTCACTGTTTCATTCGCAAAACCAACACTTTAAAATAAATGTTACAATACATTTGGACGGGTACACGGATAGGAAAGGTTTCGTGGGATGTGGGCCAAATGCGGGCAGGTGAGGCCATAATTCCCGTGCAAGTGGAATGGTAACCCCACGTTCTCGGGGAGGGGAGGGCGTAGAGAGAGGCAGGTGAACTTTATGAAGAAGGACAAGCGTGGTGGTGCAGCCAGCGGTACGGTTGTTCCCTAACGGCGCCAGAGGCCCGGGGTTGATCCTGGCCACGGGTGCTGTCACTACATAGTCTGTACGTCCTTCCTGTGACCGCGTGGGTTTATTCCGGGTGCTCCGGCTTCCTCCCACATTCAAAAGGTGTCGATGGTGGGTGTGAGTGAATTGGCTTCCGTAAATTGTACCCAGGATGTGGGATAGAACTCGTGTCTGAAGAACCTGTTTACACGCGGTATCTCTAAACTAAATTAAACTAAACTTAACTAAATTAAAGTTCCCGACCCAAAATGCCACTTATCACAGAGATGCGACTTGACCCCATGAGTTACTCCAGCACTCTGTGTCCTGTCAGGTACAGGTTAGGTTGGCCACCCTGTCTAAGGTTTGCCAGTTGAGTTGAGAAGATCCAAGAGAAGTCCCAGCCCATACTTGCTTTGACGGTTCTTTCTTGCTGTGACATTTGTGGTTTGACACAAGAGTGAGACACAAGAAATGAGACACCATGCAACCTTGAACATGCTCAAATCATTTTAATAGATTATAGAAAATACACGACCACCACCTTCGTTAACTGAGCCACAGACAATGTCATTAAGAATGACCATTAGATACGATCATTGCAGGATTTAGTAGTGACAGCATTAATTAGAAGAAAGCCCTGGACTGAGGGTGTGAACATCCCAATAGGATGTAAACCTGGATTTTCAATAGGATTCCCAAATGCTGCTACATTCATATTTTGGAGAGGGAGTGAGGATATTGGACACGGATAATTGCAGATTTTGGTTATGAACGTTATGGGAAGAGACACAAACCAGAATTAGCTTTCCCTGCAGGGAGATTGAAGCGATCCAGTCTTTAGCATCATGAGTGGCACAGATAGTGAAAGACGGTGAGAACGGGATAAGGAGTGTTGGATTTAAATGAGATTACTGATTACATTAACGTAGCAAATAAGGAGATCGATCTATGGTCCCTCGAGTTGCTGGAAGCAAACTGCAGGATGCAACCTGTAAGGCAAGTATCCCCCACAGAGTCGAGGAGACTCGTAAACGCAGGGACACGTTGAGGCCCTATTTACATTTCTTCATACCCTTGTATTTTGGATTGTACGTGGGAAATGCTTTGGCGAAGCAAGCGGCCGCATTGCTATCACATTCACAGACAAACTTCGCACATTTACCATTTTTACCTGAAAAGAAACGGAAAACGCATTATTTAGAGCATATTGCCCATGGATTGTGAAGGAAATAATTTTCCAAGCCTCTCCTGGACCATACTCACTGTCGCAAATCACGGTCTTTTTTGAACAGGTGTACTCGTAGGGCATAACTTTGGGGTCCTTAATAATTTTGCAGCCGATTTTCTTAGCCGCGCCATAACATTTGTCGTGTGTCTGACAGCACCTGCAAGAACATGGGTCATGTCAGGTAGGAAACACTGCAACCATAATCAACACAACACTTTGACTGATGGTTTGCAGCAGCACAAACATCATATGCAGCAAAATAGTCCCGAGGTGATCAGAGCGGAACCAGCCTGAGCAGGTTTGAGATCCACATTGGACCTGTGGGCGGTGGGGTGGGAGACTCATTGTGGGATGGGAATACTTGCAAACCAGGAGCTGCCTGAAGTGAGGCAGGAACAGTGAGGGCGGCACGGTGGCGCAGCGGTTGAGTTGCTGCCTGACAGCGCCAGTTACCCGGGTTCAATCCAAACCTCGGGTCATATCTGTGTGGAGTTTGCACGTTCTCCCTGTGACCCAATGAGTTTCCTCAGGCGCTAAACTCAGGTGCTCCAGTTTCCCCCCATACTGTGACTAGTGTGAACGATGGTTGGCATGGACCCGATGGGCCAAATGGCCTGTTTCCATACTGTATCTGTAAACTAGAATGGCTCCAAACCCTAGGCGACAATAAGTCAGTGGCACCCAAGAATATTTCATAAAACATACATTTCACAGCTCATGGGAAAATCTATTGGGATATTCTGAATGTGAAGAATGAACGGCCTGCAGTGAAGGTTCAATCCTGCAGCTTCAGTAAATGGAGACGAACAATTGTCTGGGCCAGAGCCAGCCCTGGCCTGCAATGTGTGTGACCCGGCTCCAGACAGACCTCTGCATCGACCCACCTGTCCAGATCATCCACCGGTTTCCCCTGTCCACCAAGCCCGCAGTAACATCCGTAGCCGTTGAACGTTAAAAGTGGGATGCTCCCTGGGATGGCGCACTTAATCAAGTTGTTGAACTGCAAGAGGTTTCTGGGCTGAAGGGACTCAGTGTCACCGCCGGCTACACCAGGGGGGAGGCAACCTGACAGAAACAAACATGTTAGAACATCAAGCGAGCAACATCCAAGGCAAGGCAGAGGCGGGGGAGAGACACGTTACCTGGGAGCAGAAGTACCAGAAGTAGCCCCAACATCTTCGTTTGCTGTGTCTAGTCCTGGAATCAATACTCTGAATGCTCAGCCCATGCTTTTTATAGTCAGCCTCGACCAACGTCCAGGTTCAGACCCCTGGATCACGTCATGGCATCTGTTAATGTGGATAAGATAAAGGCTAAACTTCCGTTGATACAGCTGGAGTCAAATTTGACTTGGGGGGAGGGGGGTGAACTTGACTTGACTTGAGTTTGACTGGGCTGGAGAAAACAAACTGCTCCGGACAGCTTGGGAATGGCGTAGTAGAGGTCAGGCTACACCTTGGCCGTGACGCTGTGCACAGTCAGATGGTCGTTAGTCAGTCTGGGCTTCCATGAAGGAGGCACTGGATTGGGCGGGTGGACGTGGATCTGTAGACAACCCTCATAGAGAGAAGAATAGCGCAGTTGGCTCTTTTCATTGGGCCTTCACTTTTTGAAGGTGGATTACCCCTTGCGTGCCGGGAGTGTCGACTAGCAATAAACGACAGATATATGCATGCACACATTTATGAAAGTGGGAGTTATTTTACAATTAGAACATTACAAATAGAACATTGCAGGAAAATTATTGCAAAGTTGAACAAACTTTCATCATAAAGCAACAACACTGGTTTTATTAGATATGATTAATTTGCAGGAGTGATCACTGGTGGAAGAGCAATATATTTTGCTGCACAGAAATTCAATTTGGGCTTATTTTCACTCAATAGCCACTAAAATGGATGTTAATGTTTAAGAAAGAACTGCAGATGCTGGAAAATTCGAAGGTAGACAAAAATGCTGGCGAAACGCAGTAAGTGAGGCAGTATCTATGGAGCTAAGCGATGTTTTGGGTCGAGACCCTTCTTCAGATGAATGTTAATGTTCACTCATCAATTCTAATTCACTGGGTGCTTGGGTTTAAAGTTTTTATTTGTATTTCAGTACAAATTTGTCGCTTAATCATCTTGGCATATTTGTAAATTGGCCCTAGTGTGTGTAGGATAGTGCTAGTATGCGTGGATTGCAGGTCGGCGCATCCAACATCCATGGAACCATGCAGCAGCTGTGAAGCACACACCCCCCTCCCACTCCCACATTGACCTTTCTGTCCTGGGCCTCCTCCATTGTCAGAGTGGGGCCAAACGAAAATTGGAGGAACAACACCTCATATTTCACTCGGGCAGCTTACACCCCAGTGGGGAGGGGACGGGGAGTGGAGGTAGAAGATAACTTAAAATTAGTCAATCAATGTTCATGCTGCTGATTTGTAAGCTATCCCAGCGAAATATCAGGTGCTGTTCCTCCAAATCACTTGTGGCCCCACTCTGCCAATGGAGGAGGCCCAGGACAGAAAGGTCAGGAAGGTCCCTGTAATCTGCCTATCAAACATCCCCTTACATGTATCCACCTATCACTCACCAGGCTTTGCCCTCCACCTCTCCAGCTTTCTCCCTCTCCAACCACAATTAGTCTGAAGAAAGATCCCAACCAGAATCTTCACCTATCCATGTTTTCCAGAGATGCTGCCTGATCCACTGAGTTACTCCGCGCACTTTTTGTCTTCCTTTTTGTAACCAGCACCGGCTGCAGTTTCTTGTTTTCCCCTTTGAACCCACTAGGTTTCTTCATCTGTAAATGTGGCTCCACAATCACTGTCATTACCATTCTGTTCTGTAGGTCTTGGGGATGACCAAACACACACTGTTTCCTACTACACTCCCTGTGTCTCCAGACACCCCCCTTTGTACGTGTGTGTCCAATCCCCACAAGCTTCCAGAGGAGGTTGTTGAGGCTGGGACTGTCCCACCGTTTGAGTGACAGACAGTTACATGGATGGGACAGGTTTGGAGGGATATGGACCAAGCACAGGCAAGTGGGACTAATGTAGCTGGGACATTGTTGGCTGGTTTGGGCAAGTTGGGCAACCCAGCAATTCAAATGACACCATGTTTCAGGAAGTGTTCCAATGGCCATTGGCGATACCACTTCTTTACATTCCATGAGTCGAGTGATTCATAACCAAATGTGTGCATTTGCATTTCATGAGACAAAGGCTGCTCTTAACTGTAACCACATTAAAATAATTTTTAATCTTTTCAAGAGATGTCCCAATCAAGAAGAGCAGTTTGAACAGCAAAGTGGAAGTTTTACATATGGTTCAGCTTCCGGAAGAAGAGGATAAGTTCTGTGGTTGTGAACGATTGCAGCAGGATCTGGATCGATTGACCAGGTGGACGGAGGAATGGTTGATGGAATTTAATACAGAGAACTGTGAGGTGTTACATTTTGGGACGTCGAACAAGAGCAGGACCTACACAGTAAAGGGGAGGCCTCTGGGTAGTGTTTTAGTGTTAAACTAAGTTATTTTGTCAGTCCAATTCAAGAAAACCATTGCTGCTAAAATCAATTCTTTATTCTGACAGCGCTGGAAACCTTCCAACACAGAACTAGATCTCTGGGGCAGGTCGAAAGAACTAATGTTTTGACACAACCATAACACATTATATAGGTATTAGACAATTATGAATGGAATGGCAAACTATTAACCAATCATTATGGTTTACCATACATTTAACTTATTTGCATTAACCAATCAACTAAATCCTTTCCAGTGATCGACACTATGTATAGTCACATGATTTCCCCTTTTACGGACCCTTTACAACCTTTTTCCCCTCTGAGGTTTTCTTTAACCTCTTTGCTCAAAATCATTTTATTTCAATGTGGTATAACCACAGAGATATAAAACTAATTTTCAAAGAACACCTCTCAGAATATAAAATACACATCATACAGCAATCACACAATGCATACACACAAAACACATATTTTCACTTTTGGAAAAGAAAGTTATTTCTAAAACTTCAAATGTAAACAAAATCTAATACTCACAATCCTAATTAAACACAATGCACTTCACAAATAATTTGTCGGGAATAATAATACAACCTTATACGGTTATTCTAAATGTAGACTTTGCTGGTTCAGCCTGTGGCTCGGAAAATCAGCTGGTGCTTCATAAAATCAATTACATATTTTCACTTTTGGACAAAACACTTCCCTCAATGTCCTAGGGAATATCCTGTCAGGACCTGGAGACTTATCCACTTTTATATTTTTCAAAAGTGTCAGTACTTCTTTTACTTTGAAACTCATAGTATCCATAGCTACTCTACTAGTTTCCATTACCTCACAGAATTCAATATCCTTCTCCTTGGTGAATACCGACGAAAATAAATTGTTCAATATCTCCCCCATCTCTTTTGGCTCTGCAGATAGCTGCCCACTCTGTCTTTCCAATGGACCAATTTTATCCCTCGTTATCCTTTTGCTATTAATATAGCTGTAGAAACCCTTTGGATTTACTTTCACCTTACTTGCCAAAGCAACCTCATGTCTTCTTTTAGCTTTTCTAATTTCTTTCTTAAGATTCTTTTTACATTCCTTATACTCCTCAAGCACCTCATTTACTTCATGCTGCCTATAATTATTGTAGATCTCCCTCTTTTTCCGAACAAGATGTCCAATTTCCCTTGAAAACCAGGGCTCTTTCCAGTTTTTACTGTTTCCTTTCAACCGAACAGGAACATAAAGATTCTGTACTCTTAAAATTTCCCCTTTAAATGTCCTCCATTTCTCTTCTACATCCTTCCCATAAAACAAAATGTCCCAGTTCACTCCTTTTAAATCATTTCGCATCTCATCAAAGTTAGCCTTTCTCCAATCAAAAATCTCAACCCTAGGTCCAGTTCTGACCCTCTCCATAATTATATTGAAACTAATGGTATTGTGATCACTGGACCCGAAGTGCTCCCCAACGCATACCTCCGCCACCTGTCCCGTCTCATTTCCTAACAGGAGGTCCAACACTGCCCCTCCTCTAGTAGGTACCTATATGTATTGCTGCAAAAAACTATCCTGCACACATTTTACAAACTCCAAACCATCCAGCCCATTTACCGAATGTGTTTCCCAGTCTATGTGTGGAAAGTTGAAATCTCCCACAATCACTACTTTGTGCTTACTACTAATATCTGCTATCTCCTTACATATTTGCTCTTCCAATTCTCGATCCCCCATTTGGCGGTCTATAATACACCCCTATAAGTGTTTGCTACCCCTTTCCCACTTCTCAGTTCCACCCAAATAGCCTCCCTAGATGAACCCTCCAATCTATCCTGCCAAAGCACTGCTGTAATATCTTCCCTGACATCCCTAGTAATGCAACACCTCCAACTCTTGCCCCTCCAATTCTATCACACTTGAAGCAACGAAATCCGGGAATATTTAGTTTCCAATCACAGCCCTCCTGCAACCATGTTTCACTGATCGCCACAACATCATACTTCCAGGTGTCTATCCAGACTCTAAGCTCATCCACCTTTCTTACAATGCTCCTAGCATTAAAATATGCACATTTAAGAAACCCTCCGCCTCTTATTCTCTGTTTATTTCCTTTTTTTTTCTTTCTCTTCTTGTGCCCGAGTGCTTCCCTTTTCTGCTTCCTGCCTCTCATTCTGTCTACTAGCTTTCTCTATTTGAGTCCCTCGCCCCAACCATTCTAGTTTAAAGTCTCCCCAGTAGCATTTGCAAATTTCCCCGCCAGGATATTGGTCCCCCTCGGGTTCAAGTGCAACCCATCCTTTCTGTACAGGTCCCACCTTCCCCAACAGAAGTCCCAATGATCCAGAAACTTGAATCCCTGCCCTCTGCACCAGTCTTTCAGCCACGCATTTATCCTCCACCTCGCTCCATTCCTACTCTCACTGTCGTGTGGCACAGGCAGTAATCCTGAGATTGTTACCTTTTTGGTCCTTTTCCTTAACTCTCCTCCCAACTCCCTAAATCCTCCCTTCAGGACCTCTTCCCTTTTTTTACCTATGTCATTGGTACCTATATGTACCACAACCTCGGGCTCCTCTCCCTCTGATTTCAGGATATCTTGGACGCGTTGAGACACGTCCGAGACCTTGGCACCAGGGAGGCAGACCACCATCCTGGTCTCCCGACTGCGTCCACAGAATCGCATATCCGACCCCCTAACAATAGAGTCCCCAATTACTATTGCCCTCCCTCCCCCTTCCACTCTCCCTCCCCACTATTTCCCCTCTCTCCCCCCCCCCCCCCCCACCCTCCCCTCCCTCCCCCACACTTTTCCCCTCCCCTTCCCTGCCCCCCATCTCCCTCCCCCTCCGCCACACCTCTCTCTCTCTCCCCCTCCCCATCCCTCTCTCCCCCCTCCCCATCCCTCTTGCCCCCTCCCCATCCCTCTCTCCACCCCTCCATCTTCCTCACCTCACCCCTCCATCTCCTCACCCCTCTCTCTCAACCCCCACTCACTCCCACCACCACCCCTCTCTCACCACCCCTCTTCCCTCTCCCCCTTCCCTCCCCACCCCCTTCCCTCTCTCCCGTGCCCTCCCTCTCCCCCTCCCCACTCCTCCCCCTCCATTCACACTCTTCCCCTCCACCCCCTACCCTTGGGGCCCTTGTGGCTAAGGGGATCAGAGGGTATGGAGAGAAGGCAGGTACGGGACACTGAGTTGGATAATCATCAGCCATGATCATATTGAATGGCGATGCAGACTCGAAGGGGCCGAATGGCCTACTCCTGCACCTAATTTCTATGTTTCTATCTCCCTCCTCGCCTCCCCCCCCTCTCTCCCCCACACCTCTCCCCCCTCCCCACCCCCTCTCTCCATCTCCCTCTCTCCATCTCTCTCTCATCACCCCTCTCCCTCTCCCTCTCCCTCTCCCCCCCCACCCCCATCCCTCCCCCCCCCCCTTCCCTCTCTCCCCACCCCCTTCCCCTACCCCTCTTGACCACTTCTCTCCACCTCCTCCTCCTACCCTCCCCTCCCCACTCTTTCCACACTCTCCCTCCACTCCATCCCTCTCCCCTCCCCCCCCTCACTCTCCCCCTCCCTCCCCCCTCTCCCCCACACCTTCCCACTACCCCTCTGTCCCTCTTCTATCACTCCCCCTACCCCTCCCCTCCCCACTCTCTACCACTCCCCCCCCCCCTCCCTCCCCACTATTTCCCCTCTCTCCCCCACCCCTCTCCCCTCCCCTCCCTGGTTAGTGTGGTTAGTGTGAGGGTGATGCCCAGCGGGTCTGCACTTGGTCTAGTATCTAATAAAACCAGTGTTGTTGCTTCATGATGAAAGTTTGTTCAACTTTGCAATAATTCTCCTGCAATGTTCTATTTGCAATGTTCTAATTGTAAAATAACCCCCACTTTCATAAATGTGTACATGCATATATCTGTCGTTTTGTTGCTAGTAGACACTCCCGGCACACAAGGGGTAATCCACCTTCAAAAATTGAAGGCCAAAAGGAAAGAGACAACTGCGGTATTCTTCTCTCTATGAGGGTTGTCTACAGATCCACGTCCACCCGCCCAATCCAGTGCCTCCTTCATGGAAGCCCAGACTGACTAACGACCATCTGACTATGGACAGCGTCACGGCCAAGGTGTAGCCTGACCTGCACCACCCCATTTCCAAGCTGTCCGGAGCAGTTTGTTTTCTCCAGCCCAGTCAAACTCAAGTCAAGTCAAGTTCACCCCCCCCCCCCCCCCCCCCCCCCCCAATTCAAATTTGACTCCAGCTGTATCAACGGACGTTTAGCCTTTATCTTATCCACATTAACAGATGCCATGACGTGATCCAGGGGTCTGAACCTGGACGTTGGTTGACTATAAAAAGCATGGGCTGAGCATTCAGAGTATTGATTCCAGGATTAGACACAGCAAACTAAGATGTTGGGGCTACTTCTGGTACTTCTGCTCCCAGGTAACGTGTCTCTCCCCCGCCTCAGCCTTGCCTTGGATGTTGCTCGCTTGATGTTCTAACGTGTTTGTTTCTGTCAGGTTGCCTCCCCCCTGGTGTAGCCGGCGGTGACACTGAGTCCCTTCAGCCCAGAGACCTCTGGCGGTTCAACAAGTTGATTAAGTGCGCCATACCAGGGAGCATCCCACTTTTAACCTTCAACAACTACGGATGTTACTGCGGGCTTGGTGGACAGGGGGAACCGGTGGATGATCTGGACAGGTGGGTCAATGCAGAGGTCTGTCTGGAGCCGGGTCACACACATTGCAGGCCAGGGCTGGCTCTGGCCCAGACAATAGTTTGTCTACATTTACTGAAGCTGCAGGATTGAACCTTCACTGCAGGCCGTTCATTCTTCACATTCAGAATATCCCAATAGATTTTCCCATGAGCTGTGAAATGTATGTTTTATGAAATATTCTTGGGTGCCACTGACTTATTGTCGCCTAGGGTTTGGAGCCATTCTAGTTTACAGATACAGTATGGAAACAGGCCATTTGGCCCATCGGGTCCATGCCAACCATCGTTCACACTAGTCACAGTCCCGGCACACAAGGGGTAATTTACAGAGCACAATTAACCTACAAACCCACACGTCTTTGGGGTATGGGGGGGGGAAACTGGAGCACCTGAGTTTAGCACCTGAGGAAACTCATTGGGTCACAGGGAGAACGTGCAAACTCCACACAGATATGACCCGAGGTCTGGATTGAACCCGGGTAACAGCAACTCTACCGCTGCGCCACCGTGCCGCCCTCACTGTTCCTGCCTGACTTCAGGCAGCTCCTGGTTGCAAGCATTCCCATCCCACAATGAGTCTCCCACCCCACCGCCCACAGGTCCAATGTGGATCTCAAACCTGCTCAGGCTGGTTCCGCTCTGATCACCTCGGGACTATTTTGCTGCATATGATGTTTGTGCTGCTGCAAACCATCAGTCAAAGTGTTGTGTTGATCATGGTTGCAGTGTTTCCTACCTGACATGACCCATGTTTTTGCAGGTGCTGTCAGACACACGACAAATGTTATGGCGCGGCTTCGAAAATGGGCTGCACATTTCTCAAGAACCCCAAAGCTGTGGGCTACAAGTTCACCTGTTCAGAAAAGACCGTCACTTGCGACAGTGAGTATGGTCCAGGAGATGCTTGGAAAATTCTTTTCTTCACAATCCATGGGCAATATGTTCTAAATAATGCGTTTTCTGTTTCTTTTCAGGTAAAAATAATAAATGTGCGAAGTTTGTCTGTGAATGTGATAGCAATGCGGCCGCTTGCTTCGCCAAAGCATTTCCCACGTACAATCCAAAATACAAGGGTATGAAGAAATGTAAATAGGGCCTCAACGTGTCCCTGCGTTTACGAGTCTCCTCGACTCTGTGGGGAATACTTGCCTTACAGGTTGCATCCTGCAGTTTGCTTCCAGCAACTCGAGGGACCATAGATCGATCTCCTTATTTGTTACAATGATCGTATCTAATGGTCATTCTTAATGACATTGTCTGTGGCTCAGTTAACGAAGGTGGTGGTCGTGTATTTTCTATAATCTATTAAAATGATTTGAGCATGTTCAAGATTGCATGGTGTCTCATTTCTTGTGTCTCACTCTTGTGTCAAACCACAAATGTCACAGCAAGAAAGAACCGTCAAAGCAAGTATGGGCTGGGACTTCTCTTGGATCTTCTCCATTCAACTGGCAAACATAACCTGTACCTGACAGGACACCAAGCGCTGGAGTAACTCATTGAGTCGTTGCATCTCTGTGATATGTGACATTTTGGGTTGGGATTCTTAGTTGAGTTAAGATTAGTTTAGTTTAGGTTAGACTCTACATATCAGGTCAATCTACATATAGATTGGGTGAATCAAATTGGCAGGGGTGCTGAGGAAGAGGATTTCTCGGAATGTATGCAGGATAGTTTTCTAAACCAACATGTAGAAGAACCAACAAGAGAGCAGTCTATTCTAGACTGGGTATTGAGTAATGAGGAAGGGTTAGTTAGCAGTCTTGTTGTGCGTGGCCCCTTGGGCAAGAGTGACCATAATATGGTTCAGTTCTTCATTAGGATGGAGAGTGACATTGTTAATTCAGAAACAAGGGTCCTGAACTTAAAGAAAGGTGACTTTGAGGGTATGAGACGTGAATTGGCCAAGATAGACTGGCAAATGATTCTTAAAGGGTTGACGGTGGATATGCAATGGAAGGCATTTACAAACTGCATGGATGAACTACAACAAGTGTTCATCCCAGTTGGGCAAAATAATAAATCAGGGAAGGTAGTGCATCCGTGGATAACAAGGGAAATCAGGGATAGTATCAAAACAAAAGATGAAGCCTACAAATTAGCCAGAACAAGCAGCCTACCAGAGGACTGGGAGAAATTCAGTCCAGCAGAGGAGGACAAAAGACTTAATTAGGAAAGGGAAAATAGAATATGAAAGAAAACTGGCAGGGAACATAAAAACTGACTGCAAAAGTTTTTATAGATATGTGAAGAGGAAAAGATTAATTAAAACAAATGTAGGTCCCTTGCAGTCAGAAACAGGCGAATTGATCAGCCATGATCATATTAAATGGCGGTGCAGGCTCGAAGGGCCGAATGGCCTACTCCTGCACCTAATTTCTATGTTTCTATGGAACAAGGACATGGCAGACCAATTGAATAACTACTTTGGTTCTGTCTTCACTAAGGAAGATATAAATAATCTGCCGGAAATAGCAAGCGACCAGGGGTTAAATGAGATGGAGGAACTGAGTGAAATCCAGGTTAGCCAGGACGTGGCGTTAGGTAAATGGAATGGATTAAAGGCCGATAAATACCCAGGGACAGATAAGTTGCATCCCAGAGTACTTAAGGAAGTAGCCGCAGAAATAGTGGATGCATTAGTGATAATTTTTCAAAACTCTTTAGATTCTGGAGATTAGTATACAAACTTAAAGCACACAGTATTGGGGGTTCAGTATTGATGTGGATAGAGAACTGGCTAGCAGACAGGAGCAAAGAGTAGGAGTAAAGGGGTCCTTTTCATAATGGCAGGCAGTGACTAGTGGGGTACCGCAAGGCTCAGTGCTGGGACCCCAGCTATTTACAATATATATTAATGATCTGGATGAGGGAATTGAATGCAACATCTCCAAGTTTGCGGATGACACGAAGCTGGGGGGCAGTGTTTGCTGTGAGGAGGATGCTAGGAGGCTGCAAGGTGACTTGGATAGGTTGGGTGAGTGGGCAAATGCATGGCAGATGCAGCATAATGTGGATAAATGTGAGGTTATCCACTTTGGTGGCAAAAACAAGAAAGTAGACTATTATCTGAATGGTGGCCGATTAGGAAAAGGGGAGATGCAACGAGACCTGGGTGTCATGGTACACCAGTCATTGAAAGTAGGAATGCAGGTGCAGCAGGCAATGAAGAAAGCAAATGGTATGTTAGCATTCATAGCAAAAGGATTTGAGTATAAGAGCAGGGAGGTTCTACTGCAGTTATACAGGGTCTTGGTGGGACCACACCTGGAGTATTGCATACAGTTTTGGTCTCCTAATCTGAGGAAAGACATTCTTGCCATAGAGGGAGTACAGAGAAGGTTCACCAGACTGATTCCTGGGATGGAGGGGGGATCTTATAGAAACTTACAAAATTCTTAAGGGGTTGGACAGGCTAGATGCAGGAAGATTATTCCCGATGTTGGGGAAGTCCAGAACTAGGGGTCACAGTTTAAGGATAAGAGGGAAGTCTTTTAGGACCGAGATGAGAAAATCATTTTTTAGACAGAGAGTGGTGAATCTGTGGAATTCTCTGCCACAGAAGGTAGTTGAGGCCAGTTCATTGGCTATATTTAAGAGGGAGTTAGATGTGGCCCTTGTGGCTAAAGGGATCAGGGGGAATGGAGAGAAGGCAGGGATGGGATACTGAGTTGGATGATCAGCCATGATCATATCGAATGGCGGTGCAGGCTCGAAGGGCCGAATGGCCTACTCCTGCACCTATTTTCTATGTTTCTATGTTTAGAGATGCAACGTGGAAACAGGCCCTTTAACCCACCAAGTCCACGCTGATCAGTGATCACCGCACACTATCCCACACCCAAGGGGCAATTTACGGAAGCCAATTAACCAGCTGGTCTAAACCAGCATCTGCACTTTCTTCCTTCAATGTACAATGGCCAATTTCTATCCTACACTCATAAGGACAATATTACTGAAACCAATTAACCTAAAGACTCTGCACATCAACTGGAGCACCAGGAGAAGTCCCACACAGTCACAGGGAGAAGGTACAAACTCCTTACAGCAGCGCCCATGGTCAGGATCAAACATGGGTCTCTGGCTAGATTGATAGACCACTGGGATTTCTTCTGAGGTAAGGGTGACTTGTACAAAAGCGGCGGGTTACACATTAACTGGAGGGGGACCAATGTTCTGGCAGGCAGGTTTGCTAGTGCTACAGGTGCGGTTTGAAACTAAATAGTGGGAGGGAGGGATTAACAAATTGGGAGTATAAAGATGGAGTTGAAGGGGAAGTGAGTACAGGAACAGTTATAAAAGATTTCAGAATTAATGGGAAGGTAAGTTGGAGAAGGGATAAGAGAGTAAGGTCAGGGCCAATTGCGAGCGGTGTGAGAGGGGAGGTGAATACCGAGGTCAAAGTGTTGAATATGAATGCGCGAAGTATAAGAAATAAAGTGGACGAGCTTGAGGCTCAGTTAGAAATTGGAAGTATGATGTTGTGGGAATTACAGAGACATGACTGCAAGAGGGCCAGGGTTGGGTACTGAATATTCAAGGGTATACCTCCTATCGAAAAGACAGACAGGTGCGCAGAGGGGTTGGGGTAGCTGTTGGTAAGGAATGAAATGCAAGGGGTGACATTGAAACAGGAGATGTGGAGTCAGTATGGATAGAACTAAGGAATTGTAAGGGTAAAAATACCCTAATGGGACTTATCTACAGGCCCCCAAACAGTAGCCTGAATATAGGGTGCAAGTTGAATCAGGAGTTAATATTGGCCTGTAGTAAAGGTAATGCCACGGTTGTTATGGGAGATTTCAACATGCAGATAGACGGGAAAAATCAGGTTGGTACTGGACCCCATGAAAGGGAGTTTGTGGAGTGCCTCCGTGATGGATCCTTAGAGTAGCTTGTATTGGAGCCTACTAGGGAGAAAGCAATCCTGGATTTAATGTTATGTAATGAACCGGAATTGATAAAAGAACTTGAGGTTAAGGAGCCATTAGGAGGTAATGACCATAATATGATAAGTTTTAATCTACAATTGGAGAGGGAAAAGGGTAAATCGGAGGCATCAGTGTTACAGTTGAATTAAGGGGACTATGGAGCCATGAGAGAGGAGCTGGCCAAAGTTGACTGGAAAGATACCCTAGCAGGGATGACAGTGGAACAACAATGGCAGGTATTATACAATAATACAATACAATACAATTTAATTGTCATTTGAACCCCATTGAGGTTCAAACGAAATGTTGTTTCTGCAGTCATACACACAAGAAAGAACCAAGGCACAACACAATTTACACAAACATACATCACAGCACATCTCCTCCTCGCTGTGATGGAAGGCAAAGACTTATCTCTCCCCTGCACTCCCCATTCCCCTCCCGATGTCAGAGTCAAAGCCCCCTGCGGGCGATGGTAATTGTCCCGCGGCCATTTACGCCGCGCCGGGTGATGCAAGGCCGCACTCCGGGTCTTGTTGTTGGAGCCCCCGGCGGGTGCTAGCAAAGTCCCTCAGCCAATCCAAGCCGCACGGGGCGATGATGTAAGGCCCCGCTCCAGGTAATCTTCAACCCCACAACTCGGGCGGGTGAAGTCGCCGTTGCGGAAGCCCCGAAAAGCGGTCTCCCAGCAGGGACCCGCGGTGTTCCTGTCTGGCAGACCTGTGGTTGGAGCCTCCGAATCTCCGGGGTCGGGTCGCAGCAGCTCGCCTCCACCGCTCCTCCCGCTCCAAACTCGGCCAGCTCCATGATGGTGAGTAGGTCCACAGGCTCCGCGACTGGAGCCCCAGGTCGTTCCTGCTGGAGGCCGCACCACGGTGCTAGGCCCCAATGACAACGGAGACCCGACAGAGAAAAAGTCGGGTTCTCCATGCAAGGGATAGATTTTTAAAGTTTACCCCCCCCCCCCACACACATCCCCACACACATACACAAAAATAAATAAAAACTACATTTCAAACGAGACTAAAAATAATAAAAAGACAGACGGACTGCAGACGCCGCTGCGACGTTAGTTGCGCCGCCCACTGATTATTCTAGGAATAATACAGAAGGTCCAGGATCAGTTCATTCCAAAGAGGAAGAAAGGTTCCAAGGGGAGTAAGGGGCGACCGTGGCTGACAATACCGATACCAGCGTATCGGTATTAGATACTAGACCAAGTGCCTACCCGTTGGGTCTGTTCCTGCAACGCGCGGTTGCAAGGGGGGGCAGTCTGATGTCATCGCGCAACGCCACGCGCTAGGCGTACGCCATCAAGACGCTGCATACAATGTCAAGATGCTGCGACGCCCTCAATGCGCCTGCATTGACGCGCGGGATTTTCGGACAGTACAAGCCCGCGAGGACGGCAAAAAGCAGCGGGGGACCAGCCGATCTGTGTCTTCTGCCAGCGTGACAGAGCCGGGCGGGGGCAGTTTGGGGGGGGGGGGGAAGTGTTGGCGTTTTAGTAGGAGAGTCGGGCGGCAGCGGCCGTTATGGTAGCTGGCCAGCAGGAGGCGACAAAATTAGTGATGGGGCGGGGGGGGGGGGAAGGATTTTATTTTTAAATGTGTAGATTAAAACGACGAAATTTAAAGAGGATTGATTTGCGAATGTAAAAGTGAGATGTCTTGATTCTTTGGTCCGCCAAAACTACAGGCAAAAACGCTGAGATATTTTTCATTTCACTAGTCATTTCACTTTCACAGAGTGGGGGAGGGAGGGGAAGAGAGAGGGTGGGGGTGGGAGAGGCGTGGGGTAAGGGGATAGAAGTGGAAGAATGGTGATGGGAGGGGTAGGGGGAGTGGTGAAAAGATGTACAGGAGGGGTAAGGGGGAATTGGGTGGCGTAGCGAGGGTAAATTTGGGGGGTGGTGAGAAGAGAGGATGTGGTTGGGAGAGGGAGAGGGGTGGGGAGAGGGAAACATATAAATTAAGGGTGGCAGGAGTCATGCCAGTAAGTCCATTTGAGCCGGACCATTTTTGGCCTGCACCACCATTCATTATGACCACTGGCTGATCAAAATCCACCCTCAGTTATCCTGTATTCCTGCCTTCTCTCCATACCCCCCCTTAACCCTTTAGCCACACGGCCCACATCTAACCCCTCCCTCTTAAATATAGCCAATGAACTGGCCTCAACTAACCTTCCATGGCACAGAATTCCAGGGATTTCACCATTCTCTGTGTGAAAAATGTTTTCCCTCATCTCGGTCCTAAAAGATTTCCCCCTTATCATTAAACTGTGACCCCTTTTTCTGGACTTCCCCAACATCGGGAGCAATCTTCCTGCATCTAGCCTGTCCAACCCCTTAAGAATTTTTGTAAGTTTCAATAAGATCCTCCCTCAATCTTCTAAATTCTAGCGTTGTACAAGCCGAGCCTATCCAGTTCTTTTTTCTTCATTTGAAAGTCCTGACATCCCAGGATCAGTCTGAGAGAACCTTCTCATTACTCCCGACATTTTTCTGGTTTTCCTCTAATTTAATAAAATGTGCAAAGTCTTCTTCATATCGATTTTCAGGGGGTGTTTATATAAATATTTTTAAACAATATGTGACAATTTCATATATAGTTTGGTGACTCTGGTTCCCGAAACTGCTGAATAATACCTCCTTCGGGGCGCTCACAGCCTATTCTCTGTACTCTCCAATATGGCAATCAATTTTATTTGAACATTGGGGCTTGTTACATCACCTCTATTGAACTTTCACCTCGGGTCTGTGGGCTGTCCTGCAACGGCATATGTACATGAATCCCATCCTATTGGCTGCTGCGGGCTGGTGCTAGGCTTCTCTGTGAGTGTGAATCTGGCCAGTGGTCGTTTTTGGAAATATTCGTGTTGGTGGGGGGGGAGCGGGGGGGGGGGTGAAGGATTTGATTAAAAAGTGTACTCACACCAACCACGCTAAAGTAATTAGAGCGGATTCGACAGTCCTCTTTAGAACAAGTCACTAACTGCGACATCTTCTCTTCACGCGAACGGTTGGAAAAGGACGCTCGAGCGATTCTGCGTCCGTTTCGGAGTTCGGAGTAATCAAGGACGAAAACGGTGCACGGAAAGCCGTACATGTCAAAGGGATCCATTCGGTCGATGGACGTCGCGCTGAGCATCGGGGGCTTTTGACATTCTTGTCAATGCATGGGCTGGAACTAAAAGAAGAAAAAAAAAAGTTAAAACTCATAAAAAAGATCGGAAAGGCATGCAGAGGATTCCTTACTGCAGAGCAGGGACTGCTTTGAGTTTTAATATAATAGACTACGTAGACTAGACCGTGCAGACCGCTTGGTTCGGTTTCCCCCAACCAGCGTTTGCGTGGGGGGGGGGTTGGTGGGAGGGGGAGTAGTGGCTGCGGCTTCACACTCAAGATATAACCACCCCCAAATCTCACAGGTTGGGGAGGGGAAGCAGGGGGGTGGGGTGAGAAAGGGGAGGGGAGGGTATAGGGATGCGGAGGACATCTGACAGATTTGGGAGAATATAGCGGGTAGTAT